>NC_069660.1:17260000-17885000 GCF_027244095.1 Hemicordylus capensis | reverse complement strand
GGATCCCTCTCAGTTGCTGCGAGGATTAATCATACACTCTTGAAATATCCCTGTAAGAAACAGCAGTTGTACAAGTTGTCTGGTATGAGTTACGGCTATAAATAATTCTGACAAGCAAACAGCCACACAAAATGAATTGCATCTGATAGGAGGTGTCAGCTTGCTGGGTAGTCCACAATCTTTTACGGCCAAAAGAGAATGATGTAACTATTTTTGAAAAAAAGCAGAGAGAGACTGAGACTTGGCTGATACAATTTGTGTTTAAGGACAGATATATTAATATATCTCAAGTCTTTGGTAGACTAGTTTGATTGCCAGCTCCCAGAATGCAATTCTGCCTGTACTATTTCCTAGCAGTAGTTGTAATACGAGATAGGAAAATAAATTGGTGATGGTTTTGGATTCTGAGAACGGGTCCTTCTACTTCAAAGGGCATTCTCTTAATCTGGGAATTTCCCAGGAAACATGATTCCAGCAGAACACTATAGCATGCAACAAAGGGCGTATCCCAGAAAAATGCAGGCCAGCCCAACTACACGCATAATCCAGACCAGGGCTTTTCAAAATGTGCCACCAGCTACAAAACATATAGTCCCCCCCAGAAAAAGTGCTGTTCTAAGCAGTGTTCTCTCTAACAGGAATTCCCAGATGGTGTTGACTACAACTCCCAGAATCCCCAAGCAAAAGCCATTGCAGATGGGGATTCTGGGAGTTGTAGTCAACCACATCTGGGAATCTCTGTTAGAGGGAACAATGGTTCTAAGGTAACATTTGTGCAGTTCAAAATTGCTTTTTATATTTGTATTGTCAAAGATAACAATTCAATAAAATTTATTATTTAAACAATTTCAAGTCATGCAATGCTGGCTGGCCAACGGCTGTAATAAAAATTGATTGATTGATTGATTGATTGAAGTCATGCAATGACTTCGTTGATGTAAAAAGTGACTGGTAAAATAAAATAGGTAAAATAAAATGAATAGTCCAAGCTCCTCTAGAACCCAAACCCTGATCAAGTGGACCCATTTCGCCTCCCACTGCCAATGACGTTTCCTGTAGACTCCACTGCTGTTCTCCACAGAGTCTTCATCAATGAATATAATATTCTTCTGCAACATTGCTGTTAAATTCCCAGTTCTGAGGATTTTCTCCCACTCTATGCAGGCTTCTAAATGCATAGAATGTGACTCTAGGCATCAAAGTATCTGTGCACAGACAAGGAAAATGCACAGGTATATGTTGTGGTGCATGCTGCAAATGCAAATTGCACTCTCCTCCTGCTCCTCCTCCTCCTCCTCCTCCTCTTCTTCTTCTTCTTTGTTTACACTGTCAGATAGGTGTTATTGACTGGTTTGTTTTATCCAGACATTGAGTCTTTCCCAAGGACCTGCGATGGCTGAATTTTATTATCAATATCGTTGTTATTATTATAGATATCGTCGCAGAATATAGGTTGTTCCCAGTAAAGTTGTTTTTTGTAGTTAGTGATGATGATTTCTGTGGCCCCTATGGTGTTGAGGTGCTCTTCAAGGTCTTTTGGAATTGCACCTACGGCGCCAATTACCACTGGGATTATTTTGGTCTTCTTCTGCCACAACCTTTCAATTTTGATTTGTAGATCTTTGTATTTTGTTATTTTTTCTATTTCTTTCTCTTCTATTCTGCTATGTCAATTATTTGGCTTGTTTTTCTTTCTTCTCAACTGCAGTTATATCTGGTGTATTGTGTGGCAGATGTTTGTCTGTTTGTAGTCGGAAGTCCCATAATATTTTTACATCTTCATTTTCTACAACTTTTTCAGTTTTATGGTCCCAACAATTTTTGGCTACAGGTAGCTTGTATTTTTTGCAGATGTTCCAGTGTATCATCCCTGCTACCTTGTCATGCTTTTGTTTGTAGTCAGTCTGTGCGATCTTTTTACAACAGCTGATTAGGTGGTCCACTGTTTCATCTGCTTCTTTACAAAGGCAGCACTTGCTGCTTGTTGTTGATTTTTCTACTTTTGCTCTTATTGCATTTGTTATTATTATTATTATTAACAACAACAACAACAATAATAATAATTCAATTTCTATACTGCCCTTCCAAAAATGGCTCAGGACGGTTTACACAGGGAAATAACAAACAAATAATAAGATGGCTCCCTGTCCCCAAAGGGCTCATAATCTAAAAATAAACATAAGATAGATACCAGCAACAGTCACTGGAGGTACTGTGCTGGGGGTGGATAGGGCCAGTTACTCTTCCCCTGCTAAATAACACACTATTGTACAGTATTAATTTTCTTTTAATAAGGCTCTAATCCAGACAGTACCATGGGATGGCAATATTTTTCAAAGCAGCAGTGAAGCCATGTGCAATTCAAAATGTGCACTCCAGCACCCTCTCTGACCTTGCAAAGGATTCTGGGGAGGATCTCTTAGACTGTGCATTGTAGCTGACAATGGACGTCAGTGGATGCCAGTCTCTGTCATGTAGCCTGGTTCCTGATGTAGTCTAGTTCCTTAGGAATGTGCTATCACCCTCTGGGTCAAAATCCAGAGAGTGACCTGGAGTTGGAGAAGCAAATCAGAGAGGTGGCAAAGAGAGACAGAGCTGTAATAATGTGTGACTTCAATCACCCTCACATAGACTGGGCAAATTCATGTGCAGGTATTGACAGAGGCTAATTTTCTAGACATGCTAAATGACTCTGCCTTAGAGCAGTTGGTCGCATAACCAACCAGAGAGAAGGTGACCTTGGACTTAATCCTAAGTGGTGGCCAGGACCAGTTGCAAGATGTCAGAGTTGTAGAACAAATGGAGAATAATGACCATAGCATGATCCAATTAAGCTTATATAATTAATATAATTCATTAATTAAGTGAGCGGAGCACTGCCAAGGATGTCCAGCACGGATGCATTGGACTTCAGAAGAGGAAACCTCTCAAAAATGAGGGGACTGGTAAAAAGGAAGCTGAAAGGGAAAGTAAGGAAGGTCAAATCACTTCAGAAAGCATGGAACTTCTTCAAAACCACAATAATAAAAGCTCAGTTGGAATGTATACCAAGGAGGTAAAGTACCACCAAGTTCAGCATGGCTAACAAGTAGAGTCAGGAAAGCAATAAAATGGAAGAAGACTTCCTTAAAAAAATGCCCAAATGAAGAGAACAGAAAACTCTGGAAAAAGGAAATGCAAGGAGACAATAAAGGATGCTAAAAAAGAGTTTGAGGAGCATATAGCAAGAAGTGTCAAGGGGAATAGCAAAAACTTCTTCAAATATTTCAGAAGCAGAAAGCCTGCCAGGGAGGCGGTCGGACCCTTAGATTATGTGGGCATGAAAGGGATTATTAAGGAGGATAAGGAGGCTGCAGAGAAGCTGAAGGAGTTCTTTGCATCTTTCTTCATGGCGGAGGACATGGACCATATACCATCTCCAGAACTGAGCTTCTCAGGCTTGAAAGCTGAAGAACTGGGCCAATTTGAGATGACGAGAGAGAATTTTCTATACTGCCTTGAGAAAATAAAAATTAACAAATTGCCAGGGCCAGATGGCATCCACTCAAGAGTTCTGAAGGAATTCAAATGTGAAGTTTGCTGATCTCCCAGCAAAAATATGTAACTTGTCCCTACAGTCAGGCTCTGTGCCAGAGGACTGGGAAGTAGCTAATGTAACTCTGATTTTCAAAAAGGGATTTACTGGGGTTTATGGGAAACTACAGGCTAGTTAGCTTAACTTCTCTGCCAGGTAAAGCATACTGACATGAGACTGTCAGTCCCAAATGGGTGTTGTAAGTGGGAGTAAGAGCAATTTTTTCTTCTTCCCAGTGATATGATGCCTGTGAATACATTCTGCTGTTTTTAATCCCCATAACTGGTTTTGAGGGAGGAAAGTAAGTTTGTGGGATGCTTGTTTTTATACTTTCTGACACATAATTCCCCAGTCTCGTGTTGTATCTCACTTTCCCACATCTTGTGAAGAACAAGGCATAAAACATTAATTCTTACCTGTTAGAAAGAAGTGTGCTCAAGGTTTAAAAAAAAGGAAAAGAAAGAAAAAAGATTTGAGCAGTTTTCTTCTTTGGTGGCTATTACCTTGGGATGATAACATGGTTTCAGGCCCAGTGCAGGAGCAGCTATGATTAATGCTTATGACTACCTTTTAAGGTGGGGGTGAGGCTGAAGGTGGGCTTTGCACCATTTTGGGACTTGTTCGGTGCAAAAGATATTGAGCTGTGTGTGTGCACTGCTGAGGAGAACCCAGTCTTCTCAGCATTATTCAAGAATATTTCAAGTTAAGGTATGGTCTGAAAGGTATCACAGTTGGGATTCTGAGGTATACTGTTTGCTGTGTTTCAGGATGTCTTCAGATCTTAGCAGGGGCGTAGCAAGGTTGGAGTGGGCCCAGAGACAAGATTTTAACCCCCCTCCCCCACTGAAGCTCAGCTCATGAAGTAAATAAATCTTAAATAAGACTGAAGAGTGGTAACAAAAAGCATAGTAAAATATAGTAAACTATTGTGGCACCTATGTGCCACAACAGAACATCATCCTAAATTATTTTTTTTAAGATTTTGTAAATTGTGGACGATGCAAGTCATTTAATTGTACTAGAGAAAGACATGCTGTTCTGGTAGCTCCAGGTCTTAACACCCACATCAATTTCAGAGGATGAATACAACTGAAGGAACCCCGGTCGGGTGTGCAGCAGGGGGAGTCAGTCATGTGACTTCCCTCAGGGCCCCCCCCCAAGCAGTGGGCCCCCCAGACAACTGTCTCCCCTTGCCCTATTATAGTTACACCCCTGGATCTTAGTTCTACTGTGGAGCACAATGTAAATAAGTTGCATACTGTGAAAAAATATATGCCTTATAGATAATTACTGTGCAGACATCAGAGAATCAAGCTGCTTCCTTTCCCTAATCTTTTCACGTCATTGTATCTTTGACAGTTTATACCCCACCACCTAATAAGATAATCGGGGGAGGTTTGGTCGCAGTTGCCACCGGCTCGCTTAGTGGTGACCCAAAACCAGCATACTCTAGGGTTGCCCCGAGGCTCTGGACCACAGTCCCAAATGAAATCAGAATCTCCCCATCTCTGGTTGTTTTTAAACTAATTTTGAAAAGACACCTGTTTTATCAGGCTTTTAGTTTATGATGTTTTAAAGTTTTATAGTTTTATTTATGGTAATTTCAATCTGTTTACATGATTTTTAGGTTTTGGTTGTTTGATTGGAATGTAGAATGCCCTGAATTTTTAAATAGGGCAGTTTTTAAATGTGACAAACAAACACACAGACAAACAAACAAGTAAATGCATACCTAATTTTAGCAACTGCCAGTGAAGATATATTTGTTATTTTATTTTGCTGCAACTTTTAAAGCTGCATTCGCTACCATAAATGACACTTGAAGCAGCATACAATTTAGAATAAACAAAGGATCTAAAATAATCTGTAATAAAAATGATATACAAATAGAATAAAAATAAACCCTTCATTGAAAGAGTTAGAAAACAAACCTTTCTGTTTTAATAACATTGTCAACGAAGCTTAGCTTAATTTAAAAACACATCCAGTCAGTCAGCTGGTGGGAAATGCCTTTAAAATTGTGTAAAACATGGCTTTCGTGGAGAGCTATCAAGGATGTAGCCACACAGACCTTCTTGGAAGTACATTCTAGACCAGGGCTGCACAACTTTGGACTACAATTCCCAATATCCCCAGCCACAATCAGGACTGTCCCTAGAGGGGCACTGGACTGGAGTTCAATCAGCAGATGCAGGGGCCCCTGAACATTTCAATGTAATTTACATTATATGTAAAACACAAAAACAAATACACATTTTAGCACATTTGCATAACTTTCATTCCAAAATTGAATTAACTTGCAATAAAAATCTTATTTTGAAGGAAGACACTTGGATTCCCAACATGATTGTACATGTATTGCAAGGGGCAGGTGTCATTTGAACAAGACACTCCACATTTTTGCATGGAGGCAGATTTAATGCAATTCTCTCCCCCCCATTAAAGGATGGGGAGGGGGACAACTCTGCTATTTAAAGGGTGGGGGAAAACAACTCTGCACCAAATTCTCTAACTAAACTCTATTACACTAACTTTACTAGGTTGTTGATAAGTGTTAAGTGAGTGTTAAGGAATGATTAAAAAAAATCTGTTAGTGTCTATAGTTTTCAGGATTTATTCTGATAATGAATGATTTCAGAAATTAATGAGCTTGGTTTTTTTACAATAACCTGAAATAATCTACAACTATTTTAAAGGAAAAATCTAATTTTAAGCCAAAATTACAGCCTGATGTAAAGTACCATCCATCCAAATTATTCACAGAATGCCCACTGCTCCTTCATTTCAAAGAAAGAAAATAATCAATCTGTTTATGGCATTATATTTCACTCCACTCATATAATATAATCCAATACATAACTGGATTGCTTTCAATACATTTAGGCACACTTAACTAAAAAATGGATGGTGGCCACTGAGTGTATGGTGTTATAGTTAAATCATCTATTATATATTTTGAATAATGTGTGGAAAATAAAGTCACACGATCTACAGGTATCAAATTTTGCATGAGCAATCCTGCCACTGAAATTAGCTGAATGCACTACTTGTTACACCTTTACATCATAACATGCTGGGGGAAAGGTTTACCTTTTGCTTGTATTTTTTTAGAATGAATCTTCAACATAACTATCAGATTTTGTTATTGTTCTCAACAGATGTTTACCACTCAATAATCAGATCAGTAATTCCAAAACAACATCATGCCCCCAAGAAGCACTTTCTCAGATTCACATTTACCATATATAGTCATTATTCAATAAAATGAATAACATTTGAAATTGAATCTTATAAATTCAAACTGTTATTTTACTTCCCTTTTGCAAGCTATTACATATATTTAATTCCGCTATCAATGCAATCTATGCAAAATTACTTTGCCCAATCAACAACAGGCCTCACCTACTAGTTGAATATATTGGACAAAAACCCAGATCTGATAGGTGCTCCTCTCTTTAAAACTGACCGTAAAACACTTTATAAAGCATACAAGTGTATTGCTTTGCTTCTGCCACAAAAGCAGGAATACCATGAAGAAAGATGGGCACGATTCTGAAAAACGTGTACATTTTGTGGACTGAAATTCTTTCTGTTTACCATTTTGGTTTGTTAAGAGACAAGAATATCGAACTACAGCTTGATCCTGTTCCTTCCCCCACCCCCTCCTCCCACAACCCCCTAGCCCTCATTCGATCCATCCCTTTTGCCTCACCATTGAAAGTTTATTGTAACTTGACATCAACACCTGCTCCTTCCTTCAACCCACCAAAGATGGTGTTTTATTTTCCCTTTTTCTTTTAAACAGTCTTTCAATGGGCATCAGTATGTGTAACACTGCAGCTCACAGCAACGGGGCTGCTAAAACCACTGCAGCCAATATTATTGCAAGTTGAACAAAATGGCACAGAAGCAGCAGATGGGGTGGGGGAACAGTGGCTGTGTGTGACCGATCATGAAAACATTGGTAACAAGAAAAAGGGTTGAGGTGGTTTTGTGTGGCCATTTTTGTACCTCTCAAACCAGCAGTTTTGCATTAATAATAAAATATCATGATAAATCATCGCAGCACGAATAAAAATCTGCACCCCACTCCTTTCCGTGCTGCTTGGCTGGCTCCTGTGCACGATGCGAGGTGACACTGACATGTGTGTGCGTGCTTGTGTTACCTGATGTTCACTTTTCTTATGAGGCAAGGCTACAAAACCTAGGGCTTTTTAGTTTAGAAAAAAGACGACTGCGGGGAGACATGATAGAGGGCTATAAAATCATGCATGGTGTGGAGAAAGTGGAGAGAGAGAAATTCTTCTCCCTCTCATATTAGAACCAGAGGTCATTCCATGAAATTAATTTCCAGGAAATTTAGGTCCAACAAACAAAAGTACTTTTCCACACAGCATGTAATCAACTTGTGGAATTCTCTGCTACAAGCAGGGGCGTCTCTAGGGTGGGGCAGGCAGGGCACGTGCCCCAGGCGCCACTTGAAGGGGGCGCCATTTCTTAAAATTATTGTTTTTTAAAAAGCCTGCCAAAGACAAAATGGCCACCGCGCATGCTCAAATGGCCTCTGTGAGACCCTAGGCCATACCAAGCGTCACAGAGGCCACTTGAGCATGCATGGTGGCCATTTTATTTTCAGCTGCCATTTTTTTAAAAAATAAATAATTTTAAAAATGGCCACTGCACATGCTCAAATGGTCCCTGTGAGGCCCTAGAGGCCAGCAGGGGAGAGGGGGAACCTTTGCAGACCCCCAGCCACGGCCTTTAGGAAGCCCCCCGAAGGGGCTACAGGTAATTTTTTTTTAAAAATATATATAATATAAGTCACTGTACACATATTCAGATATGTGACTTGTATGTGACCTTCAGACTTGTATTTTTCAGCTGATATTATGGTAAAGTTATCTGAAAGATGGGTGTCAGATGTTTGGACAGGGGGTGCAATTTCAATGCTTGCCCTAGGCACTATTTTCCCTAGATACGCCTCTGGCTACAAGATGTGGCTACAGCCAACAACCTGGATGGCTTTAAGAGGGGTTTGGATAACTTTATGGAGAGCTCTATCAAGGGCTACTAGTCTGAGGGCTATAGGCCACCTCCACCTCCAGGTGTGGAGAAAGTGGAGAGAGAGAAATTCTTTTCCCTCTGACACAACACTAGAACCAGGGGTGACTCCATGAAACTGATTGGCAGGAGGTCAAGGACCAACAAACGGAAGTACTTTTTCACCCAACGCGTGATCCTCTTGTGGAATTCTCGGCCACAGTATGTAGTGACAGCCAACAACCTGGATGGCTTTAAGAGGGGTTTGGATAACTTCATGGAGGAGAGGTCTATCAATGGCTACCAGTTGGAGGGCTGTAGGCCACCTCCAGTTGCAGGGGAGTAATGGCAGGAGAGAGGGCATGCCCTCAACTCCTGCCTGTGGCTTCCAGCAGTATCTGGTGGGCCACTATGCAAAACAGGATGCTGGACTAGGTGGGCCTTGGGCCTGATCCAGCAGGGCTGTTCTTATGTACTTGCGCTCACTGTGCAGGTGCGCTGCCTGGTATGGCCAGGCAGGGAAGCGACTTGGGCTGCTCTGCCTCCTGCTCTCGGCCACCACCCCTGCCCCCGGCCAGGACCAGCAAGCGAGCTAGACTCACTACAGCCACTGTGGAGACGTGTTGTTTTCCCCAGCTACAGAGGCAGGGAAAACATCAATCGCCTGTTCTGTGCCCTGCTGCTTGATGGCACGGCCATGGCAGGGCGGGGAACACCCGGAAGAGGTGCTGCTCCTGCAGTCTTCAGACTGAGGGAGCAACGTAATAAGTAGAGGCAGGCTGCTTGGCCATTGTGTGACCGGTGCGGGGCCTGTCCCGGTCACCCCACCCTAAGGACAGCCCTGGCCACAGTGACCCCTAATCAGGGATAAGGGGAGTTAGTCCTGTTGAATTCAGAGGAAAGAGTTGTAGTATGCAAGGACAAGTCAGTGGAGTTGAATCAGGAATATTCGCGGTTTAATGAAATAGCTATTATTTACAGGCAAGTACACTCTGTCTTCACTGCTTCTGCTGCTCGCTGTTTGTTAGCCCCACCTCTACTCCAGGACTGAAATAAAAGTAACTAAAGCAAGTAACTAAAGCTGGCCTGGATCAAGGAATGGATTAATCCAAATCACCACAGGTCAGACATCTGCAGGAGGGCTGAAGTTGTCCAGCCCTGTTCTGGACTATGGATGCTAGAATGCTACCGTGGAGAAGACCCTTCTCTGAGCCGTCACCAACTTAAAGTGTGTGTGTGTTGGGGGGGGGAGGAGGCAGAGCAGACCCTCCCCCAAAATCTAAGGTAACAAAGAGATATATATGAGAGGAAGTGGTTCCTAATGTACGCAATACTATATTGCTGATACTTTAGTATTTATAAAGGTCAGTACCATCATTTCCCATTGGACTCAGGAATGGATAAGCAGCCTGTTCAGTAGCTGCCATCTTTGTAAATTTAGAGTTCTTGTCCATGAACCAATAAGAAACCATCTAAGAGTGCATGGGATTATGCTTTATTATGAATATTATTCCCATTATTGGGCTTGTTCAAATGGTACTTCCCCAGCCTATGAAAATAAAAGATCCCCCAAATTAAAAGATCCCCATCTCTACAACTTTTAAAAAGGCAGTCACGACACATTTGTTCACCTAGGCTTTTAATTAGATACAGTTTTAAGAGTTTGATCATTTTTAATAGTTTTAAAATTTTAAATTGTTGTGATGTTTTAACCTTTTTACTTGTTTTTATTGTTTTGTTGTAAACCACCCAGAGACTTGCATTTTGGGCAGTATACAAATATGTTAAATAAAATAAAATAAAATAATAAAATAAAAGGGGTGCTCTGCCTACCCATCATGAAGTCTTCTGTGGATGTCCTGATGCACCCCTTTCAGCCAGAGTGGTGTAATGGTTAGAGTGCTGGACTAGGACCGAGGAGACCCGAGTTCAAATCCCTGTTCAGCCATGTTACTAGCTGGGTGACTCTGGGCCAGTCACTTCTCTCTCAGCCTAGCCTACTTCACAGCGTTGTTGTGAGGAGAAACTTAAGTAGGTAGTACACCACGCTGGGCTCCTTGGAGGAAGAGCGGAATATAAAATGTAAGTAATTAATAATAATAATAATAATAATAATAATAAATAAATAAATAAATATAAACTAGTATTTGGAGCACACATAGAGCTACCATTCAAACAGCCCCCACTCCTCCCATCCGGTGAGACAAAGGAAAATGCCAGAAGGGCACCAGACTGTCTGTAGACTATATCTCACTCAGCATGTCCTTCTTTTAATTGCGTGGACCAGGAAAGTATTTCCAAACTGGCCCTGTATGTTTTTAATTGCCTTTTTAATTGTTTCATTTACTGCATTGTGAAAGTATACTTTGAAAGGTGGGATGTCAATAAAACAAACCAAATAAGGCAGAGGTCAGAAAGCAGGATAGCTCAATGCTGGTTCCACATAAAACAGAGAAATGAGTCTTCTCTGTCTCTCTTCTTCTTCCTCCTCCTCCTCCTCCTCTGCCACCCCCACTGCTCTATTGGGCTAACTGTGTATCCCATATGCACACTTGAACCCTATTCTTCTCATGCCTGATTCTGTTTATTTTCTGTGACTGTAATTCATACATTCGTAGGCTATAATAATAGGGTGGAGAGGAGGAACAACTGAAAAGAGGTTGCTTCAGAGGCACAGGCATGGGAATGAATGAGCCTTTATTCCCTTTAATAAAAAGAATTTTTCTCAGCAGGGCAATATAATCTTCAGTTGGTTACTGTGCACTTACAGATTATTGAGACAGAAGCCTCCTGCCATTCGGCCGCCAGCCTGGTACTTACCTACATGCTGCCATATTAGCCTCCCCTAGAGAAAAATGCAAACGTGCAACACATTCCTAAATACCACCATTAATTAGCAAACATGTCCCCCCCACCGTGCATGACTGGAGGCTTCCAATAGTCACCTCAAGTAGAGAGGAAACAGCAAAAATCATGCCAGGCTTTTCCTGTATGCAACTGTCGCTTCCAGAATCCAACAACAGATGTTAATTCTCTGTGCAGTAGAGAGCTTCAGCTTCAGAAAAGAGGCAAAGAAATCCTTCTGGGAAGCTCTTGTGCAAAAAAAAAACAAAAAAACCCCACCCTTTTAAATGAATGTGCACCATGTGACTGCTCAGTAGGAGGTAGGGAGGTACACCGTAAGCAGAGCAGCTGCTTTTTTCATGGAGCTCCCATAAGGCCAGGGTGCCTAACGGCAGATGTACACAACATAAGCAGAATAATTAAACATCCAAGGATGCCCCTACCAGATAAGACTACAAGCCTGTTATGGCCAGCACTCTGGTTAACATCCATGGAGCTCCCATAAGGCCAGGGTGCCTAACGGCAGATGTACACAACATAAGCAGAATAATTAAACATCCAAGGATGCCCCTACCAGATAAGACTACAAGCCTGTTATGGCCAGCACTCTGGTTAACATCCAGCGGTATAGGAATGTGCTAATTAATTAATTAATTAGTTCATTAATTAAATGATAGATTTTGTATGGAAGAGGTCAAAGATAGCGTAAATGTAATCTCAGGAGATTTGCGTCTAAGCAGTTTAGAGTTGGGACATAGCTAGAGAGTAAACAGAAGTGGCTCAGAGCTAAATGAGAGAGGAAATGAAGCTCACATCATTAGCTCTTGCGCGTGCAGTTTTTCAAGTGTAAAGAAGAACCGTGAGGGAACCAGGATTGGGACCTCCAGGGTGGGCCTGGTTAACCCTCTGCTCATGCCAGCGTGGTGCAGTGGTTAGAGTGCTGGACTAGGACCGGGGAGACCCGAGTTCAAATTCCCATTCAGCCATAAAACTAGCTGGGTGACTCTGGGCCAGTCACTTCTCTCTCAGCCTAACCTATTTCACAGAGTTGTGGTGAAAGAGAAACTCAAGTACGTAGTACACCGCTCTGGGCTCCTTGGAGGAAGAGCGGGATATAAATGTAAAAATAATAATAAATAAATAATAATAAAATGCACTGCAGTCCTGATGAAGATGCTCCCTCCTTGCAAAAGTCCTATTCAGGACTGTGCAAAATTTCCGGCTGGCATTTGGCTGTGAAGAGAATGGCAGCCAAACGGCTTGTTGATTTGGATCCAGTCAAAGGATGCTGGAACGGCCTGAAGCAAAGTAGGTCAACTGCTGGCTGATTTGGATCCAGTTGGGCTGAATTTGGCCTACTGTGCTTCAGGCCGTTCAGCATGCTTTGACAGTAACCCCCCCCCCCCAGCCGCCTCCCCTGACCTCTTTACTTATCGGCAGGATGCAGGCAGTGTGACATTGCTAAAGCTAGATCTTTGTTTGGTCAGTGCTTGCTCGGGAGACCCAGGTATGCCACTTTTGGGGATGGGGCCTTAGCTCAGTGGTAGACAACCTACTTTACATGCAGAAGGTCCCAACTTCAATTCCTGACATCTCCAGGCAGCGCTGGGAAAGACTCCTGCCTGAAACCTTGGAAAGGCCACTGCCAGTCAGTGCAGACAATACTGTACTAGATGGATCAGTGGTCTGAATCTGTATAAGGCAGCTTCTCATAGGGATGTGTGAGCTCGCTCAAGTTCAACCGGCCCAGTTCAGAAGTTTGCCCTCGAATCAAACTGGGGCTTCCGGTCCAAGGTCCGGTCCGAGTTCAAGTCGAGCTACCGCCCAGCTTGAAGACCCGACTCGTGAGCTGGCTCAAGGGGCTTGAGGGGTAAATGGGAAACTGGCAAGGATTCCCCTTTACAAGTAAAGGGCTTCACCAAGAGTCATTGTGGGGGAAGGGGAGGGAAAATGTAGTAATTACCTTAAAAACAAGCCAATAGCGGCAGCAGAGATGGGATGGCAGCAGCCAGGGTGGGGGCGATGAGGGAAAATGCAGTATGTTCCTTTATAATCAAGCGGATATTAGCAGGGATGGCGGTGATGGTGCAGTGGCTGCGGAAGAAGTGGTGGGGGATTTGCTTTAGGTGGTGGAGGGGTCCGCAGGGGTTCCCCCTTCCCCCATTGGTCTCCTTGACTCCAAAACTGGCCCATTCGGCTGGCTCTTTGGCCCGTCTGGGCCTTCCCCCTCTGGTGTGGCAGCCATTTGGGAGGCATGACCCAGGCCATGCAGAGGCCAATTGTGTAGGTGCGGTGGCCTCCAAAATGACCACTGTGCCAGAGGGGGGAGGCCCAAACAGGCCAAAGAACCAGCCAAGCAGGCCGGTTTGGGAGGCAAGTAGGCCAGTGGAGGAAGGGGAACCCCCGCAGACCCACCACCACCTAGAACAAGTCCCACAGAGGTAGTAAGCGTGAACACCCACCCCCAGACTCAAACTGAACTGGGCCAGCTAGTTCCGTGTACACCCCTAATCTATGCTTGCCTAGAATTTCAGGGAAAGACAAAGGACAAGTCAATGCTTTAAGCAGCATCAGTCCTTCTTATCACCAAAGACAGCTTATGGAAGGGAGGTTTTCCATGTGGTCTGGGGAACAGGTCACCCAGCTCTAAGCTGCCACTAACTTAACCCCATTTATTTTAACAGGACTCATAGCCTGATTCTATGCAGTGCAGGTTTATTCAGAGGAAGTCCTGCTAAGTTCAATGGGATATTCTGCCATGAAAGTTTGCATAGAATTCTTGCCTTACATGTACAAGTAATTTTCTCTGCACCAAGCCAAGCATCTGCAAGGATTTTCTAAATCTGTGTGCATATTTCATTAAAACAAAAAGGAAAGGAAACAAAAACCACCAAGCTGTTCTTGGTGCTGTAAAGACCCTACAGTTTCTAAAAGTGCCTGAGATGCCATCTAATATGCAAGGGTCCCCATATGTTGGACGACAACTCCTATCACCCTTTCAGCCATTGTGGATGATGGGAGTTCTAGCCGAACAACATCTGGGGACCCAAGGGAACTTCCGATCTAGTGAAGCATTACAGAAATCAGAACACATATATCCAAACCCCATGTTCACCTCATTAAAAAAACAGAGTTTTGTTACCACAGGGACTGGACTGTATTTTTCGTGGCTGCCCTGGATACCTTTCTAGCAGGGGCATACGGAGCTCTCCTGAAGCCAGAGGACGAAGCCCATGCCCCTTCTGTTTGATAATTGTGCACATGAAATGTGTGTGTGGCCCAAGCCATGCCCACTGCATCTGATGCCAGATGCAGGGGGCTGGCCAATACTGGAGACAAGGCCAGTGAGTCCCTACAGAGCTTCCCCCAGCCAGTGGTTCATTGAATTGCTGACTGGAAGCTCCTTTCTCTGCTTCCGTCATGAATCGCTGATGTCAGGCATGAGATGTGGTGGCTGCCCAGGAGAGGGTCTGTTCACACCCTCTCCTATCCTCCTCAATCAGTGTTTCAATGAAATGCGGACTGGCTGGGCTTCCCACCCCAGCCCAGCCAACATTTCAATGAAATGCTGGTTGGGGAGGAGAGGGGCATGCCTTGTGCTCCCAGGAAGTGAACGCTTTGCAGGAGGAGCCAAGGGGTTGCCTTGGACAAGGGCAAGCGGGGGGCCTTGGTGGTCCCCCAGACCCTGGTGGCTGAAGGATGGTCGTTCCCCCTTGCTCCATTGTCCCTACATCCCTGCTTCGTAGTTCTATAAGTGAACTTCCTCCACATCTACTTCCAAATTCACAGCATGCCTTGGCCTGAAACTCAGTGCAGTACACAGGAAGATTACTTAGCTGAAGTTCTGCCATTTATAGCCAGAGGAAAGTTCTTTATTAGCTTTAACACTGAGACATGTCCTTTCATCTTGCATATTCTTTGTTGTCGGTTTCAACAAAAAGATAGAGGCAGGCACATACTATACTCCAGTGGCCCTCGGTCTTGTGCGGTGTTATTGTTGCTGGTCAGTCTTCAAACCTACAGTGTGCCGTGATCTGTGCAGCTGTGTTCGTCTTCTTCTCAGCATCTCTTGAAAGCGAAAGAGCTTGTCAAATGCACTGGTGCCCCCACCTCTGTCGTTCTCTAAGAGTATACCAATCTCATTTGGTGTGCAGTGAGACTTGCCATGCCTGATTACACTTACCTATTAAAAGACACATTTGTATGTATTATGGCCTGCAGAGACCAACAGCTGGAGCATCTGCATATGATCTGATTAATTTGTGATTGGAGTGTGTAAGTCTTCCTTGCCTCTTGGCCTTTTATGAGGCTATTTTATACACTTCTGCCAGTGGCGAAGGGAGGCTGGGGGTGGTCCACCTGGCCCCACCCCCTGCGTCTGACGTCAGATGCAGGGGGCCGGCTAGCGATGCCCCCCGTATCTGATGTCAGGCATGGGGGCATGGTTTCCCTCCCAAATGGGGCCACATAGCCCTGTTTGGGAAGGAGATCGGCCCATGCTGCATTGGGCAGTTTGGGCCGGAGTGTGGGCCAGACTCTCCCTGCCTGAGTCACTCTGGCCGCGCTGCCCAATGCAGCATGGGCCAATCTCCCATGCAAACAAGGCCATGCACCCCCCCCCTTTGGGAAGGAGACCACACCCCCGCATCTGACATCAGACATGGGGTGTGTGTGTCTGGGCCATGAGGCATGGCCCCTTGGGGGGCGGGGGGCTTGGGTTCTTTGAACCTGTTCACCTAATGGTGGTTCCACCCCTGACTTCTGCTAATCTAGTGTACCATAAGGACAGAGAGATTTAGGGCGGTGTGTTTCCTGCACTGAGCTGGGGGTTAGACCAGGACCTCCAAGGTCCCTTCCAACTCTGTGGTTATCTGCAGAGGTGCACCTAGGTAACTTTGGAGCCTGGACCCAAAAAGCCCCCCCCCCCACACACACTGCAAGTTAAACATCATCCCCCTACACACACACCGTGACACACACCGTATTTTTAACACGTGGGTTCCTGAGGGCACAAACAGCAACTGAACTCACAAGAATGTAAGAATATAAAACAGGTATATTTATGCAAATAGGCATTAGCAGAAATATTTCAACACGCAACTTCACATATTCTCATCCCACATATTTCTTTCCCCACTCCCCCCTCTGTCTCTAAAGTAGAGATCATGCTTGGCGCCCAGTGAAGGTCACCATCATGCTCACCCACTCAGTGCAGCACGGGCTGGAGGTACAGTGACCAGCCACACCACTCAGGGCAGACTAAAGAGGATTTGGGGGCCCCTAGGAATCATGGAGGCCCTGGACTTCGGCCCAAAAGTCCAGGGGCAAGAGTGCTTCTGATTCTATGATCAGTCTATGGAACATGAAATTCCTTGCTTCAGATCTGTTCTCTGCAATGAACTTGCCATTCACTAGAATCCACTATACTCTCGGCCTCAGACTCCCTTCCCAACCGTAATATGGGAGTTGTACCACAGTTGCTTACAGAGGATGACATCCTGTGAAAGGGTACATGCGTGGCTTGAGCACTGCCCACAGCCCTGCATGAGCGTAAGCACTGCCATAGGACTATGCTGTGGGGCAGCAGTGCTCTGTGTGGCACGATGCCCATTGGGACAAAGGAGTGTGGCATAATGCAACTACATGCACAGAGCACTTACAACAGAACACTGCTGCCCTGCAGTGAAGCCCTATTGGTGATACTTACTCAGGCAGTGCTTAAGCCACCTAAATTCCCTTGCACAGCATGTCAGCCAGCGTTTCCTGCAGTACTACAGATTCGAGCAGTCCTTGCAGCAGAGGCAAAGACTCTGCTCTTCCTAAGACTCTTAGGAAGTGGCATCAGATACAGGAAGCAGCAACACAGATTAGTCGACCCAGAAACATAGACTAGTAGGGAAGTGAGGGATTAGTAAATGTGCGATGTTTCATAACGTTGTGTATTAAACACCTTAATGCAATGTACAGCTTTGAGGTTCTTTGTTGAAGATTGAGCAAATGAGTACAGAACAGGAATAAATAATCCTGGGTGCTAGGGGTGTGCACAGAACTGGCTGGTCCGGTTCGTTTAGAGTCCAGACGAGACCTGAACTGGACTGGGCCAGTTCGGTTCGGCACCCCCTCGAACCCTCCCCCTGGTCCAGTCTGGGGGGATTCACGAACATTTTTTATAATTGTCTGTGAAGACAATACTGAGCTAGATAAACCAACGGTCTGACTCAGTATGTGGCAGCTTCTTATGTTCCTATGTAAGGTTTGGGGTTAGAAACCTTAATTTGGGTAGTTAACAAAGTTGTGGTTTCACTTAAGGTTTACGCAAATCTGTAACCTTTGGCACGGCTGCCTCCAGTTCAGTGTTATGTCTGAATGTGGCATCTAGGTATGTATATTCTGTACTGCAATTTGCAGGCTGGGATATCATGTAGAATATTATAACTCTGAAATATATTTCCATTTAAACAATATCCATAGAAACATAACAGATAAAACCAATGTGTGTGATTTAATGGTCCCAGAATAACATAAACACAAGCATGGGTAACTTTATGGAGAAAGGGAATATTGAAATGGAATGATTTTGTCAAAATTAATAGGCAAGGAGGCTTTTCCTGCAACTACTTTGTCAGTGAAGGTGCTACTTGAATTAGGAAACCTAATATTGTATTCTCTTTGGGAATGTATGCAGCTTTAATTAAAAGAGAGAGAGGGATATGGAAAGATGTAGGTCCTGAAGTTTTTCTTCTTGCAGGAAACATGGATTGACTCCATTCCACTGCAGTAGAATTTAATGAATTGTAGACACAGTGTCAGGATGAAGCTCACTGCCCATATATTTGCACATCCAATTTACCTGCATGATTAGTTTTCTTGATTGCACTTGCACAAACTGTGGAAAAGAGACATGTCATGTGCTAAAGCTGATATTTAGCAGCAACATTCTTCTATTTTTTTTTTAAAGGCAAGCCTTAGTTTATCTATGGAAAATCTGCCATGTTATAGCATATCATCGCAGTACTATAACAACGAATGCAGGGAGTGAAAGTTGCTATGGATAAGCATAAATTTATGTCTTAATAAAGTTTGGGGAAGATGGTGGAGCCAGTTTTAGAAAGTCCGCAAACACAAAGAAGATCTTCCTGGCATCTCCAGGTAGGACTAATCTAGGACCAGCAAACGGAAGTACTTTTTCACACAACGCATAATCAACTTGTGGAATTCTCTGCCACGAGATGTGGTGACAGCAAACAAACTGGATGGCTTTAAGAGGGGTTTGGATAACCTCATGGAGGAGAGGTCTACTAGTTGGAGGGCTGTAGGCCACCTCCAGCCTCGGGGGTGGGGTGCCTCTGGGTACCAGTTGCGGGGGAGTCACAGCAGGAGAGAGGGCATGCCCTCAACTCCTGCCTGTGGCTTCCAGCAGCATCTGGTGGGCCACTATGTGAAATGGGATGCTGGACTAGATGGGCCTTGGGCTTGATCCAGCAGGGCTGTTCTTATGTTCTAATGACTAGAAGAGACTCCTGCCTGAAACTTTGGACAGCTGATGCCAGTCAGTGTAGAAAATACTGACCTAGATGGACCAATGGTTTGACTCAGTATAAAGTAGCTTGCTATGTTTCTATGTTCCTAACAAGATACACTTTACAATCAAGGGTACAATCTTGTGTGGAAGCATGTGTGTTTGGGTTGCATGCAGCCTGCCAAGACATTTTGTGTGACCTGCCAAAACCCCTAGTGTGTGATACCAGTTTTTTGTGACCTACCAGGACCCCACTAGTATGTGATACCAGTTTCTTAGTATGTGATGGCAGCTTTTACTGCTTGCCTGCCTGCCTGCCACTATATGAAGCTGGATGGTTTTAAAAGAGGCTTAGACATATTCATGGAGAACAAGTGGTTATTGCTCATGATGGCCATGTATCTCAGACTATGCCTCTAAATACTAGTTCTTGGGAAGCAATAGTGGGAAAGGGTTATTGACTTCATCTCCTGCTTGTGGGCTTCCCAGAGGCTTTCTGGAGGGCCAATGTATGAAACAGGATGCTGAACTAGATAGGTCTTGGGCCTGATTCAAGAAGGTTCCTCTTGTACTCTTATGTTAGGTATTCAAAATGAATATGTGGGGTGAGGGGTGGAATGAGTCTTTCTTTCTTTCTTTCTTTCTTTCTTTCTTTCTTTCTTTCTTTCTTTCTTTCTTTCTTTCTTTCTTTCTTTCTTAAATTTGTATGCCCACTCAGCCTTCCATCTCTGGGTAGCTCACAACAAGATAAAAAGTTAAAACACAAAAATAAAAACTGTTTATTACTTTACAACAGTTTAAAACTAGTTTAAAACTTACTTTGAACTCACAACAGTTGAAAACGACAACTTAAAAAGCTGGGGTGAAAAGGTAGGTCTTCAAAGATTTTTTTTTAAATTGTCAGAGATGGGGAGGTTCTCATCTTGACAGGGAGTGCATTCCAGAGCCGTGGGGCAGCAAAAGAGAAGGTCCGCCCCCACATAGCCGCCAGACGAATTGGTGGCAGCTGCAGGCAGACCTCTCCGGATGATGTCAGGGCTCATAGGATGATGGGGCTCATAGCAAAGGAGTCATTCTCTTAAATAACCAGGGCCTAAGCTGTTTAGGGCTTTATAGGTTATAACCAGCACCTTGTATTTTGCCCGGAAACTTATTAGTAACCCGTTTAGCTCTTCCAAAATAGGAGCAATATGGTCTCTTCGAGATGTACCTCCAGTGACTGTTGCTGGTGTCTATCTGATGTTTCTTTTAGACTGTGAGCCCTTTGGGGACAGGGATCCATCTTATTTATTTGTTATTTCTCTGTGTAAACTGCCCTGAGCCATTTTTGGAAGGGCGGTATAGAAATTGAATAAATAAATTATTATTATCTATATATATATTTCTCCTGGGTGTGCCCAGGAGAAATGTGTCCCGGCAGCCCAGCTGATTGGCTGGGCTGCGGGGTCGCCTGATTGGTCCTGGCGCACCCAGGAGAACGGCGGCGGCCATGGCCGGGGAGCCAGGCGGGCCCGGCCACGGAGTCGAGGCAGCGGGCCTGGCTGGGCCCGGCCATGGCGATGGGCCCGGCGGCGGCAGCAGCACTCTCCGGCCCGGCGGCCGCGGCACCCTCGGGCCCGGCGGCGGCGGCACCCTCGGGCCCAGCGGCCGCAGAGGTAAGGCAGCGGGCCCGGCCGCGGAGGTAAGGCGGCGGGCCCGGCCGCAGCGCAGGCGGCGGTGGGCCCGGCCGCACTAGAGGCACAGATGCTCTGTGCCCGGGCCCACTAGTTATTATTAATACAACAACAACAACTACTACTACTACTACTAATAATAATAATAACCCAGAGAACAACCTGGCTGCTGCATTCTGTACCAATTGCAGTTTCCAGACTACGTACAAAGGCGGGCCTACATAGAGTGCATTGCAGTAATCAAGTTATTGTAGTCATAAATGACTTACCAGCATATGCACCACCATTCTGAGGTTGTTCATCTCAAGAAATGGACTCAGATGATGTATCAGCCGAAGGTGACAGAAAGCATCTCTGTCTACCACCTCAACCTGGGATACCAGGGAGAGTTGTCTCTCTGATAGTCATCCCACCCACAATATGAACAGTCTCTGTGGCCACAGCTGCATTCTCTCAGTATTCACTGCTTGCCAGTCCCAATGCAATGTCTAGAATGTGGCTTCCAGAATACAGAGAGAAACTCTTCCCGCATTCAGTGTCCCCTTCTACAGACAAGACCTGAATGCAGGCAGAGCAGGTTGTGTGTGGCCATTGCATGTCAGGACCAGGGTGTGTGGCTATGTTTTAAGAGGGCTCAGGCGAAGGCAGCTGATTCAGGACTTCTTACGGAGCTCTAGTGCCATTAAAAAGACCCCCAAGCAGGAGCAACAATGACTACAACTTTATTTAATAAAATGTCCATCCAAAAAGGAAAAGGGCTTCAGAAGCAATGGATTCTGGGAGTGGGTGGGGTGTCCATGAGAGCTGGGGAATACTAAGAGTGAGAACTGGGCCGCCTGAGCCTTCAGGACAGGAAAAAGACCAGTTTGTTTTCAAGGAGCTGTTGATCACCTTCCTGACTCTACCTGAGGTCCATTTGATGGCCAAAAGGGGCGGAGTCTTCTCTGCTATGGTCCCCTCAGCGTGGAATTATCTTCCCAGGGAGGCCCATTTGACCACCTCTCTTTCCTGTTTTAGATGTGTGATGAAGACATTCTTATTTAGACAAGCTTTTATACCAGTCTGGGAAATTTCTCTATTTTTATGGTTTCTCTCTCAAACTTCTGTGGGCTTTGTTTCAATTTTTACTTTTTTGTATTTTTAATTGACCAGTGACTTTTCGATTGCTTGATGGCTTTTGTCCATTTGTTGAATCTTATATTATTACTTGTTAGGGATGTGTGAACCGGTTCGAATTTGAAATGGTTCTAATTCAAACCAGGGTGGTTCGAAGGTTCGAATTCGAACCAAACCAGCCATCAGGTTCGAACTGCAGGTTCGAATTTGAACCGAACCAGGGGGTGGTTCAATTCAAACTGGTTAGAACCTGTTCAGACACCCAAAAATTGGTAGGATGGTAGCTGGCACCCAGGGGTACCTGCCACCCAAACCCCAAAGCAATCGGACACTCGTACGATTTTTTATGAATTTTTGAAAATTATTTTTATTTTTTTCTCATAGGGTATAATGGGACACGAACCAGCCCATATCCCCTATTGTGGAGCACCTAGGGGCACAAAAGTGGGGTGGGTGGTAGACAACCAGGGGTGCCTTCTATCCACAAAGTTCCAAGGCAATCAGACACTCCTCTGATTATTGGTGAATTTTAAAATTATTTTGGAATTCCTCATAGAGAATAAAGAGGATTGCAGCAAATGTATAGCTTCACGTCGGGGAGAAAGGGGTGTCCTAGAGTGGAGTGTGGTGGGTGGTAGTTCCCAAGGTGGGAAAGGAAACTATCAGAATTATTTGAAAGGAATTGGGCAAAAGGCTGATTTTTAAGTGATTTTTGAAGTTTATGCGACTTTAAGATTTTCTCCATAAAGAAGCATAGAGGTGTCAGCACATGTATAGCTTCACGTCGGGGTCAAAGGGGTGTCCTAGAGCAGAGTGTGGTGGGTGGTCGTGCCTAAGGGGGGCCAGGAAGCTATCAGAATTATTTGAAAGGAATTGGGCAAAAGGCTGATTTTTAAGTGATTTTTGAAGTTTATGTGTCTTTAAGGTTAGCAGATGAGAGTGGATTCATGGTTTGTCATTGAAAATCTTATATGCTACCAAAGAATCTACACTTAGAACACTTCAGAAACAACAAAACCCAGTACCCCATGGGTTATCAATGGGTTATCAGGTGGTTGCACTAGACCACCACTCACTCTGGGCCACCCCAGCACCCCACAAGTGGCTTTAAGGTTTTTCTCCATAGGGAAAAATGCAGGTTTCAGCAGCCCCATAACTGCACGTGGGGGGTGCTGGGGTGGCCCAGAGCGAGGGTGCCAACCACCTCCATGGGTTGATAACCCATGGGGTACTGGGTTTTGTTGTTTCTGAAGTGTTCTGAGTGTAGAATCTTTGGTAGCATATAAGATTTTCAATGACAAACCATGAATCCACTCTCATCTGCTAACCTTAAAGACACATAAACTTTAAAAATCACTTAAAAATCAGCCCTTTGCCCAATTCCTTTCAAATAATTCTGATAGTTTCCTGGGCCCCTTTGGGCACTACCACCCACCACACTCTGCTCTAGGACACCCCTTTGCCCCCGACGTGAAGCTATACATTTGCTGACACCTCCATGCTTCTTTATGGAGAAAAACCTTAAAGTCGCATAAACTTCAAAAATCACTTAAAAATCAGCCTTTTGCCCAGTTCCTTTCAAATAATTCTGATAGCTTGCTTGCCCACCTTGGGAACTACCACCCACCACACTCCACTCTAGGACACCCCTTTCTCCCCAACGTGAAGCTATACATTTGCTGCAATCCTCATTATTCTCTATGAGGAATTCCAAAATAATTTTAAAATTCACCAATAATCAGAGGAGTGTCTGATTGCCTTGGAACTTTGTGGATAGTAGGAACCCCTGGTTGTCTACCACCCACCCCACTTTTGTGCCCCTAGGTGCTCCTCAATAGGGGATATGTGCTGGTTCATGCCCCATTATACTCTATGAGAAAAAAAATATTTCAAATATTCATAAAAAATCATAGGGGTGTCCAATTGCTTCGGGGTTTGCATGGTTGTTGGCACCAATGGGTGCTCCACAATAGGGAATAATGGGCTGGTTCGAATCCCATTATGCCCTATGAGAAAAAAATTTTTTTTTTCAAAAATTCATAAAAAATCGTATGAGTGTCCGATTGCTTTGGGGTTTGGGTGGCAGGTACCCCTGGGTTCCAGCTACCAAACTACCAATTCTTGGGTGTCTGAACCAGTTCAAACCAGTTCGAATTTGAACCGAACCAGGAGGAGGTTCGAACAAAGCCAAAACCGAACCACACCCTCCTGGTTCGAACCTGGTTCAAATTCGAACCGAACCAGGCAAACCGGTTTTGTGCACATCCCTATTACTTGTAGTATTGTAAGTCGCTCAAAAAACCTTTTAAATAAGGAAGTAGAAATAAAGGAGAAAGAAGACCAGGAGATGAACAGAATACTGAAACCAAATGAGGTCCTAAGTCAAATTCAAGTTAGGGAAGGAGCGCACTTCCAAAGAGCCTAGCAGGTGCAAGTTGCCTGGCACTGAGGGGGATTGCATTTTCAGCCAGTGCTCTCAGCAGCCATAGGGAGATGGGCTTTGGTTGGAAGGGTGGGTGCTAAGCTGTCTGCTGCACTGTGAGCAAAGGGATGAGTGTGCAAGGGGGTCAAAGGGAAACGAGTGAGAGTGGGAGAAGAAGTTGCTTTTCTCAAAACCCTCTGGTACACTTGCTCTCTTTCCCCAGCCTTCTTACCTTATTACTCTGGGGAGGTAATAGAGCCTCCCCTTTGCCCAGCCACCCCTCTAATGAGGCAGATTTATCCCATCCACTGGAATAGGAAATTACATGTGCGTGTGTGTGTGTGCATGTGCGCGCCAGGACACAACACGGTTGAAGGGAGGGGCAAGGACATAATGCCTAATGTTTGGAGAAAGAGGGGGGAACTGAGCAGAGAGTTTCCTTCTCCCCTCCTGTCCCTCATGTGCTGAAGATGCCACTGCATTACCCTCTGTCCCTGGACTCCTGCTGGAGATTTATTGTAAGCAAGAGAAAATCCTGCGTGTGTGTGTGCATCTGTGAATGGGTGTAGATAAAAATATCCAGAATTTTGTCAGTTACTACCTGTAGAGAACTAAAGCCAAAGTTAGACTTTTTTGAAAACTTGGGCCTAGTTTAACAATAAATGCTTTTGAGTTTTAGGGGAATGCCCTCCCCTCCCCCCAAAATAAAACACCAAAACCCATAAATTTAACATATAAAAATTGCAACTAAATTTTAGTTAACAATTAAATAAATGACAAATAAACTTCTTATCCCATCCAAACAAAATTACAATGCAAGCCGTGGCACATACAGATTTCAAATCATAAAAAAAGCAAATAAGGATGCACATCATCACTAAATCTATCATTCCAAAAAGATACCATTCGTTAATGAAGTGAGAGTGACAATTGCTTTTATGTTTTAGATGATGGAGTGTTTTCATACAACCCCTTTAGGTTGTCTGAAGCCTGTCTCTCCTCACTGTCCTTATATGCTTCATGTATATGTGCCAATTATTTATTTGAATTTTTTTAAAAAGCAAATAGATAGATAGATAGATAGATAGATAGATAGATAGATAGATAGATAGATAAAGTGCCGTGCAATAAATGTTGATTCACAACCAACAAAAGCCCCCCAATTCCCCCTGAAAGGCAAACAATTGACACAGCTCAGATGATTAAAAATGAGCTTGAATGAATCCTGAAAATGACCAGCGGAAGCAAACCTGAAGAGTCTAAAGGTGAAAGGGGCATATGAAATTTTAGCTGCTGTTTGGGTACTTTTAGGGCATTTGTTTTTACTTCATGACAGAACAGACATGATAATAGTTTTGTGTGTTTTTCTGTTTAGAACTTGGAAGGAGACGTTTGCTGATTCTTCCGTGTCTTGAGAACCTCATTAGATACCTGAGTAAATAGAGGTGACATGGTAGCCCCTCTCCCTGAACATACATAACCCTTCATGTTTCCCTTCTCTGCTTTTCTCTCTTCAACCAAAATCAAGCTAACAAGTGCTGACACATTTTAAAGCATTTGGGGGTGCTAAATCTAAAGTCTTCCCAGCGTATTCTTTAGCTGCAAGATTATCCGGGCAGGATCTTATCCTGAATTATGCCTTCTAAACATTCTCTGTATGTGATGAAAGCCAACCCTAGAAGGAAGATGAGACAGAAAATAATTTTCTCCTCTTTCGAGGTTCTCTAATGCATTAAAGGGGAAGGGATTAAATTCTGACAGAGGCTTCTGCAGGATATAAATCTCCCAAGATTTGGCCTTTGCTGCACTTTCTTCCTCAATCAGAGCTAAGTTTAGAATAATTTATGCCAGTTTAAAAGCATCTTCAATAAATAAGGGAGAAATGATTTCATACAGGGTAGGGACCTTCCTATCTAGTGCCAAGTTGGATTTAAAATAAATGGTTCATCTCTTCTTCGCATCACGTTGTTACTTATCAAATGTGTCATTCTCTTTGCAGGCTTTTCATGATAGTTCTGGAATAAAAGAGTCATGAATGGAACTATTGCATTGCCAGACTAAACTGAGCATAGTGAAATGCTCAAATCAAGGTCAGACTCTCACAAAACACATAGCCAGGAAACACAAATGTACAGATGGGAAAGATTGACAGAGACGCACTTGAAGCTGCATGTTGAATGAGGGCAACATGCTGTTCTATTGTTAGGATACCCCTACTGCAGATTTCAAAATAGGCCCATCTAATTGCAGAATTTTCCATTGCCCCAAGTCTTCACAGGTTGTAAAATCCAATAACCCAATTCCAATAGACTACCCAGCATTTGAGTCCATTTCTCACTGTTACAAGGGGAGCTTTTTATCTTCCTGAGGGACCTTGTAAGGTAGGTTATAAAACAGGCAGTTTCCCAAGGAAGTCACAACCACAGATTGGTCTCATTGTTGCTTTTAATTCTTTCTTGTTTCTCCTTCTCTCTCCCTGTCCCTCACCTTGTCAGATCCCCAAATCAGCTTGCACCGCCTTCCTCCACTCAAACTCATCACACCCTCCCCTGATCTTCTGTCAGTTCTCCATTACCACTTTCTTCCCCCATCTCCCTCAATAGTAAAGACTCATTTAGTGAAGGAATAGCAAAAGAAAAGTATTCAGACCTAACACATATATACTTTGCAAGTTCTGTGTAATGTGGGAATACCTGTGTGTCCTGTTGTGGCCAAACCTCTATTTTGTATTCAATCAAATACATTTTATTTGGACTTTTTAAACCTGTGGCTGTGACTTTCTTGGGAAACTGCCTGTTTTATAACCTAGCTTACAAGTTCCCTCAAGGAGAGTAAAAAGCTCCTCTCGTAAACTTTGAGCTATGGCTCAGGGGGCCTGAAGTAAGCAGATGCTTTTCGGATGGCACTTTTCAGGGTGCCTGTCATGGCTCTTGAAGGACTCAGATTCTTGGGACCTGGGGGCTAAGATAGGCAGTCAGCTGAGATGCCTGCTGTTTGGCTTGACGTCCATCCTTGGGACTGCCAAATGAAGGCACATCTGTGATCAGTATTAATGAGTCTAGGCCCAGAGTGGGAATGGGAAAGAACTATGGCAGGAGGGATACAGAGAGCTCTTCTATAGATGGCAGCTCTTCTATAGATGGCAAACTCTGGTTCCCACCCGCAGCCCCGTCTAAATATAAGTGCTCTGAAGATGTAAGCAGCACTTAAACTGAGTGAGGGCTCAGCAAACCTTAAGTTTTTTAAATCCCAGAATTCAGCCCTGGTATGTTTAAAGTAATTAATACACTCTGAACATTTGGATATGCACAGAATTCCTTTGCATTGTTAGTGAATTATCACTTCTAGTCCTCATTATACCTGAAGTATCACACCCAATTTGGTGATATGAGGAGTGGAGGCTGATGTATGCACACCCTCTATTATCCTAGAATGAAGATGGGCATTTTAATTAGCACTTCATTGAAGGGATGAGGAATTTGACTCAAATCTTAATCTGAACTCCTATTCTGAGGAAACCAGTAGGCGATTAGTTAACATTAATTAATTCAATTACATTTTCCATGATTAAAAAGGGTGCTTCTGTAAATATGCTTTATTCAGAATTTGTGTTTAGTTTCATATGAAAAGACCTTCCACTACCAAGGGATTTGATTTGGGTGTGTACTTTGCACAGTTCTTCCAGTGAAGCTAAATACTGCATTAAGTAAAAGTGCCTTACAATTCAGTACCGTGCTTAATTTTTATAATTTTTCTTTGTTCAAACAATTCTGTGCTATAATAATAATAAAAAAATCCTTTCTGCACTGTTTAATAAAGGAGAGGTGTTTTAGCCTGTTGCAAATTTAAACACATTTTCAAAAGTTTAATATTTAACATGAAATGAATGTTAAGCAAATTAAATTTTCACCCTAAGTCCTGTTGGAGGAGTGTTTGAAAGTGTACCCACTCTGCATAAAATGAAGATTGCAAGATGGAATAGAGCACATTCACATGACCTTTACCCCACACATAGTTTCTTGCCATGAGATACATTTTTTTAGTACTATGAAGGAAATATCTTGGTTGAGAGAGCCACTCTATCTCCCCTGCCTTCTCCTGCCCTCACCATCCAGACATGGACTTCTTCCAGGAGTCCCTGTGACAGGGGTATGAACACTGGTTCGACTTGAACGAAGCTTCGAATTGAACCGGCCCAGTTTGAGCGGTTTGATCTCAAAATGGATTGGCCCTCCAAAAATGGGGGCCAGTCCGAGCTGGAGTCAGACCGGGCCCAGTTCAAGCAGTTCTAGTGCTTGTAAAGGGGAATTTGGTAAGGATTCCCCTTGAAAGCACCAGGAGAAACCTACATGGTTTTAAAAGGGAGAGGGTGGGTGGGAGGTTATCTTACCTGATGCGGCGGGTCAGGTGTGGGGCCAATCCAAGTTTGAGCC
The DNA here is from genome assembly GCF_027244095.1 of Hemicordylus capensis. Classification (NCBI taxonomy): domain Eukaryota; kingdom Metazoa; phylum Chordata; class Lepidosauria; order Squamata; family Cordylidae; genus Hemicordylus; species Hemicordylus capensis. Next base: position 17,856,379 of record NC_069660.1, on the reverse strand, counting down.
CAACTGGGCCTGGTTTGACCAATCTGTTGCTTATAAAGGGGAATCTGGTAAGAATTCCCCTTTAAAAGCACTGGGGGAACCCTGCAGAATTTAAAAAGGGAGGGGTGGGTGGGTGGGAGGTTTCCTTACTGGATGCAGTGGGTAAGGTAACCCGCTGGCCCAAGATGATGAGTGGGGAGTGCTAGTGGGACCTAGGGGAGCTGTACATCCTCATATAAAAAACTCTGGGTGTTTTACAATTCCAAAACAAAACTATTAAAACATTAATGCAATTAAAACAATTTAAAATAGAGATGAAAACTCTAAATCTTAAAACTTTAAGAGACAAGTCTCACAATCAGTGAGACCTGCCATAATGGGGTTAGCGGGGAGAGTGGGCTTAGCCTGATCTCCACTCAGATTATCCCTGCTGCAGCATGGTCTAGAGCTCACCCATCGTCTTCTCAAGTTGCTGTCTCACCAGACAAGCTGTTCACGAGAACAAAGAAGTGCCATGACAACTTCAGAAAGGCGCACCCATTCCTGGTTGTATAAGTCGCACACTTCCAAGCCACACCTCCTTCCCAGAATGTGGATGGCCATCTCCTGCAGGTGCCAGAGCAAGAGAAATGTTGGGATCTACTGGGCTGGAACATCCTGAAGGATCAGGTGTTCAAGCAGGCCAAGCTCAAGCTGCCTCTCCTTTAGCATTGGTGGAAGTAAGCTGCTATCTTTTGGCACTTCTCCACAAAAGCAGCCTTGGCCACAGCAGACAGGCCTCCAGTGCCTCCAATGGGGATGTCTCACCTGGCTGCAGCCCCTGAAGGACCAAATGCATCCCGCATGATCAAGTTCAGAGTGTGTGCCACACGACGGATGGAACAAACTGACCCTGCTCAATTGTCCTAATTATGCAGCCTTTTTGGTAACCATGAATCCCCAGTGAAGCTTTGGATGCCCAGACAGCTATCCCTCTACCCAGCGATCCATGGCCACCAACAGCTCACCGGCCATGTGGTTAGTGTCCAGCACCTCCAGATGCAGTACAGCCCATCTGTGCTTTGCTGCATGGGAGGGGCTGGCCATGCCACAAGCAGCAGTTGTCCCCTCATTCTCCTGCCCCTACCAGTGCACCATGAGGGACAGGAAAGCAGTGCTCCTCTTACTGCAGCTGGTCCACAGATCTGTAGTGAAGTGAATGCTGCTACCAGGTGCTGCTGCATACTGCAGCCCTGACACGGCCTCCCTTCATGCCCAGTACAGGGAGGGCACCACCCGCTTGCTGAAGCTGATGCATGAGGGGATGTTCTAGTTGGGGGAAGCAGTCGGAGCAGCTGGCGGGATTCTCCACCACCTGGAATAGCTGGTCGTCCAAGGCGATTATCTCCCCAATGGACCAGGTGATTAGGCTCTGGATGATCAGACCGCATGCTCACTGACAACACCCACCATATGGGCAACCTCCCCTGCTTGGGAGCAGGAGCATGTGCCTTGCCACTACTTGAGGACACACCAGGCCTATTGTTGCCAGCAGGAGTAGGGACCCCTGGGTGATGCCATTGCAGGTGCTGCAGCATCCCCAATGTCCTAAGATGCTTAGGGTCCTTCCCCCTGCTGACTGGCAATGGATGAAGACAGCCTGATGTGTGTCACCAAGGCAGAGCTCATAGTGGTCCAACACCATGCTGCTATATGTCCGGGACCATTTAGGTGGCAGTGGTACTGGGGAGTGAGCAACAATGGGGTAAGTCTAAGGGAAGGGAAGGGAAAGTGGATTACTGTGGCCTCTCCTGAGTTAACCCACCCCTCCTGACCTACAGTCCTAGAACCTACCTAAAAACCCTTCCCCAAACTAGGCCCTGTTTAAAGATTAAGAACTCTATATTCTCTAATAACCCAACCATTGACCTTACCTTCCAGCATATTCTCTGTCTCTTCTGCTGGTGCTGCTCCCTGAGGCACTTGGGCCAAAGCTCAACAGCTGGGGGAGGGCAGGTGGGCACTAGTCAGGCACTCACCCACACAAACAATTAAAAAAAATCGGGGGGTGGGGGGTGGAAGGAACACCAGGGAAACAGAGAAAGCCTGGGTAGGCTGGGCTCCAGATATTAGTCACAGTACACCAGCATGTGCTCCCCTCCCAATGCAATCCAATAATCTAGACAGACGCACAGCAGTAGCAGCAGCAATGAGGTGCAGCTTGGGGCTGCAAAAGGAAAGATTAAAAAAGCACAGAATCCCGTTATTAAAGCCACTGTGGTTTTGCTACAAGCAATAAGAAAGAAAAACCACACAAAGAAAAAACAACAGCTTAGCACCACCCGGTTGAAGCCACTGGGGCTGCTTGAAAACTTACCCCCCCCCCAAAAAAAAAGAATCAGCACAGCACCCCAATTAGTAAAGCCACTGGAGGCTGCCTATAATTAAGAAGAAGAAAAATCCAAAGAAGAAAAATTCAAAAAGCAGCACCCAGTGAGTCACTGGTGCTGCTGATACACTTAAAAATAAATTGGGGGCGGGGAGCAGGCAAGCTGGCCTCAGGACACTCACTCTGATCTAGGGATGTGCATAAATGGATTTTTGTGATTCAATCTGAGTCCAAATTGAATAATCCTGATTTGATATAAGCTCATATCTGCTGCCTCAAATCTAGGGGATTCAAATTTGATTTGAATTGATTTGATTTGATTTGAATAGATTCAGCCTAATTTTTAAAGGCTAGGGGGCACCAAAATAGGTTGGTTGGTAGGGCCTCATGGGTGCCAACTACCACCCAACCCTCATAGGAATCAGGCAAAGGGGTTAATTTTTAGGAATGTGTTGTGGCTTCTCAGTTGTGAAATACATTCTTCATAGGGAATACTTATGAAGAAGTTTTTTCAAATCAAAAATCTACACCAAGAAGCAAGGTTCTTTTTAAATCTACACCAAGAAGCAAGATTGCCAGCCAATTGTGAGTGCAAAGGAACCAACAAGAGTGGCAGAGAATCTTGGAGGCCTGGCACTGCAGGGTCAAAATGGCAACTTGAATAGCCAAATCAATTCAAGCTTGAATATAGGGTTATTATATTCAACCTTGAATCTGGTCAATGCCCCCAACAGTGATTCTGTTCAAGGTCAAATCAATCAAAACATCCAGATTTGAGTCAAATTGATTTGGCCACGAATCAATTTGCACATCCCTATTCTGCTCTCCCTGCTGCTGTGCTGCTCTAGTCTCTGTCCTTCCTCTCTTCTGATGTATGCTTCCTCTTCAAGAGGCACTGGCACGGGCACACTGTAAGGGCTCTCTGCCTCCCAGGTGCTTAAATACTTTTTGAAACTCCCTCTTTTGGCTTCCCCACTCCCTGCTCCCTTCCCCAGTCAATGGGGGCACATTTGCCCATGACAACCCTTGATATGAATGATAATAAGCCAACCACAAAGCAAGAAGATCCTAAACCAACTGTAAGCCAGTCCAAGAAAACTAATCAGCAAAGGAAAAATTGGACTCATAATAGTGCTTGAAGCACTTGAATAGATTTGAGCTTGAACCAGGGTCATTTCAATTTGAACTTGAATCAGGCCCTTTATTTTAAGGGCATTTTGATTTGAGTTGAAATAACTCGAAATGGCCTGTTTTGAACTCAGATCCATTCGAATCAAATTGTTCTGCACATCTCTAATTATGAGCCACTTTATCTGAAGTGCTAAATAATAACCATCATCATTTGCAAGTCCTGGTGCATTTTTTTTTGATAAGTTTGTTTTCTTAGAAGGAAAACCAAGACTATTTTCCATGCTCAGGAAGAATAGCCAGTTGCTCGTGGTGGGATTTTCCATGTCTCTTGGCCGAGTAATATTTCTTTTCTTTGTGCAATCATACAGAGACCTCTTAAAATGATTTTACATGTGTGCAGTCACAGCCACCAAGTTTTTTTAAATTCCCTTAGTCTTTTGATATGGACTTATCATTTATTTATTAGAATGGCTTAATTTTTAATTGGACTTTTCTCAGTTTCTAAGCTGCTTCTGCTGCACAACCAGCTCCCCAGTGAAACATTTCGTCTCTGCTGCTCTGACCTGAGCTCAAGAAAAGCTGTGTATTTCCCCCCACAAAATTCATCTTGTTCTTTGGACTAGACCAGAGGTTTAATCTAGAGAGAGGTGCTCTCTAGACAGCATAGTTCACTGCTAATATTTAAATACTTCACTTCTGAAAAGTTCTGGTGCTTTCTTCAATTTCAGCACACAGAGAGAGAAAGAGAGAGAGAGATCATAAAAGATCTGAGCAAGTGAGTAAGATTTTAACTACTTATTTGAAAACAGAGAGGAGAAAAAGAACTGGCTGTCAACTGGATTACATTACCCTTGAGTAGTCTTATTGGAATGAAGTAGTATTTTAGAGCAACTCCTAAGTTGTACTATGAGTAGCTCAGTCTGGATGTCAGCCAGTGAGGCAAGTCACACAATCAAAAACTGTGTTCTACCTGGGTTTAGGAGCTGTGTGTGCTCCAAATTTTCTGTTGTGTGGAAGCAAGGTTGGAGGAATACCTCCCCGCCCAGGTACAACAGTATACTTCCTATCTGTACCATGCATTTGAGGGCCTGTATCCAGGCTCACTTTTAAAATGAACACAGGTACAGTCATTCACACAAACATATGTACAAGTGTACAGCCATCTGTACACTCGTCTACATTGGGCTAGTGAGAGTATGTTATTTTTAGGGCAATTCCCAAATGGGAGACTGATTTTGGCAAACGTTTTTGGACCCTTCAAAGAGGAGCACTCCCCTTCTTTTGGCCATTTTTGTGTGTGGGAGGGTAAAAGAACAAGCAGATTTGCAGGGAGTGTTCCCATTGCCATGACAACTAGGCCAACTCCCTTTTTGCCACCCTGTAAACTGCTGCAGTACAACAAAAGTGGGAGCATTGGCCTGGCTATTGGAAGGCTCCTCTGTGACCTCAGTGACATCGCCACATTGTCAAAACTAACAGGTCTGATTTCAAGCCCCCCTGAGGATTATAATTGCACTGACAATGTTCTTTAGCACAGCTCTTGCTATTTTGTTACAAATCCCACTATTACATTGATTAATCCACATCTTTCTCTATCCCTCACTACCTGGCAACCAAAAGCCAATTTAGATTTAAAGATGCCTTAGACAACTTTCTGAAGATGCACACGCTCATCCAGGTTTGAAGAATTCAAGAGCTGAGCAGTGGCCTCGGAAAACACCTTCTTATGTGACCTTGCTGTCTGGACTCAGTGGATAGACGGTGAGCTTAAGAGAGTATTCCTCATTGACAACAGCTGTACAAAAGGAACCAAAAGGGTTGGGCAAATGATGTTGGGAACAGGTAGCAGTTACAGAGGAACGTGTCCTGTTATTCACCCAGCATGTGGCTAAGAACATATGAACATAATTATGAGTATGACATAGAAGCAGGTCATGCAGACACAGCTCTCCTGATGCAACAGTACAGTGCACGAATTATCTCTAACTAATAACAATGGCCAACATTCTGTGCTGTAGAATGCCATGTTAGGTACTCAACAGGTCTGCCATGCAACATGAAAGGTAGTTGTGGAGACAGGAAAGTGGTGGAGTCAGGAAGTTGCGCAATGACCTAAAACAGTGTGCGGGCTCTTCCGCAGCACACTGTAGACAATGGAAGTAACATGACACAAGTGCCCTCATGCTATTTTAGGCTATTGCACAACTTCCCACCAGGGCTACTTTTTACGTTGTACAGCAGGCCCTGTGGGTCCCTGATGCCAGTGTTCCACAGCAGGGAATGTCAGTGAATAGGTATGATTTCTTACACACCTACAAAGCAAAGGCACTGAACAAACATGCACTGAATAATGACAGGACCCCGCCTGCAAGTTTGCAGTCTGCTTAGCAAAACACAGAAGGGAATGAAAAGGGAAGGGAAAGGGAAGGGAGTAGGATAAGGTGAGAAAATGGAGGGAGAGAAGCCCTAAAGTTAAAATCACAGCATATTAGGGAAGACCTGGGAACATAATCCTGAATTATCCTGAAGCCATCTAGATTCTCCTAACACTGGAGTTCTAGTGCGGTGAGACTACCCCGGTAAAGACACCTTCTGAAAAATGCCTTTGTCTTACCCGTGACTTTTTATAGCCTCATTCTGTCTCAATGTTCTCACAAATAATTGTACTTCACTTTGGGATGGGATAATGCTTTCTTAAGAGAGTTGTAAATATTGCCCCACTGCTGCTGACTAGATGGCAAGGAGGATTTGCTACTAGCAGAAGAAACCAATCTATTTTTACTGCCTGGAGTGTGGCCTAACCAAAATAATTGAAATGTCCTTACTCTTTTGTCCCTGTCTTAGAATTACCTATTGATTACACTGTGAGCCATTCCCAACATAACCTTTTGTGGTTGCCTACTTTTAAACCAGCCCTTGCACTGTGTCTTTAACAGACATGCACTTTGATTGGCAGCTGTTAGCACCTAATTATGTTTGTCTCCTAACTCCGCCTGATTTCTATAGATCAAGCCATTGTTTAAGACAGGGATTCTCATACTTTGGTCCCCCAGGTGTTGGACTACAACTACCATCATCGCCAAAGGCCATTGTGGCTGGAGATGATGGAAGTTGTAGTCCAATAACATCTTGAGACCCTAGTTTGAGCATCCCTGGCTTAAGGCACTTAAACAGGGTGGGAAGATTGTTTTACTGGTAGGTTGGCAAGCCAAATAGCTCCTCCCATAAACCTGGAATATGACAACACAATAGTCCTCTTCAGATGTTATGGAGCACTCTTATGCTTACAATTTGAAATGCAAGGAGGAAGTTCCACCTCTCTGCTGTCAGTCACCCCCTTAATCCCAGCATTCACAGTTACTGTGTTGTTTTCTGAAAAGGGAAGTGCTGTAAGTGTGATGGCTGGCATTTCTGTGAGAGCAACCACAATCCCCCAAGGTTATCCAGACTAATGTTGCATACACACAATATTTTTTGGTGCACACAATGGAGAGGAACAATTTTAGACTATCTCCCCTTCCTTCTCCAGCCCACCGGGCCTTCTGAAAATATGTCCTTGAGGATTGAAGAACCCTCAGGGACATATTTTCAAGAGGCATGGTGGGTGACAGAAGTGGAGAGCAGTGAAAATCCCCTATGCGTGCACAAAATGTTTTTTGGTGCATGCAACAATGGTCTGGATATCAGCCAGTGAGGTCATTCACACAAACAAAAACTGTGTTCTCCCTGGGTTTGGGAGCTGTGTGTGCTTCCAATCTTTGGTTGTGTGGAAGCAAGGTGAGAGGAAAACCTGGGTAGAAGTGATTCCACACAACCGAAAATTGGGAGCACACACAGCTCCCAAACCCAGGTAGAACACACATGCATAAGCAGTATTAACTAACACAGATTAAGTATGTTTTTAAGATGCACTCCCAATTTATATATTTAAATACTTTGGTGGGCCATGGCAACCCACACTTTCAAGCCTATCGTCGCCATTTTAATGGTTAGAAATATTCTTTCAGTTTTTTAAAAAAGCCGAATAAAACAAAGCCATAATTTATGGTCCTGAATTCTGCCCTATATTCCTCATAAATCTTCTGCACTTTTTAACATCATAACCTCCATAACACAACTGCTGAGCATGGTCCAGAAAAAATGTCCAGTACTGAGCACAATCCACCAGGAACATGTATTGTGCAAGTTCCAACTGCATAATCTTGAAAAATCTAGAAAAGACAGGGCCATAAGAAGACAAGACTCAAATGCATGTTGTGTGCTATGACAGAGCTTTTCACTCCTTGCCTTATCTCCCCCCACCAAACCTGGAAACCCCCACATGGCTGGTCTTAAGAAGAAGAAAACCAATAAACTTTGGATATAGTGTATGTTCATGTATTGTACTTTCTGATTTCCTCCTTATATCCCCTTAATCTCCAGGTGTCAAGATTCTCATCTCATTCTTTCCTCTACATCCTGATGCTCCGTGAATACATTTCCCTATCTTGTCATTGTTCATTATAATTTTGTGAGTGTATGACTCAGTTCCGTGTCCAAGTTCCTGATTTTTCTAAGGTATAGACTAAGCCTGCTTATTGTCAGATGCTTTTGGATCAAGACTCTTCTTTCTTCCTTGCATTATGACATTATTACATTTTTAATCTTTCATAATAAAACCTTTCCCCCTCAGTGACAAGAAGATTAACATGTGCAAACTTTTCCTTACAGCTAGCACAGGTTTTCAGATCTAATCTTTGGGTGTCTGTGTTTGGTCAACAAGTTTTGTGAAGTGCTGATATTCTATCTTGTATTGAACAAAGGAGATGGATGTTGTGTAGGGCTTAGTGAAATCCATGTATGCTGATTTGCACTGCACCAATAAGGTAGGAGAATTAGGAAGTTCTGTGAATATTTCTATATGCTTTGGAGCAGATTCTTTCATTTACAGTTATGCAACCCAACCGTTCAGTTGTTCTCCTGTGTGTGTGTGTGTGTGTGTGTAAAATGTTGGTGAAATTGGCAGACATGACATGAAGCCTACTGTCACTGCAATGTTCTGCCCCATTATGGACTTCAAAGCAAGTTCTGACACTGTTCAGAAACAGTGGATACAGAAGCAGTTTCCCCATTGTCATCAATGGCCCCACTTGCTAGAATGGGGAAACCTGCAGAAACAAGATTTCTTCATCTGCTGCTTCTGAACAGCAGCAGAACTTGCTTTGAAATTCACAGCAGCCTTGGCTTGAGCTACAGTATTATGGTGACGGTGGGCAGTGCATCTTTATTTAATTTATTTTATTTAACATATTTTTGTACCACTCAAAACACAAGTTCTCTGGGCAGTTTACAAAACAATAAAAACAACCAATAAAAAGATGGACACATTTCAACAATTAAAATTTAAAAAGTTAAATCTTGTCAGTCATCCCAACTTAACAAAGCACCAGTGCAATGGAAGAAGAACTAGTGTAGCACCAGTGCTTCTGAAGAGTTTCATAATGATGCTGTATTGCTGCTACTGTGTGGGAATAAATTTAAATGACCCCCCCTTCCCCTGGAAGCCCTCTGTGTAACCTGAAAATATGTCCCTGGGGGCTGTGCAACCCTCAGGGATATATTTTATGGTGGTAGAGAGTGCTTCTGGGGAAGGGGAGGCAAATTCATTGAAATTTACCCTCACTGCTGAGCCAGCAGTGGAGTTGATATCCCTGCTACTTTGGCAAAGAGGCACTTTTTAAAAGTGGGGGTTCTCTTTATTTAGCAGGGGGAGAGCAACTGGCCCTATTCATCCCGAGCACAATACCCCTCCAGTGACTGCTGCTGGTGTCTATCTTATGTTTCTTTTGAGATTGTGAGCCCTTTGAGGACAGGGATCCATCCATCTCTCTCTCTCCCCCCCCCTTTGGAAACTGTTTCTGAAAAGCAGTATAAAAATATTTGTAGTAGTAGTAGTAGTAGTAGTAGTAGTAGTAGACTTAGCTGAACTTTTCAGAAGGACAAGTGCCTCTCCTGTTGCCCTGGTGCTTTGTTAGTCAGGATGTCAGCCACAATTTTGTTTTATACTCAGTGAACAGGACCTAGACTATTGCAGTTAATAGCTGGTGCAATGAGGCTTCTCAGTCAAAGTGATGAGGAAACTGTGTTGTGTATCACAGGCCTGGTATCAGCTGAAGGTAGGACATGAGTGAAATATATACATTTTAAAAGGGAGAAGAAGAGGAGCCAAGGTGCCTCTGTAGCAGCATCAGCTGCCTGATTAGCTTGCTCACCTGTATTCTGGGAATCCATCATCATCATCATCATCATCATCATCATTTCTTGTTTGCACAGTCAAACAGGTGTCATTGACTGGTTTGTTTTATCCAGACATCAAGTTCTTCCTAAGGACCTTCCTAAGGACCTGCCAGAACTTTGTTATCAATATTATCAATTTGTCACCGATGGGGAGGCTCTTATTTCAGCAGGGAGTGCATTCCAGGCAAAATATAGGACTCACTTTCCCATGGAAACTTTGCCTGGTGTGTGTGTGTGTGTGTGTGTGGGAGAGAGAGCGAGAGAGAGAGAGAGAATGCACATGAGTGGGCAAATTAGATAGAAGCATTGTTGATGTCTTGTGGTAGCAAGCATGAATTGTCCCCTTTGCTAAGCAGGGTCCACCCTGGTTTTTTTGGATGGGAGATTACATGTGTGAGCAAAGATACTCCCTTTGGGGGATGGGATTGCTCTGGGAAGAGCATCTGCATGCCTGCATGCAGAAGGTTCCACGTTCCCTCCCTGGCATCTCCAAGATAGGGCTGAGAGAGACTACTGCCTGCAACCTTGGAGAAGCCTCTGCCAGTCTGTGTAGACAATACTGAGCTAGATGAACCAAGGGTCTAACTCGGTAGAAGGCAGTTTCCTATGTTCCTATGTATGAATATATGAGGTGACAGTAGTAGGTATGTATATGAAAAGAGTGTTTCTGTGTCCGTGGGGAGCATATCATATTATCTGCATGGGAAGGAGAAGCCAGTTGGCTTACTTTGACTAACTCCTTCTACCTTCAGGATGCAGGCCATAAAGAAAAATCTTTTTGAGGCAGGGAATTGGCTACAGCAGGAGTGTCTTCATCTTTTATGGGAAGTGTGACTGAATCCAAGATAACAGCTCCAACTGTACTAACCGTATCACCCACCAACAGGACCTTCTCTTATCTTGGTTATGTTTCAGCTTCCTCCCTGACATTCAAATAAAGTTTACCTTCAAGCAGTGATTCAGGACTTCCATTGCCTCCCTAAAACCACAAGATGGAAATAAGAGTAGAGCAGCATGCTATCAGCATAAGGTAGTATTGAAAGCCGCTGAGAGATCCAAAAGGACCAACAGAGTCACACTTCCTCTGTCAATTGACAATTGGAGATCATCCATCAGGCCGACCAAGGCAGTCTCCACCCCGTGAATGCCCATGAATGCTAGTTGGAACTGAGCAGAAGTTGGTTAAATCTCTTGAATCCATGGGGTGGTTTCTATTATTACTGACCTAATTCTTGGAGCAGGGTTGAAGTAAACTGCCCAGCTATGCCGGATTAACCCATTAGCAAAGGTAGCAAATGCTACGGGCCCCCGCATTTTCGCGGGCCCTCCACGGCTTGGCACCTGCCTCTCTCTCTTGCAGAGCAGTCTGCAGGAATCTCAGCAGCCAGGCTGCTGCTGTTATCTTTTCTGGCTCTGCAAGAGCTTGTTGATCGAGCTAATCATTAGCAGAGGGGGTGGGGATGCTGGGCTTCCTGAGCAGGCATTGAAACAATGCTATTTTGCAGAAGCTGAAAATCAAGGAGCTTATACAGGAGGCTCCCTTCCCTTTCAGGTTTCCCTTCTCTCTGCTCTCTGTCTGCTGTGGACGCTGCTGCTCTGCTCCGTCTGCTGAGCAAACAGTCTCATTTCAAAGAGAAATAAGCATCGTATTTCAATCATTAATTCATATTTCAAAAAGTAAGCAAAAATGGAGGGGGGATGCATATGGCGGATGTTTTGTGAAATGGGGAGATATCTGGCATAAAAACACTCTGTGTGTCTGTGATTCTGCTGGTGGCTGTGACTGATGTTTGCTTTGCTTATATTATTAAATCCTAGTAAGAAGTTGGGATGACTCCATATATACTGTCCTGTTGTTTAGTTTGAAATGGCATTAGTGGTTGTATATATATTAGCTAAGGCTAGTAGGCAACTTCTCTTTCTGATTGGCATAAATGGCATTGAATGGGATGCATTTATTGGAGACATGTTGCTAAATGTCAGCATAAATATGAATATGTTGTATACACATCATGCATATATGTGTTTTGCCATGACACTTGTATCCTGCCCTTCCTTTAAGAGGCTCAGTGTGCATGATTCTTTCCTCCTACTTTTATTTTGACTACAATCCTGTGAGGTGGGTTAGGATAAAAACCTTTGCTGTAAACTGTTGTTGTGGTTGCTTAATTAGTTAAATGCCTGCCAATAAACAGTAAACTTGGCCTAATAATTATCAACTTATAACTACATAGCCACTCCCATTGTTCCCTCTAACAGGGATTCCCAGATGTTGGGTCAAAACGGATTGAACAATCTCACTCTAATGAGCATTGTATATGAATTTCTGCATGAAATAGACATTTCCAGACATTGAAACAGACATTTCCAGTATCATCAATAAACTTGCTCATGCTAAATCTAGAAAATGTAACTTTTAAATTGTAGTTTTCTTACTCTTGACATTTGAAATTGATACCTACTTGTAGAGCTCTTTGACCTCAGGGAGCACTGCCCACAACCCACTTAACCTTACCTTGCTCCTCTGCAATGCCAGGTCGGTCCAAAATAAATCAGAACACATCCATGATTTGATAATGGATGAAGGGGCTGATCTGGTGTGTATTACCAAGACTTGGTTGGGAGAGGCTAGTGGCCCAGTCTGATCCCAGCTGCTTCCTCCAGGATATTCTGTAGAGGAGCGGGTGAGGGGATGTGGGCGGGGAGGTGGAGTGGTGGTGGTCTATAAGGATAACATCCCCCTTACCAGGGTCCCTGTTAGGGTATCAGACCATATTGAATTTGTGTACTTGAGTTTGGGGACCAGGGATCGATTGGGACTTCTGTTGGTATACCGATCGCCCTGCTGCCCAATGGAATCCCTTACTGAGCTCATGGACTTGGTCGTGGAACTCGAGTTGGAGTCTCATAGACTTTTGGTGCTGGGAGGCTTCAATGTTCATTTCAGGACCAATCTGTCTGGGGCAGCTCAGGAGTTCATAGCGGCCATGACAACTATGGGCCTATCCCAAGTGGTCTCTGGACTGACACATACTGCAGGTCACATGCTTGATCTGGTCTTTTATTCTGATCAGGGTGGTGTTCCGTGGGTGGGGACTCCTACGATCTCCCCATTGTCATGGATGGACCACCATCTGGTTAAGGTCAGACTTACAGCCACTTCCCACCTCCGCAGGGGCGAGGGGCCTATAAGAATGGTCCGCCTGAAGAGGTTATTGGATCCGGTAGGATTCCAAGAAGCCTTAGAAGGATTTAATGTTGGCCCTGCTGGTGATCTTGTTGATGCCCTGGTTGAGAATTGGAACAACTTGCTCACCACAGCAGTAGACATGATTGCTCCTAAGCGTCCCCTCCAACCTTCTTCAAAACTGGCCCCTTGGTATACGGAATATCTATGGGGTCTGAAGCGGCAAGGTAGGCAGCTGGAGCGCAAGTGGAGAAAGACTCACTTGAATCCGATAGATTATGTCACAGAGCACACTTAAAGATCTATGCTCAGGTGATACGTGCGGCAAAGAAGTGGTTCTTTTCTGCCCGTATTGCTTCTGAGAACTTGCGTCTGGCGGAGCTGTTCAGGGTTGTGAACTGAACCCCTGAACCCGAATTTGGAATCATAAGTTATCCACTGTGATATGTTTAAAGAATTTTCCGCAGATAAAATCTCTCAGATTCGGGCCAACTTAGATGGAGACTCCACAATTAATTCAACGTCTGAATTGGAGGTGTCCGACAACTCCTCTTATGTGGTTTGACTGGATCAGTTTCAGTTTGTGACTCCTGAGGATGTGGACAAGCTGCTTGGAGCGGTGAAGCCTGCCACTTGACCCTTGTCCAACATGGCTTGTTCTATCTAGTAGGGAGGCTGTTGTAGGCGGCCTGGTGGAAATCATAAATGCTCCTCTGAGGGAAGGCAGGATGCCTCCTTGTCTCTGTACTGTAGGAGGCAATCATTAGACCTAGTTTAAAGAAGCCTACATTAGATCCCTCAGAGCTGAGCAACTATAGGCTTGTCTCCAACTTCCCGTGGCTGGACAAGGTAATTGAGAGGATGGTGGCCTCTCAATTCCAGGCGGTCTTGGAGGAAACTGATTATCTAGACCCATTTCAAACTGGCTTCCGGGCGGGCTGTGGGGTGGAGACTGCCTTGGTCGGCCTGATGGATGATCTCCAGTTGGGAATTGACAGAGGAAGCGTGACTCTGTTGGTCCTTTTGGACCTCTCAGCGGCTTTTGATACTATCGACCATAGTATCCTTCTGGAACGTCTGAGGGTGTTGCGGGTGGGAGGCACTGCTTTGCAGTGGTTTTGCTCCTACCTCTCAGACAGATTCCAGATGGTGTTGATTGGAGATTGTTGCTCTTCAAAATCTGAGCTTAAGTATGGTGAGCAGGCAGTCTGCTCTGGGCAGCTGAAGCGGCCACCCACACGACAGCCGGCTCTGTTATGGAGCCAGCAGGGGCTGGGAGGATCAGGAGGGATCGCTCATGCAGGGCATGCTGGATAGACCCCCGAGCCGAGAGGCTGCTTTACAGCCTCCCAGTTGGGGGGTCTATTCGTGAGCTGCCATGGCACAGAGCTGCACTGCGGCAGCTCATGATCAGAAAGCCCGGGTTAGCAGAGTGCTCACTCCACTAACCTGGGCTTAGGGGAGGGCTACTTAAGGAGGTGACCCGGTTTGACTCAACTGGGCTCGGCTGCGAGCCTGGCGAGTCTCACTATTGGTGGGAAGTGGGCTAAGCACCTTTAGCCCGCTTTCCACTGATCGTGGGAATAGCTTCTATAGTTCCCAGGAAAATTGTGCCTTCCCCATGACTACAAGGAAAGAAGCAGGGGCGAACCCATTCTTGTAATCATTTTAAAGTGATGCTGCAGAGGTTGCTGCTACTTGGCTGAAACAAAAACAAAAACAGAGCCAGCCTGTCTCCTGACCATGCCCAGTAAGTACTTGAAGGGGTTATGGGAGGTGGTGAGTTGGGGGCAGAGGTGCTTTGACTCCAAATCTGACCAGAACAAAGTGACATCTCCTTGAAGCCCTGAATGGAAATCTTTCCAAAGTACAGAGGCAGCCCCCTCATTGAAGTGGGCTGCTTCACACAGCCCTACTATTTATTGTGTCTCGTTTCTTTATTCTGGGGGTCTGGAAAAGATAGTAACACTAGAGCACAAGTATATGTGGGGATTCCATTTCTCTATAGCTAATTTTTCACTTTCTCTTTTGATTAGAATATGAATGAATGTGTACAAAAATCCACATAAATGTATGAACTTTTCTTATTTGTATTTCTATGGTTCATTTATCAAGATACATAGGATTGGATGTTACGTGTTCATTTACTTGGACTATACTTTCTTTTTTAATCATTCACCTTGACATCTCTTCTTTCCTTCCCCCTCCTCCGCAAAAGGTAAGCCATTGATTAGCTTGTACCATGTGCTGAAAAACTGAATTTTAACAGAGCACTAGTACACAGAATTACAAACCAGTGAATGAACACTGGAAAAGATGGAGTAGCATCATATCAAATTTCAGCAAAGGGTCATCCATTTTGATTCAGGTATTAGCTTTTAAAGAATCTGGATGAAATACATGAAATCTGAAGTGGCCAATTCAGTTCATCTCTGCTTTTAACCTCTGAAGTAGAAAGTAATTAGAAATTTTCCCCAGAATTACCCTGACCATCACCCCATCTCACTGTATTAGATCCTCAAGCATTCTTGAGAGTCTGTCATCTAGATGTAGTGGTTTGTCAATTGGAACTCAAGCTGGAGTCTCTTAATTAGAGATGTGCCGAAGTAGCTGAATTTAATGGAGAATGGCTGGCAGACAGCTCCCTCTACGACCCCATTCCCATTTAATGGCAGCCCTGTAGATTAATGTCCACAGAAACCACATGTATACATTTTTTCCTGGCAAAACAGCTATAAATGTTGCAGCAGTGCTGACATATCTGATTTGTACTCTTGCTGTGATTTTTGGCATGATGTTGATTTGAACATATTTTATTCTGGGCCCCCACGAGCACCCATGTAAAGTAATATAAAATGGCATTGCATAAGCAGATTAATAGCTTCACAGTGTGACTTTTTGCCCCTGCAATTACTGTGGCCATGGCTCTTAACTTTGACAACTACTGGGGGGGAGGCGGGAGGAAAATGGTCAATTGGCTGAACTAGGGTGATGGCAAAGGACGCTCATACACATTTTAATGTCTTGGGAAACAAAGTTATCAGAATGTTTATAGTCCAGAATCTGCAACGGAAGAGAAAGCTGTCCAGTTGGCTGGGAGCAAAATCTCATGCTGGCTTTGTAGGACTGGGCTGATGCTAGGTAAGAGGCCCTAAATAATAGAGCAGGCCCCAAATAATAGAGGGTGGAGAGTGAGAGGCAAGAGAAAGTATGTGGGGTGGCAATGAGGGCCAAGATGGTGTGTGTGTGTGTGTGTGTGTGTGTGTGTGTGTGAGTGTGTGTGTGTGTGAGAGAGAGAGAGAGAGAGAGAGAGAGAGAGAGTGATATCACATTTTGATATGAATCAAGAAGGCATATTACTGCACACAACTTTGGCTTTACACTACTAATTCCATGCATTATTCTCTAAAGAATTAAATGTCTGAAATTGTTTAGTGTCAATGTTCTTCATTCCACTTCTGTTATTTATATTCATCTCTTTAAAAACCAAAACATAAAGTAATCGTTCAACATCTCTTCTCTTTACAGAATTCAGAGATTGGTAAAAACTAATGTGATAATGTGACCACTGCCTATTGCTCTTTATGTTTGAATCCTATATAGAAAACAATCCCCAAAACACAAAGAAACATGGAGCATCACTGGCAGGCACTCCATAATGACCAACTTGTCAATAAAGGAAAACAGAAACGTATTGCTATTCCTTATAGTATGTTAGTGATAATTCCTAATGAAAGCTGCCGGCTAATTTTAATTGAAATGTCATCAGCATGCTATGCTGATAGCACTTCTCCCCCCAACTGGAAGTCACCATGGCAGCCAACCAAAGGAGGAGGACACCACTTGTCTAGTTCCTCTATCTCAGGCCTGCTCAACTTAGACCACCCAGCTGTTTTTGAACTACAACTCCCATAATCCCCAGCAGCAGTGGCCAATAGCCAGGGATTATGGGAGTTGTAGGATATGGCAGATTAACGTAGTAGCAAATGTAGCATTTGCTACGGGCCACGCATTTTCGAGGGCCCCGCATGCCCAGCTTCCAATAAATATCCCTTTCCTGCTAAATGTGCCTTTTAAAAGAAGTCCTAGCACAGCATCTGTCCAGTGGTTGTTGCTGGTGCCTACCACATTTTTCTTTTTAGAGTGTGAGCCCTTTGGAGACAGAGAATCATCTATCCACTCTATTTTTCTATGTAAACAACTTTGAGAATTTTGATTGTAAAATGGTATATAAATGTTCACTGTTGTAGTAAGTGTGAGTTTGTGGCTTGGTCTCCCGTACTCCAAAATATAGCAAATGAAAAAATTGAATTACTTTACTATGCAAGTAAATAACTTGTTTTAATATTTATGTGCTTTTTTTTTTTAATTTAGGGCCCCTTTATAACATATGCAACAGACCCCACACTAGCTAAATCCAGCCCTGGTTGTAAGCCAACATCTGCAGGAGGGCCAAAATTGAGCAGACCTCCTTTATCTAGATGAGAAGGGGGATATTAATTGCTACCCCCAGGTGGCACAGCTCAGCCCTGAAGATGGGGTGGGCCCAGAGCAGAGGCAGTCCTTCTATGAGGCAAAAAGAGGTGGTCACCAAGTGGCAGATTATTGGGACACTGGTGGGGTGGCATGATACACTCCACTGCCTCACATGCTTCCCTCTGCCTCTAGTCAACATCCAAACAACTCTTTGCCAAGTGGTGGCACCATCACCCTTTAGCAAAGAGCCACTTGGTCCTCTTCCTCTTCACAGGAACAGCATCTAGCAGAGGTAGTGTGCATACCCCCATTACTCCCTTGTGCACTGCTTGTCTGGTTAAGAAAAGGAAGCAGAAGGAGACATGACAAAAGGGCAGTAGGGTACTGGAGACTCTCCGCAGAACATCTCTAGTATGCTACTGCTCCTCCGACATTTCCTCTTCCACTCCACCCTCACTTTTCATAACCTGCCCGGAAATGCAGGAGGGAGTCAAGGAAGGGCACACACTAAATCCACTGGCGGTGGCCGCTGGTGCCATGAAGAAAGAGTAAGCAGCAGAGGGGGCAGGGGATAGAGTTGGGGGAGCATGTGAATCAGCCAGGTGGATGACATTTGGCAGATTGCCTCAGATGCATAGAGGTGGACCTCCACTGATCCAGAGGGGGCCCAATCTTCCTAGGCATGCCCAGTGATCTGAATATGTCAAATATTCTTTGTGGCTAGCCCATGACAATGGTCTCACGATATCTTCACATGAAGTAGGTGCTTCATGTTCCCTGAGTTATCAACTTGTACTTGTAAATCTAGTTTTGAGATATGTTCATCTGCATTCATTCAGAAGATCAATTTTGCTATTGACCTTTTTTTGATACATTAGCTGGGGTTTCTTCGAACATGTTTACTTCCTTACAAAATAAGCACTTGAAAGAGAGTCAGCGTGATACGATACATCATTGGATTTGGTGCCAAGGAGATGCATTAATTTAGCAAGCTTAGTCCTTTAGTAAACATGAATCAGCCTAGAGCATTTCTTTGGGTTTATTCATAAGCAGAAAAAAATTAACTAAATTGCAAGTACCCAGACTACTCTGCATTAAGGATAAGCACAAAACCAGCAAAGCTGGTTGTACTTGAACCTGAACCAGATTTCAACTGACCCAGCCCAATCTGGTTCCATGGACCATCAAACCGGATCAGATTCGAATTTGAACTGAGCCACTTTGATGGGGCTTGGAACTATACTGGCAAAAGGGAATCTAATGAGGATTCCCTTTTGCCAGTAAAGAGGAAAGGGAGTGGGCAGGGGGTTCTCCTAGCCAGCATGGTGTAGTGGTTAGAGTGCTGGGCTAGGACCGGGGAGACCTGAGTTCAAATCCCCATTCGGCCATGATACTAGCTGGGTGACTCTGGGCCAGTCACTTCTCTCTCAGCCTAACCTACTTCACAGGGTTGTTGTGAGGAGAAACTCAGGTATGTAGTACACTGCTCTGGGCTCCTTGGAGGAAGAGCAGAATATAAATGTAATAATAATAATAATAATTATTATTATTAATAATAATAATAATAGATGGGGTGGGAAAAGAGTAAGAAATGACCTTTAAAGTGGTTAAACCATTTAAATGGTTTAAATGACCTTTGAAGTGACCTTTAAAGCCATCTGTGGTGGGGTGGCCATGTGGGGAGGCAGTGGTGTTGGTGGCTCCCCCATACACCCACAGGTCTCCCTCTGAGTAGGCAGCGCCAGTTTGGGCCTAAATTTGGGCCTCTTTGCAGTCATGGGGGTCACTAAAATGGCCTCCATTCATGCACAGAGGCCATTTGTGTGACCACACAAACTATGTAGTCATGCAAATGGCCTCTGTGCAGGCATGGAGGCCATTTTAATGACCTCCACACCTGCACAGAAGCTCAAACCAGGACCGAAACAGGCCCATACCGGCCTACCTACTCAGAGGGAGGCTGGTGGGCATGCTGGGGGAGCCATTGCCCCCCACTGCCTCCCATGGCCCACAGCCCCCTCCCACTGCCGCTGCCAGCTGCACTTTCAAAGTAATTTCATACTCTTTTCTTGCCCCATCTACTTTTAGGAGAAACCTCTTACCCCTCCTTACTTGTAAAGGAGAATCTTCAGTGTTTCTGAGCCAGCTTGTGTTGAACCTGAGCTGGCTCACACACCCTGACTCAGCACCAAGGCTTCATCTGTGCATCATGTTCCAAGATGTAGGTTTTCAGACTATATATATATATATATATATAATGATCATGATCATCATTATTATTTATAACAATTTATTTCATATATTTGTAAACCGCCCACTACCAGCCTCTAGGCAGTTTACAGCAATAAAACAAACCAAAGAAGTTTTAAAACAATCAAAACATATAAAACATATATAAAAGTAAAATAACCATAAAGCTACCAAATGGCTAAAAAGCTCGGCTGAAGGGATGTGGCTTTAGCCAAGAGGGAGGGAGCAGCTCTAATCTCGGCAGGAAGTGCATTCTGCAGCCCTGGGGCAACTGCAGAGAAGGCTTGCCTTTGAGCTGCCACCAGAGGAGCCCACGGCACCCACAGATGAACCTCCACCAAAGATCTTAATAGGTGGCAGGGCTCATAATGAAGAAGGCATTCTCTTAAATACTCTGGGCCCAAGCCATTAAGGGCTTTATAGGTAATAAACAGCACTCTGTATTCTGTCTATCTGTCTATCTATCTAGAAATCTCCAGGTGGTGTACAAGTTAAGACATAATATAAACACAATATAAAACAGTTACAAATCATAAAACATAAAAATCTCAATAAATAAAAACACCTTAAAATTTCAATTTCTGTTGAAAGCCTGGGAAAACAGGTACATATTTCAGGGCCCTCCTAAAAACAGAGAAGATGCTCTTTCTTATTTCAGCAGGAGGCACATTCCAAAGCCCTGGGGCAGCCACAGAGAAGGCCCGGTCCTGAGTTGCCACCAAACGAGTCGGCGGCAACTCTAACTGGACCTCTCCAGATGATCTTAACAGGTGACAGGGTGCATTTTGCCCAGAAACCTATTGGTAGCCACTGTAGTTCTAATTATTCCTCATGAGTGTCTTTATTGCTTGCTAACCTTGTTTTGGAGGATTTGCTGTGGCACCACCAGGATCGGGCCCAATCTCAGCGGTACACACATGTGTGCAAAACTGGGTTGGGTGTCTTTAGCCCGGTTTTGCACTCATGTGTGAATAGCTTTAACTAATCATACCACTTGTAACTTTTACCTCACACTTGGCTGTTGGAGGTTGCTACATTTTAACTCATGAAGAGAGCCTGGAGGGGATGACAAAACTATAAAAGGTAATGGAAAGCAGGTATACCTTCACAGTTCCAAAAGGCTGTTTTAAGTTTAAAGAACCTATTAGGAGATAAATCTGGTTTTCATACATTAGCACCCCTTCATTAGCACAATGACATTAGCACTTTCACACCATGTCAGCAGGTTTTTTCCAAGAGGAGGGTGGGAAAAAGAGGACATGTTGCTCTCCGTTCTTGCTATTTTTATCTACCCACCAGGCAGCTCTACACAAGTTGACAAACCCTCAACTTGGGGCATTAATTATTTTCTCTTGTTTTTTAAAAAAAAGCTAAAGGTAAGAAACTGGAGAAGAGGTTATATCCCTGTATTTTCTGGCCTTGCCCCATGAGGACCCTGTATTTTTGAAGTCAGAAGTTAGCAGCTATTATTATGACTTCCCAATTCTAGACATTAATCCAAGGTGCCTGAATGCTGAAGATAACAGATTTTAAAATCATAAATGGGGTTGCAATGCGTAATCAATTAATCACGTAGATTGGTAGATTAAGAACATTTTTGATTGGCTAAAGAGGTGCCCTGATTAATCAGGCAGGAGACTTTTAAACTTTTTCATAGATATATTTTTCATCGATATAATTCTTATTAAACAAAAATATTAATTAAAAAATTAAAATAAAATAAAATAAAATATATGTATTTGTAGAAATTTCAGATGACAAAGACCAGAAGGAGACAACGTAGAACCAGGAGTAGAGTAGACAGAAACACATGACAATTGGTCAGAAAGGTCAAATGATGGGAAGGGAAATAGCACATGCCAACACCAGGTAAGAGACTTGCTGTTTAGGTATTTATATTCCAATGCCAGAAGCACTGGTGGCTCTTACCTGAGGGCAGAGTGGGCAGCGTCCACCTTAAAATACCTGAAAATATTTGTCATCCCTTTTACCTCCTGTAGCCACTTCTCTGTCTGCCTCACTGCCTCCCTGTCTGTGCATCTTCCCTGCCGTCAGCCTAGCTCCAGTGTGTATGTAGGGTGGGTGACAGTACCAGAATTTTGTAAACACCAATAGGAACACACAGAGTCATGCAAACTCAGTGGCGTAACGGGGGGAAACGGCGCCCAGGGCAAGCTCCGCCCCAGGAATTGCGCCCTCCCCCGCCCCCCGGGCCCCCAAATACCTGCGACGGCACCCCCCTGGCCAGAGTGAGCGCGGCAGTGGCGGGCAGTGGCAGATCGCATGGCGGCGGCGGGCGGCGGCAGATCGCTGGCGGTGGCAGCAATCCGAGTGCAGCGGTGGCGGCAATCCAAGTGTGGTGGCGGCGGATCGCCCGCCGAGTGCAGTGGCGGCGGATCGCCCACCGAGTGCGGCGGCGGGTGCAATGAAGTGCGCAGGTGCGCCTCGCAGTTGGGAAGCGACGCCAGGCCAGACGGCAGGCCTCGGCGTCGCTCTGCTGCACTCGGCGGGCGATCCGCTGCTGCCCGCCACCGCTGAATCGCCGCCAGCCACCGCCGCACTCGTCAGGCGATCCGCCGCCAGCCACCGCCGCACTCGTCGGGCGATCCGCCGCCACCGCCACCGCACTCGGCGATCCAGGGGGGCTCGGGGGGTGACACTTTTTGGTGCCCCCAACGTGGCCCACCGGAGTGGTGCCCAGGGCACGTGCCCTGCCTGCCCCCTATCGTTACGCCCCTGTGCAAACTTGAATATCAATGAGGGAGGAGCCAATTAAAAGGCTTGTTTTTATGTTCAGAAGGTGCACGGAGTTTAAAATCCCCTACATCATGCTGATTGACTCCTCAGGCACCTCTGATTGACTCCTCAGAAGACATCATGCTGATTGACTCCTCAGGCGGCCAATCGGAATGCCCAGAGGGTGGGGAAGTCTTTTTCTTTTAGGTACTTGTAGAGGTGTTTCACATGATTGGTGTGAAGCACCAGACTGAGTTTGTGTGGGAGAACGGGCTTAGCCCACTCTCCTCGCACATGAGCAGCTGCTCTAGTTGGGCGCTCCTGCACCTGGCTGCAGCTCCATCGGGAGCTCTGGGGGAAGGGAGAAGGGGAGCGCCACCATGTGGCACCCCCCCAAACCCCAGGAAGGTACTGCGTGAGTGCACGGTGTCTTCCTGGGGTCCCCCGCCTCTCCCACCCCAGTCTAATCCAGCACACAAACCACTATAGTGTGCTGAACTACTGTCTCAGTTCTTTCTTGTTATTTATTAGTAGTAGTATTCATTTTTTGAATAATCAGGCAGACCAAGCTGCCCTGGTGACTTCAGAAAACATTTACCCTCCACAGGAGCAGCCTTTTGTAGCTGGTCTGTGCTTCACTTGTGCCTTGTACAGTTCTTTTCCTCTCTGTTTGTGCACATGTGTTTGATCCTGCTGTGTTAGATACACAAATATACACACACTACTGTAATCCTGTTAAGCATTATGAAACCACTGATGTTTTCCATATTTCCCTGTATTTCTGTTGATGCACAATTGAGAGTTGTGTGCTTGTGTGTTTGTAGTTTGAGCCCACTTGTTTGCTACAAATCTGCACTTTGCCAGTTATTGCTAAGGCACCCTCCTAATCCTGGCTCTACCTTTGCAGCTGTGCACAATTGGCTCTACCTCTCACTACCTGTAGCTCCACCTATCACCTGCCCTGTCTAGTGCCACCCTCATCCCAGGAACCGGCAGCCACAACTCCTCCAAATAGGAGAGCTTATTTGGCAGTCTTGCCAGGGCGGAAGAATTGGAAAGTGGGCAGCCACCCCTCCCTCCTTCCTTGCCCCTGGCTTCTACCATCAGAAGCATCAGGGCTACCCCTCCCTCTGATTGTCACTCAAGTCTGAGCCTTACTCGGGCAGCTGAGAGTGTCAGCCTACCTAGGCCTTTTGCTTTTTTTAAAAAAACCCTAGCACCCACCCAGACTCCCCTGCCACACCTAAACTGACCTATCACACACATATACCTGTACCCGCCCCCCCAAAAAACCAATAGCAGCAAATACTACAGCAACCCTCCCCACAAACCAGGAAGGCCCTATTTAAAATTCAAATCCAGTGGGGCAAGGGCTTAGGGGAAAAAAATTACTGCTCAACCTCCGGTGTCTTGACATCTTCACCTGGAGCTGGAGGCCAGGGTCTACAGGCCCAGCAGAGCAGCACACTGGCACTCCCTCGCAGCTGGGGGGAGGGCAGATGTGGGCTAGCAGAGCCACCCACCCAGACAAGCAAATAACAGAAATAAAACACTGGTTGGGTTAAAATAAATTAAAAGGAAAAAATGGGGGGATGGAAAAAAATTAAAATGGAGAGAAATAAGCCTCTCTCTGTCTCTGACTATCAGGCCCAGTGCAGTTAAACAGCAGCAGCAGCAACAACAACAACAACAACAAAACCCTGCAGCAGCAGGCCAAGACCCAAGAGGGCCCAACAGGGTCCAGGGCCTGCCTGCCTGCCTTCTGGTGATTTAAAAATAAAAAGTAAAAGTAAACAGCCAGCCAAGGAATAATAAAATACAATTCAAAAAATAGGCCAAAGCCATAGGAGGGCCCAGCAGTGCCCGGAGCCTGGCTAGCTGGCTGGGCAGGCAGCAGGAGGTTGGAGCCAGGCAGCACAACTCTGCTTTGAAAATTAAAAATAGAAGTAGGGAGGCAAAATAAATTTTTAAAATTCAATAAAAGAATCCAATCCAATGTTACCAAAACTTCCCCAGAGCGATTGACTAGGGTGCTCCAGCTATGCTTTTTAGCTAAAGTGGGGAAATTAGCTTGGATTGGGGGAGCAGTTCTGTCATATTATCAGTTTAGCAGTTCTGATGTATTTGGAAAGGATGAGGAGATGTAGGTGTAGTTTCAAAGCTTTAAGGGTAAAAATGAGGATTTTCAGAAGGCAAAAAGAGAGTTTAGTCAGGCAGTTCAATAATTTAGCTAAGGTTCTAAATGAGAGTCTTGGTTGAAGGTTTTCAAAAATTTGGCTAAGATTCCAAATAAGAGCCTACTTAGTGGCTTGCGGTAATAAGGTGCCTGGAAAGTGGGGAAGGAGCAAGGAGTGGCAAGAAAGCTTAGGGAGAGCAAGGAGTTAGTATTACCAATCCATCCAGGGCACGTCGGTTGCATGATGGCCGGGCAGACGTGCCTCCTCTCAGGTAAGTATAGGGTAGAAGCGGGAGAAAGAGCAAGAGGGCAGCAGCAACAGCTTGCTTGTGATAATTTGTAGAGTCCAAGAAGAATCTAAACAGAATCCGAGGCCATTGTGGCCTGCCTGGGGCACTTATGTCCAAAAACATGCCCTGAAGGGCAAGGAGTTCCATGCAAAACAATAAGATCCATTACTACATAGACTTATTCACTTTAGGTGGGTCCCTTTTGGACAAAAGGCAAGAGCCAGCTATGCATATGTGGCTGTGTGAGGTGAATGGGCAATGGGTCACAATGTCTCAGAGATCACAATGTCTCCAGGTGTAAGATTTTATTTGTTATGAGAGTCTCTCCCTTATCATTGCTAGTCAATCAATCAATTTTAATGGGATGGGAAGTGGCCAATTTGGTGTTCTTGCTAAAAAGCATTCCAAACGCTTATCTCTAAGGAGGTGGATCTCCTCCCAAACAATTCTCTTTGACAGGTCTGTTTAGCTGGCTTTTCCTTGTTATGAGGGGCAGCCTATGTCCTATTTTGGTTTTTGTCTAAAGGCACACTGCCAGCCTTAGCCTGTTGCTTAATGATCAATTTTTGCCAAAGAGCAAGGTGAAAAGTTCATGGTGACTACGATCCTGTGGTCCCATGTTGTTAGTGCATTGAGAGGGGTGCTCCTTGTGCTACCCCAAAACATAGCTTTCTGGCAACACCAAGGCAAGGTAAATCTCTGAGTAGACTAGAGTCTCGATTCAGCAATTGGCAGCAGCTCAAGCAGGCAGCTCCGAGAAGCAGTGATTTTCCGAGGCCAGGGGATGTCCTTAAATATATTTTGAATCCCCTTCCTTGCTGTACCTCCCTTTCCCCTCCACCCAGCCAATGGGACACAGTTGTCCCAACAACGCTCTGAGTGGCATGATGGCAAGCCAACTGGAGGGGAGGGCACAGCTGGCCAATCACAAGACAGTGGCAGGACAACCTGCCAGCTTTGTAACACATCATGTCTCAAAACGGCCATCACCACTCACTGTGAAATAGCTGCCCACTTGAGCCATCGAGCCACTCAAGCCAACTTGATTCTAACTGGGCTCAGCTTGGTTCAGACTTGGACTGGCCTCATTCTTTATGGGGCCGGTCCAGTTCGAGCTCGAACCTGTCAAACCAGGTCAGTTCAACCTTGAGCCTGGTTTGAATCAAGTCAGCTCACACATCTCTAGACACTATTTATTATTATTATTTTATTTTTTTATTTTTTTTATTTTTATACCGCCCTTCTAAAATGGCTCAGGGCAGTTTACAATTAAAACAAACCATTAAAACAGTAAAGAGCTAAAACAAAAATTAAAAAACAATATAACAACAATTAACAATTTAAAAACATTTTAAAACAACAATTAAACAGTCGCAGTAATTAAAAACCCTGAAACCGGGTAAAAATATTAAAACTGATTTAAAAACCCTGGATAGCCAGGCCAAACAGATACGTTTTAAGGGCTCTCCTGAAGGCTAATAAAGAATTCAAATTATGGATTTCCACAGGGAGTGCATTCCACAGCCCAGGGCAGCTATAGAGAAGGCCCGCCTCTGAGTCACCACCAGACAAGCTGGTGGTAACTGGAGACGAACCTCCTCAGATGACCCCTAGACACTACACTACCCTATTCAGGGTATTGAAATCCAAAACAGATTGCGAGGAGTTCCAAAAGTTCCAAATGGTAGATGAGGTTCAGTTTTAGCAGGTATAAAGTGATGTATATTGGGGCAAAATACCCCAACTTCACATATAAGCTGATGGGGTCTGAGCTGTCAGTGACTGACCAGGAGAGAGATCTTGGGGTCATGGTGGATAGCTTGTTAAAACTGTTGTCACAATAAACCCCGATAATATTATAATGTCCTTAAACAAAACTAAGGTGCGGACATATAGGGATTACTGTGTGCAGTTCTGGTTACCATACCTCAAAAAAGGCCATTATAGAACTGGAGAATGTGCAGAAGAGGTCAACCGAGATGAACAGGGGCCTAGAGCATCTTCTCTACGAGGTAAGACTGCAACACTTGGGGCTTTTTAGTTTACAAAAACGGTGACTGAGGAGTGACATTAAAGAGGTCTATAAAATTATGCATGGTGTGGAGAGAGTGGATGGAGAACAATTTTTCTCCCTCTCATATAACATTAGAACCAGGGGTCATCCCATGAAAGTGATTGCCAAGAAATTTAGGACTGATGAAAGGAAATACTTTTTCACACAATGCATGTGAATTCTCTGCCACAAGATGTGGTGACAGCAATAAGCCTGGATGGCTTTAAGGAGGGTTTAGATAAATTCATGGAGGACAAGTCTAGCAATGGCTACTAGTCTGAGGGCTATAGCCCTATAGGACACCTCCAGCCTCAGAGGCAAGATGCCTCTAAATACTAGTTGCAGGAGAGGAACAGCAGGAGAAAGGCATGCCCTCAATTCTTGCCTGTGGGCTTCCCAGAGGCATCTGGTGGCCACTGTGTGAAACAGGATGCTGGACTAGATAGGCCTTGGCCTGATCTTGCAGGGCTGTTCTATGAGAGAGTGGACAGAGAGAAAAAATTGTCCGTCTCTCACAACACTAGAATCAGGGCTCACCCCATGACACTGGCCAGGAAATTTAGGACTATCAAAGGGAAGTACTTTTTCACACAGCACATAATTCATCTATGGAATTCTCTGCCACGGTATGTGGTGATGGGCTCTGGCATGGATGGCATTAGGGGGGCTTAGGCAAATTCATGGAGGACAGGTTTATCAATTACTATTAGTCTGGTGGCTATAGGCCACCTCCAGCCTCAGAGGGAAGATGCCTTTAAATCCCAGTTGCAGACTAGTAACAGCAAGAGAGAAGGCGTGCCCTCACCTCTTGCCTGTGGGCTTCTCAGAGGTATCTGATGGGCCACTGTGTGAAACAGGATGCTGGACTAGATAGGCCTTGGCCTGATCCAGCAGGGCTGATGACCTTGTCAAGTGGGCAGAAACCCTTCAGAGCAGGCATTCCCCCAGATATCCAGGGCCCAAACTGTCTAAGCATTTAAAGGTCAAAATCAGCACTTTGAATTGGATCCAGAAACAAATTGGCAGCCAATGTAGCTCTTTCAAAATGGGTGTAATATGGTTCCAGTGGGCCACTCTGGATAAAATCCTAGAGGCCACATTTAGTACTCGCTGCAGTTTCCAGATATTCTTCAAGGGCAGCCCCACATATAGTGCATGACAGTAAGGCAGCCATGACATGACTAAGGCATGGGTAATTGTGGCCAGATCTGCCTTCTTGAGAAAGGGACTCAGCTGGAGCACTAGCCAGTTGCTCCAGTGCTGCTGCTATAGAAGAGAACTACAGGGGCTGGTTTGAAAGCTGTCAATCCTAGAATGAAAGCTCCAAGTTAGGAGGGAAGTAATATCACTTCCCCTTTTATGTTTCATTATTAAATCAAGAAGCTAACAATCAGCGAGCAGTAAATGGACTTTCCAACTGAATGTTGTGTAGAATTAGAAGGCACAGACAATTAATGTCTGGAGCTAAGCAGATCTGAAGTGTTTTCAGCTGGGTGGATAAGAGGCATAGCTGGGGTACTTATTTAAGCCTACTAAAATGAAGAGACTTTGGCAAATATAGAACACTTGAAAACATTTAATAGGGTTGTATACATCTTTCTGCCCACTAATGCCTACTTTAAATAGTTTCCAATACCACACCAAGAAAAGTCTATTTTAGATGAGCATTTTAAAAGGTGCTGACTTCATCTTCTAAAAGGAAAAATATCTCCAGACTAGGGGTGTACACGGAACCAGCTGGTCCGATTTGGTTCGAGTCCAAACTGGACCTGAACCAGACTGGGCCAGTTCGGTTTGTCACCCCCTTGAACCACCCTCAGTTCGGTTCACACCGGGGGTGGTGGTGGGGGTGGTTCGCGCGCTTACATTTATTTTTATTTATTTTTAAAATAACTTACCCCCTCTGGAGGGGTTATCCGAGGCAGCGGACAGGGGGGTCTATGAAGGTTTCCCCCACTGGCCTCCCAATCATCCAAAACCGGCCAGTTCAGCCAGGCCTCCCCCCCCCCCGCATAGTGGCTATTTTGAAGGCTACCACATCTGCACAATGGGCCAGGCCAGGCCACACAGAGGCCCATTACACAAGCGTGGTGGACTCCAAAATGGCTACCATGCTGGGGAAAAGGCCCCAAACGGGCCAAAGAATGGCCGAATGGGCTGGTTTTGAATGGCTGGGAGGCCGGCAGGGGTAGGGGAAACCTCCACACACACACCCACTACCATCTCAGAGAACCTACCCAGAAGGGCTAAGATTTTTTTTAAAAATAAAAATTAAAAAACACCAGCTCACAAACCCCCCCAATGGGCTGGGGGGCATTCGGTCCAGGATTGGACTGAACAGGGTGGTTCAGTTCGACCCCAAACTGTTGAACCAAACTGGTTTGATGTCAACACGTTTGACGTTGATCCTGTTTGCACATTCCTACTGCAGAAAACAGCCAGGTGGCTATTTCTAGAATGCAGTTAGCCCCTCCCTGGTGAGTAACCAAAGCCAGTTAAGGTTGCCATTGAAACAATTTGCCATCTAAATTGCACCCATACAAAATCTAGAAGTGGTTCCTCCTCAGACAAAATAGAGATATTTCCAGGGAAATGTCAAGTGTATGGATAAGACATGTCAAAATGACATCACTTAGTCACCTCCTCTATAACCCCTCTAGAAATCTCTCCCCTTGACTGACCTCTCTGGGCTTTTGCATGCCTTCCACCTTTTGACCCTTGAAACTGGCCTGTCTTTTCAGGTATAATATGCAATTCAAAATCAACTCAAATGCATGATAATTCAAATTGTAATGGGGCAACTGAGAGCTGGCATGGCACAGTGGCTGAGCTGCAAATCAGGGCTGCCCTGGTGTGAATCTCACCCCTGCCATAAGCTCACTGGGCCTCACTGGGATAGGGAGAAATCACCTTAGAAAAATTCTCAAAATGTCTCTTTCAGAGGAATTCAGAGAGGATGCCCACTTTGGAGAAACTTCTCCATATGCTAGCATTAGGCAAGCCACTTCCTTTCATCCTCAACTGCAATATGGGGATAATAATACCTATGCTGTTACCTGGCAGAGCTGTTCTCACAGAGATGAAACATGGGAAGTGCCTTGAAGATGAAGAATCAAAAGGTGCTATACAGAGGCAAAGGATTATTATTAGTAATCACTGTCAAGGGCAGTTGCTGGGATGACTCTGATTCATTGGATATGCTACTTGGGAGGAGGGAGAACAGTAAGGCCCAGGGGGAATTGGCAAGAGACTGGCTGAAACTGGTGCGTCATTGGAGGGTGATGCCTGGGGTGGAGGGGGGGTGGAAGAGAGAGTATAGATGGTTATGGATGATCCATGCAATGCTGTAGGAATGGGAAATGGGAAATTTGCAAGGCATAAGAACCTGGAAATTTTAGGTGATGTTGGGTTGGCACCACACCAATCTGACAATTAATGAAGATGAGTAATCTAGAATTTGATCTAGGGTTGTTTATCTCTGTTAAACGTTGGGTTGGCAAGGTGCCAGCCCAACGTTGCTGAAATTTCAGGGTTCTTACAGCCAAAAATCAGAAATGTGCACAACTCACAAATCTCCCCTTTCCCATTCCTCCAGCATCGCACCGGTCATGAGAACCCACTCTATAAGAAGACTTTGCAGACCAGTAGAGCCAGAGGTGCTCTTACTCCTGGACTTTGGGGCCGAAGTCCAGGGCCTCTACATGCCCTGGGGGCCCTCTACATGCCCTGGGGGCCCTCCAAATAATCTTTAGTCTGTCCTAGGTGGTGTGGTCGTGGTGCCACGCCATGGGCCTGCACTGCGCTGGATGGCTGAATGCGATTGTGACCTGCACTGGGTGCTTTAGAGACAGAGGGGGGAGTCAGGAAAGTGTTAAGTCACATGTTGAAATGTTTTTGCTGATGTATATTTGCATAAATGTACGTACTTGTTACCCATGCCTTAGTCACGTCACGGCTGGATTACTGTAATGTGCTCTACGTGGGGCTGCCCTTGAAGAATATCCGGAAACTGCAACTAGTGCAAAACGCAGCAGCGAGGGTTTTATCCGGAGCTGCCCGTTGGGAACATATCACCCCCATTTTGAAAGAGCTGCACTGGCTGCCGGTTCATTTTTGGGTCCAATTCAAGGTGCTGGTCTTGACCTTTAAAGCCCTAAATGGTTTGGGCCCGGGGTATTTGAGGGTCCGCCTGCTCCCAAGGGTTGCTGCCCACTTGACGAGGACATCTGAGGGGGCCCTGCTCCGGGTGCCGACATTGAGGGAGGCCCGGCTGTCGTGCACTCGGGACAGGGCCTTCTCTGTTGCTGCTCCTAGACTCTGGAATGCTCTCCCAGTGGCCATTCATTCCTCGGACTCTATCACGGCTTTTAGAAAGCTTGTAAAGACTTGGCTTTTTACCCAGGCTTTTACATAATCGTTTTTACTGCTGCTTCGGTGTGTTTTTATCTGTTATATTGCTTTTATGCCTGTTTGTATATGTTTTTAGCTTGATGTTTTTATTGCTTTTTTATTGTATGTTTTAATTTTTGTAAACCGCCTTGGGGTTGTTTTTTAACGAAAGGCGGTATAGAAATATAAAAATAAAAATAATAAAATAAAATATTCTTACATTCTATCTTGTGAGTTCAGTTGCTGGTTTTGCCCTCAAAAACTCATGTGTTAAAAATAGTGCGTGTGTCATGGTGTGTATAGGGGGATGATGCTTAACTTGCGGGGGCGGGGGCTCCACCAGGGGAGGGGGCTCCAAAGGTCCAGACTCCGAAATTACCTAGGTGCACCTCTAAGTAGAGCTTTGCCTCTGAAGTGGAAGATCATCGACAAACCATACTAAGCCCCATTCTGAATATTGGCATGGTGGTATGTGGAGGTTGCAGGGTGTAACTGATGTGCCTTTATTCCTGAGAATGATTTCACTGCTCTAGTGTAAAGGATGGAAGGGGCACAGTTGCCAATGTTCCTGTCCTCCGGAAGATAGAGAATGCTTTACATATAGGGAAGGACTGTAGTTCAGTGGACGAGTATCGACTTTGCATGTAGAAGGTTCCATGTTCCATTCCTGATATCTCCAGGTAGGCCCAGGAAATATCAATCTGAAATCCTGAAGGACTCCAGCCAGCCAGTGCAAAAACAATACTAAACTAAGTGGACCAATAGTCTGACTTTGTGTAAGGAAGATTCCCGAGTAAGCCATGAGACTGAGCTGTCCTTGGAGATGGAGTGAGTATGGCTCCTTCTCTCCCTGGCAGAGATAGCTCAGCTCTTATTAACAGATATTCTATATAGAAAGGAGGCAATCTATATACATTGCTTATCCCACTGTGGGAAATTTGCCCCTGATGTTAGTCATTTGTCAATATAAGTCACAAGGAACTAGACAATAAATAAAAATAGAAGGGCAATATTGAAGCTGTAAATGTATTATCAAATCCTTCCTGGACCATTGGCTAAACTGCAGTGATGTCACAGAAGCCAGGAGGTCTGAGCTGTTCAGTATGTGTTTGTGTAGTGCATATAGACATCCTGACCTATACTGCATTCAGTCTAGCACCACCATGATTTTGCTCCTCACGCCTTGCTTGTTCACGTACTCTACACTGACAGGCTGAAAAGGTCTTCTGTTTCTGTCTGATAGCAGCAGCAGGGAATAAAGGGATAATGCATGACATATTTCCCACCCCCAGTATCCTCCAACACTACCCATGTTCACACATAACTACAAACAGGCAGGGAACATTTGCAACATGTCAGCAATCACATTTATGATCTGCTACAAAAGAGCAAAGGCACTTTTAAGATAAATTAATTGGAGACAAAGAGGAGTCTTTGTTCCTATTGCACCAAAGCTCTAGCTATACTTTGCAGCAGTTCAGGTTGTTTTATTTTTGGCAGTGTCAATTTTAACCACAAAACTTTGCATTTCTGTAAAATAGAATTGCTGATCTCAGTTTTGAATGTTCAGTCTGGCGAATTCAGAGCTGTGAATACTGCTGAAAGATAATTGAACTGTAAGTAGCTGCTTCTCAGTCCTTGCTGAAAAGGGAGGGAAGAGAGAAAAATTCAACAAATGAGGGTTTTTGTGGTTTTTGTGTGTGTTCTCAAGTGTTTTTTCCCCCTGTGCCATTAACATGTTGCTGCTCATAGAAAATGTGCTTGCACAGTTTCACACTATTAAAAGTCTCCTATTTGTGGCATCATCCCAATTCCTGGGATAACACACTGAGCTTCAATTACTGGATTAGACTTTTGCAGTGCATTTGATGGAGAGAGCCATTAAAATGGACAAAACATAAAAGATCATTATATGAGGGCCAGAGGATCAATGTGGAGTACGGCTCTCCTTATTCGCTCAGATGAAGGTTTCATGCAGCTTGATCTGCAGTTACAGCTGTACAGGGAGGAAGCATGCACAGGGGCAGGTTTAAAAACCAGCAAGGTCAACAAAGTCTCAGGTTGCAGGGTTGCAACCAGGAGAATTTGTCTGACCTTTAATTCTCCTGCTGCAGTGGGAGGTATTGCTAGATCCTATCACTCACTACTCCCCTGTCCGTTGTGCGAGGACATGGAAGTCTCAATAGCTCAGTGATAGAGCATCTGCTATGCATGCAGAAGGTCTCAGGTCTGATCCCTGGCATCTCCTCGGAACAGACTCCTGTCTGAAACTGGAGAGTGCTGCCAGTCAGTGTAGACAATACTAAGCTACATGTTCCACTGGGCTAACACAGTAAAAGACAGCTGCATTTGATTTTTATGAACCTGCCTTATACTAGAAGACTATTCTCATAAGCATCCTAACCTGGGTTAGGCTGTTTGTGTGCAGCGCCAGGATCAGGGCCGATCCCAGTGCTGCTGCTTTGCCTAACCCTACTTCTTACATGGACATTAGCCAGGATTAAGGGCATGAGCACACCCTTAACCCTGGCGCCAGTGTCATATGTATGCTAGGGGTGTGCGTTCGTTTCGGATACAAAACATTTTGTGCCCAAAACAGTAGGGGTGTGCAATTCAGATTTTTGGTGTTTCGATTCGGATCCAAATCAAAACACCCCCAATTCGTTTTTGGGTCTGAATCTGACCCATCCAAATCACCCCAGATTCAATTCGGATCCAAATTAATCCGAATCTGAATCCAAATCTGAATTGATTCAGATCAAAAAATGGGTCCCAGGGCCAAAAGAGTGGGATATGGTGGTAGTGCCTAGTGGGTGGAGGCTGCCACCCAAATTGTAGAGGGATTGGGCAAAGGGCTGATTTTTGGTGAATTGTTGGAGTTTTAATGTCTTTGGGGCAGATTTGGGGCATAAAGTGGGAACTGGGGTGGAAGAGTGGGGTGGGGTGGTAGAGCCTAATGGGTGGAGGCTAACACCCAAATTGCAGAAGGATTGGGCAAAGGACTGATTTTTGGTGAATTGTTGAAGTTTACGCATCTTTAAAGTTTCCCCCCATAAGGTAAAATGGAGGTGTGTCGCTTCATGTCAGGGGGGAAGAGGTGGCCTAGACCAGTGTGGGGTTGGTGGTAGTGCCCAAGGGGGTGGGGCAAGGAAGCTACCAGAATGTTTTCAAAGAATTTGGGCAGAGGGCTGATTTTTGGTGATTTGTTGAAGTTTAGGCATCTGTTTAAGGTTTTTCTCCATAGGGAATCATGGAGGTTTCAGCAGCCCCATAATTGTACTTGGGGGGTGCTGGTGTGGCCCAGAGAGAGTGGTGGTGTCGTGCACATAGAATGCCAACCACCCCCATGGGTTTCTAACCCATGGGGTACAGGTTTCTGTTGTTTCTGAGGTGTTCTGAGTGTAGATTCTCTGGTAGCAAATGAGAGTGGATTCATGGTTTATACTGAAAATCTCAGATGCTACCAGAGAATCTACACTCAGAACACCTCAGAAACAAGAGAACCCTGTACCCCATGGGTTAGAAACAGGGGTGATTTGTTTCGTCTCCAAAATATTTCGGGAGGGCAAGAGGGTGATTCGTTTCAGCAACGCATCACCCAAAATGGGCAGTTTTGGGTACAGATCGTTCTGTACCCGAAATGTTTCTCACATCCCTACAAAACAGGCCATTTCCAACACCCAATGCTCAAAACAGAAAATGCTGTAGTGGAAACAAAACGTCCCTGTTTCGGATACAAAACGTTTTGTTGTTTTGGATGTTTTGGAACTCCATTTTGCAATCGCAAAAAGTATCTCTCCATCAGTCTCTATTTTGAGTTTTGGCATCTGTTTGAATTTCCGGCCCTTCCAGCCTGCAGACTGGCCAGCAAAAACATGGGCTGATCTGCTGGCAATTGCCTCCTTATTCCTTTCAAGGAAATTTAAGGATAAAATTTACCCTCATTGGC
The DNA here is from genome assembly GCF_027244095.1 of Hemicordylus capensis. Classification (NCBI taxonomy): domain Eukaryota; kingdom Metazoa; phylum Chordata; class Lepidosauria; order Squamata; family Cordylidae; genus Hemicordylus; species Hemicordylus capensis. The sequence continues at coordinate 17,821,119 of NC_069660.1, read as the reverse complement.
AAGTGTGGCAGTGTACACACTGCATGGAGCAGTGTCCATTTAATTGTTGTTTTTTCACACGGTTGTGTGTAGATCATGCATTTCTCAGGGGATGTGGATGTGCATAACCTTTGGAAATCTGCCTGATTCTTTTCAAAGCTCTGCTGTTGTTGTTGATGTGTGATGTTGATGTTATTTGGGGTGGATTTGGGGCAGAAAGGCGGCTTTGAGGGCAGAAGAGTGGTTCAGGTGGTAGTGCCCCAATGGGTGCCTGCTGCCACCCAGATTCCAAAGGAATTGGGGAAAGGGCTGATTTTTAAAGAATTTCTGAAGTTGACATGTCTTTGGGGCAGATTTGGGGCAGAAAGGGGGCCTGAGGGGCAAAACAGTGGGTTGGGTCACAGTGCTCCAAGGGGTGTCTGCCACAACCCAGATTCCAAAGGAACAGCGCAAAGGGCTGATTTCTTAGGAATTGTTGAAGATTATGGGTCTTTAAGGTTCCCCCCCTAGGGAGTAATGGAGGTTTCAGTAGACCCAGAACTCCATCTGGGGGGCACTGGGGTGGCCGGGAGCGAGTGGTGGTGTAGTGCACATAGGATGCGAACCACCCCCATGGGTTAATAACCCATGAGGTGCTGGGTTCTGTTGTTTCTAAGGTGTTCTGAGTGTAGATTCTCTGATAGCATATGAGATTTTCAATGATAAACCATGAATTCATTCTCATATGCTACCAGAGAATCTACACTCAAAATATCTCAGAAACAACAGAACCCCGTACCCCATGGGTTAGCAACCCATAGGAGTGGTTGGCACCCTATGTGCTCTACACCACCACTTGCTCTGGGCTACCTCAGTGCCTCCCAAGTGCAGTTATGGGGCTGCTGAAACCTCCATCATTCCCTATGGGGAAGAACTTTAAAGATGTGTAAACTCTATTAAATCTTTAAAAATCAGCGCTCTGCCCAATTCCTTTGAAATAATTCTGGCAGATTCCTTGCCCCCAATGGGCACTACCACCCACCCTACTCTGCTCTGGGCCACCCCTTCCCCCCCGACATGAAGCTATACTTTTGCTGAAACCTCCATTATTCACTATGGGAAAAATCTTAAACTTCAAAAATTCACCGAATATCAACCCTTTGCCTAATTCCTCTGAAACTTGGATGGTAGCTTCCACCCATTCGGCACTACCTCCCCCACCCACTTCCGATTTTGCAATTTCAAACAAAGAACAAAATTGGGGTGTTTCAGATTGGCTGATTTCAAACAAAGAACAAAATGGGGGTGTTTCGGATTCGGGTCAAAAACAAAACAGAAAAAAACCCGCACAACCCTAGTGGGCTGCATGTAGTCTGAGCATACACTGTGCTGGGCGGCAAGAGTGCCTGGGTTAAGGAAGATCATAGGAACATAGGAAGCTGCCATATACTGAGTCAGAGCATTGGTCTTTCTAGCTCAGTATTGTCTTCACAGACTGGCAGTGGCTTCTCCAAGGTTGCAGGCAGGAATCTCTCTCAGCCCTATCTTGGAGATGCCAGGAAGGGAACTTGGAACCTAGATGCTCTTCCCAGAGTGGCTCCATTCCCTGAGGGGAAAATCTTACAGTGCTCACACTTCTAGTCTCCCATTCATATGCAACCAGGGCAGACCCTGCTTAGCTAAGGGGACAAGTCATGCTTGCTACCACAAGACCAGCTCTCCTCTCCTAAATGCATCCTAAATGGGACCCTCAATGCCCTGCACTGTTGGACTTCCTCCTCCGGCTCCCTGCTCTGCTGCTTGCCACGGCACTGCTTGTGAGCTGCAGCGTGCGGCAGAGCTGTCTAAGGTGCCTGCCCTCCCCACTGCCACCAGTCTTGGTCATGTGCATGACCTCTAGGAGTATGCAAGACAGCGAGTGGGGTGGGGTGGGTGGTGGTCTTCCTTTTTACTTTAAGCATTCCATTAGTTTAATTCCATTCTTTTTGTATTCAAGTACTCCATTTGTTTTTGTTCTTTAAGCAGTTTGTTCTTTTAGCACAAGCAATTCTGTTTAAAAAGAGCTTCCTTTTACTGGAACTGGGTGGATGGCTGAAGGCCATTGTGACTGGGAATGATGGGAACCCTCACTGTAGCGCACTGCATAAACAACTCCCACAGATAGGGATACAGTTAGGTAATTTTGGACCCTGGACCTAGTGGGCTTACAGGGGCCCCCTTGGAAAATAAGCATCCTATACACACACACACACACACACACACACACACACACACACACACACCATGGTTCTTGACAAGACCCAGGCAGACAAACCTGTTTTCATGACACCTGGCTGGAGCGGAGAGCAGCAGCAGAAGACAGGACAATTCTTAGTTGTTAACACTGGGTCTTAAACCTGCCCCTGGGCACCAGGAGGGAGGAGGTGACAACCTCAGGCAACAGTGGTGGGCATACTCCATGCCGCCTTTGCTGGTGCCGCCCTGTCTCTGCCCTTTTGGGCTTCCCACACCCACTGCCCAGAAAAGCCAGGACAGGCAGGCAAGAATGCAGGTGGTCAGGTGAGCAGAGAGCCAACAGTGTACACTCTTCATCCAGGCCCTCATTTCACCCCATTCGTCCCAGGCCTCTCCATACCTTGTGTATTGGCCTATCTAAAATGCGCCCATGAAAGAATTTCTGTGTCCTGCTGTTTGTCACACTGCATGCTTGCATGCATAAGGCTCCAAGTTCCCTCCCTAGCAGCTCCAAGACAGGGCTGAGAGAGATTCCTGCCTGCTACTTTGGAGAAGCCGCTGGTCTTACTCAGTATATGACAGCTTCCTATGTAACAGCAATGTTTGATAACCAAGTGGTCCATTTGCCTTTGTGGCGCACTTTATGGCAATAACAACAGGAAGCTAGATAATCAGGGTACCATATATAGACCTGAAGTAGTAGGGCAAGGAAACCAAAGGGCTTAATTGAAGATTTGGCTGTGCATGTCATCTGTAAAGCTATTATATCCTGTACAAACCTATCTCTAAGACACACATTCAAATACCAACAAACAAACATTCCCCACATGATGTTTACTCTAAACTGTGGTGTTTGCTAGTGCTCAGATCTTGACAATGCCACACACAGGAGCCATCATTAACAGAGGCTTTAATAGGAGATATTTGTCTGAGCAGCTAAGTCATTTACACTTACATAAGACTGCCATTCATGACAAGAAGTATAATAGCATCTTTGAGCTTTTTAATTAAAAATTAATTAGGAGATTTAAGAACAAACTCATTGGGGGTTACGGTACAATGGCATGTTTACAACATCAGGCCTGTTTGGGATTTTTTGTTTTTTGTTTCTGATAAGTGTTTCAATCAATTCTACATCTATTAAATATAATTATGTATGATGCTTCCTCAAAATTATAATGTAACATTTAAAGAGCAGCTGGGAGAAAGTATGCAATTTTTACTTTGGAAGGAGGGTAAACATTAAAATGCAAATAGGTGTAAGGAGTAGTTTGTCAATGTGGAAAAATCTCAGGATAAACATTTTTACCCATTAATCTTACATTTACAATGCTTCTCTGTCAAATGCTGTATATTATCTTGGCTGTTCCAGCATTGCTATGAAATGTAGTGGCAGAAACACTCAACAATATACACATACATTTCCACTTAAGATAAACACACTAGAGTTGAGCAGAAATTATGCCTAGAATTGGCGATGGTGGTGGTGATGATGATGATGATGAACAACTTGAGGCTATTCACATGACTGCAGAAAATCGGTCTAGCCTCTGCTAGCCCAATTTTCTGAAATCATAAGAACCACCGGGCTTGGCTGCGAGCCCAGTGGTTCTTGAGTGGGAAACCCGCTCAAGTAGCCTGCCCCTAAAACTGGGTTTGCAGAGCAACTGCTCCACAAACCCGGGTTTTTTTATCGTGAGTAGTTGTGGTGCGGCTCCGTGCCATGGCTACTAGCAATAGGAATAGCAATAGCAATAGCACTTACATTTATATACCACTCTATAGCCGAAGCTCTCTAAGCGGTTTACAATGATTAGCATATTGCCCCCAACATTCTGGGTACTCATTTTACCGACCTCAGAAGGATGGAAGGCTGAGTCAACCTTGAGCCCCTGGTCAGGATTGAACTTGTAACCTTCTGGTTACAGGGCGGCAGTTTTACCACTGCGCCACCAGGGGCTCAAGGTTTCCTCCTACTAACGAGGAAAGCCGCCTCCCAGCTCCAGGGGTCTCTCCAGCATGCCCTGCATGCTCGTGCAGGGCATGCTGGAGTTTCTGGGGGCTGATCAGCCCCCGCTCCCCCCAGCCCCCGCCGGCTCCATCACAGAGCCAGCATTCGTGTGGGCGGCTGATCCGGCCGCCCAGGGCTCCCACCCTGCTCGTGTGTGGGGAGAGCAGGCTTAGCCCACTCTCCCCGCTCAGAGACCCTGCTCCTTATGTAGCTACCCCATCACAATCGTTATATGGAAGGCTCCCAAAGCAAAACAATCAAATAAAAATAGAATAAAACACAATTAAAAACACATTACAAAAAAAAAATCCCTACAATAAAATACAACTATAAACAAAACAGAAACTTTTTTAAAAAAGTATGGGTGAACAAAAAGATCTTCACCTTATATCTAAAAGAACATAGATATGGTGCCAGGCACATCTTACTGGGGACACTGTTCTACAAATGGGGTGCCACTGCCAAAAAGGTCCTCTCCCTAACCTCATTTGGTGGGGGCACTTGAACATGGTCCTCCAAAGAAGACCTTAAAGTCTGAGTAGATGTTCAGTGCAGTGTCTACCTTGGAGTGGTTTTTTGGGCACTCCTTGCAAAAATACTCATGTATTTTGTGTTTGCTCTCAATGCCATCATTATGCAGCCAAATCTGATTGGTTGCATAGCATTGTGATGTCAGCCCCAACTAGGTGGGATCACCAGCAAGAAAGAGGAAGCAGAGCCAGGAAGAAGAATGGCCAGAAGAGGATGTGGTGGTGGTGCTGGTGGTGGTGGTGGGGAACACCTGAATATTTTCACAATCTCAGTGTTTATAGAAAAATGTTGACAATTCTGAAATGTCTAGTTGCTTGCCAAAAAGTAAAACTGGAGAATATTAAGAATAGCTCTAAAATATAGAAAGTGATGCTTTATAGTTTCAAACTGCTTGGACTGATTTTGTACATTTAAAGATGTATAGACCAGGTGCACAAAACCAGAAAACCTGGTTCAGTTTGAGTATGTATATATGTATGTATGTATTACAATTTTATACCTTGAAGCCTTGAATGCCTTAGGTCCAGGTAATCCTAGAGAGCACCACATTAAGGTCATCTGAGGAGGTCCGCCTGCAGCTACCACCAGTGCATCTGGCGGAGACTCAAAGGCGGGCCTTCTCTGTAGCTGCTACTGGGCTGTGGAATGCACTCCCTGCAGAAATCCATAATCTGAGTTCATTATTGACCTTCAGGAGAGCTCTTAAGAACTATCTGTTTGGCCTGACCTTGCAGGGTTTTTAAATTGTTGTAAATGGTTTGAATGTTGTAACCTGGTTTTTCGGGTTTTTATAATTGTTTTGGATGTTTTTTAAAGAGCCCCTGGTGGCGCAGTGGTAAAACTGCTGCCCTGTAACCAGAAGGTTACAAGTTCAATCCTGACCAGGGGCTCAAGGTTGACTCAGCCTTCCATCCTTCCGAGGTCGGTAAAATGAGTACCCAGAATGTTGGGGGCAATATGCTAAATCATTGTAAACCGCTTAGAGAGCTTCCAGCTATAGAGCAGTATATAAATGTAAGTGCTATTGCTATTGCTATTGCTATTGCTATGTTTTAATTGTTATTGTCTTATGGTGTTTCATAATCTCTGTTTTTAACATTAATTTGATTTTAATTGTTTCATTTTAATGTAAACCGCCCTGAGCCATTTTGGAAGGGTGGTATAGAAAATGAATGAATATAAATAAATAAATAAATAAATAAATAAAATACCGCCTCATCCAAAAGGCTCTGCGTGGTGCAAAGGTCCGGAAGGTGCCAAAGAAGAAACAGACTTGAACCATACTTGAACTGAACTGGGTCCAGTGTGGTTCTGTGTACACTAGAGCTGGGCCTGGTCCGGCTCTAGTCCAAACCGGTTAACGGGGGGCGGGGGCGGGAATAACCAAAAAATGGTGGACTTAACACCATTGCGGGGCTTCAGGGGGTGCAGCTGCCTCAGCTGTGTGGGGGACTTCTGAGGTTCCCTTTCCTCCTGCCTCTGCCCCCAGTCTCAAATGGCTTTTTGGGGGTCATTTTCGGCCCATTCCGGGCCTCTCTGTGCTGGTGGCACCCATTTTGGAGGCCACTGTGCGAGCACATTATTCACATGGCAGGATTGTGACCGAAGCCTCATAATGGCAGAAAGTCCACCACTTCTTCATTTTAAAAATCCTTCAAAAAACCTCAATGGACCCTGGACCAGCCTGGTAGGTTCGGCTCAACCTTGAGCTGGCTTGCACATCCCTAGTATAGACAGCCTCAATCCAACTTTACTCAAGTCTGACATTTAACAGAAATAGCTTTGATCTGGGTTTTGATCTAGGGTGGATGATCTCGGTAAATTGTTGGGTTGGCACAGCTCCCCGCCCCCCTCTCTGCCATCAGTGAAAATTTTCAGGTTCTTACATTAGGAAATCAGGAGTGTGCATGCTGTCGGAATCTCTCATTTCCAGCTTAGCAGAGATCATCGTGATAGTAAGAACCCACCCTATCCTGTCCTGTCTATCTATTCCCAACTTTCTATCATACTCTACCATGGCCATTAACAGAAGAGGAGGCAGGGCTGTGCAAATAAAGTGGTGGGGCTATGCAAAGAGAAGACGACGTAATCAGTGGTGGCACTAGAACAAAACTGAGGGGGGCAGAGAAGGAACAAAGTGCATTTCTGGGTGGGTGAGCTGTGCCCCACATGTTAGGTTTCCAAAACAGAAATGGGGGGGGGCAGGTGGGGGGGCAAACTACTTGTCTGTGGAGGTGTTTGCCACCCTTGGGCTGAAGCCACCCTTGGGCTGAATTCTCACTGGCTGTATTCCTGGGATTGGGAACATTTTAGCACCTTCACTGTGGTCTTGCCAAGACTTTCCCTTGAATTTATCTTACATAAGGGAATGATTGTCATTGATGTATAACAGGGAAACATAAGGGCTGACCTTGGAGTGAATGTCCTGGTGAGGTACCCTAAGTTAGAAACTTGGCTTCACTGGCAGAAATCTCAGGGGAAGAATTATTGGATCCCAGAGTCAGACTCTTGCAATATATATGTTCCTAGACATGATGCACTACCTTTAAAAGGATGGACACCTTGAGACTATCCACACGATAGTGGAGGCTAGCCCGATTTTCTCCCATCGTGAGAACCACCAGGCTCAGCTGCGAGCCCGGTGGTTCTTAAGCGGGTAACCTGCTTAATTGCCTCTGCCTTAAGCCCGGGTTAGTGGAGCGAGCCCTCCACTAATCTGGGCTTTCCGATCGTGAGTTGCCATGGCATGGCTCCGCACCGCGGCAACTCACAAGTAGACCCCCAACTGGGAGGCTGAAAAGCAGCCTCCCAGCTTGGGGGTGGGGTGGGTGGGTGTCTCTCCAGCGTGCCCTGCGCTCTCACACAGGGCATGCTGGAGCTTCCGGAGGCCACGCAGCCCCCTATCCTCCCAGTCCTACCCGGCTCCGTAACAGAGCTGGCAGTCGTGTGCCCGGAGCAGGCTGCCTGCTCATGTGTGGGGAGAGTGTGCCCACTCTCCTCACTAACCCTCTCCAGGCGGCTCCCACTGATCGTGGGAACCACCTCCTTGTTTGTCAAGGATGATAGTGACCATCATCAACCATCATATTAACCAACATGGACACTGCTAGGATTAAAGCTTGTACTTCTGAATCTCAGTCCTGAGTTATCAACTTGAACTTTCTTTTTGGTTGGAGAGACGTATTCATTAGCATTCATTGAGAAGCTGAAGTCTGTAGTATATATTGACTTTTTGATGCATTCGTTGTGGTTTCTTCTAACACGTCAACTTTCTTACAGAATAGACATTTGAAAGAGTGTCAGTGTGTGGTTATACATCATTGCATTGTGTGCAAAGGAAATGCATCAATTCAGCACGTTGGGTCTTTTACAAAGAAGAAACTGGCCTTCAGCACTGGCTGTTTGAGTTTATTCATAGTCATAGGAACAATTCTGACAAAACTTTCTTTCTTTTTTTTGGCAAGTATAGTACACATTTTCCTGAAATCTATGCTCAACAGGAATGCTTTCAAAATGATTATAGCTCATAAAAATCCAGAGGAGTTTTACATATCTCTAACTGAGCAGTACTTGAAATATAACTGTTGCTGAAGAAGAAATGTGAAAGAAAATGGGTCACAGAATTGACAAAGGACCTTTTATTGACATGGTCAAAAAAGAAAGAAGAGCACAGTTTAATATAATTAAGAACCAGGCTGGGGTTAGGGTGATTTCATTTTGGATGTCATTTGCAGATATATGTTCTTATTTCCCATTTAAGTGGGCAGGGTTAACCATGCCAGTGGGCAACATTATGGGGGCAGCCTTTTGGCCACAGAGTGGGCTGAAGGGTCTTTCCCTTCAGAATCACAGCAGCACTTTGATGTACATGTTTACATTAGTCAGAGCAAGGATTCCCAGATAGTCATATCTGTGTGGGGCAAGAGTATCAGGCAGCACACTGTGGGGGAAAGCCAAGCCACAATGCCAAGCCACAATCAACACAGCTAAGGATCAGGAGCCAGGAATCAGTCAGGAGCAGGCATGGTCAAGATCACAACAAGAAGAGGGTCAGAAAACAGGAATCCAATACAGCAGGTAACCAGAACAAGGAAGAATGTATCCACAACAAAGTCATTTCAGCAAGCAGCAGAGGCAGCCTCACCTAAGCCTGGAATGCCTCTGGTCTTAAATACTCTTTAAGAATAGGTGCTGGTTACAGCAGAGTTGGGTAGCTGCTTGTGGAGGTTGTGGTGCCTCTGCTTCATGTTCTGAGTCCAAGGACAAGGGCAGGGGAGTGTTTATTGGGTCAGCAGGCACAGGAGAGCCTGGTGGTGGAGGCTGAGGCCCCTCAACCCTGATGCATTATCGAGTCCTCTGTGTTAGACCCAGGCATTACAGTGTCAGGGTTCATGACTGCCTCATCTTGTAACTCCTCAGTACTATGTGGTCAGGAATGGGGGTTCATGATACAGATGTTGTTGGACTACAGCTTCTTTGGCCTTTGGCCATTGTGGTTAGGAATGATGGGAGCAACATCTGGGGACTCAAGGTTGGAAAACCATGATTAGATAAAGAGGCGGGTCTCACAATCAGTCTGGGTTAGCGGGGAGAGAGGGCTAAGCCCGCTCTCCATGCAGACAATCGGGAAGCCTGGCCGGGGTGGCCGCCCACACGACTGCTGGCTCCTTGACGGAGCCGGCGGGGGCTAGGGAGTTTGGGGGCCACATGGCCCCCAGAAGCTCCAGCATGCCCTGCATGAGCGCACAGGGCATGCTGGAGAGACCCCCGAGCTGGGAGGCTGCTTTTGAGCATCCTGGCCAGGGGTCTATTTGTGAGTAGCCCCACCGTGGAGCCGCACCGCGGCAACTCACGAGCAAAAAATACGGGTTTGCAGAGCGCTCGTTCCGCAAACCTGGTTTAAAGGGAGGGTTAATTGAGAGGGTTACCCGCTCAGGAACCACCAGGCTCGCAGCTGAGCCCAGTGGTTCACACAGTATGCAAAAATTGGGCTAGGCTTCTGTAGCCCTATTTTTGCAGATCATGTGAATAGCCCCAAAGAGGTAGAGAGATGGAGACAAAAGAAAGATGGATAACCTGAGCTCTTGATTGCAGTGTTCTCCATAGCAATTCCCACTGCCAAGAAGACAAATGCTTTTGAGAATTATATTACAAAAGTGTACATAATATCATTTATTCATTTATTCATTCATTCATTCATTCATTCATTCATTCATTCATTCATTTAACACATCTTAATAGTGCCCCATATGCTAGTCCCTGGGCAGTTCACAATCTAAAAACACAACAATTAAAACAGCTTAAAATAACGATAAAAACTCTAAAGCTTTAATAGTATAAACTAAAAGCCTGACTTAGCAAGTATGTTTTCAGGTCTTTCTTAAAAACACCCTGAGGCTTTTCACACGGTCTGCAAAAATCAGACTAAGGGAGCCTAGCCTGATTTTTGCATACCGTGTGAGCCTGGTGGTTCCTGAGCAGGTAACCCGCTGAAGTAACCCTCCCCTTAAACCGGTTTGTGGAGCAAGTGCTCTGCAAACCCGGGTTTTTTTGCTCATGAGTTGGCGTGGCTCCGCACCGCGAGGACTCATGAGTAGACCACCAGCTGGGAGGCTCAAAAGCAGCCTCCTGGCTTGGTGGTCTATCCAGCATGACCTGCGTGCTGGCACTCGCCCGCTCTCCCCGCTAACCCCGACAAAGCGAGTCTCACTTATCGTGAGACCCACCTCCCAGTGAAGGGGAGATTCTAATTTTGTTAGGAAGTGCATCCCAAAGTCCCAGGGGAACCCTAGAAAAGGCCCAGTTTCAAGTTGCCACCAACTGAGCCAGTGAAAACTGCAACCTGACCTCCCCAGATGACCTTAATAGGTGGTGGGGTTCATGTAGCCCGCCCCTTAGCCCGGGTTTGCGGAGCGAGTGCTCCGCAAACCCGGGCTATCTGCTCGTGACTAGCCACGGTGCAGCTCCGCGCCATGGCTACTTGCGAGTAGACCCCTGGCCGGAAGGCTTAAAAGCAGCCACCCAGCTTGGGGGTCTCCCCAGTATGCCCTGTGTGCTCGTGCAGGGCATACTGGAGCTTCCGGGGGCCGCGTGGCCCCCGAGCTCCCCAGCCCCCGCCGGCTCCGTCTCAGAGCCGGCCATTGTGTGGGCGGCCGACCCGGCTGCCCAGGGCTCCCTGCCCGCTCATGAGCAGGGAGAACGGGCTTAGCCCGCTCTTCCCGCTCACCAGGAAAAACCAGGTCTCACTGATCGTGAGACCTGGTCCAGGGAATTCTAAGATACAGCCTAGGACAGAGAGAAAAGGACACATTTTTAATACATTTTTTCTTTCCAGACCAAAATATCTAAATCCATATTGCTCATTAGGGGCCTTTTGGTTTCTGGTTTTCCAGCGACAAAAAACATGACAATAACCACCAGCTCTGTTGTGCTTCTATTGTAAACATATCCTTGAAAGCTACTTGAATAGAGTTCAGACTGCAGGACAAATAATTGACATAATCTCTGGGGTCATCCATCTCATAGCAAACATGGTGCTTTGTCTTTGAAGAAGCTTCTGTTGTGTGGCTCATCCTTTAAGAGTCCCTTGCTCCACTTAGAAATGCTTTCCAGCCAAAGGTTAATTAAGCCTAAAAGGTCTAAGCTAGAGTGTGCTGTGACCTCATAAAAGATAATTAAGAGATATGCATGAAAACACTCTAAAGCAAATAATAAAATAAATGAGGACCAAAAAAAAAAAAAAAAAAAGAATACAGGGAAAATGACTACAAAGGGAAAATCTTGACTTGTTCCCTCATAATGGCTTTCTGTAGCAAAAATTTGAAGTTATGGGGCCCCGTATTATCATTTCTCTCTCCCTTGCAACGTTTAGTCGTACAAAAATGATATGTTATCATCATATCTTGACTTTGCCAATAGCTGCTTAAACAACTGCCTTTTCAAGAGTTATACAATGAGGTCATTCACACAATGAGGCAAGTCTCATGATCAGTGAAACTCGCCAGCAGGGGGTTTGCGTGGAGAGCAGGCTTAGCCCACCCTCCCCACAGATGATCAGAAGGCTCCCTGGGTGGCCAGATCGGCCGCCCACACAACTGTCGGCTCCATCACAGAGCCAACAGGGGCTGCGGGGATTGGGGGCTGTGTGGCCCTCGAAAGCTCCAGGATGCCCCGTGCAAGCACGCAGGGCATCCTGGAGAGACCCCGGAGCCCAGGAGGCTGCTTGCAGCCTCCCAGTGGGGGTCTACTCATGTATCGCCACATGCCACAGCAACACACGAGCAAAAAGATGTGGTTAACATGGGAGGTGTATTTTTGAGGGCTAGCTGCCGGGAGCCACATGGCTCACATTGGAGCACACGACCACTCGAAAGCAGGCTAGGCTCCCTTAGCCTGCTTTTGGATGATCATGAGAATTGCCTCAATCAAAAACTGGGGCTATTCTCACAATTAGCAAAAATCTAATTGTGAAATTAATTGTGAAAAATCTAAAAAATCTAATCTAGGAAAGCCTAGTGTCACGCCCTCGATCTCCGACAGCGAGGAGGAAGGGGAAGCTGTCAACTTTCCAGGCGATGCAGGAGTGTCTGAGGGGCAGAGCCCGGCTGTCAGTGTTCATGAAACAGCTGTGGATAATGACTCTGAGCAGGCACAACAACCTGAGGCAGCAGAAATCGTGAAAGACCAATCGGAAGAAGAGCTATGCAACCAACCCCTGCTGACCCCCCAACAGCGGCATGTCACGAGACGCAGGGATCAATTGGAGACTATTAGGAAAAGCAAACGCCTCTTGCAGAGGGCTGATAAGCCTTAAATCCCTGCCAGCTGGGAGCTCTCATGGCTTGCACTATAAATCACGTCGTCAGTCGGCTACTCCCTGCTGAAAAACAACATTTGTCAAACTATATATCGACAGCATGCAGCCAAGTCCGGTCAAGACCTTGACACCTAGCCCGATTTTTGCTAATTGTGAGAACCACTGGGCTCGGCTGCTAGCCCAGTGGTTCTAGAGCGGGTAACCCACTAAACTACCCCTGCCCTTAGTCCGGGCTTGCAGAGAGAGTGCTCCGCAAACCCGGGCTGCCTGATCGTGAGTAGCCATGGTGCGGCTCCGCACTGCAGCTACTCACTAGTAGACCCCCAGAGGGGAGGCAAAAAGCCGCCTCCCAGCTCTGGGGGTCTCCCCAGTATGTGCACTCACGCAGGGCATACTGGGGCTTCTGGGGGCTACGCGGCCCATGCTCCCCCCAGCCCCCGCTGGCTCCATCATGGAGCCGGCAATCGTGTGGGTGGCCGATCCGGCCACCCAGGGCTCCTGAGCGATCGTCTGCGGGGAGAGCGGGCTTAGTGATTTATGTATATACAGCGATTCATATATTAAGTGATTTATGTTAATTAAGTGATTTATGAAGTTACATTTATATGAGTATTGGCATTGGGGTCTTTTGTATGTGTTTATATTTCTTGTATTGGGTGGTATTTTTTTCTTTGTTACTTTGAGTAGTACCACTCTCCCCTTATATATATTTTTCTATGGCTTGATTGCAGGGGCCGCAGGCAATGGTTCACCTGTGCATAATTGTGAATAGCCAGGCAGGGGGCTTGTTTCTGAGACACCTCAGCCACTGTCCCCGGCACCAGGAAAGCAGACTCTGGGATACTCCCAGCCAACGCTTCCCAACACACAGCAACACAGCTCTACTTGGAGCACCCATGGTCTGACACTCTCATGAGCAGGCGTAGACCTCGTGGAATTTTGTTGCCACACTCAGGCCTTGCTTGTGAGTAACCCATGGCTGTAAACCCCCCAGGGAAGTGTCTGGGACCCACTTCCCCACCTTTGTAAAAAAAAAAAAATAGCATGGATCCCCCTGCTCTTCCCTTGTGCAGGCTTCAGTACATCCAAAGGCCATCTAGATACTCCTTTGTCCTTGCCTGGGCGTGTGCACGGTGGGGAGGGAGGGGTGGACAGTGGCACATACCTTTCCACCCATTCAAAATTCCCGGGTCACAGTCCATCCTCGCACCATGGGAGCCCACATTCTCTGGCCACCTCTGGACAGTGGGATGGCTATTATGGTTTGGTGGCAAGGGTACATGTGTACACATGGGCTGGCAGGGGACAGGGTTTCGCAACAGCTCATCTGCAGTCCCCAAGATGAGGAAATCGGTCTTTGGGGTATTATGCCATCCAGAAAACTTTCTTGCTCTGTTCAGAATACCCATGGTCTGACACTCTCATGAGGGAGGTGTTAGTGTGGGAAGGGGATGTTTTGCCGTCTGGCATCATTGCAGAGTTGTCCAGGCGATTCTCTCCTCTCTCCGCTGATAGTAGTTCTCACATATCCTTGAAAAAGGATCTCAGTTGACCCAAGACTGACCCTTGATCATGAACAAACCTTTGGGGGTGCAAACACCCCAAAGGGAAAGGGGCTGGGCCCACCTTCCTGTAAAAAGAATAGAATTTGACTGCTCGGGAATCCCTTAAGAACATAAGAACAGCCCTGCTGGATCAGGCCCAAGGCCCATGTAGTCCAGCATCCTGTTTCGCACAGTGGCCCACCAGATGCCGCTGGAAGCCACAGACAGGAGTTGAGGGTGTGCCCTCTCTCCTGCCATTACTCCCCTGCAACTGGTACTCAGAGGCATCCTGCCTTTCAGGCTGGAGGTAGCCTATAGCCCTCCGACTAGTAGCCATTGATAGACCTCTCCTCCATGAAACTATCCAGGTTGTTGGCTGTCACCACATCTTGTAGCAGAGAATTCCACAAGTTGATTATGCGTTGTGTGATGAAAAAGTACTTCCGTTTGTTGGTCCTAGACCTCCTGGCAATCAATTTCATGGAGTGACCCCTGGTTCTAGTGTAGTGTGAGAGGGAAAAGAATTTCTCTCTCTCCACTTTCTCCACACCATGCATGATTTTATAGACCTCTATCATGTCTCCCCGCAGTCGTCTTTTTTCTAAACTAAACCAGCTGTTGTAATCTTGCCTCATAAGAAAGGTGCTCTAGGCCCCTGATCATCTTGGTTGCCCTCTTTTGTACCTTCTCCAGTTCAACAATGTCCTTTTAAAGTTGTGGTGACCAGAATTGTATGCAGTACTCCAAGTGTGGCCGCACCATAGTTTTGTTTAGCCCCCCCATCTGGGGGGCTGAATCCCTGCCAATTGCACACCCACCCAAATCATTTGCATGGATGGTGCACACAATGGGCTGCACACGGACCTTTTAATCCATTCAAAATTCCTGGGCCAGGACTGGCATTGTGGCGTATGTAGATCAGCTGCCTCGGGGAATCATGGGTGAGAGGAGCTGCCATTTTCAGCGATCCCTGCGAAGCTACGTGTCCATGGTGGGCAGAGAAAATCGTGCATCTGTGCTGTGGGGTGATCTGACTGCCCAAGGGAGTGTTTTTAATCTTCTGGTCCACCAGCTGCTGAGACCAGGAAAGGTGTTTCTGGGGTACTCTTCCCTGGGGGTTCCAGGGACTTAATAATTGGGCAGGGCTGCAGCAGCCTTCCAGCCAGCATGTGTGCCTCTATGGCCTGTCACTCTCATGAGAGAGCAGTCCTAGGGAGGATGTTTAAGATTTTATCATAACACTTGACTTTATTGCCAGGTTCATAAAACCAATATCTAGGTGTAACCCAGGACAGTTTTTTCTCACGACATATGGCCAATATTGCATGCATGCCCCCTGGGGGACGGGGCTGGGCCCCCTTTCCCCACCCTTTCTGTGTTAAAAATTAAACTTGGCTGCTCCAGCCTCCCTGCTTGGGTCTGCCTTTTGTTCCCTCTCCCCACCATTTGCTTCCCTCTCAGCACCGTGATGGAGTGCCCTGCTTGTACTGACACTTGGAGGATGTTCACATGATGGTAGGAAAATGGGTTAGCCTCTGCTAGCCTGATTTCCTACCATCGTGAGAACCACTGGGCTCGGCTGCAGGCCCGGTGGTTCGTAAGCAGGTCACCCGCTTAAGCAGCCCTCCCCTAAGCCCAGGTTAGCGGAGTGAGCACCACGGCAACTCACGAGTAGACCCCCGACCAGGAGGCTGAGAAGCAGCCTCCCGGCTTGGGGGTCTCTCCAGCATGCCCTGCGCAATTGCACAGGGCATGCTTGATCTTCCGGATCCTCCCAGCCCCCGATGGCTCCATAATGGAGCCGGCAGTCATGTGGGTGGCTGCTTTGGCAGCCCAGAGCAGACTGTCTGCTCGTGTGCAGGGAGAGCAGGCCAAGCCCGCTCTCCCCGCTAACCCTCCCCAGGCTCTTCTCACCAATTGTGAGAAGAGCCTCCTGGAGTGTTTGTGTTTGTGAACATATATGACTGTTGTCCCTTTTGGGGACAACAGTGATCCCTGCCAAAGTGAGGGTAGTGATCCGCTTGCCGGGTGGGGGGAGCAAGGGACGGAGTGGGAATCGGGGATGCCCCCGAGCAGCTGTGCAGCTTGACTCACTGGAATGAGATGGGGCGACAGCATCCCTGTAGCCTGCCAACTCCATAGTTGCACGGCTGACAGGACGGGCATGGCCAGTTTTCCGAGAGGCTTCCAGCGAGAAGTGCCGATGGCATGGAGCAGCAGGGTTCTCGGGCAGGTATGCGCCACAGCCTCTATGACTAGGGTTTGGAAATGGGTATGAAAACATGGTTATAGCTGAGTCTGCAGTCAGGTGTAACGCTTCGGTGGCAAAACCGCAGTTGTCGGTAGCGAAGCTTAGAGAAAATGGGAGGTCCCAATTGGAGTGTGGCGAGGTAAAACAGAGTTAGCTTTGGGGCCGTAACCATGATTTCACCAATTCTGGCATACTGCAGTTACTCTATAACTGCAAGCTCTAACTGTAGTTATAGTGTATGTCTGAACTCAGCCACTGAGTTACATTGAGGCAATTTGGGAACTTTCTCCCACACTGTAGGTTTTCCCCTCTTTCAGTTTGTGAAACCAACATATATATGAGTTGTTGATTATGCATCCTTAAGGATCATAACATGTCCAGCTCTTTCAGAAATAGATATAAGCTCTGTTTTCAGTGCTCGAGTTCAGTCTTGGAAAAGTGTAAATAACAATGACGGAAAGAATGCCACTGAGGAGTGTAGCTGCAGTTTGCTCACTAGCACAAAATGGAATGGGAAGGTGACATTTCCTGAGACTCTAGGCTGCTTCTGGAAATGGCAACCTTGAGAACTCATATGGACACACGTTTCTCATAGTAGACAGCTCTGCCCTTACTCATGTAACTGGGCAAAGAGGCAACTTTTAAAGTGGTGGTTCTCTTATGCTTAGCAGGAGGGAAGCACAGCATTCCTCCAATGGCTGTTGCTCGTGTCTGCCTTCTCTTTCTTTTTAGACTGTGAGGCCTTTGGAAATAGGGAGTCATTTCCCCCTGTTATTCTTTTTTCTATGCAAATCAAAAGTTTGACAACGTTTCTGTTGAAATGCAGAATAACAATAACAGCAACAAAACAATAACAATATCTGATTTGAGGAGCTGGTGCGGATTTCCTGGTCAGAGAACATGGCTCCCAAAAATCAAGCCATCTTGGAATCAGGAGAAATAATTCCATTGATAGTTTTAATTAAATTAACAGGTAAAGCCAATTTTTAAAAAGCCTACAGGTTTTAAAACATGAAAGAAAAACCGTTTTGCTGATGTCAGTATGGTTCTCTTGTATAACAGTGCATTATATATTTATGAAGCAGAAAGAGAAGAACACTCTCCCCCCACGATGCTAGGGCATTCATTTTATATATTCAGCAATTTTTCAATAAAGAAAAATGGCTGAGGGAAATAAGATTGCCTGTGTTTACCTCTCTCTATTTGGCCTCGGCTACTGATCAAACATTTAAAACTTAATTAGGCTTCAGATGACCCATAAATACCAGAGGCAGGAAAATAAATAAACAAATTATTTTGCAAACTGAAGCTAATCTTTTTGTTCCTACTGAGGTCACATTTCTATTGAAGGGAGCAAAGAAGGAAAGAGGTAAACGTTTGTTCCAGTAATTGAATCCTATTAAAATGAAGGCAAGCTAAAATGAGGTAAGAGAGGTGTTGTTGGTTTTTTTAGAAGAATATTTTCATCAAAGTCAAAAACTGCTCGCCTTTGCCACTTTTCAGGAGATCCTTGAGGGAAGTAAATGTTTTGCCTAAATAGATTTTATGTATTCCTCATAATTTTATCAGTTTATTAGATGATCCCTGATTGTCTAGGAGAACTCATGTGACTAGCCCTGGAAGCATTGCCCTCACTCTAAATTGGCTTCATTTACATAAGAACATAAGAAAAGCCCTGCTGGATCAGGTCCAAGGTCTATCTAGTCCAGCATCCTGTTTCAGACAGTGGCCCACCAGATGCTTCTGGAAAACCCACTGGCAAGAGGTGAGGGCATGCCCTCTCTTGCTGTTGCTCCCCTGCAAATAGCATTAAGAGGCATTGTGACTCTGTGGCTGGAGATGGCCTATAGCCACCAGACTAGTAGCAATTGATAGGCCTGTCATCCATGAATTTGTCTAAGCCCATTTTAAAATCATCCAAAGCAGTTTCATGTTTCCTGTAGGTTGCCTCTTTCCAAACTAAAGTGCCCCAGATGCTGTAGCCTTGCCTCGTAAGGAAGGTGCTCCCTGCCCCTGATCATCTTGGTTGCCCTCTTTCACACCTTTTCCAGTTCTACAATATCCTTCTTAAGATGCAGTGAGTTGAAATGTACACAGTACTCCAAATGTGGCTGTACCATAGATTTGTATAAGGGCATTATAATATTAGTATTTTTATTTTCACTAGCCTTCCTAATGAGCCCTAGCATGGAATTTGCATTTTTAAAAATGCTGCCATGCACTGAGTAGACACTTTCAATGAGCTGTCATCCACAACCCCCAGATTTCTCTCCTGGTCAGTCACTGAAAGCACAGAACCCATCAGTGTATATGTGAAATTGAGGGTTTTTTGTTTTTTGTTTTTGCCCCAATCTGCATTACTTTACACTTGCTTACATGGCACCACATTTGCCATTTTGTTGCCCACTCACCTGGCTTGGAGAGATCTTGTTGGATCTCCCCACAATCTGCTTTGGATTTCATTACACTACAATGTTTAGTGTCATCTGCCGATTTGTCCACTTCACTGATTATTCCAACTTCTAGATCATTTATGAACACAAGGGACCGGGTCTCACAATCAGTGAGACTCGGTTTGGGGCAGTGAGCGGGAAGGGAGCCCTAGGCAGTCAGATTGGCCGCTCACATGCTGGCTGGCTCCGTGACAGAGCCAGTGGGGGGTGGGGCTTGCGGGGGCCGCGCGGCATACTGGGGAGCGAGCGCGCAGGGCATACTGGGGAGACCCCTGGAGCCGGGAGGTGGCTTTTTGCCTCCCAGCCAGGGGTCTACTCATAAGTAGGTGCAGCACAAAGGCGTGCCGCGGCT
This sequence comes from Hemicordylus capensis, assembly GCF_027244095.1. Lineage (NCBI taxonomy): Eukaryota > Metazoa > Chordata > Lepidosauria > Squamata > Cordylidae > Hemicordylus > Hemicordylus capensis. The sequence continues at coordinate 17,801,968 of NC_069660.1, read as the reverse complement.
ACTCACAATCCTAAAAAGGATCGCTCGCTCCACAAACGTGCTTTTTAGCAGGGGTTCTCGAGCAAGTTACCCACTCAAGAACCACCGGGCTTGGCTGCGAGCCCGGTGGTTCTTACAGTCAACAAAAATCGGGCAAGACTCTGCTAGCCCGATTTTTGTTGATCGTGAGAATCGCCCCATTAAAGAGCACTAGTCCCATTACAGATCCCTGAGGGACCCCACTTCTTACTTCCCTCCATTGTGAAAACTGTCAGTTTATTCCTACCCTCTGTTTCCTGTTCTTCAACCATTTACCGCCAGTTACCGATCCACACATGAACCTGTCTCCTTATCCCATGACTGCTAAGTTTATTCAGGTTTGGTAGGGAATTTTATCAAAAGCTTTTTGGAAGTCCAAGGATATTATGTCAACTGGATTACCTTTATACACATGGATGTTGACACTCCAAAAGGTTAGTGAGGCAAGACTTTGGGGCTATTCCCACGATCAGGCAAAATTGGGCTAGGGGAGCCTAGCCTGATTTTGCCTGATCATGGGAGCCACCGGGCTTGCAAGTGAGCCTGATGGCTCCCAGGTGGTTAACCCGCCTAAGTACCCCTCCCCTAAAACTGGGTTTGCGGAGCAAGCGCTCCGCAAACCCAATTTTTTAAATCAAGAGTAGCCACGGCCCGTCTCCATGCCATGGCTACTCATGAGGAGACCCCCGGAGGGGAGGCAAAAAGCCTCCTCCCGGCTCCGGGGGTTTCACCAGCATGCCCTGTGCACCCTCCCGTCCCTGGGTACAGTGGGGGTTCTTTGCTGGTTGCACATTGTTGGGCACCGGGTAGGAATTTTTTTGCTCCCCTGATGATTGGCCTGCCTGGGTTTTTTTTCCGCCTACCTCTCACTGTTACCCCTAGTTAATTAGTCATCCCTTCCAGGTCACAACAGCAGGCACAGTGCGGTAATTGTGGGCAGTGCAGTTTCTGGTGAACACCTTAAAGCAAAGCATTTGGCATCAGGAGGAGTTCTTGGCAGTCCTTAGAGGCTTCACGACTCAAGGAGCGCTGGCCCTGGAGTTACTTCTTCCTGTCAAAATTTTGCCCTCATTAAAGGACCTCATGGCTTGAGTGGGGTGAACTTGAGTCAGGCTGCTTTAACATAGGTTGGCTAAGATGGCAGCATTAACCACGAGGGATGATGCTGACTGGAGCCAAGGTGTATCACCCGTTCTCTGTAGGTGAATTCACTGGGATAAGTGAATAATTAGCTTCCGCACTGGAGGGGGGGGGGAGTGCCAATCCTCCTGTTCTTCCTTCTGATTTGATCAATAAAGTTGTGGCCCACGTTTAATTCCATTCAAGCGTCTCATGTCTTTATTGTTCTGCGTGCAATGAGTTTTGTTCTGGGTGGCAGTATCAAGGCACTGTGTGCATACTTGCATTCAGAAAGGGGCTTTCCTGATTCAACCTGAGCAGGATCTAAAATTAACTGAGCGGACATAAAAAAATCTTGTGTGCACACACAAATGTGCATGCCCTAGAGGGAACACTGATCTCAACACCCACCCAGCCCATGTCCCTTGATGGCGCATGGGGGCTATTAATCAAAGTAAAGTAAAGTAAAGTAAAGTAAAGTAAAGTGTGCTGTTGAGTTGGTGTCAGCTCCTGGCGCCCACAGAGCCCTGTGGTTGTCTTTGGTAGAATACAGGAGGGGTTTACCATTGCCATCTCCCACGCAGTATGAGATGATGCCTTTCAGCACCTTCTTATATCGCTGCTGCCCAATATAGGTGTTTCCCATAGTCTGGAAAATATACCAGTGAGGATTTGAACTGGCAACCTCTGGTTTGCTAGTTAAGTCATTTCTCCACTGCGCCATTAGGTCATCCTAATGGCCCCTAAACATGTACTCCAAAAACTGTGGACATTTTCCTGCTTCCACAACAGTCCATGGGTAGAAGGACCGGGGGAGTTGTGCACAGGCCCCAATCCTGTCCTCACAGTCCCTCATTACATGTGCACTTCATCAGTCAGGATGTCACCAACTGAGTCTTTCCACATAGCAAATACATTGCTTCACTCTTCATCTACCATTTTGTTCCCATCATCTGCCTGCCAGCTCTGTTACTGCATAAGAAGACATTAGATGAACTATTTCATGATGCCACCAAAACCTTTGTGCAGTCTTTTGGCTTCCAAAGAGGAAGATTTAATTCAACCTGCTTTTCATTTTCTTTCTTGCTGTAAGACACTCAAACCCAGGGGGCAAAAAGGAAAGCTATGGAGTTCTCATTCTAACCTTAGTCACAGATTATTATGAGTTTGTTGAAAGTGCTACAATTTTTCCAATTGCACATTGGACACAACTGAGAGTTCACAGAAGGATGTCACTTTAATGGGGACATGTCTCCATTCAGCATCTGAATATTTGGAAGCTGCTTGTATGGTAGCCTCGTTTTTTGAATAGGTAATGTAGAAATTGTAGTTTTAAATACCCAATCCTTTCTTTATTTTGACTATAGTCTAGTTTCTTGAGAACGATGTTACCAATGTTTGTAACTATTTGGTTTAGAAAATGAATGTATGCCACTTATAATGCTAGAATATATTGTCAATAGAGCAGCACCACCCCTAAATGTTCTTCTCCGCTTTGGATTGTAAAATGAGCTTCTGAGCATGCTTAACCAGTGCTCAGGAGACTAAGCACCCAAGTCAAGGTTTTGTTGTGGGTGCACCTGCAGAAGTTCTTTCATGTAAAACACTTAACTCTGGTTGAGACTTTCACTGATTGCTGTGAAACTTCATGAAGCACAAAGTCAGATGCTTGCAGGCTATGAACGCATCTTGCAGGCAAGCAGGAACGCATCTGCTCGCACACATGCTTTTTTTGGCTGTATGTGTGCAGTGTTACTTATTTTACCCAGTTTATTCAATATTAAGCCTTTACTCTTTCTGCTGTACATGTGCAGGCTACCTGAACAAGCACACTTTTATTTTGTTATTGTTTTTTTAAAAATCTCATTCAGATCTATGCTCCCTTGTCCCTGGATATGTGTATTTTTGGGGTGGGGGGGTGGAATTTCCAAGTGGTTCTTAGCCATGACAACTACAGTTAGCATGGACAATAGCATTTATGGCAACTGCAGTTATCCAAGTCCAAGGTCTGACATGACTGTAGATTAAGAACATGTGGTCTAACCTAGAAAATTATAAATGAGCTGCAAATTTCGTTCCCGCAAGCATCTATAGTATTTGCAGGAGACTAATAACCTCTCCCTTCAATTGTCCAAAACATCTTGAATTTTAGGGGTGTAGAAGAAAAAATGTTTTCTTACTGAGTTTACTTTTATTATTAAAGCTTTGGTCTGTTTTGGTACTCATATATTATTATTGTATTTCATTAGTTGTTCAAATGGTTTTGCACTGGTTTTTGTGCCTCCCCCCTCCCCACCTTGCTTTTATTTATTTATTTTAATTATTTTCTACTCTGCCTTCTCATTGTGAAATGCTCCAGGTGTCTTTGAACATTCAAAACAAAAAAACAATATAAATACAAAACAGCAAAATAGTTACAACCATAAAAGCAACAATTAAAAAAAATAAAGTAGTAAAAAAGCAATTAAGGGCTATAACACCATAAACATCCAGACAGCAATTAAAATGATTAAAAGGGGGCTGACATCCAGACTCATTTTGCACTAGTGCAAAATGAGAAGTGCACTAGTGCAAAATGAGATGTTGCGCACACTTAAGAAGCAATTTTGCACAATGGTGGGACAAATACAAGGTTGTGCAACACGTTGCACAATGGGTTGCAAAAAACACATTGTGCAACACGTTGTGCAACCACATTGTGCTAAATGTCAGCACCATCCACTAGCTCAAGAACTAGTTTGGGACAAACTTTGTTTTGCAGTATCATTGCAACACATCTTGATGCTTGTGCAACAGCGGTGTGCTAATGCAACACCAGTCTGGATGTAGACCAATGGTTTTATAATGGTTGCCACATGCTGCCTTTTGGCACCTATCATTTTATTATCCCATAATGCCCCAGATGCAGTGTCAATCTAGGGGCATTGCAGGGAGGAAATAGTAAGGCTGCTCACATGACCACTGGGGCTGGGGAGTGCTGGGGATAAGGCAGGATCCTATCTACCTTCCCCCACATAGTCTGGGGCCTGATGATTGGTCCACTGCCCACACATCCACATGAGCCGTGGAACAGTGAGTGGTGTGCCAAAGGAGAGGCAGGGGAAGGAAGCCCAGCTGCAAGATCTCCCCAAATACACCGTGCAAGTAGTGTGGTGCACTGGGATATCTCCCAGAACTGAGGCCACTCCTCCCCCCTGGCTTTATGGTAAGTATGATTGCTAGTCGTGTGCATGGTTCGGTTTGGAGGCCATTGTCAAGGCCTCCAAACTGGTCCAGAATTCTGGGGGTTCGGTTCGGCCCGGGGGGGAGTGTGTGTCTTTAAGGGGGTTTGTAGTACTACCCCCCCCGCCGCTTTTCCCCCTCCGGCGCTGGTGGTTTTCAAAACGTTCTTGGGGTGGCAGAGTTCCTCCCTGCTGCCCCTGCCCCCGTTGTTGTCCTTGAGAGCTTAAAAGCAGGAAGAGCTGGTGGTGTGCATGCGCCCTTCGCGGCGCGTGTGCTCGTCTCCGCCGCTGGTGCGTGCGCGCCCCATGCGTCACGCTGCGCGCGCGTGCCAGCAGCGGAGACGAGCACACGTGCCGCGAAGGGTGCATGCGCGCCACCAGCTCTTCCTGCTTTTAAGCTCTCAAGGACAACGACGGGGGCAGGGGCGGCAGGGAGGAACTCTGCCGCCCCAAGAATGTTTTGAAAACCACCAGCGCCGGAGGGGGAAGAGCGGCAGGGGGGGAAAGTACTACCACCCCCCTTAAAGCTACACCCCCCGTGCCGAACCGCCCCGCCGCGGTTCTGTGCACATCCCTAATGATTGCCAGCAGTCCGAAAGGAGCTGCCATTAGTCCAAGTGCCCACACAACCTGGGCATGAGGTAGGAGGCACACACATGTCCTCCCACCTCACTTTTAGCCCAGGTACAAAAGCTGAGCTACCTGAGGGAGAAGCCCTGGGATCGAGTGCAATTCCGTTGCTTCTCATGACCAGCTCTACGCAGTCTAGCACTGTCCTACCTGGGTAGGGCTGCTTATGAGAACTACCTCAGTGACCTCTAATGGAGGCCACCATGTTTTTGCGGTGGTCTTCCTGTGCTTGCCTGTGTGCAGGTGAAGTTCATTGCCTTAATAAGCACTGGAGAGGGGCCTCAGGTGAGTGCTACCCGTTGGGCCCAAGTGCAGCAACACCTGAGGTATGATAACTCTTGAAGGGCCAGCTCCTTCCTGGTTGGCCTACTCAAGTGGATCTTAGGGGGTGGCTGAACAATGCCCCTCTCATTCTTCCCCCATACTGGAAAAGCACCCTCCCACAACTGAGGTCAACTCTGGCTCACATATGATCACATTGGGATGGAGCTGTAGATCAGTGGTAGTTCACCTGCGTTGCATGCAGACAATCCTAGGTTCAATCTCTGGCATCTCCAGGTAGGGTTAAGAATGACTTCTGTTGGTAATCCTGGAGAGCTTTGGATCGGGGTAGGCAACCTTAACTCTCCAGATGTTGTTGAACTACAACTCCCATCATCCCCATCCACAATTTGTTCTGGCTGGGGATGATGGAAGCTAGAAAGCCAAAGATTCCTTTCCCTGGTGGAAATTATACTGAGCTAGAAGGGCTAATGGCCTGACTTGATATAAGTTTATAATTTCACTGTAGCTGAAATTCAGTGGCAACATAGGGTTAAAAAAAAGGGGCTGCAGCCCCTAAACATTATTTAGCATGTGACTCACCTTATCTTCATTCTCTTAGTTCTAAACTAGAGCTTCTCTTCATCCCTTACAAAGTGATTTGGGCCGTCTGGGCCGTCAAAAAAAGCGATCTGGTGATCTGGGCCGTAAAAAAAAATTAGCACAGTTGACCTTTTAAAACAGCTTCATTCATTTCCCCTTTGATCGAGTGTGTTGCTAAAAATTACTTCAAGGATATGAAGTTTCTCGCACTGAACAAGCTTCTTGATAGGAAACTTTGCTGCAAAAGAAAAGGGAACTTAAAAGGAACTTAGTAAAGTTCTGTGCCGTGACCTGCAAGGCTTATTTAAAAGTGAGGAGCATAATTAGAGAGGATAATGATAGGAAATGCAGGGCTTGCACTATTCTTCCTGGCATTCATTCCTTAACTCTCATGTCATGCCTTAGGTTTGCAAGATGATCTGGATCAATTAAACTGGAACTTCTCCTGCTGCCTACATTGTAAAAGAGCACTTCTAAAGGAGGTTGGTTAACACTGATAACAGCAGGTATTGTATTCCATCCTCAGATTCAGAACTTTCGGGGCCTGTGATGCTTTTGAGAAGTACAATATCATGTTGATCATTTCAAACTTTGGAGCTTTCTCTGTCATAAAACATAGGAACACGCCTCATTGAAATGAGCCATTTATGGCAGGAGATAAAAGGGAACAATTTCTAAGCAAGCCGCTGAACTTTAATTTTGTGATGGAAGCTAGATCATGGATTGCAGTTTGAAGCCTAATTTATCCTGGGAAATACATGCCCCTTTCTGTCTGGAAAGGAAAGGAAAGGAATTGTGGTCAGTAGCCCTGTGCATGGCTAGAAATGTCAGATTCTGTGCCGATACAACCTGGAAGTGACAATGTTGGGAGGGGCCGTGTCAGCCCCTCTCAGCTGTCATGTCGTGATTTGTCAGCTTGGGAATCTGACATTTCTGTCATACCTGTTGGGCCCCCTCCCCGACTCTGCCCTGTTTTATTTTCCTAGTCCTCCCACTCCTTGCCTTCAACTGTGGGAGCAAAGGACAGGCTGTGTCACCTTCTCTTTACTCCAGAGACAGCCGGTTGTGCACAGAGGAAGCTGTGTTCTGTAGCTTAAAAAAAAAAATCCTGCTAGGCAGATGCTTCTGGGATTGGTAGTTTTTTCTAAGACGTAGAAAGCAACAAATTACACAGGCACCACACACTCAGATACCTAGAATAAGGTGTTTTTTTTAAAAAGACGCTTTTAAAATAAACGCTACAGAACACAGCTTTCTGTGGGCCAAAAATGGCCTGCTCTGTCATTTGGGAGGCAAGAGAAGGAGCTCTTGCCACTGCCTCCCTCTCCGGAGTGCACTCACACCTCCTGGCAGCCCCCATCCCCACCGTGCAGTGGTGCTTTAAAAAGTTTTTTTTTTTAAAGATTTGACTTGCCCGGTGGGCATGGGGTAGTGGCAGGGCTCTGGGGAGGGCCCCCAGAAGACAAGAGGCCACGAAGCAAATCTCCATGGTCCATGGCTAAGTGCGCCTCTGAGCTTGTTTCCTGCCCCACAGCCAAAAGAAAGCACGGGCGGGGGGGGGGGAGGAGGAAATGGCAGGGTCTGAGGGTCTGACAGAAATATCAGCAGCACAGATCTCAGTCAGAGTTCTGACTGCCAGAGGGTCATGTAGTTGTTGTGGAATTCCCTCTGACAATGCCTGACAGATGACATATCTGTCCAATACATCTGTCAGACTGACACAACCGCGCAGTCCTAGTAATCAATGCTGTTGAATAGTAGTGTGCATGGTTCGGTCCGGGCACACTGTTACAGACCTCTGGACCGGTTCGGCAGTCCGGCGGTCCGGAGGTTCGGATGGGCAGGGGCATGTTACTTTAAGTGGGGGGGGGTATTACTTACCCCCCCGCCGCTCTTCCCCCTCCGGCGCTGGTCCGTTTAAACATCTTCTTGGGGCGGCAGAGTTCCTCCCTGCCGCCCCTGCCCCCGTCATTGTTCCTTAAGGTTTAAAAGAGACAAGTGTTAGCGGCGCGCATGCGCCATGCGCGGCGCGCGCACTTGTCTCTTTTAAACCTTAAGGAACAACGACAGGGGCAGGGGCGGCAGGGAGGAACTCTGCCACCCCAAGAAGATGTTTAAACGGACCAGCACCAGAGGGGGAAGAGTGGCGCGGGGGGGGGGGTAAGTACTACCACCCCCCCGCTTAAAGTAACAGTCCCCCCACATGCCGGACCGGGGGGACTCCGGACCTTGCACACCCCTACTGTTGAATTCTGTGGAGAAGCTGGCTACGTGTCTGTTGTTGCTAGAGCTGTGTGTTAACTATTCTATCCTGAACTGGTTCGTCTCAAACTGGACCAGTTTGATGGTGGTCCAGTCCGTGATCAAACCAAACTAAGCCCAGTACATGGCAGACCGGTTCAGGATTGAGGGGCCATGCTGGTAAAGGGGAATCTGATGAGGATCCCCCTTTACAAGCATAAGGATGGGGTAATCCTTGAAAAGAGTTTTAAAGAACAGTTGAGGGGGCGGCAAAAAAAACATAGATTAAGGTTCTTACCTGTGCAGTGGCAGCCGCCAGCACACATCCCTGGCATATTCCAAGTTTGTGGCGTTCCCTCACCAGCAACCCATCCACGTGGCAGTGGTGCTTTTCCTGGCTCCATGAATGCACAGAAGCTGGAACTGCACTACTACCATGCAGGCGGGTTGCTGGAGAGGGAGTGTCATGTGCTTGGACTATGTAGGGTGTGTGTGGCAGTGCTGGAGGCTGCTGGGCTGGTAAGTGTTGGAAATTCTCTGTGGTGAGAGAATCCCTTTCTCATTATAGCAGAGTGCACAGGGGCACAACACAGCGGAAATTTAGTTAGGCATGCGTGTGTGCTGAGAGTAAAGTAACTTGGAGCCAATTCATAGTTTCAAATCAATATATAAGGCATTTATTAAGGAACTCCATTCTAGATAGGAAAGTGAGGAGTTAGGATCTCTAATCTATCTATCTAGCTGGATGCAGATGGATTCCGCATCTTCTCTGCACATATGGTGCAGGGAGAGAGGCTTGCCATGTTGCAAGGTAGAAGGAAGGGAAGAGGAAGGAAGTGGCTGGAAGGAAGGAAGTCCCCAAGATTAGCAATCTACATATCAAAGGGATAGTCAGAGCAGTAGAGAAGGGATGACCAATGTCTTGACCCTCTAGCCCTCTGACTCACTAGTCTGTCCTCCACTGTCTGAGACAAGAGACAGCGCAAAGTCCTTTAACTTCCAACAGTAAGAACCTTAATCTACTTCTCTAGCTGCTACCCCTGGGTGCTTTTTAAGACACTTTTCAAGGATCCACCCCCCTGTGCTTGTCAAGGAGAATCCTCACCAGATTCCCCTGTACAAGTATAGCCCCTCAAACCACCAAACTGGTTGGGTTGAATAGACCAGCCATCCATTTTGATCAAGCTGGTTTGTGAACCAGCAGTCCAATTCAAATTCGGTCCGAATTTGAACTGAACTCTAATTTTTGGTCAGTGCACACTCCTACTGGTTGCACCAGGGTACAACTTCCTTGCTACTTTGGCTCCTTTCCCCTCTTTTGTTATCATCCCTATTGCCTGTTTTAGATCATAAGCTCCTTCGAGGAATGGAACTTATCTACATTTTACTTTTTGAAACTCTGTAAAGCACCAGCTATACTTTGAGCTGAGATGCAAACCCATCTACCCCCTGCAGCTCTGCCAACCTGTTTGCAGGCTGCAGGGAAATATGAACTGGGCTGATGTATTCACCTCAATTACTGGCAGTGGCACCTACCCTCTTTGCTGTTGCCAGGCACCATTGTTTTCAAGTGCTCTTCTGCTGCTTCTCAGAGAAAAAGGAAGCACAGCTTCCTGCTTTCTGCCTTCACTTTGATGGTGTCATACTGAAGCCAATGTGCTCATCTGGACAAAACCCCAGGTGGCTGACACGTACACCAGCATGTACCACCACACAAAGCTGCTTTGTAATCAGATCTGAAGCTTCTTAGCAAGTACACAGAATTGAGTAGATGAATTATTTGCAGTTTTGGACCCAGCTGGTTGGTGAAAAAGAGAGTGGCTGAAAGTGGTCAACATTCTAAGACTGTGCTTGCAAAATTGACAAAGTTGCACTAGTGAAAAAAGATCACATCGCACATGGAGATGCTCAAAACGGCACTCTTGCACTATTGTGGAAAGGTTTCCTGCAAAACATATGTGGTGAGCCATGGATTGTGCACCTTGTTGTGCAAGAGTGATCATGTTTGTGCTAGTGCGACACTAATCTGGAATGCTTGCCACACTTAGCACAACTAGCTAGTGTAACAACCTTGTGTTAGCACAGCATCCTTGTGTTAGGATCTCAGTGTTAGTTCCGTTAGGATCTCAGTGTTGTGTTAGGATCTCACTCAGTGTTAGGATGTCAGCAAGCATAGCTGAATACTTCACTATCGCTTTCATTTAAAAATAAAAAAATAAAATAAAATGAATTATTCCTTTTGCCTGCTGCCTATTTTCCCCCTTGCTTCTCCAGAAATTTTGTGTAAAAGTTTGCATTTACTGATCTTGAAGACTGAGAGTGTAAAAGGAAAAAAAGAATGGATTCAGCCTCTTTCACACATGTCAGCTTGTTAGGACGTGATCATTATAGCTCTTGTTAATGATCTCCCTGCATGAGTTCGTTGACTTGCTTTCAGAGTTTTGCTTGACGCTGAGAGATGCAATTAAAACAAATTTGACTAGCTGTCCAAACCACTTTGTAATCACATCATAATCTGATTCTGTTGATTTGACATCTGACCTTGCTGCAGTCAGGGTGCATTTGGGGGTGGAGGTTGACAAGTTTTGCATACTAAAAATATGATTTGTGGCATTGCTAAAGAAGTTACAGTGTGCCAAATGAATGTAACAGGCTTCTGTACATTGAGAGTTCTGGATCCAGATACTCATAGATTGCTCCTATCTAGATTGCTCCTATCGCCTTGGCTCAAAGGGGACGAACCAAACCACATAAAGGACCCATTAAAACTGGGTAATATAAGACCCCACTTTTCAGTCAGATGTCTGCTGCCTTGTACAGGCATTCACTTGTACAGACAAACACATAAGATGTTTGTCAACTGCCAGCTTGTTTCAACTTTACAACAGTGTTTCAGCTTGACAACACTGGCGAGAGGAGAGGAGAGGCTGTGATAGACAGCTTCTCGGGGAGTGGGGGTGGGTTAGAGCAGGGGGTCTAGAGGAAGAGGAAGCGACAATGGCAGCCCAGGCTCACATTGTTATAGAGACAGGTAGTACTCATGGCAGCTGTCCTGCATCTGAGGCTATGGAGGGATTGGTTCACTGGTCCACCCAGAGGTGCCCCCTGCTGCCACTGCTTCTCCTTCCATTCCTCCAGGCTTAACTGTTGTGTTGTGATGGTGACAGGAAGACAGTCTAGCCCATGCATCTTCTTGCCAGCCCTCCTGCCTTCCCTGTCTAACCATTGTCCAGGAGGAAGAGGAGTTAGAACAGAGCTACTCAGTTGCCTTCCTTCCTTCTATGGAAAAAGGGATTGAAGGGAGTGGTAGCAAGAGTAAACAACTACTAGGGATGTGTAAGCTGGCTTGGGTGGTCTGAGTTTGAGCTGGACCACACCCCGGACCAGAACCGGCTTGCAGACCAGTTTGGGTATACTTGTAAAGGCGGGATCCTTCACCAATTGGTTCAGCTTCATGGAATATGCTATGTTTGAAGTGAATATTAGAATTAGGAAAAAATTGGTGCAACCCTATTCCAAGGCATAATAGTACTATTCAATTGGCCACTGAAGGAACATAGGCTACATTCACATGTAACGCGGAACCACGGGTCCAATGGACCGACAATTCCGTTCCCTCCTGCCCCTACTCTCCCATCCAAATTTGGATGAAATTGAGAGCTCCCTCTCTGCAGTCAGTGAGACTGCAATGATGGACAGCTTGCATAGCCAATCACAGCCAGAGATGAAGGAGGAGTTTCCTCCCTCATCTTTGATTCCAGGGGATGCAGCCTGTGGTTCCAAATTTGGATAAAATGCAGGCTGTGCCAAACCTCAGGTCGGGGTGATGAAACTCACTACAACCTGAGGGTTCAGATTGGAGGCAGAACATTGAAACCTTGGGTACATCACCACGCAGGACCACAGTTGCACACATTCGGATGTAATGCTTGTGGAATCTCTGACCTCTTCTACTGCGGTTCTGCCTTATGTGCAAAAGCAGCCAAAGTGTAAGAAGTCTTTTAAAAAAAATCCTTCTGTAATAGCCACTCACATTGTATTGTGTCAAGCTGTGTCACTGCTGTGGAGGGATATATGAAAGCATCTTTGTCAGTTGCAAAATAATAGTTCCTTCCAGGAACTTAATATGAATGAGATTTATCACAGTATGTGGCCATTGTGGTCAGAAAATAGTGTTGGGTGTTAAAGTGTTGTAATCATAAGAAGCAAAGTGAAGAAACAGGACCTGGTTTTAATTTGGTTGGCTTACTGGTGACGAACAATTTTATATAAAACTTTAATTATGCTGTATTATGGAGTTCTTGTTACCTCACTATTCCAAATACCTTCAGTGGGGTGTAGTGTAGCGTGGATCAAGACGGTCTCAACAGATCAATTTAACCTTTAGCCAGTTGTGACCACACTGATTTGACAGAAGGACAACCTGTCATAATAAACAACACAAATAAATAAATCCCAAACCATCACAGTCTGTTTTGTTGCTGAATGTAATCTGTAAACTGGAGTAATAGAAGTGGAAATGTGCTTCTTCTGTGGACGGAGATTGTTTTTGATACCTTTGTGAATGGTAATAGTCAGACTTGATTAGGGCTATCAGATTTTCACCTTCAGAAATAAGGGACACCCTGTCCACTGGCTTTAGAACATATATAAGTAAGTAAGCAAGCAAGTAAGTAAGAAAAAAAGGACAGGTCTACCAATTAACTTGAATGGGCTGACTGCAATGGTAGTAGTTGGCCTGGCTACTAGTGCAAGTGAGGGCAGGTCAAAAGAACATAAGAACATAAGAACAGCCCAGCTGGATCAGGCCCAAGGCCCATGTAGTTCGGCATCCTGTTTTGCACAATGGCCCACCAGATGCCACTGGATGCCAAAGGCAGGAGTTGAGTGCATGCCCTCTCTCCTGCGGTTACTCCCCTGCAACTGGTACTCAGAGGCATTCTGCCTTTGAGGCTGGAGGTGGCCTATATCCCTTTGACTAGTAGCCGTTGATAGACTAGTAATCAATTTCGGTGGGGCCAGCAGTAGCAGTAGACCTGGCCTCCAAAGTGATTGGTGGCCTCCAAGTGATTGGTGAAAAGGCCAATCCATTGCTTTGGTTTGGGAAGTGGTGAAGTTATTTTCACGATCACTGAAAAGTGGGCTAAGGGAGCTTATCCTGCTTTCCAGGGACCGTGGGAACCACCGGGATCGCAGGCAAGCCTGGTGCTCCCAAGGCGACTAGCCCTCCTAACTCCCCCTCCCCTTAAATGAGGTTAATGGAGTGAGCACGCCATTTACCTCATCTTTTTGCTCATGTGTTGCCATGGCACACCTCCCGGGCTGCTCTTGATCGTCCCTCCGGCACTTTGCACCAATCATGTGAAGACCCTCATTGTATACCCAAAAGACTTGACCTCTGGAGCAACTGAAACCATGTCTAGGCAGGGCTTGCTGTGTGGTGGTATAGCTGGCATCTCATGCAGGAGTAGCCCTAGCCTCTGGTGCAAATGCAGCCAATATCAGCTCTTTTCTTTCTTGAACAGGTAGCCCTGGCTGCTGGCGTGGAGTCAGGCCCCCCACGTGGCTTGCACATGGGGTTGAGAAAATACCATACAGATTGCCTTTCAAGGACATTTCCCATTTTCATGAACATGAGGACATGCCCAGGGGAAATGTAGCCCTAGGCATGATCAGTCTGCATTTTTCTTGTGTGGGATTCAATTCCTGCTTGGCAATTATCATAGTGGTGGTGCTTTCCAAGGAAGAATGTGCATGGGGAATTGGTTTCAGAAAAGTCTTTGTGAATAACAAATAGTGAACTGTTTTTACAGCAGTTGATTTGGTTGGAGTGTGTGTGTGTGTGTGTGTGTGTGTGTGTGTTTCACTTCATGGGAATTTTTGCATAACATTTACATATGCTAACCTGGCAAAGAGTTATTATGAAGTATTCTAAACTTGGCAAGCACTTGCAGGACACAGTGCCTCCAAGGACACAGCCCAATACTCTAATCCACAAGACTCAAAGCAACAAGCCGTACTGCAGTGATACTGCTGGGCCCTTATTCCATCAAGGATTTAGACCAGTGTTCCATGTAACAAGGACTCCCCGATATTGCTGACTACAACTCCCACCATCCCCAGTTGAAATGGCCTTTGGCTGGGCATTATAGCTGTCGTCAATGAAATCTGGAAATCCTTGTTACAGGGAACACTGCTTTGGACTTGTCCCAGATGACTCACTGGCATTCTGGTCCATTAGTGATGACTTCTAGTCCAACTTCTGGCCATTAGTTATGACTTCTGGTCCATTGGTGATGACCAAGTCAGATATGGAGGACAAAAAACAAAGGGCTTTAACAGGGTACCCTCTGGAAGATAAGGCATGGATCAGGCATGGAATTAATTCTCTGCATCTATGTGGTCGCTAAGAGTCAACACCGACTTGACAGCACTCAATCAGTAGTAGTAGTAGTAGTAGTAGTAGTAGCAGTAGTAGTTTATTTTCAGTCACAGATACAAAGATACAGATATGTAAGATTCATAAAAACTTTTTAAAAAACACACAACTCAACCCAATTTATAATAAGGGGTACCTGAATATTCAACTACATAACATGGAGGCTATTAACACGCGTGGACGAGACTGAGCTAAGGGAAACCAGCAGTTAGCCTGCTTGATTGCACCCCCCCCCCGTTAAACAAGGTTAGCAGAGCGAGTGCTTTGCTAATCCCATTTAGTGGATCGTGAGTCGCCACAGTGCAGCTCTGTGCCGTGGCAGCTCTTGAGTAGACCCCCGACTGGGAGACAACAGCAAGCCTCCCGACCTCAGAGGTCTCCCCAGAATGCCCTGCACACTTGCACAGGGCATCCTGAGGCTTCCGGGGACTGGGCGGCCCCTGATACCCACAGCCCCAACTGGCTCCGTGACAGAGCTGGTCGTCATGTGGGTGGCAGATTCAACTGCTCAGGGCTCCACTACTGCTTGTGTGCAGGGAGAGCAGGCATGACCCTCTCTCCCCGCCAAACTCCTCCCGGCTCTACACACCGATCATGTAGAGACGGGTTTTACAAACTCATGGTTTTACAAATTTTACTAAGACCATGTTATGTAGTAGAATAGTCAAGTATTACTATCCACTGAGGAAACATCATTCTCAGATGCTCTCAGAATGAAGATGTCCCTACTTTATGAGACGTCTTTCCTCTCCCTATTCTTTCCCTGGCTTTAATCAAACAAAGTATCTTATGGGATGCTTGAAAAGATCAGCCCCCCACCCCTACTGTAACAGAGTAGCCCTAGTTGTTTGCAGGCACTGCCCCAATTTAAGCAGTGTGCCAAGACTATGGAAAGGGAGGAATTCTCCCACCTCCACACTCACTGTGCACAGCTGGTGTTGCTGTTGCTAGATGAGTAAGTGTTGCTAGATGAGTAAGTAAAGGGCAGCGGGGGATTCATATGGGGGTGGGCTGGTGGGAGGAGAGAAGGTCATTTTCTGTGCATTTGGCTTACTTGGGAAATTTTTTGATTATCCTTCCTGATTTGGGATGGAAGAAAATCCTGAGTTAATTTCAGATGAGCAGAGAAGAGTTTGCCCATTTCTAGTGTAAATTCGCTTCCTTGGAGTTAGTTTATCTAAACCAGCTCTTCAGATTACAATTTAGATATCAAGTATCTAGAATTTGCAGCAAGAGGGCAGCACTCCAAAGTCAACATGAAGAGATCAAATGTATCCGAAGAATTTTTTTTTAAAAAAAAATCCTTATGTTAGTAAGATCAAGATTCATCTAGTTTAGTATTCTGTTTCCAAAGCATTCAGTCAGATTCCTGTGGGAGCTCACAAGCAGGGCCAGAAGATGCTGGCCATGCCTCATTGTTCATTCCCTAGAGGTACATTGTCTATTTACTTGGCTATTCAATACTGTCATGAATAACTGGCAATGATAGGGCTGTCTTCCATGAATTTGTCTTATCCTTTTTAGAAGCCATCATGGCTAGTAATCATTGTCACATCTGGTGATAACAAATTTCATAAGTTATTGATGCATTGCATGAAGAAGGTGCTATTGGCTTTTTAACAACACTCTGTCAAACACAGAACTTACCAAAATATTTAATCATACACTTTCATTTCAGGGGAGAAGACAAGTGGCAATAATTGCTGCAATATATACAGTATATACATTCTTCTAAATGGAAATTCAGAGAAAGTTTGTGAATTTAGAAAATAATGTTTTGGGTATAGTTTAATAGTTATTGGATGCCCCAGCATCCAATAGTCAAACATATACTGGTTGGCATCTTGACACTGCACTCATGCAGTGGCTACATTTCTCTTTCAGCAGCATGAGTCACAGGGTGATTTTTCTCAGTCTCCCCTTCCCTTGGAAATGCTCTGTGCAACATGCAATTATATCCGTGAAGGCTGCACAGCTGTCAGGGACATAGAACATAAGAATATACGAACAGCCCTGCTGGATCAGGCACAAGGCCCATCTAGTTCAGAATCCTGTTTCACACAGTAGCCCACCAGACGTCTCTGGGGAGCCCACAGGCAAGAGGTATGTGCGTGCCCTCTCTCCTGCTGTTGCTCCCCTGCAACTGGTATTGAGAGGCATCATGCCTCTGAGGCTGGAGATGGCCCACAGACCATTTCCAGCCACTGATAGACCTGTCCTCCATGAATCTATCTAAGCTCCTTTACAGCCATCCAAGATGGTGGCCATTACCACATCCCATGGCAAAGAATTCCACAGATGAATTATGCGCTGTGTGAAAAATTCCTTCCTCTTGTCAGTCCTAAAGTTCCCATCCTTCAGTTTCATGGGGCGACCCCTGGATCTAGTGTTGTGAGAGAAGAAGAAAAATTTATCTCTGTCCACTCTCTCCACTTGATGCATAATTTTATACACCTCAGTCATGTCTCCCCTTAGTCACCTCTTTTCCAAACTAAAGAGCCCCAGATGTTGTAGCTAGCCTCATAAGGAAGGTGCCCAGACCCTGATCATTTTGGTTGCCCTCTTCTGAACCTTTTCCAGTTCTACAATATCCTTCTTAAGATACCATGGCCAAAGCTCTATGCAGTATTCCAGATGTGGCCACACCATAGATTTGTATAAAGGCATTATAATATTAGCATTTCTATTTTCAATCCCCTTCCTAATGATTCCTAGCATGGAATTAGCTTTTTTCACAGCTTCCACAAACTGAGACGACACTTTCAATGAGCTGTCCACCATGACCCCAAGATCTGTCTCCTGGTCAGTCACCGACAGCTCAGATCCCATCAGGATAAATGTGAAGTTGGTGTTTTTTGCCCCAATGTGCATCACTTTACACTTGCCTATGTTGAACCGCATTTACCATTTTGTCGCCCAGTCCCCCAGTTTGAAGAGATCCTTTTGGAATTCCTCACAATCCATTGTGGATTTCACTACCCTAAATAGTTTAGTGTCATCTGCAAATTTGGTCACTTTGCTGGTCACCCCAACTTCTAGCTCATTTATGAACAAGTTAAAGAGCACTGGTCCCGGTACCGATTCCCGGGGGACCCCACTTCCTACCTACCTCCATTGTGAAAACTGTCCATTTATTCCTACTCTCTGTTTCCTGCCCTTCAACCATTTACTGATCCACACATGAACCTGTCCCCGTATTCCATGACTGCTAAGTTTACTCAAGAGCCTTTGGTGGGGAACTTTATCAAAAGCTTTTTGAAGTCCAAGTATACTATGTCAACTGGATCACCTTTACCCAAATGCCTGTTGACACTCTCAAAGAACTCCAAAAGGTTAGTGAGGTAAGACTTTTCCTTGCAGAAGCCATTCTGGTTCTCTTTCAACAAGGCCTGTTCTTCTATATGTTTAACAATGTTTTCCTTAAGTATACATAGCCCTCAGGGATATGTTTCTGCTATCAAACAGTACTTATGGAGCACAGGTTGAGTGGTGAGCATTGTCATGCTTTTGCACAAAAGTGCTGTGACTAGAACTGCACACCTGTTAGAAGCAGACATGCAGCATTAGTCTGGATGCCACCCACCATACTCTCTCTCTCTCTCTCTCTCTCTCTTCTCCTAGTTAATTGCCCCTCCATCTCTGTTTTTTCCATAGACAGATATAAATAACTGTCCGTGCATTACTGCAAATGGTTACTAATGGTTACCAACAGTTACTTTCATCTGTGAAAGTCACCAGAAATCAGTTAACATGTCAGGGAAGAAACACAAATTAAATAGCCCTAAGAGGGAAGCTACTGAAAGAAGTAGTATGCTGTGGCTGAAAGCAGAGAGGTCTCTGCAATTCATAATTAACTGATTTGTCCAATTCATCAGGCTTGGATGTATTGCAAATCAAGTGGCATCACCCCCAGAAATTCTTCTCCATCCCAGAATGTAAACCAAGGTTCTGTAAGGCACAGTCAGCATTCAGGGTGACCGGGCAACTTTCTAGATACCCGTGCAAAAATTATTTAATGTTAGCACCTTACTCTAAAAGAAACTCAAGGTGGTTGGTCTGAAATGATATGAACTACAAAGGCAGCTGCTTTGCAGGCACAACATGCAGAAGGACTTACTAATCCCCTGCTCTCTTACTGTGGACTCCATAGCTATGTACATGCACAAGTAGAGCTACCAAATGGAAAGGGGGACTGGTCTTCTGTACCTTTAAGAGATGCATAAAAGAGGCCATTTCAGCAAGCTGCACCTTGATGAAATGGCTTCTTCTATACATCTCTTAAAGGTACAGGACAGGAGACCTAGCCTCCATTCCATATGGTAGTCCTATGAGCAAGCATCCTCTTCTTTGGTCAATATCTTCTGTATTTGGTTCAATCAGTTCTCTTTTGACTGGTTTCTTTTGCAAAATTTTACAAGGTTATTGCCTCTCATGCAGATTTTAAAAAGCATTCTCTCCGTGTGTGCTGACTATTTGAGGGAGGCAGGGGAGTTGAATTTCCAAGTGACTCTTTGCTATGGCTAGCACTGTGCCCTGGGACAGGGCATGTGAAACCAAATTATAGTTCATGGGGGACAATATTTTTTATTTGTATTTATTTATTAAAATTATATACCACTCAAGTGACCAATGTCCTCAAAGAGATTTACAAAAAGAACAGCATTAACACTACAATGTAAAGCAATTTTTTAAAAAAGGCAAACAACTCTGAAACATTAAAACAGCCAGTAAGCTGATACAGAGCCAGCAGAAGCTAGGATGGCCAGCAATTACAAATTTATCGCCAGAAGAGAAAGGCTTTAACCTGGTACCTAAATGAATACTAATAAGTCACCCGGCAGATTCCCCCCACAGGTAGGGGCATCCCATAGATGGGGGGCCCTACTGAAAAGACTTGCTCCCTAATATTTATTTTTATTTATTTATTTGATTTATATACCTCCCTTCCAAAAATGGCTCTGTAGTAGCGACCCATTGCATTATTGTGGGCAGCAGCCCCCAGACGAGCAGCACTTCAGAAGGTTACTGAAGATAACCTTAAAGAATGGTCAGGAACATAGTGGAGGAGGTGATCCTTCAGGTACACCTGTCCTAAGCTGTTTAGGGCTCTAACGGTCAACACCACACACACACATGACCATTTTCTGCAGGCAGAGAGGGCATGGGGGAAGGCAAGATTGAGCTTGCCTCCTTTCCCCCAGATGATTCTGGTTGATGTGTGGGACACACTATTCCCTGGCAGCGCAGATCTCTGGAGGCCAGGAGAATGAGTTCTGGCCCCAGGAATCCCTAAAAGCACCACACAAGCAGCATAAGCATTAAGCAATTCCCCCATGAGTTGGGCACTCTAATTGCCCGGCTCTGTATCCTCTTGGGTTGCTTGGCACCTGAGCAAACACACAACCTGAACCTGGGGTAAAGGGTGTGCTCGCACCCTTTAACCCAGGTTAAAGCTTGGGGTAAATTCCTGGGCTTATGAGGGAGGTAGCGCTGGGATCAGCCTAGATCCCAGCCCTTCATATGGGCAGCCAACAGTGCCGGATTAACCTAGTAGCAAAAGTAGCATGTGCTACGGGCCTCACATTTTCGAGGGCCCCGCACGAAATGTTTGCAAGCTGTCTGGTGAAATCGGCATCTCACCGTATTCTCACAATCTGGCAACGCTGTTGTTTACGTGTCGGGGGAGCTGCATGCTGCATTGTGGGTTCTGCATGTGTGCAGGCGTGTGTTGGTTGGCTCCTTGCTGTGTCGTGTGCAGGCATGGTGTCCTTTGTGCTATCTCCCACGCTCCCAAGCCACTGTAGCATTCACTGTTACACTGCTGGGGTGCGCCACCGTGGTGAGCCTGGGACAAGGGATGTGTAATTCCAGGGCTGGACACAGTCAGATATTAGGGGTGTGCGTTTTGGAATTTTCTTGTTTCGATTTGTATCCGAATCAAAACATCCCCGTTTTGTTTTGTACCCAAATTTTCTGAATCCAAATCAGCCCTGTTTTGTTTTGTAGCCAAATTTTCCGAATCTGAATCCGAATCTGAATTAATTTGGATTTTTAAAAAGGGTCAAAGGGCAAAAAGAGTGGGTGGTGGTGGTAGTGTCCAATGGGTGGAAGCTACCACCCAAATTTCAAAGGAATTAGGCAAAGGGCTGATTTTTTTGGTGAATTTTTTTACACATCTTTAAGAATTTTCCCATAGGGAATAATGTGGATTCCAGCAAATGTATCACTTCAAATCAAGAGGAAAGGGATGACCCAGAGCAGAGTGTGGTGGGTGATAGTGCCCAATGGGGGCAAGGAAACTTCCAGAATTATTTCAAAGGAATTGGGCAAAGGGCTGATCTTTTGTGATTTGTTGAAGTTTACATGTCTTTAAGATTTCTCCCATGGGGAATAATGGAGGTTTCAGCAGCTCCATAATTCCACTTGGGGGGCACTGGGGTTGCCCAGAGCGAGGGGTTGTGTAGTGTGCATAAGGTGCCAACCACCCCCACACCCACAAGCCTGTGGGGTACTGGATTTTGTTTTTTCTGAGGTGTTCATTGTAGATTCTCTGGTAGGATATGAGATTTTCAGTGAAAAACAAGAATCCACTCTCATATGCTACCAGAGAATCTACGCTCAGAACACCACAGAAACAGCAGAACCCAGCACCCCATGGGTTAGCAACCCTTCCCCTGGCCAATGTGGGGTCAGTAAAGAGTGGCAAGAAGCAAAAGAGCCAATGCGGAACAAGGAGGGAATTGTCAGCAGGTCAGCCCATGATTTAGGCCACTGATCAGAAGGCTGGAAGGGTGGGAAATTCAAAGAGATGTCAAATACAAAATGGAGACTGACTCAGAGATCACCACAAAATAGAGGTCTGAAACAACAAAACGTTTTGTAGCCGAAACAGGGACGTTTTGTTTTGTATACAAAACTTTTGGATCTGGAAAATGGGTGTTTTGTTTGTCTACAAAACACCTGAAACAGGCTGTTTTGGGTACAAAACGTTTTATATCCGAAACGTTTTGCACATCCCTGTCAGATTGGAAGCTCAGGTGGAGGCGGTGGCCAGGGGTGCCTTTGCACGGCTTCGGCTGGTGCGCCAGCTGCGTCCCTTTCTCGAGAAGGAAGATCTGGCCACGATTACCCACGCCTTGGTCACGTCACGGCTGGATTACTGTAACGCACTCTACGTGGGGCTGCCCTTGAAGAATATCTGGAAACTGCAGCTAGTGCAAAACGCGGCAGCGAGGGTTTTATCTGGAGCTGCCCATTGAGAACATATCACCCCTATTTTGAAAGAGCTGCACTGGCTGCCGGTTCGTTTCCGGGTCTAATTCAAGGTGCTGGTTTTTACCTTTAAAGCCCTAAACGGTTTGGGCCCGGGGTATTTGAGGGACCGCCTGCTCCCAAGGGTTGCTGCCCGCTTGACAAGGACATCTGAGGGGGCCCTGCTCCGGGTGCCGACAATGAGAGAGGCCCGGCTGTTGTGCACTCGGGACAGGGTCTTCTCTGTTGCTGCCCCCAGACTCTGGAATGCTCTCCCAGTGGCCATTCGTTCCTCGGATTCCATCACAGCTTTTAGAAAGCTTTTAAAGACTTGGCTTTTTACCCAGGCTTTTACATGATCATTTTCTACTGTGGCTTCTTTGTGTTTTTATTTGTTGTATTTGTTGTATTGGTTTTATGCCTGTTTTTATGTTTTTATACTTTTAACATGATGTTTTTATTGTCTTTTTATTGTATGTTTTTAACTTTTGTAAACCGCCTTGGGGTTATCTTTTTAACGAAAGGTGGTATATAAATGCAAAAATAAATAAAGATATCAGTGACTGTCAATTAATTACTGTTACTTTGTGACTTGCGTGTGTGATTGTGTGCCATGTATAAATGCCTGCTTTGAGGGGGAAAGGGGGAAGAGAAAATACATGTGCGAACATTGTGGTGTTCTTCCTCGAATGATGGCCTCGAATGATGATAGCAAATGAAAAATTGAATTACTATACTATGCAAGTAAATAATTTATGTTTTAATATCTATGTGCATATTTTTTTAAATTTAGGGCCCCTTTAAAACATATGCTACAGGCACTGCGCTAGCTTAATCCGGCCCTGACAGCCAAACCCGGCAGGGCTGCCCAACCCTGGATTTGTCTGCTCATGTGAACAGCCTTTTTGAATTGAGCCTGGAAACTTGCTGGCAACTAGTGCAGTCCCAATAAGCACCAAACAAAAAGTGTAAAGGAGCTAAATGAGAGAATCCAAGAAGCAAACTAACAGATCCAATGATGTAACCGAAAACAGTAGCCCAAAAATATAGAAATGTAGATTTTATTGAAAATAGAATAATCATCTATACACGGTGATATGAGTAAATCATATAAGGCAAATTGATAAATAAGATATAAGGTGTATCCAACAACAAAGATATAAACATAAGGATATCTTAGGGATCCAGCAACAAAGGTATAAGCATAAGATAGTACATCCAATGAAAGAATTAAATATATAAATAACAGCACTTGCAACACCAACAGAGCTGTTTTTATAGATATTGGTGAGGTGGAACTCTTTATGGGAAGAACCAGGGCAGGATGAGTCAAACCCACTGCATCTCAAATAAAGGACATTCAATTTCTGCCCACTGAGGGCCCCATGAAAACCCACGTATGCTCTTCCCAGAGTGGCCCTATCCCCTGAGGTGAATATCTTACAATGCTCACACATGTCTCTCATTCATATGCAATCAGGGAGGACCTTGCTTAGCAAAGGGGACAAGACCACAAGACTAGCTGGTATATCACTGCCTAGAGATGTGCATATCAGGTGGCATAGAAATATGATAAATAAATAAATATATCAGTCAAATTTGATGAAAGTTGCTCCTTGCCACTGAGACTACTTGGGTCTCAAGTGACAAAGATAGATCTATAAGCACCCCCAGATGATGAACTTGCTCCTTCGGGGGAGTACAGTCCAATCTAAAGCAGGGTAGATGATAGACGAGCCAGATAGATGAGCCACCTAATAACACCATCTTCATCTTGCCTGGACTAAGTCGCAGCTTGTTGGCCCTTATCCAGCCTATTACTGAATCTAAGCACCAGTTTCATGCTATTATAATGCATGTGTGCAGCACAAACAGTGCACATGCACCAACATTATGAGCTGGGAGAGAGCTCCTAGACAAAAGACAGGTATTCTGAGTTGATTCCGATGCAAGCCAAGGAGCATTCACCCATTACTAGTCGAAGCTAGAATCACTCTTTTCTTGTTGTTTTTGTGCCTTTAACATTTTTGATAGGCAACAGTTCAAAAGGCTCAGCTTTTTCTTGAAGGAAAAGGCAGTAATGGAGAAAAATCCCCTTATTGAGTTTTTGCCCATCCTATCAAATAGACCGGAAAAGCAATAGCTGCACTGTAGTTTCACACACATTTTGCTCTGGAAATGTGTGAAACAAACCGAAATGAAGCCAAAGTATATGTAGTCCACTGAGGCAAGATGACCAACATCCAGACTAATGAAGTGCTGGGAGTGGGAGAACAACAATAATTGCCCCTTCCTCCAGCACCAACACAGCCTTACACCAGTGCTGTGTTCTGATGCTGTGTTCTAATGGAGTGTGGATGTCGGCCATCAAAAACAATTCAGAAAATAATAACATGATAAACAGCAATTATACAATACAAATGCAGTTTTGAAACATCGTCAAAGCTAGTGGCCATCTTCACATCTTGTGGCCGTGAGTTCCACAACCTAATCATGCAGCATTGTGTCACCTGGTTCATCCAGGGTCTTTGTACCTCACAAATTCCCCCCTGGTTTCCCCTCTGCTCCAAAAGGTGTGCTTTCTTCTTTCTCTGAAGCATTATATCTGGCAATCACACCTGCTGAAATTCTCACTTATGCCTATTTGATGAGAAGCAGAAGGGAGTAAAGCCTGTGACAGGCATGGTGCATCATGGGAGCTTATTTGTTGTATCTCCATTGCCTATCAGGATGATATATGATCTGTTTTGAAGGAAAGAATTGGCACTGTCATGCCACATGGCTTTGTTCTATTCTCAAAGAACGTGGTGAAGCCAAAGAAATAATCTCATAATGATCTGGAGCTATTAATACTCCCAGTGGTGATCTGAATCTGAATGAGTGACCGTATGTCAGTGAGCTTGAGAGAAGTGGCTTTAATGAAATATGGAACACAGGAGAGAATAAAATGTACTAAAGAAATGGAGAAAGTTGTACTCTTAATGCTAGCCACAGTTCAAATTCCTGCTTCATTTTCTTGGCTTTTTGAAAAATGTTAAAAGGCAAAGAATATTCAAGCAGTTACGAGGCTAACTGGCATTTTATCACATATGTGAAGTCATGCCGATTCAGGGGTGCTGCATTTTTGGCTCTGCTTTTAGTGCAGACAGTAGGGATGTGCAAACCGGCTCAAATTTCAACCGGTTCAGTTCAAAGGTTCGAACTCTGATGAAACAGGGCATTGCATTAGCAATGCCGGTCCAAGTTCAAACCGATTGAGCCTGATTCTGTTCAAGCCGGTTCAAAGGTTCTAGAGACCATTTTAGATCTTGTCCTCCATTTTGTGTGACGTGTGTTCCTTGATTTTATTGACTGAGCTCTTGCTTCCCTGATTGGCCAGATGAGTCTGGTTCTCTGGTAGACTCTGCACTGTGCCAGTTCTTGAGAATGGGAACTCTATTGGCCAGGGGGGAGGGCAAAGATGGGGGCTCCCAAAGGAGGGAGTTTCAAAGCCTATTTAAAGCCAAGCCTCTGGCCTAGCAAAATTATTCTGGCTGCAGTTGCTGCTTGGTTTTCTCTTACCTGCTGCTGCTGGTGCTGCTGGTGCGGTGAGAGACTGCTTGGTAGACTGCTGCTGTGTTTTTGTTCCTAATCCTAATTGCTTTTGGTGGCTGGCTGCTTGTTTAAAATCTGTTGGCTGTGTTGAGAGCCTCCTCTTCAGCTCAGCAGCCACTGCCAATTGTTTTTATTTTATTCTGGATTCTTGGGGGGGGGGGTTCCTTGGTTTCTCTGGAGTAGGTGCTTTTCTTTCTTAATCCTTAATCCTTTTCTTGCTGTGCTTAGCATACCGCCTGCTCCAGAGTCCAGCACCTCTCCCCCTCCCCTTTCCTTCCCATCCCCATTCCCACAGCCTCTTTTCCCCACCAGCTTTTTAATTTATTTTCTTAGTGTTTTTACTTTTAGTTTGTTTTTGGGTGGGTGAAATAGCTGGAAAGCTTTTCATTCTGCCCTACCCCCGCCCCGGCTGTGCCTGCCCACCTGCACTGTACCAACCTGCCACTGGTCTGGGATTCCTTCATTTTTGTCCTGACCAGTGTGTGGGGCAGAAGATCTCTAGGACAATGAAGGGGTAAGTGATTAATTTTTGTTTTCCCCCTTTCCCCCTTTAGTGTTTTTTAAATAGGGTCTCCTTTTGTGTTTGGGTGTGGGGAGGTATATTTTCTGTGTTTTTCCTTTGCTTCTTGTTTTCCCAGGTTGTCTCTTGTCTCTACAGGTTCCATTCCCCCATTGTATCATTTATACATTGCATTGGTTTTTTTAAATTGTATTGTATTGTTGTGGGTGGAGTGGGTGGGTAGACATGTTTTAAAAGAGAATTTCTTTAAATAGGGTTTCTTTTTTTTTAAGGGTTCCCCCAATAGGTTTTTTTTTAAAGATTCCCCTTTTTAAAAAGGATCCCCCCAATTGCTTATTTTAAAATCCCCTTCCTTTTTTTTTTTTAACATTTTTCAAATCTTTTTTAAAAGCCCAAGGGTCTTCGGGAATGTCTGAGCGCCGTGTTGAGAGCAAAGCTCACATCAGAATGGCAGGCAGAGGTGGGAGGGGTCCCCAAGCTGGTGCAGGAAGCCGGGGTGGGGGGCAGAGAAGATGCCATCCTGGGGTCCCACAGGTCCCCATCAGCAGATTCTTAGGCCCAGGTGAGGTGGTGGCACAAAGGCTCTCATATCCAGAGGAGCCTGCTGCTGCCGAACCAGTTCCTGGACCAGTGGCGAGTCCACTGGGGGGGTGCACCGCTGGGGCTGGTGCCCGGTGCAGAGCCTGGCAGTGCGGGGGGCTCTCCTGCCAGGGAAGCTCCTTCCATGGCAGGGACGGAGGGCAGGGACTTTATGGCTGCCAGTGCAACCATATTTTCCATCCCTCTTGCTCCTTTTGCCACTCCCTGGAGGCCCCTCTGATGATGCCCAGGCTGTGGTGGAGTCCAGTGCTGGGTCCTCCCAGTCTGGCTCTGAGGGGGAAGGGTCTTCTGCTGAGGTGGAGGGTGCACCAGTGAAGTCGGGCCCTTCTTCTTCCATGGAGGGTGAAAGGGGGTGGGTAACAGTGGTGGGCAAGCATTAGCGGCAGCCCCTGTAGGTCTGCCATCACCAAAAAGGCCTAAGACAGCACCCAGGATATCTGAGGCCACCCAGAGCAGCAATATTTGGAAGCACTTTGAGGTCCCTTAAGGTGCCCCAACCGCTGCTCGCTGTGTCCACTGCAGGGCGTAGGTCAGTCGGAGCAAGGATCCCAAGCACCTGGATATGACTTCCATATGGTGGCACAGCAACGGCATCAGTCGGATGTCCTTGACTCCTCTGGCAGGGCTAGCATGCCTGGTTTGTCTGCAAGTTATGCTGAGAAAGCTGGTGTGCCAGCTCCAAAAAAGCAGGGCACACTGCCAGTCAAGTGGTGGACACAGTTGTCAGGCAACCAGTGGCTTGGTCATGTGGACCCACATCTCCTCAACCGCCTCACAGCGGAGATGATGGCCACTGACAACCAACCTTTCCTGGTGGTCGAGAATTCCGGCTTCCGCCGGATTCTCCAGCTGCTGGTGCCTAACTACATGATCTCCTCAAGGACCACATTCACCCAGAACGTGGTCCTCTGTCTGTGCCAGAATTGCAAGGAGCTTGTGCCATCCATGCTGTGGGCAGCACCAGCTGGCACCAGCATGTATTTCACCACTGATCTGTGAAACAGTGTAAGTAGGATGCACACTGCTTTCCTGGCCCTGACTGCCCACTGGTGTGGTCCAGAGAGAGAGAGGGGACCTCCGGTGGTGCTGCCTCTGACTCCAGCGTGTTTCCACACCGTATTTCAGCACAGCCAGGCCTTCTTGCAGGTGGAGACTTTGGATGTCAAGCACACCAAGGAGGAGGTGGCAGCCATACTTGGCCACCAAATAGAGGAGTGGATCAGCAAGTTGCCACACCTCTCACGGGGTTTCATTGTCACAGACAATGGGTCCAACATCACCACGGTGGTAGGGTCAGTGATGGAGTGTGTGAGCATATGCTGCATGGCATACACACTCCACCTGACTGTCAGGGATGCCCTTGGCCTCAACGAGGCAAAGGCATCCAGGGAACATGGCTGCCCCATGGTAGGTGCTCTTGTTGCCATGGCCACGCTTGTGGAGAAGCCCCACAAGATTGCAGCCCACTTCCACCGGAGTGAGAACTCCAGGCACCTGCTTCGTTAGCAGCAGTGTGTCCATGGGCTTCCACAACATCTCATCCCCATGGATGTAGATACCTGATGGAACTCCACCTTCCTCCTGTTCCAGAACCTACTGGAGCAGAAGGTGGCCCACAATGACCTGGCAAGGAACAAGTCCTTGGGTGTATGTGACCTATCCAATGCGGAGTGGAAGCTCATGTCTGAGATGGTGTCCACACTCAAGCCCTTCCTATTTGCCATGAAGACCTTGTGTGACCACACCACTCCTCTGAGCCAGACCCTGCCTGCAGCTCTCCTCCTGGAGAAGCTGTTGGGTGAAATCCAGTCTTGACTGACCACGCCAGAGGGTCATGCTCTGGCTGGAAGGCTGAGGTTTGGGGTTGTCGACAGGCTGGTTGATGCATTGGGTGACAGGGAGGAGTATGTTCTTTCTTGTCTCTGTGACCCGACCATCAAGGGCAATTTCGTTTACACAGATGACTTGCCCAGGTGGAGGAATAGAGTTAGGGAGGAGGAGATCACTAGGACCCACAGAGACCAGGAAGGTGGTGATGGTGTACCCCCCAAGCATGCATGACCCACACCCAGCAGCAGTGTGTGCGATCCTTCAGCTCCCGCCCCTTCTTCTTCCAAGTCTGGCGGCACAGCATCCCAGGCAGCGGTGCCAACGCAGCAAGCAGTTCCTCCTGCTAAATCAGCCCAGTGGTTTAAGTGGGTGTGCCTTGGGGCCTTGCCCAGTTTGTGGGAGGCTCACTCTACCAAGCCCACCAGTACTGTGCAATGCATTGCCCGGTACTTGGAGGAGCCTGTGGAGGAAGAACCTGATATGGACCACGTGCAGTTCTAGGCAACCCACCGCCAAGTCTGGCCAGACCTGGCAGTGGTTGCTGCATGCCTCCTGCCCACCAACCAGCATCCAGAGTGAGTGGGTGTTTTCATGTGCTGGCGATGTGGTAACACCCGCTCAGTCCCAGTTGGACCCTGGCTTGGTCGAGCAGCTCATTTTCCTCAAGGTTAACCTTCCCCTCCTGGGCTACTCTGAGCTGGAGGGTGAGCTGGGCAAGTGATTGGCCCATGGTTGGCCCATGGTGCTGGTCACCTGCCCGGCAGCAGCTTCTGCTCATCCCTCCCCTCCCCACTTCCTCCTTCAGCCATGCTGTTGCAGCATGCCCGCTAGTGCTGCGACTTGACAACTGGCTACAACCCCCCACCCTCACTGGTGTAACCCGATGCGGAACTAGCCCCTGGTTCCACCTGACCACAACATTTAGGGGTGTGTGGGCACACACACAGCCACTAGGCAGTTTGTGCCAGTGTGGCACTGTATATATGTGTAAATATGTTGATGTGTAAATATGTAGATCTTTAAAAAATGTACATTTCTGAAAGTGTAAATAAGTGATTGGGGGGGCGGCAGTGGGCATGGGGTGGGGCGGGGCCTGTAAAGATGTGGATCTTTAAAAATTCTTTAATGTGTTGTGTTGCTTGGGGAGAGGGCAGCGGGACTACCAAAATGTATAATTGTAAATATTTCAGTGTGTGTAAATATGTGCTTGTGTAGATAGGTGTTTTGTGTGCATATGTGCGTGTGAGTGTGTGCGTACATAGAGGTTTCTTCTGGGGTTGTGTGTGTGTGTGTGTGTGTTGTCAGTAGTAGTAGTAGTAGAGGTTTTTTCTTTCCTTTCTGTAGACAGTGTTTTTGGTCTGGTTTATGTATAGATCGTTTTTGATCGTGTAAATATTACTGTATAGCTGGATTTGTATATATACTTGTGTAATGTGTACTGTATATATGTATTTGTTAATTGTTTTTATCCCCCCTTCCCTTTCTTTAGTTCTGCTGACACACACACACACACACACACACACACACACACACACACACACACCAGACACGGATGCACCGGCCATTATGAGTAGGTAGTTTTCCGCCAGACCATGTCATGTGTGGCCTCCACTGACCCACCTTTGAGCTGGACTTTCCTATCCCTTTAATTTTTTCAGAGCCCCCCCCTTTCTCCTCTTCTAGCTAGCAACACACACACACACACACACACACACACAGACACAAAATGCAAACATGCATGCACTCCACTGGTGCCACCACCATGTGCCTGGGGCCCTGTGTGGCCTCCAGCAAAGATGTGGTGGACCAGACATAGCCTGAGGCATTTCTTTCCCAACAGGCAAAACACAGGTGTGTTTTTGCCTTGCCCCTCTTTCTTTGCAGTTTGCGTGCCAGGTCGGTTTTACTGCCTTGTGCCGTCTAGTTAAGTGTTGTTGTTTTGTGGTTGTTGTGTAGCTAGTCTGTGCTATTGTTTGGTTTGGGCCCCTTGGCTTTGCAGTTGTGCGGGCACAGCAGCAGGTCTGTTTCTGTGGTGATTTTTTGGTTTCCAGTTGGTTGTCTTCTTAGTCAGTCACTGTGTGTTGATATGGTGGCCTGTTACGGGCACAAAACTGGGGTGGGTGGTGGGCACCCAGGGGTGCCAAGCATCCACCAAACCCCAAAGCAATCAGACACTTCTGTGATTTTAAATGTATTTTTCCAAGTTTTGCATTCATCCCATGAGGAATAATGGTGATTTGAGGTGGCCCAGTCGGCCCATTCTCCCTTGTGCGGGGTGCAGGGCACTCCAAAGTGGGTCTGGG
Source organism: Hemicordylus capensis (assembly GCF_027244095.1). Taxonomy (NCBI): domain Eukaryota; kingdom Metazoa; phylum Chordata; class Lepidosauria; order Squamata; family Cordylidae; genus Hemicordylus; species Hemicordylus capensis. The sequence goes on along the minus strand of NC_069660.1, from coordinate 17,771,338 downwards.
GGCATGACTGGTCTGGCCTCAACTCCGCCCCAGGCAGCCCCAAGTTTGTAGGAATTATTGGTTTAAAAAAAAAAAAAATTAAAGAATTTTTTTCCTTCATTGCAATGCATAGGATTCTCTCTCCATTCATAAGTAGAACTGTGTGTGACCTAATTGCTGTGAACTCTGAAGCGAAAAGTCATTTACAGCCGGCCCAATCCATATAACACCTCGGCACCATACTCAACATCCCTCAAGCCTCAGTCTCATTCCTCCCCACAAAGGAGAGAGAAGCTTGAGTCTCTGATCTGCCCCACTACTGTCCCAGGTACTCAGGTCCATGACAGCATGCCTAGAACAGCTTAGGCCCTGGGAAGCGAACGTCTTCTTCGCCATGAGCCCCACCGCCTGCTCGGATCATCTGGAGAGGTTCGCCTACAGCTTCCGCCAAAAGGGTTGTTGTGAGGATAAAAATAACCATGTACACTGCTCTGAGCTCCTTGGAGGAAGAACGGGATCTAAATGTAATGAATAGAATAGAATAGAATAGAATAGAATAGAATAGAATAAATCTGTGGTTATGGCTCACCCATCTGCCTTATGTTACTCATACTCCATTTCCAGAACTGTGAAATGCTGCTACCAAGTTGTCCATGTCTGTCTCTCTTGCTGCCCGTCTTGTGTGCATGGAGGGAGCCAAAAACGTATTTCTTGACACCCTCCTCCACACCACCCAGACCATTACCGGCCAGACCAGCAAGGGTTATGGGCCTCTCAACAGTTTAATATGGTTTGCAGACACCTGTAGAATCCCAATCCTTTCATTTTTGCAGTTTAGCACTCCGAAACAAAGCGACAATTTGGAAAACTTGAAGATTGTATGAACTTGGTGTAACATGCAGTTAAATTAACTTGTCTCTGTGACAGCATGTGAAATTTCTGAGCTAATATTTTCACTTCTTCCAGAAGTGTCAGCCGAGATCTCAATTAACTGATTACCTTAGGAACATTTGGGAACAGCCACAAATGGCATCACAAAAGTGCAGATGTCTCCCCATTAAAAGTGTACATGAGAATCAGACTAGACATGACGGCAGCAGTTCTGTGTATGTGAACATCTTTCTGGCCCAATCACGTTGCAAAGGCTGGGGTCTGATTTTAGTGGCAAATGAGATGCACAGGTGCAGAACCATCTCCACACCTCTGGCTTGCCTCTTTGCAGCACCTCTTCCCAGGTGCTTTTTACCCAGCAAATCACACTCCCCATATCTGAGCTTGAGGAGAGAAACTATAGTGGGGAGGCAAGCTGCAGGAGTGGAAGCTTCTCTAGTCATCAGCCATGCAACTTTTGTGCTGCTGAAAATGAACCCCACCAAGCCCTTTCTACATGACTGCAGCAGATCTCCATTTACACACACAGAACTGCCAATATAACATCCAGTCTGGTCCTGAGTACCTGCCAGCATCCAGAAAGTTATGTACCACCGATGAGGTCTCTATGGTGAGATTTGCTGGAGCCAATAAAAAACAGAAGAAGTAATATTCTGAAGAGTGACAAGGGGAGAGTAACTTGCCTTATCCACACCAAGCACAGTAACTCCAGTGACAGTTGCTGGTGTCTATCTTATGTTTCTTTTTAGATTGTGAGCCCTTTGGGGACAGGGGTCCATCTTATTTATTTGTGTAAACCTCCCTTAGCCATTTTTGGAAGAAGGGTATAGAAATGGAATAAACTAAATAAATACATACATACATTTAGCAGGGGGAGAGCAACTGTCCCTATTCACCCCCAGCACAACATTTTCTAGTAAATGTTGCTGCTGGCAACCTTATGTTTCCTTTTCTGTTGTGAATCTTTCTGGAACAAGGAACAATCTTATTTCCTTTTTTATGTAAACTGGGAGGAGAGCTGGTCTTGTGGTAGCAAGCATGAATGGTCCCCTTTGCTAAGGAGGGTATGCCCTGGTTTGCATTTGAATGGGAGACTATATGTGAGCACTGTGAGATGTTCCCCCTAGGGGATGGGGTCACTCTGGGAAGAGCACCTGCATGCTTACACCCAGAAGGTTCCAGTTTCCTTCCCCGACATCTCCAAGATAGGACTGAGAGAGATTTCTGCTTGTAACCTTGGAGAAGCCGCTTCTGGACTATTTACATACTGAGCTAGATGGACTAATGACTCAGTATAAGGCAGCTTCCTATGTTCCTATGGTTTGGGGATTTTTTGTTGTACAAAAAATGTACAAAAGTAAGATAAGTACTCATCATCAACATCTCTGGGCCCTTTTTATAGGCATTTCTGGGACAGCCTGGGAACATGAGGGTTTGTTGCACTACTAGATTTCGCAATCCTGCACAAGCCACACAACTTGGCAACACTGATACTATGGAAGGAAACTGAAGGCACTCCTTTTCCAGGATGCTATCTAGCCTAGGGCTGACCCTATTCCCAAAGCTATTTGCCCTGCAAAGGAATCTGCTACCATGATCAATGGGGACATTATCATCAGGAAACAGTTCAGGAAAAGCTGTTAACTACTCTCCTCACACACTAGGGTTCCAAGTCCATTCCCCATCAACCCCCCCCCCCCCCCATGGCTGTTTTCTGATTTAGAAGAAAGATAGAAGTGGAATAATGTATTTCAAGTCACATCTGGTCTGACCTTATGCTATAAAGTAAATAATGCAAGGTTAGGTCCAATAACTGTGGAGCTGATGCATCATTTTGTAAGGACAAATCAGGAATTCATATCTGCTGGCTGCAGTTCGTCAATTGCTAGCCACAACCTCTTTGTTCCAGGCCCAAAGAAACAGAATTATGAATGTGTCTTCTGAGCAGAATATGAAATAACTCAGTCAGAAAGAAGACATACGGAAGAGAAATCTTTTGGTAGTCAGTGACGACTGGTCAGGTCAGCACAGGGGGGTGGCTAGAGGGACCTTTTAAAAGTGATTACTGTCAGGTCCACGAGCACCTGTAAGCCGCCACAAGCAGCTGAGCCCAGCATCCCGCGTGGTGGCTGCCATGGCTCTGGCAATCACTTGGCCTCTGCGCATGAACAGAGGCCATTTGTGTGGACAGCAAATGGTGCCCTTCTATCTCAGTAATAGCCCGGGGGGGGGGAACTTGGGCTACCTGGTGGAGCAGCACTGAGATTGGCCCTGATGCCAGTACTACACACGAGCAGTCCTGTCTAGGTAGGTTGGTCCAACCCTGGGTATGGCTGCTCATACGTATTTATCTGTTATTTATTTATTTATTTATTGCATTTCTTTACCGACTAGTATAAAACCTCTAGGCGGTGTACAAATTAATAAAAACATTTAAAATTCATAAAAACAGTTTAAATCACAGTAAATAAAAACACACATTAGAATTTAAAATTTAAATTTTCAGTTAAAAGCCTGGGAAAACAGGTACTGTACATCTTCAGGGTCCTCCTAAAAGCAAACAGAGAAGGAGATGCTCATTTCAGCAGGGAGCGCGTACCAAAGCCCTGGGGCAGCCACAGAGAAAGCCCAGTCCCAATTTGCCAAAAAGTGAGTTGGCGGCAACGATAACTGGACCTCTCCAGACGATCTTAATATCGACAGGGTTCACAACGGAGAAGGTACTCTCTTAAGTACCCTGGACCTAAGCTGTTGAGGGCCTTATAGGTAATAAACAGCATTTGTATTTCATTTGGAAACATACTGGCAGCCCTCAGATGTTAAACCCCCTCTGTCTCTATGCTACAGTCCTGGCTTAGACTAGTCCTTCACGTTAGGGATGAACACAGAATCGGTGGGGGGTGCAGCTTTCGGGGTGGGAGAGGATGCACTCCCCACCGCCACGTTTCCCCTGCCGGCACTCGATTTTCTAAATGTCCATCGGGGTGGCAGCATGTCTCTCTGCTGCCCCATTCACTAAGTTTGTCAGATCTACCCAGAAGTAGCAGATGGACTGGGAAGACCAGAGTTTGAATCCCCATTCAACCATGAAACTCACTGGGTGACTCTGGGCCAGTCATGTATCTCTCAGCCTAACCTACCTCAGAGGTTTGTTGTGGGGATAAAAATAACCATGTACACTTCTCTGAGCTCCTCGGAGGAAGAGCAAGATGTAAATGTAATAAATAAAATAAATAATAAATAAATAAAAACTGTGGTTCTTTGGTTATGGCTCACCTGTCTGTCCTATGTTACTCATAAATCCTCCATTTCCCGAACTGTGAAATGCTACTACCATGCTTATAAATACATAAAATAAATAAATAAAATCACATGGCTAGTATTTGCAAATGAAAGTGCATGGAATGCAACATCTAGTTTGCCCTTGCATCTTACCTGTATGACCTGTCTTGCTCCTGCACTTCCTATGAGTTGCTCTTTCTGCTCTGTTCATCTATAGTTCTGAGTTCCTGAGAATGGGAAAGTTGATAACGGTAGGACACATTTGGCCATTACTCGAAAACTTTCTAAAATTGTATCTGCTTTGCTACACTGAGCCACATTTAATGTAGATAAGGGGGAAAGTATAACTACAATGGCTAAGTCCTCTATCTACCATAAGATATGCTTAATTAATAGGGAAATTCCTTGCATGTCTGATGATCATAACCACTAGGATGACTTTGGATGTCAGGTTACGTTATCATATAGCTCTTGTGCAACGCTGCGTAACAGGCTGTGGTTTAATAGGCTACATCAGAAAAGTTGAGAGATACAGGCAAGTTCTTTTTTCAGTCTGAGGTTCTCTTATCTGGGAAGAGGCTGGCTGTTCACCGAAACGGAGATGACAGGCAGACAGGTCGAAATGGCTTACACATTCCTGATTTAGTAACAATCCCCATCACCTAGGACAGATACTTGGAGGCAACGGTTTCTCTCCTCTCTTGTGCTGCATGTCAATGCATTGTTACCAGCAGACAACAGACACAAGCTCCTTCCCTCTGCTCACTCGCAGCTGTCTCCCAAGGAGAGAGACAGCTTCGGTGACAGACTCTGAAGGTTAAACCCTGGCTCTGGCCAAAGCTGAGGAGAAATAAGCAGACAGTGGTCCCTCTTGGTGATGTGTTGCCTCAGCATTTTGGGGCAGCACAGCTCAGAGCAATTTACTCTGAACAAAGTCTCACTGAATTCAGTGGGACCTTAGGTAGCTGAGCCTCAGGTTTCTCAAAGGAGGAAAAGTGTGTCCATTTATTCAGCAAATGGTCTTCACATTTCAGCTTGTGACTGGAATGAGTGGCTGAAAAAAAGCAAGATTCATGGAAGGGTTATTGAGCTAATGGAAGTGAAGGGTTACATGCAAGTTAAAAGTTGGGGCGGAGCAAAAGGGTTCATTGGCTGACATCCAGTCTAACATTGCACTGGTGTAAAAGTTGTGAAGGCCACACTTATGCTGCATCAGCCCATGAGTTTGAATCAAATGAGTTTGAAAATCAAAAAAGGTCACCAAGCAGCTTTTAAACTGACACCCGGGGGATCGCTGACAGGAACTGGGTGGTATCTGGTAGGCATGAGCCGAAAGCATTTCAGCGCCCTTCAGAGAAGCGCCAAAACGTTTCATAGTGGGGTGAGGGGTTCCCTTAAGAGGAGGCTGGTGAGTCCTACCTGCCTGTCCTCCAAGAGTACTTTTTCACACATTGCATAATTATTCTATGGAATTCTTTGCTATAGGATTTGGTGATGGCCACCAGCTTGGATAGTTTTAAAGGGAGCTCAGACAATTCTCCGAGAACAGGTCTATCACCACTAGTCTGGTGGCTATAGGCCACCTCCGGCCTCAGAGACAAGAAGCCTCTAAATACCAGTTTTAGGGGAGCAACAGCAAAAAGAGAGGGCATGCCTCTTACCTGTGTGCTTCTCAGAGGCATCTGGTGGGCCACTGTGTGAAACTGGATGCTGGACTAGATGGGCCTTGGGCCTGATCCAGCAGGGCTGTTCTTACGTTCTGATAAGTTGGGGAAGGAGTGGTTTTCTATTATCTGCCCTTCCCGCTGAAGCCCACTGTGCTTCAGAAACATTTCCCCTGAGGGTCATTGCATGAAGAGATTCACCTGCATTCTGGACTAGTTCTTGTGGGGCTGTAGCTCAGAGGTGGGCCATTTGCTTAGTATGTAGAAGTCCCCAGTTCAGTCCCGAGTAGCATCACCATGCAGAGCTGGGAAAGACTCCTGCATGAAACCTTGGAGATATGCTGCCAAGTCAGTATAGACAACACAGTGCTAGGTGGGACAATATGGCAGCTTTCTATGTTCCTATGCTAGCACAACCTCTTGAGCAATCTGTTACACAACCTCCTCTATATGTTCAAATGTGGAACTCCTTTTGCAGCATGATTTCACGTGGTTCCTCATCCACTAGCAATAACACAGCTTTGTAGAGCACAGCAACAGTCACTACAAACAGGCTTGCCATGAGCAACCCTGTGGATGCTACCTGTTGTTATTACTACTACCCCCATCAATCCTAAGAGGTTTCTGCCCTGAGGAGTTTACAGTTTTAACTTCAACACAGGGGAGACCACAGAGGAAGGGGAGAGAAACATAGGAAGGGATAAACAGCCGGAGAACATATATTTATTTTTGTTTTCATGGCTTATTTACTAAGGCACATGTTCTGCACATACACATGCAGTGGGGTTATGCAAAGGCATTGTAGAAAAGTTGGGTTCTAGAGAGGGTTTTGAAGGAAATGAAAGGTATCCCCATGTAAGTGACCCAGGAAGGAACCATAAGGAGTAGCAAAGGAGAAAGGGTAGAATCATTTACAGGAAGAAGAGACTCTCAAACATTTGAGATGTGATTGGAGGCAGGTATCAATGCCCATAGCTGTGAGATTTCATTATATAAGTAGAAATGAAACACTCACTAAAAAGAATACATACTTCATTGAAACAGGATTATATCTTTGCAGTCTAGAATTCTGAACTAATTTTCTATTATTAGAAGCCCCAACCATCAAACACTTTGCTACCCAGACAGCATTAAGCACTAAACAGCAATTAATGAGTCACCAGGGATATTAAAAAAACCCAAAACACCTCCTTGGGTCAAAAAACCTAATTAACCCAACTCCTGCATTTTGAGAGCTTTAATAATCATTGGAGCCAAATCTTGCATGTGGGGTTTTTTTTGGTTTGGTTTTTTATTATTTTTTATTTTTGAAGAAAGAGGTTTTTTTCTATTATGAATTATTAGTAGAATAATAGGGATGCTGGGGGGAAAAGATAAGAAAGAATCTTTCCTAATGAAGTGCAACAAAATGTCAACTCCCATAGAAGATAACTATGGAGGGGAACACATTTCTTCATTATTTTTAATATTAAAATCAAATATTACCTTGAACATGTTAAGCATCAAAATAGTATATTATACGAATAACATTTTAATCACCTTAATTTATCAGGGAGCAAAAAGGTTTAAGGGTGTTTCTTGATAACCCCTGTTTCATTTTAAAAATATATATTGATAAATGCTTCCTATTTTCTTACAGAATCATTATTAATTCCCATCCATTTCTAACCCAAATCATATTTGTCAATTTCACTGACAAGTGAATTTTATTATGCAAAAAAGTAGTTAATACAAATGAAGCCAGAGGTGCCCTTCTTAGTTTCCATTAGAGAGCTGAGCTTAAATAACAAAAAAAATTCACAATTTTTCGTAGTGCTAAAAAGCTTCCACATTGTTTATTTTCCAGTGCTTGTTGCAGAAGTGTTCCCACATGCATTTAAGTTGCCCTCACTTGCCCTCACTCTCCATTGCCATAATTTTCCTTCTGTGATATCAACAAATAGCTGTATCTGAGTGGATATGTCGTACGGTGACTTCATCTTATTCTTTATGTGAACTCTGAGTAGCTGGGATCACACAAGTGATTAATCCAGGAAGCAGAAGCAGCAAGGGAAAAGACAGTGTTGAGTAGCAGCAGGTAGTGGAAACAAAAAAATCTGCTTTAAAGAACAAGGCCCAGTTTCTACCTGAAAATTCAAATGAGAATATTTGGCACAGTTTTGCACCTTTATTTATTGAAATGGCCCATTGTAGCCCTTTCATTGATTTCACTGGCCAACATCCAGACTCATTACTGCACTTGCACAAACTAGTTGCACTAACTCAGGAGCTTGTATTTCCAGTTTAGTATTGCACTAGCAGAAGCAGACATCCACATCAAGTTCTATCCTGCTTCTGCAAAAGTAAGACTTCCATCAGCTGACCATGAATGCAGTTTAAGATGTCACAACTGTGAGCATTCACACAAACAATCTTCTTGAATGTGTGATACTGTTCATTACACAAGTGCAGTGTTACTCTTGATGTCAGGCATTATGGAGGGCTCTGAAGGCAATATCTGAGCCACTCCAAGTACTGATCTGATGATCAAGCTTAGTTTCTTATAAGTGAGCAAAATTTTATTTCATTGATTGAAAAGATTGTTCCTAACATCCAGCTAGTCCATGAACCAAGCCCACAAATATTAGCCATCGATGCCATCTCAGGGACGAACGGAGATTTTTTGGCAATGTCTAATGATGCAGCAGGGAAATGACTTGACTAGCAAGCCAGAGGTTGCCAGTTCGAATCCCTGCTGGTATGTTTCCCAGGCTATGGGAAACACCTATATTGGGCAGCAGTAATTTAGGAAGATGCTGAAAGACATCCTCTCATACTGTGCAGGAGATGGCAATGGTAAACCCCGCCTGTATTCTACCAAAGAAAACCACATGGTTCTGTGGTCCCCAGGAGTCAACGCCGACTCAAGGGCACACTTTACTTTACTTACTAATCCCCTAGAGATAGAAAATAGGTGATTCCATTGTTGCACTTACAGCTTTCTCTGTTATCACCCTTCTTTGTGGCTTCTTTAGCCACAAACAGGTTAAAATTGCAGGAAAGGGTTAGAGTAACAATGAACAAACTGCTGTACTCTCTCAATGGAGTAATCTTGGGAGGACATTCCTGCCAATTTTCATTTCCATTCTTCTGATAACATTGATAAAATTGTATAGTAGGTTTTGTGTTTTTAATAGAGATGGGCATGAAACATTTTTTTTAATTTGTTTCAAATTTGAATCAAATTCTGAAAACTCATTTAGAATTTGAATCAAATCTGGTCCAAATTTGAACTGATTTAACCCTTCTTTGGTGCCTTTGAAAACCAGTCAGGAGACCTGATTGGTTTTTTAAAAGGTGCCAAATGGTTCTTGAATCAAATTCAAATCAAATTTCAAAAATGTGATTCAAATTCAAATCGAATTGCCCTTTCAATGGATGATTCGATTTGAATTTGAATCACTCAAATCATCCCGATTCAAGTCAAATCGATTCAAATTGATTTGCACTTCCCTAGTTTTAAAAACTGTTTAAAGCTTTTAAAACATCATTGCAGACCTAATGGTCAAGACAATAAAAGCACGATAACATGCTGAAAGCTTTGAGTATTGCAATGCTGAGCATTGCAATACTCTCATATATTTTCCATCTCTAGGGATGTAGGCCTTCTAAAAAACCATGATGAGCATTCAAACCCTTACATGGTATTGACCACCGCAGCTGGCTCATGTACTAAGCAGAGCAGGACAGATTTCATTAGCTATGTGTTCAGACTATGGGTGACAGTTAACACACATTGGTGATTGACACATGATTACTTTACATGACATGGTGTTTGAAAGTCATGGTATTTAAAGTAAATGTCCTTGCGGGATTGGGGAAGAAATTGTGATTCCAACCAAGCTGGGAGATGATACAACATGACACAGGTATCTCATGATGTCAGTTTGCATAATGCTATGAAAGTTCAGATGGTTTGACAGGAAAAAAGTAAACAACACGTAACGTTTTAACATTGTATTTACCTACTTAAAGAAGCAGTTCTGTTCTTTCAGCTAGGGACAGGATTTGAGCACCAGCGCTCTACTAACTTCTCTAAACAGGTGGTCAGAGTGAACACTTTTAAGCTGGTGTGAACAAATGCATAGATTGGTACAAGGCAACATATGGAGCACATTTAGGATTGCTATATATAAAGAAAGAAATGCAGTGTCAGTCAAAAATTCTGTCTACGAAGTAGCCAAGAAGATACCCCCAGTGCCACACTGAACTATCCTGCTGGGATTCTTAAAGCTGCATCTGAAAATGTTGGTATGATACAGAACGATCAGCATTTTAATTTGGTCTCTTTTTCCTAAAACAAATTTGTTCTTTGCATTTGTATCACACAAACCAGCTTGCAACATATCACAAACAATTGGAATTACAATAAAAGGAGAGATAAAACACTGAAGCTCAATCCAGATGAGAAAGTTTCTGTTAGTAAGAAGGAGGGGTTCAATTTGTTCTGGAAGAAGCCATATTCATCTTCCAAGAATCAAGTTCTCGGGTTGGGTATCATTGAGCTCATTACCTACTGGTGGTGGGTGTTAGGAGTGCTTGTAGAACACTGCTCTGGATGTTGGCCACTGAAATGGTGAGACCCCATAGAGGAGAGAGCTGAGGCAAAGGTTCAAGGAGGATGGCTAAACCAGGCTGTTTACCTTGTGAGTAGGATAAGCCAGAGAACCTCCCTTCCCTGAGAGACACCCTGACTTCAGGGGCAGTGAGAGGAAGTGATGGGAACAAAGTTTGAGCAAGTCAAAAGGTCCATTCACAGTTAATGCTCAGCACTCATTCAATGAGTGTACAGTGTACACGAGTACAGATCTGTACAACACATTCTGTTGAGCACAGGTACAGCTGCACTTCCTATCTGTATCACTTCTGCAGATGAATTATTTTGGAATAATCTGGCATATCTGTAAAATGAATGTTTCCAATCCCTATATGATAAATTAAAAAGAAATTTCACTCTTCATATTGCAAAGTAACAACTATGGTAGCTAGTCCTTCGCCTTTATAAGAGGACTTTCAAGATAAATATGTATAAATCTGCATAATTCTTAAAAGGCTACGTCTTCTGCTTCCTGGCTTGAATAGCTGCATGGAAAGGGAGGAGGCAGAAATTTTTTTTCATATAAAATGAGTTTCCCCCTGACATTTAGAGGACCTGAAAAGTGGTTTATTATAGATCTGGTGGACATTTGGATATTTAATTAAATGTCAAGTACATATTTGCCACCCGCGTAAGAATGGCAGTGAAGATTTCATTCACTCACAGTCTGTTATGCTTCTCAGGACTCTCATGCGCCCACAAAATGTATCAGTTACAAGTAACTCATCAGAGGTGCTTACACATTTTAAGGGTCAAAAATCTAATTAACCTCAGCAACTGTGTTTAAAACACTGAAAAATACCAAGCAAGTTCATGCCGGCATCCAAAGCACCATCTGAGGTCAGCGATCCATTTCTAGCATCCCACCCCATCCACAACTGTCATTTAATGTTATTTTCAAAAGACTGACAGGTGGGGGTGGGGGAGAGAAGCATTGTGGATAAAGCAGCCAAGTAATGTTATTTTAGCAGAAAATTTAAGGCTTGATTGTGTTGCTGCTACCAAGTGTAAGCAGCATGCATTCAAGAACAATCCATTGTGTTTTCAGGCTATATCATTAAGAAAATATCATCAATCATGCCAAATGATATTATCAATACTAATGTACAGCTTGAACCTTGGGTGTCATCTCAATGGTAGAAGGCCCCCTTTTTCTATCATGTAGATCAGGCCTGCTCAACTTAGGCCCTCCAGCTGTTTTTGGACTACAATTCCCAGAATCCCCAGCCACACTGGCCAATAGCCAGGGATTATGGGAGTTGTGGGCCAACATCTGCAGGAGGGCTGAAGTTGAGCAGGCCTGATGTAGATGTTATTTTGGGACCAAACAATAGTTTATCAAAGCAAAGTGAGCTACACTAACTCTCTCCACATGAATCCTCTTGTCTGCTAAGATCTTCAGCAATGGCTCTGGTCTGAGTAACTCCGTTGGATGAAGACTGTGTTGGCATACACAGCATCCCTCCGGTAACTTTTTATCATTTTTCTATATAAATAGAACATATAAATATTTTTATGTGATGTGAATAATATAAATATAAATATGTTTATATTATATTTTATTTGGATAAAATATTATATAAATATTTTGAGAACTTTTTGTTGTTGTTGAAAAGCAGCATATAAATAATAGTGGATGACTTGATGCACAGTGCTATGGAGCCATCTGTGGTGTCCAGTGAGGGCATACCTCTCACCGCCCCCTGTGCTGCCCTCACCGGCCACCAGTGGGAGCCATAATATTGTGCCCTGGAGCTGATGTGGACTTCAAAGGCAGCCCTATACTGTTTTGAAGCAGCAATTGTGAAATCTGCATCAGTGGCAGTTTCCCTGTTTGTGACAAGGGGATCCTCTGGAAGCACAGCTTCTGCAATCTTTGCTTCAGAGTAGCGTTGGGGCCAGAGGTGCTCTTACCCTTGGACTTCAGGGCCAAAGTCCAGGGCCTCCAGAGCCCCTGGGCCCCCTCAAATCCTCTTTAGTCTGTCCCGGGTGGTGTAGTCACCCGACAGAGCATGAAGATGCTTAATTTGTAGGGGTGGGTGGGCCTCCAAAGGCCTTTAGGTCCATGCTCCAAAATTACCTAGGTGCACCTCTGGTTGGGTCTGCCTTTGAAATCTGCAGCAGCCCCGGGATAGATCATTACAGAGATGGTAGGCTGCACATCATGCCAGCCAGTAATAATGGTTTACATGCTGCACAGCCAGCCTCACACCTATGTGGGATGTAGGCTCCCTGGCCTCACAGCATTCATCACCAGTGTGTGGATGCTGTTGCTGATGATGGATGAGGTTTTGTGCATCTTAAGTGCTGCTTCAGAGCAGCTGCAGTCTACCGCCACTGGGTATCTCCTCTCTGCACTCTGCTCCCACACCAAATTCAGTGCAAAACATTGCGTGAACTGCATTAAACCAGGCAGACTCATACTTAGTCCCAGAGCATGGTCTGTGGGCTGATGATAAGGATAAGCAAGTCTAGGTCTGCCCGGGAAGCCTGTGCACCAGACATATCCAGTTCTGCACCCATAACATTGGGGTGGGGGCGGGTGTCAAGGAAGCCCACCCCCCAGCTTTCTGGGGGATCACATCACCTCCCCCCCCCCGATTTCTGTGGGCACAGCACTTAAAAACTGGGTCAGGAGACGACTTGGAGACACTAGAATTACTCTCACGATCAGTGAGGAGAGCTTGTGGGCTGTCTGCAGGGAAGGAGGGTTAAGCTTACCTCCCCCACAGATTATCTTCCATCAGGCTCTGGGTGGGCAGATTGCTCATCCAGATGAGCAGCGGCTCTCCTGCAGCATGCCCAGCAGCTCCAGTGGTTGGCACAGGGACGCACTGCCGCATGCTCCCTATGTATTGTGTCTTAAGTCCCATGATGGAAGAAAGATGGGATAGAAATGTAACAAATAAAATAGAATAGAGGTGATGAAGTCCTGAGCTGGCCCTGAAAAAATGTTTCTTGAAGAACTGCAGGATAACACTCACTAAGGTCTTTCATAAGAACTTATGAACAGCCCTGCTGGATCAGGCCCAAGGGCCATCAAGGTAGGAGACAATAAACCCAAATCTTTCTGCCCATGAGAACCCATAGGATGCCCACCTACCCAGCCCATTCAACTGTGGGAAGCCCGACATCTTTACCTTGATTTTTACAGTGGTAGGATGGAAATAGCAGCTGCCCTACCTTGGTCTGCTAACTGTGTGTTGAAATCCCCATTATAAGCAGTTTCCAGCATCCGGTGGCCATATTTTCAGAGAGTTTGGTGGCTAAAAGTCCCAGTTAGAGGAGAGCTGCTGGTGTATTGAGTGCTGCCTCGCTACTGGGAGTGCAATGCATTGTGGGATACATCCTTAGATCCTTGGATGACCCAGCTCCCTGAGGCAATAGTAGAGCCTGTGTCTGCCATGTTCATGTATGGGATGAAAAAGCAGAGTCAGGCTTTGCTTGATGGGATAGGAACTTTTCCCTCCTTCAAATCACCCCCAGATGATGGTGTGAAAGACCTTACTGTCTTCAAGAACCAGCTGCTATTCTGAGAACAGGTCCTCCTGGAACCTTGCAGTGTAGATACAAGAATACCAATAGAAACCTGAAATTGTTGCTGGCCTCCAACACCTGTGCTGCTCTGGATTTTGGATATTAGACATTTTGAAGAAAGTGAAGCAACTGTACAAATCAGCACCAAATGCACTGCATGTGTATAATGGCAAATCAAACATAGTGAGGTCATTCACATAATCAAAAACTGTGTTCTACCTGGGTTTGGGAGCTTTGTGTACTCCCAATTTTTGATTGTGTGGAAGCAAGGTTAGAGGAAAACCCGGGTAGAAGTGATTGTGTGGGAGCAAGGTAGGAGAAAAAGCTACCCAGGTTTTCCTCTAACCTTGCTTCCACACAATCACTTCTACCCGGGTTTTCCTCTAACCTTGCTTCCACACAATCAAAAATTGGGAGTACACACAGCTCCCAAACCCGGGTAGAACACAGTTTTTGATTGTGTGAATGTCCTCAGTAACTATGAATGATGTAGATTGTTTTTTTTTAAAGGAACTCTAACATGTGCTAATAAAATCAGTCTCTTTTTCTCAGTGAGATGCAGAACAAGGTTAAGTACAACATGCAGCATTAGTTGTATGTTCAGGTTTATTATTGCATTCGTTTCAAAAGCTTTGTATTCACTGGAATTGTGGAAGGACCAGAGAGGGTTTGCCATGTCTCATCAGCTCTTTCTCATCTCTTTTCATTTGCATTGACCTCTCCCCTTGCTTGGAACTTGCTGGCCTAAATCCAGCAGAGAACATAAATAACCTAGTAAAGGACACTTGAAGAATTCCATCCATCAGCTGTTTGGTGGGGAAGGGAGCATGGGAGCTAGACTCTGTCCACTCTCCCACTCTTCCTCCTGAATAGCGAATCACAGGAAGTTTAGCTTTGTTTATTAGACTAAATACACACAGCCTTGGCTGCTGAATCATGCTGGGGAATCAAATGGGCCATGTCAATTTCCTCAAAGGATTCTACATTCATCTAGAGATATGTGCACTTAGAGTCCCTAGGTGGACTGAGGTCCACCAACCCCATGGCTTCCATTTTACTTCGGTTATAATTATTTTAAAAGGTACTTACTGCATTTTCTGTAATATTTGTAATACAATATATTCTGTAATATAATTTCGGAATATTAGTCTTCTATGATTCCTGTAGTCTCTTTTCTTTCCTCTTTCTACTTTCCAACCTTCTTTATTATGCCAGCAAATGTATTGTTATACACTCCCCACTTTCCCTAAGTGATGACAAGTGCTAGGGATAGCACTATAAGATTTCGTTTCCTTCGGATGAGAAAGCACTAGAGATTTAAGGCCTCATTGTAAAATGTGTTTGATTTACAAATACACAAACAGGGCATAGTGGGAGCAAACAGATTTCTGTGATCAGGTAGCAAATCTACCAACCCTGCAGCAGATTCACAGAGGGAGTCCCTACCCTTCAAGGAAATTCTCCTTAATACAACTTGATGCTTCAAACTCATTCCTAGTCTCTAGCTCATTCTTTCTACAACGCCACAGTAACCTGGTAGTATACTAGCTCCAAACTAGTTAGAAGATGTTACCTTCCAAAATTCTTGTGGGAATTACATTTCAAAAGATGGAGAGAAATCCTCAGCTATGAGGAGACCATCTCTTGTCATTTGTTCCCATGGATCAAACACCAATTGATAGCCCTGGATGTCATTACCATAACACAGTATGGTCTCCCAGCATCCATACTCGTATTGAAAGTATGCAGGTAGAGACTAATTATGTTTTTTGAAGGGGGGGGCATTTATTTATTTAACAGATATGTTATTTATTTATTTATCATATTTATATACCGCCCAAGTTCTCCCCCCCTCCTTCTCACTCAGTGGAATGTATATCCCGACTTTATTGACTGAAGTCACCCCAAGGCAGTGTGTCATAAATTATATATTTACTAGTAATTTTAAGCCCATTAAATTAACGGGTGCTAGTAGGGTTGTGTCGATCTGTTTGTTAGATCTGTATTTCATCCGCAGCAAGGTTTTTTTCTTTTCCTTTTTTTTTTTTTTTTGTGTGTGGGGTGCTTGTGTGTCACTTTATCTTTTGCCGTTTGGACGGATGGGCGGCTGGGGCCCGAAAATCCATGCCCTTTGCTGTGTTTGCTGCCCGTGCCACCGCTGTCTTTTCTCTCCCCGCGGTCGGGCCGGACCTGGCGTCACCGCCTCTACCCTGCCCGCGGCTTGGCTGGACCCGTTGTCGCTGCCTCTACCCTCCCCATGGCTTGACCGGTCCCGTTGCCGCCGCCTCTGGCCCCTCGGGGCCAGGCCGGGCCCTCTGCCGCTGCCTCTGGCCTTCCACGCATCCGGGCTGGACCTGCCGCCACCGCCCAGAGTGCTGCTCCCCGCCCCCGCCTCTACCCTCCCCCCGGCTTGTCCGGTCCCGTTGCTGCCGACTCTGGCCTCGCCGCGGCCAGCCCAGACCCTCCGCTGCCGCCTC
The DNA here is from genome assembly GCF_027244095.1 of Hemicordylus capensis. Taxonomy (NCBI): domain Eukaryota; kingdom Metazoa; phylum Chordata; class Lepidosauria; order Squamata; family Cordylidae; genus Hemicordylus; species Hemicordylus capensis. Next base: position 17,754,872 of record NC_069660.1, on the reverse strand, counting down.
TGGCCTCCCCGCGGCTGGGCCGACCAACCGGGCAACATGGCCACCTGGTGCCGGCGGTCGTGTCTCCCTCGGCTGTTCTGGGCATGCACACCGCGCATGCCCAGAACAGCCGAGGGAGACACGGATGCAGACACCATCCTTCGAAGACACAGATGCACGCCAGGCACTTTATTATATAGGATACTTGATGGCACCTCTGAGTCTACAGACATTAGGATTATAAACAAACATTTAAATTGGAAAAAATTACAGTTATAATTCCCATCTCTTCTATACCTTTCCCAAGTCTACTTCTCCATCATCTATCCTTCCTTAGGTTCCATTCTATTGTGTGTGGAGTTTTAATTCCATCCAAACGCAAAACCTTACCTTCCCACACAGAAGGAAGGGAACACAAATATTCTGACAGTTTTGTTTCCAGAGCAGTTGGAATGTTCATGAACATTCTATGCAATCACAACCAGCCAATCAGTGTCCAAGGTTTTCCTGTCAATACAATATAGATTACTCCATCAATTGTAGACTGGCCATGCATCATCAACAACCACAGAATTCAGGAAGAACTATCAATAGTTTCTGTGTTCAGGTTGGAGGAGGGTTTTTCTGTGTGTGTGAAATATCTTTACATTCAGCTCCTATCAACCATGCCTCCTACTCCTGCCTACAAAGACTTTGTTGTTCCTGAAAGCTCCCTGGTAGGTCATGGGAATATGCCACAGGATCACTAATATTGTTTCCAGTGAATTTTAATCACATCTGAAGCACACAAGATCCTTCTGAATGACTCAGCGAGCATTCCCTTCTGCTTTGTAAATTTTTAATATACTCTTTCGCGCTGAGTGACAGCTGCATTGCCACATCATTATGTGATTTCTGTTTAAATAAATGCATTCTACACACAAGTTGGTGAAAAGTATTCCAAGCCTACCAGGGATCTTTAAAGCTGTTTTGTTCTGTTTCCCAGAAGCAATTATGTTCCATGAACATCATTTTTTTGGACAGAAGACTAAAATCTGGTCCATTATTTTCTGGGGGTGGGTGGGTAGGAGAATGACAATATATCTCTTTCCCTTATAGAACCTGTTCTTTGCTCCTAGATTTGAACACACAAAATTGCCTTGTACTGGGTCAGACCGGAGTGATACATCTAACACATCTAACTCAATGGTTGCAGCTCTTCCAGGCAGAGGTGTTTCCTAGTTGCTTGGAGGGCTAATAGAAACCTCACACTGCTGTGTTTGTTTTTGTTTTTAAACATTTTGTTATTGTTTGAGTAAAATTAAGATACAAATGTCAAGATAAAAGGAAGAAACATTTGAAAAACATATATTTTGAAGACATAGGAAAAGCATAGTGGATTGCCAAAATAAGTAAGATTACTTAAAGCATTTACTTTTTGGTTATAGGATTAGAAGTGGAAACATATACACTGTTGAGCTTTGCACGAGGTTAGAAAAAATTCTTAATACCACAGATTTACAAAGCATAGAGATACAATTCAATGATGAGCAGTCACGTACTGGGTCTTTTCTGGCTTCTACATAGAACCAGTAATTGTTCCATCTAAGGGTGAACCATTTAGTGGTATGGTATGAGGTGTCTGGTTTAAGCATTGAGGAAACCTTGTTAATCAACATGATGGACCAAACTCTATGAAAGTTTTAACTGAAATATGCCCCTTTGTTTTCCAGTTTGTTCCAGTTACAAATTTGGCAGATATTGATAAAAGGCTAAAAAGTTCTTCCCGTGAAGAGGGAAGTTGAGTTTGTGGAGGAAAGTCTAGAACAGTGTTTCTCAACGTTTTTGGAGTCATGGACTGCTACATTATTCATGTGCAGTTTCCCAGACCAGCAGTTAGTAAGGGGGCTGGCCCCCTCACCCCCAACACCCCCTCCCATCACCCCCCCCCAACAATTTCAGGCTGTTCTCCGGAGCTCATTTCTAGGCACTCACTGTTGCCCCTGCTAACTGGGCAAAGAGGCACCTTTTACTGTGGTGATTCTCTTTATTTAGCAGGGGGGAGTAACTGGCCCTATCCACCCCCGGCACAGTACTTCCAGTGACTGTTGCTGGTGTGTGTCTTATGTTTCTTTTTAGAATGTGAGCCCTTTGGGGACAGGGTTCAATCTTGTTTGTTTGTTGTTTCTCTGTGTAGACCGCCCTGAGCCATTTTTGGAAGGGCGGTATAGTAATTGAATTAACAACAACAACAACAACAACAACGATGTTCATTTTGAAGAAGCGAAATGAATGTTATCCAGCAACAAGGGCTGTCTGGAAATGAACTCTGGAGAGCTCCTGCCAGTCCCCGCTGGCCCGAAATTGTTTTTTTTGGGGGGTGATTTTTATGAGTGATGCCTCACGGACCGGTACCCAACACCTTGTGGACCAGCACAGGTCCACGGACCATTGGTTGAGAAACAATGGTCTAGAAGGTAATACAAGGGGTTCTAGTCTAAGCAAGCATCTAATATTTTTTAAGTGTGATCATGTACCCTGATCCAGAATTTGAATACAAATGGGCAAGTCCACCACTGGTGATAGAAAGAGCCTTCTCTATTGTCCCCTGCTAACTGAGCAAAGAGGCACCTTTAAAAAGTGGTGATTCTCTTTATTTGCAACTGACCCTATCCATCCCTAATATGGAATCCCATAGAGCAACTAGCCCTATATATCCCCAGCAGAACATCCCTCCAATGTCTGTTGCTGGTGTCTGTCTTTCTTTTCTTTTCTTTTTTAAGATTGTGAGCCCTTTGGGGAATCAGGAACCACCTTATCCACCCATCCATCCATTTATTCATTCCTATCGCTCTATCTCTCTATCTGTCTATCTAAACAGCTTTGGGAATTTTTGTTGAAAAGCGGTATATAAACATTCGTTATATTCGTATTGCATTTTCCCCAACATTTTGAGGATTGATCTGAGTTGGATGCTGCTAGTATAATTGGGGCAAGGTGCCAGTGTGTGAGTACTTTATATGCCTCTTCTTTAATGTTTAGAGAGTCAGATCTTAAGGAATAAGAGTTCCAAATTGCAAGACAACCCCAACTTGTCACCCAAGGTTCCATCTATCTCTATGGAGGATAGGCTTAGAGGATCTTTGTAGATCTAATAAAATTGAATATAGCTGCACAAGAAGATTCCAATAAAAGCTTTAGCCCAGGGCTGCTCAACTTCAGCCCTCCTGCAGATGTTGACCTACAACTCCCATAATCCCTGGCTATTGGCCACTGTGGCTGGGGATCATAGGAGTTGTAGTCCAAAAACAGCTGGGGGGCCTAAACTGAGCAGGCCTGCTTTAATCCTATGAGATTTTTTAAACATATCTCAGATATGTTAAACAAAAAAAACTGTTTAAGGAAGGGGTATTTTTGAGCAGAGAGGTGGTATAGCAAGGAGCTTTTAGCCCATTTCCTGCTCATTCTTTCTCAATTCAAAATCACCCTCTAAGCACCTTCCTTTTCACATGGGATTCAAAAGGTGGCAAAAGCTGCAAGGAGCAGGCAATTTTGAGTGGAAATAATGCTAATGTGTACTTAATGTGAATTAATTTCAAACTGGTAATACATTTCTGCCCACTCAGATGTTCCCCTCTCCTCTCCGCATTACCAGTTTGAAATTAATTCACTCACAGTTAAATTTTATTGGGAAGAAAGCTCCTTCTTGATCCCATCATGTGATGATAAGTGTTCATGAAACCTATCTAATGAATACTTTCTCTGGTTCCACTGAGATGTCCACTGAATCTGGTGGATATTGAAATTAGAATCCCAGGCTTCAGATAAGACATGTGTCCTATTGCACATGTGCACAGGCTTCCAGTATGTAATGATGCTGTCTGCTGCAAAATTACAACCCAGAGGCTTCTACACATTTTGGGTGACTTGAGGCCTCTCATGACAGGGAATTTTTATGTCACATCAGGCCTCCTTCTATATGTTTAGAAGTCTTGGGAGCATCACGTATCCCAGCAACCTTGGAGAAGCCGCTGCCAGTCTGTGTAGACAATACTGAGCTAGATGGACAAGTGGTCTGACTCAGTATATGGCAGCTTCATATGTTCCTATGTAACATGATTAACTGTACATTGCCTCAAAGATATATGTGCAGTAAGGCAAAGCATGGACTGAGAATGTACTAGAATGTAATAGTTCCATGACAGATTTCTGATAAATCCCAATTTGGGCCCAGAATTGGATCCCCAGAATCCAGTACAAACAAATTACACTTGAGTGTGGAAACAAGCAGCATACGAAAATGAAATGGGATGGCATGACAGCACCACATTTATTGTGCTGTAAATCCATTCAAAAATCTAGTTCATATTGTGGTGATTCCACAATATGGTGATTCCACAGTGGCAGGGGCAGCCAAGATTATAAATACATGACCTCTGCAAATTAGAAGCACATCAATAAGGAAAGTGAGTTTACCTCCTGGATGGACATATTAATGCAACGGGCATATGTGAATAAGTAACTGTCAGAACCTAACTGATGAGGCCAAGTGGCTGGAGGGAGGGGAGAAGAGGCAGCCAAAGGTTTCAACTGCTTCCCTGTCTCCATGTCATTTCCTTTCTAGCCAACAACACTTGCATTTTAACTTTCAATCCAGTGGCTGGAGGAAAGGAGGCAACCATCTTGGTTTTGCCCATTTGCCAAAGGTTTCAGCATCTGTCCTGACCCTGTTCAATGTCCCAACCAGCAGAAGAGCCATCAGTTGCCAGGATGTAGTGGGCAGCTCCTTTAGGACAGGGGTAGGCAACCTTGGCTCATTGGGTGTTGTTAACTACAACTTCCATCATTCCCAGCTACAGTTTATTGTGGCTGGGGATGATTGGAGTTGTAGTGCAACAACACCTGGAGAGCCAAGGTTGTCTACCCCTGTCCTATAGGAACCCTCTTGAAGGGTCTCCGAAACAAGTGAAACTGACTGTGGAATCATTGGCAGCAGATGAAGAAAATGCATTGGGGTCATCAAAAGAGATTCATTCATGAGGGGCAGGGCTTGAACACTGACGTTTGGTATGAGAAGAGCTTCTCTACTTTCATCTGTAAAATGTTGGACAGCACGTTATAAGTGATTTGTCCCACAGGTGCCTCCCATGTACTCAGGTCTTCAAATAGGGGCTCTGCTCTTCAGGGCTAAGGCAAGTGAGTACAAAGAGCAGGGTCCTTTGTATTGTGGCCCCTCTCTTTGAAATATATTATCTAGAACTGTTCACCAGGCTTGGTCACTTGAGTCTTTAGAACAGTGGCCTACATGTTTTTGTTCCAGAGGGCTTTGGGGCTGGCTGGCTGGTCTGTTTTTAATTTTATTTTCTGTTCTGGTGCTGGTGCTGCTTATACAGGAGGACCTTGAAATTAATGGGGGTTCTGTTCCCAGATGTAACCACGGATATGGAAACTGCAAATATCAAGTCATTGGGGCTTTGGGATTGTGGGGATTAGGTTCCCGGTTGTCAGGAAAATGATCAAATTTGGGTGGGGGTGGGGGGAAGCTCCCTGACATGCTTTGCTGGTGCCCTGAGTTGTGCTGTGCCCCCCCCCCCAATCACCTGGAAATTACCATTTTTTCATGCTTTGTTTTTTAAAAATTGAGCCATTTTGAGGTTCCAATATACAAAATGGCAGCCGGAAATTATCTCCATGGTCATTTCCGGCCACCCCTAACCCACAGATACATGAGGTCAGTGTGTCCCACGTATGCTGAGGTCGGGTGTCTTTTACACGACCACGGATACGCGAATCCACAGATAACAAATTCATGGATATCAAGGTCTGCCTGTAGTTATTAATTTCATACCTGTTTTTTAAACTTATATCTGAGTTGCAATGGTGTGATAGATTTCAGGGCCACTTTGGGCCAGTCTGACAGCATATGCAACGTAAATATGGATGGATGGATAGAAATTTCCTATTATTATTCCTATTATTAGAAATTTTCTATTCCATTTCTTATCTTTTAATCCAGGGATCCTCTACTGTGATGTTTATCTAGTCTAGTCTATTATGCTAGTCTTCTTTCCTTTCTTGCTATGGCTATCCTTTTTTGTCCCATCCACCATGAAATGATGCACAACTGAGTTCTCAGGCTGAACAAGTATTTTCTCACATCCCACTTTGTGGGAACAAATTCCTATCTCCGAGCAAGCGAGGGTGTGAAACTGAACTCCTTACTGACAGACAGCTCTTCTGTCCACTCCAAGGAGAAGAGATGTGTTAGAAAGAATCTTGTGTCTTCAAGGAAATGTGTGAAATGTGTTTGAGCACATGTGCTAGGTAAGAGCTGCAGAGCTGACAGTGAATTTTCTACTGGAAAAAGTTCCAAAAACACCCCCATCTGTCATTATTATTTTTGTTAGTGTTTTGATCATCCTGAAACATAGCTTGGTTTTTACTCACAACTGGCCAAAGATGGGAAACAATCTAAAATAGAGAAAGATTTTTTGGTGTAGTGAGTTTAGGAACAAAAGAAGGTGTGTTATATCTAGTCAGAACATTAGTCCATCTCCCCAGTATTGTCTACAATGACTAGGAGTGGCTCCCCAGTCTTTCCCAGCCCTACATGGAGATGCCAGGGATTGAACCTGGGACTTGGTGCATGCCAGGCAAATGCTCTACCAGTGAGGGCTGACTATATGACACAATGAGCTTATTCTCATGACCAAATGGGTGGGGGAAGGTGGAGAGGAGGCAGCCTCATCCCAAATGACCGGAGCTTACTCTGGGCTCTGCTTCTTGCACAGAGCAATCTCCAGTACTGAAATCAGGAGCTGGGTCATCCAGCTATACCATAATGCACTGCAGAAGCGGCAGAGAGCTCTGCTCTGCCTGGCCCCTCTTTCCACCTAACTCTATGATAATGATGGCTGCCAGCAGCCCAGGAGGAGTTTAAATCATGCTGGTGCTGTAGGCGACCAAAATAAAAGATAGGATGTCTACATTCTCCGTGTCCTACCTCATTTTGAGCCTGGGTAGCGAGTTTGGGCTACCCAGGGACAGATCTGTTGGGTCAGGAGTGCTCCCGCTGTTGCAGACATTCCTGGCTAAAGCCTCTTCTACTCAGGAATCACTGGTCATGAGAATAGCTCCAAAACTAAACACATTAAAATGGGAACTAAGGTATGAGGAGTCCCACTCCCCTACAGGAGACCAATTTCCTTTTGGAGCAAATCAACAAATTACATATTTCCCGCCAGAAAGACTGCACACCAGAGAGATTTGGGAATACCTTTCCCCCCTATAGTTCTAGAAAAGTGTAAACTAATTGGAGTTCTGCAAGGTGTCCAGTATCATGTGAATTGATACCAAGGGAGAAGACTGATTCAAGTGTTAAGATTTCAGAACTGCAAGCACATCTGTATTTTTGTATTGCTGATTCTTAATGTTTATAGGAGAAAGTGTAAACCAAAGGATGCCTATCATAGTTGCTTTCATAAATATGAATACGACTCATTTGTGTGTGTGTTTTAAAAAAAAATTACTTTAAAAAACCTTTTCTCTGCATCTGGTTTACTGTTAATGCCACTATCGTAGTCCTGGCAGTGTAGTGCTGGGGGGCTGGGAGAGATGTTGAAGGCTAAACATTTGGGGGATTACTTTAAAAATCAACCTGTGAGTAGTTTTCCTTGCCTTTATAAAAGGCAAAAGAAGCACAGAAGGAGCGGGGAGGGGGGGAGCTGTTCGCATTCCAGAATATATGTTCTTTTAAAATTTGCAAAACTTAGAGGGGGAAATGTGCTTTCCCCCAGATAAAAATATGAGTTGGCTGCCCAGATGGAGTTTCTCAGATGCTGCTCTCTCCAGATTTTTGTACTTGCCTCATGTTGCTCCTTTTCAAATTAAAATATTGATAGTAACTCTGTTTTAACCTCCCCGAGTGTCCATGAGGAATAGTTGCAATTCTTGCTTCATTTACCCAACTCCTTGCTTGCCCTCACATCCCAACATCTCTTAATTCCCATGATATGCTATGTGGACTAACCATCTCTGTAGACACAACTAGCATCCTTTAGCTACTGTATAATCATTGGATCACAGTTTTAGAGTTGCAGGATTTTAAAAGACAACAAGCCTATTCATACAATAGGCTGAGCAGGCAGCGGCAGGGGGAATGTTGTGCTGAACATATCTTCTCCCCAGACAATCTCAGTGCCCTCCCCACCACTTCCTTTCCACACAGCTCAGCCATGCACAGGAACAGCACTCCCAGGATCTGAGCAGCTTTCTGGAGGTCATCCCAGCCTCTGGAAATCTCACAACGCACCACGTGACAAATGCAGTGCATTGAGTGATTCTCCTGTTGGACAGGTCCTCTGAGCATCTCAAGAAAACACATGATCCTGGCAGTCGGGTTAAGGGCACACTTGGGCCATTAACCCTGGGTAAAAGACAGGCTTCAGGATATGGTTAGGCTGGATGGAAGTGCTGGGATTGGGAGCAATTCCAGTACGCCACACAAGCAGCCTAACCCAGGCTGGGCTGCCCTTAGTGACTGACATTCAGAGCAAAGAAGTGGTAATTTTTGACTGAAGATTGTACAGCCCTCAACAACATATTGAGCTTGTTCTCACAACTAGCCATTTCTGGGTAGGAGAGGGTAAACCAGGGTACAGCGGCCTATCTAGAGCCACAGGGATCCAACAACAACAAAATATGTATATGCCACTTTTCAAAAAATGTTTCCAAAATGGTTTACATAGAGAAGTAATAAATAAAGACCTAACCAGCTCCTGACTAAGTGAATGTCTCAACTTTTAAACCCAGGTCTAAACTGAGTAGGACCAGGGCTGTAGCTATAATTGAGCAGATGGGTTCAAAGAACCTGGAGCCCTCAGCTCCTGAGAGCTCCCCAGCTCCATCCCTCCCTATTTTCTTCATTATCTCCCTCAGTCTGAGGGCCCACCAGGGAGAGGGTTGAACATGGGCCCCTCTACTATGGCTACACCCCTGGGTAGGACAGAAATAACTGCTTTCCTGCCTCCAAATTTGGTCATTTAGGTTATTGTGTTGGGTTTTTGAGCTCCTGAGTTGGCCGCCTTGTTCACCAAAGAGTCCTGAGGAGAGCAGGGCTGTTTCAATACTTAGGGCTGCCTCTCCTGTGCATTGTGGGATAGTTGGAGGTCCCAGCTCCTGCTTTCAGTTATGGAGAATGCCACTGCAGCATTTGTCTGGGTGTGTAAGGTGCAGAGCCAAAAGAAGACTCTGGTCGACTGGGAGCAGGAAGGTAGGATCCTGCCTTTTCTACAGCCCACCCTCATTTGGTCGTGAGAACAGACTCATCTTTGGGTGGCACAGAGGGCTTCCGGGGGAAGGGAAGGATGTCAAAAATGGTCTTTCCCCTGATGCACTCATACAGTTAGTTGGGAAGTTCCATTTGGCTTCTCTCTCACTGCATCAGTGCCTCCTTGTTTTGAATGTCAATCAGTTATGCTGTGCACATGGAACTTAAACATTGAGTTTGGCTCAAACATTAGGCCAAACCCGACAAAAAGTATTACAATTATCTGGACCAGCTGAGAGCTGGACTTTGTTTCTGCACTTACCTGTAAAATTCTATGTCCTTGATTTTACCTGTCTGATGTATACTTTTATTCAGGTAGGTTTTGCTCTGCCACTGATCTCGGTTTTATGGTTTGCTGCTGCTGTGCTTCTAGTTTTGATATTGCCTTTTGTCTTGACTCATTCTACTCTTCGTGCTCTTGTGTTTGCTTTTGGAACTGTATGCCACTTTGGAAGCCTTGTGTCAAAGCTGTGTATAAATCCCATTAATCAGGAAATAGAGGTTGTATCAAACATGTTTGAATGCTGATGCAATTAATTGCCAAAATTTTATTACTATGATAGTTTATGTATTTAAGAATATATATATCCTGCCTTCTAGGAGGGGGATATACTAAGGATGTGTATGAGCCAGTTCAGTGCCTCCTCTGGGAAGTGGTGAATCGGCTCAGTTGCCGGTATTCAAACCAGTTCGGCAGGGCAGGGAATACTTCCTTTAAAAAGCAGGTAAGCAGCTCCTTGCCTGCTCGTCTACCACCTCACCACTTTTTTTAGTGTTGGCACCTGCTCTCCAAAAGGTCGCACACAGCTATGGCACTATTCCTTGCGGTGCTGCCATATGCATGCTAATGTCGCATGTAGGCTGCAGAGAACAGCACCGTAGCCAGCGCAGCCTTTTGGAGAGCCACTCCTTGCCCCGCTGATGGCTGCCTAAGCTGTTTATGCACATACAATGCTTTGGGTGGTAACAGTCAGCATTGAAAACAATAAAACAAATGCAAGCAATGCCATTAAAAAAATCAATTTCAATTTAAAGCTGGGGGAGCAGAAGAACGTTAAAAAATACCCTGTCAAATGAAAGACATAAGTTTTGGGTGGTGCACAAACAAACAAACAAATGCAGTCAAAAGCCCAAGAGAAGAGAACGGACCGAAAATAACAATGAAGGTGCCAGGCAAACATGTTTCGGGAGGGCTTTCCACTGTATGGGGGCCACCACTAAAAGTGCACTGTTCTTTGGAAATCACTCATGATAGCAGAAGGCACAGGTACCTAGAAAAGAGGCTCTGACAGTGATCTTGGCTGATGAGACAGTCCTTCAGATGCACTGGTGTTTGTCACCATGTTCTGTCCAGAGTTGATTTCAACTGATGGGTTTCCAAGATGATTTTTTTTAAAAATGGAATTGAATGTTAGGAATTTTGGTTGGATTGCTTTTCAGTCATAGCCTATTTTCTTTTGATTACAGCTCTGCAGATTATATCTGTTGCTCTTTAATTAGCAGCCAAGAGAAGGCATGGAATGTGCTGTGTTACAGAATAAAACAATTAGCCTGACAGCAATGGAGTAACTGAATTACTGCACAAGCACTGCACGCAGCACATACTGAATGGATATAAAGAGGGGGAAATAATCTATAAATCAAGGACTTCAGAAACATCCACTGTGAAATTCCTTGATTGTCCATTTATAGCATTGATGAGATTTTTTTTTTTACAGGCTTTTAGCAATGTTTGATCCAAGTACAGTCATTTCAGCCGGTGGAAATATCTCTTCAAAGCCATAAAATTGCTACAGTAGGATTGCCAAGGTGCATTTTAGTGCTTCTCTTTGAGCTGGAAAGACAACTATGGCTGTGTTGGTATGTGGGTATGGCAGGCTGTTCAGTTTCTGAAATGGGGGAAAAACACCTTGATTTGTCAGTGTGAAGGCTTCACTTGCCACTTTAGATCATTGATGATTTAATGCTCGGAGATAGAGAAACTGACAAAACAGTTACTGAGCCACCTCATCCAGCGGGGACAAGCTGATAATGGATTCTTGGGGGCGGGGGGGGAACGTGTAGTGCAACCAAGCCTTCACAAAAATGGGATTAAGTAGATCCTAAACTGCACACAGAAAAGGAAGTGTGTTACTGACTGGGCACTGAATTCTACAATATATGAAAAAAGCACAATCCTATGCTGTGGACCAGGCTGTTCAGCATGGATTTTTTTGAGGTTATTTAGCCATACGTTATTTGCCATGTGATTGAAATAACCTTTTGTTGGAGGAAAACAGGATATATACACAATATCTAGTTTACCCTAATCCTAGGGCTCAGGGTAGGTTCTGGCATTTTTAAGAACATAATGATAAAATGTAAAGAAGACTAAACTAATGACAACGGGTACAGCAACCAGCCTCAGAATTGACATTGAAGACAATGAAGTGGTGGATAGCTTCTGTCTTTTAGGATTGACTGTCAATAGTAAAGGATCCAGGAGTCAAGAAATGTGCCGCAGACTAGCACTTGGTAGGGTTGCAATGAAGGCCTTGGAAAGGATATTTAGATGCCATGATATGTCTGTACCTACAAAGATTAGAATCGTTTGGACAATGGTTTTCCCCATGACAATCAGCTAGATTTGAACAATCTAGCTGATTGAACAAATCAATTTGTACCCAAATCGATTCACACATTCCTAATTGTTTCATGATTAAGGAATATAGACAATGGCTGACATGATGTGCAGCAGCAGTATGGCACCACTGTTCACCACCTTGGGATTGTTGCAGACTCATAAAGTGGCTGCGACACTGCAGAGAATGAATGGTTATGCAATTGGTGCTACTGCAGCTGCTGCCATTCATGACAATGGGAGTAACTGACTTAGTTCTGCAGTGTCAGGGCCAACCTTATGAGTCTGCAACAGCCCCAAAGTTGTGTGTCCTAGGGCCGTACCACTTCACACTATGTCAGCCAATCATTTTTATGGTGACCTGCCATGGTGTGGTAGGCTGAAAGGTGGGATGAAAATATACTTGTTCTTGGTGGCTGCTGTAATGTGGACAGTCTTGGCAGCTCTGATAATGTGGAGCTGTGGCCTCTCTAGCTGGGCTATTTAGGTGTGAAGTGCAGATGTTTCATAAAGCTAGCACTTGTGGGTGCTCAAGTGATTGGACATTTTATTCTTCTTCCCTCTGCTTATATTTGAGATCTAAGTGGGTTGGGCTCCTTAATCACTGTGATGCTGGTAAAGAATACTGCAAGTTTAGGAGAGGAGATCTGGTCTTGTGATAGCAAGCATGACTTGTCCCCTTAGCTAAGCAGGGTCTGCCCTGGTTGCATATGAATGGGATCTCCCTGGCATCTCCAAGATAGGGCTGAGAGAGATTCCTGCCTGCAACCTTGGAGAAGCCGCTGCCAGTCTGTGAAGACAATACTGAGCTAGATAGACCAATTGTCTGACTCAGTATATGGCAGCTTCCTTTGTTCTTATAAGAAACAGATCAATGAAATCTTTGGAGGCAATAAAAAAAGACAATGTAGGCTTTTCAGCCCCATCCTGCAGCAACTACAGAAAAGAAACCAACTCTGGCTCTGGTTGATTCATCTACATGCATTAAGGGGATATTGTAGCAAAGTGTATGAAGTTTCACTGAGTCGTTCTTCAGGACTCAGAGGACATCTTCAGTGATGTCATGTGAACATGGAGATTATTATTAGATACCAAGCATTTAAAGCAGAGAACCGCATAAATGGGATCACAGCCCAATGATCACTCGAAAATAATTAAAAAGAGCAAAACCTTCTTAATACCTCAGAGATCACCAAGGCTCTTGGTTATTTTGCTTTTAAATGTTAGAGCCTTTCTGAATCTCATTTAAGCTTCTGCTTTAATACTGCCATAATTCTAATTACTTCCCCCCTGTGTTTACCATGGTTCCAGTTCACTGTGATTAGTGGTGTTTTTTAATTATTATTTAAAAAAGAGTTGCCTCCCCTGCTCTGCACGCCTTGGCTGACATATTCCACAAACTTCCATGCGCCTTGCAACAGAACGTGCACACAGTTGCACCAAATGCAAAACTTGCACAAATACAGTAGTGTAACGGACAGCCATTATTTTCAATGGCCATCCATTGCACAATTCCATTTGCACAATTTTTGCACTTGTGCAAAGAGTGCTGTTGCACAATTGTGCACATATTCCATTGCAAGGTGCTTTCCAGGGAGATGTAGTTTGCCATTTCTGAAAACCATAATGCAGGAGGGGGGATCATGCCATTATTGCATTCACTTTCAGTATTAATTCCTCACCATTGGTTGCATTATTCTTTTGGCGATATGCAGATTCAGCCTCGGACACATTCATTTGCAACCTGTTCATAGAACTGGCCTCCAACGCCATACTTTTTTTTAATTCTTAAAGGCAGTGGGAAGGTGAAAAGCCTTGAAGGTGAAATTGACCAATCTCTCTTTGCTAAACACTGCCTAGGTGTCTGTTCAGGTGATCACATCCCAGTAGATCAGGCCAGTTTGTGTCCCTGCTCTTCTTTACCAGTCCCAAAGAGGGATTAGAGCAATTTCATTGGCCTCAATCCCCCACACCAAATTGTTCACCCTCTGAGTATGGTTTTACCCCCAAAATAGGGAGGAGTGCCAAAAACAGAGCATTTGCCATCAAATCTTGAAGGCCAAAGTGGCCACTCCTCTTTCCTAAAACCTGCCCAAGGGTGTTCTCTCAACTCCTATGTCCTACCCATACTGACTCTGCCAGTTTGTTTGTTTAAAATATTTTAATACTTCCCAAAACTTGTGTCTCTGGGCAGTTTACAAGATTAAAAGTAAAACATTAATTAAAAACAAAAACAAAAACAAAATTAAAAACAAGAAATTTAAAACAGAATTTGAAATTTTTAAAACAATATTCTAAAAACAACATTAAAACAATCAAAACAATATCAGTTAAAAGCCTGAGTGAACAGATGCATCTTTAAAGACTTTTTAAAAGCTGTCAGAGCTGGGGAGGCTCTTATTTCACTAGGGAGCACATTCCAAAGCCTCGGGGAGGCAACGGAGAAGGCCCATCCCTGAGTTGCCACCAGACGAGCCAGTGGCAAATGCAAAGGGACCTTTCCTGATGATCTCAATGGGTGGTGGGGTTCATGATGAAGAAGACATTCTCTTAAATACCCAGGGCCCAAGCTGTTTAGGGCTTTATAGGTTATGACCAACACCTTGTATTTTGCCCAGAAACATATTGGCAGCCAGTGTAACTCCTTCAATATTGGAGTGATATGATCTCTCCTAGATGACCCAGAGACCAGCCTGGCTGCTGCATTCTGGACCAACTGTAGTTTCTGGACTACATACAAGGGCAGCCCCACATAGAGCGCATTGCAGTAATCCAGTCTGGAGTTTACCAGCAGATGTACCACTGTTTTGAGGTCATCTATCACAAGAAACGGACGCAGCTGGCATATCAGCCAAAGCTGATAGAAGGCACTTCTGGCCACTGCCTCAATCTGGGACACTAAGGAGAGACTTGGATGCCACCAGCCCCTGGTGGCGCAGTGGTAAAAACTGCTGCCCTGTAACTAGAAGGTTACAAGTTTGATCCTGACCAGGGGCTCAAGGTTGACTCAGCCTTCCATCCTTCCGAGGTCGGTAAAATGAGTACCCAGAATGTTGGGGGGCAATATGCTAAATCATTGTAAACCGCTTAGAGAGCTTCCAGTTATAGAGCAGTATATAAATGTAAGTGCTATAAGTACCCCTAGACTGCGTACCTGTTCCTTCTGGGGAAGTGTGACCCCATCCAGAACAGGCAGATCAAGATTGTCTCTTGAGTTCCGACCCCGCACAATGAGTACCTCCGTCTTATCTGGATTCAGTCTCAGTTTGTTTTCCCTCATCCAGCCCATTACCGACTCCAGGCAGGCATTTAGGGAGGTTATGCCCTCTCCCGATGATGCTGACATGGAGAAATAGATTTGGGTGTCATCAGCATACTGATAGCACCCTGCACCAAATCTCCTGATGATCTCTCCCAGTGGTTTCATGTAGATGCTAAACAACATCAGAGACAATATGGAGCCCTGAGGGACACCATACAAAAGTTGAGATTTTGAAGAACAACAATCTCCAATCGACACCATCTGGAACCTGCCCGAGAGGTAGGAGTGGAACCACTGCAGAGCAGTGCCTTCCACCCCCAACCCCCTCAGACGCTCCAGAAGGACACTATGGTTGATAGTATCAAAAGCCGCTGAGAGGTCCAAAAGGACTAACAGAGTCACACTTTCTCTGTCAATTCCCAGTTGGAGATCATCCATCAGGCCGACCAAGGCAGTCTCCACCCCATAGCCAGCCTGGAAGCCAGTTTGAAATGAGTCTAGATAATGACCTACAACCACCTAACAAAAGTAGACAGAATGGGGTAGGTGATGACACCCTTGGAAAAGAGGAGAGGAGAGCTGGTCTTGTGGTAGCAAGCATGAATTGTCCCCTTAACTAAGAAGGGTCTGGAAGGCTAGATGGTGAGCACTGTAAGATATTCCCCTCAGGAGATGGAGCCACTCTGGGAAGAGCAGAAGGTTCCAAGTTCCCTCCCTGGCTTCTCCAAGATAGGGCTGAGAGAGATTTCTACCTGTAATCTTGGAGAAGCCGCTGCCAGTCTGTGAAGACAAAACTGAGCTATATATACCCATGGTCTGACTCAGTATATGGCAGTTTCCTGTGTTCCTGTGTTCCTAGGGCTCATTCAGTTGGCATGCAGAATTCTTGGCTCCCCGATGGATGACCAGCATAGCCCATTCTGTACCACTGGGTGGGACGGAGGGAATGTGCCTGAACACTGAATGAGACACTCAGCAGGGAGGTGTGCCCAACTGCAATTAAGCCATGCCCCAGCCGAGGGCAGCCAATCCCACTCAAGTCTTGTGCTATTTCAAAGGCAGTTTGAAGCATCTCTGCCCCAAACAAGCACAAGGCTGGGTGTGTATGATAGTCTCCCCATTCTGAAGGAGATGTGAAAAATAGGGGTCTAAAAAGGAACCCCATTCATAACCTGTTATGTTCATTTCACAACAAAGAGAGATGGACCTGAATGAGAAGAGTCCGATCCATTTGTTATATAAACCAAATGCAGCCTTCTACTCTGATCCAGCAGCAGGTCTCTTCTTATATTCTTCATCACATCCGTTCTTATTTATGCAATCGGTTTGCTTGGAAACGACCTCTTACAGAACATTTCTGTTAACAGCACAAATTGCTCCCAGGCTGTGAATGCATTGCTCCCAAGTTCTCACCTTATGTGCAGGTAGGTGTTTATTTTTAAAGAAAATAAAAACAGCCCAGTTGTATAAGCTGATGGAAGCGGGCGAGTGGGTGGGTGGGGGGAATGGGAAGTGGAATGGAAATGCAGGCCCACCCTTTAAATATAGCGGCAAGGCATCAAAATCTTTCTCCCAGAGAATACTGATTCTTTATGAATAGTTATTTATTTCCATGACTCCCCCCCTCCCGCCCCATCATGTCAAGTGTCCCTTTCATAGCGGTATTCATTTGGTATTCAGCAGCAATCGTCATGATTTTGCTTGGTATTCATAGGGATGACACATACGCTTCCCTTGGTTTTTCCCGCCGCTGTTTAGGATTAGTTAATGGGCTCTTAAAATAGAGTGTTGCCCCCGTGGGAGTAAAATAACTTCAATTCCAGTGAACGAGTCGAAAGTATAAATGATCACATTATGCTGAACTTGGTTCAGTCAGTTATTGGCTTCTCAAATCATATGCTAACGTTCTTCTTAGGAACATGAGCCTTTTATGCAGAGGGAGGAATGTGCTGAGGACCAATGCTCTAAACACAGGAGGCCAGGTGAAAGCAGGAACGTGCCCATCCCAATGGACCATTAAAGCGAAAAAAGATTGTTATTTAACGGGCATTTGTAATGAAAACCAGTGCAAAACTGAACATGGCATCAGAGGTACACCTATGTAATTTTGGAGCCTGGACCTAAAGGCCTTTGGAGGCCCCCCTCCCATGCAAATTAAGCATCATCGTGCTCCGCCGGGTGACCACACCACCCAAGATAGACTAAAGAGGATTTGGGGCGGGGGCAAGGGCTGCCTAGGTCCTGGACTTTGGCCCTGAAGTCCAGGGGTAAGAGTGCCTCTGCATGGCATGCCTAAGCTATGGAATTTGTTCCCAGAGCATGTGAAGAATGACATAATATTGTGATTTGATATAATACTGGAGAGGAGAAATGGTCTTATGGTAGCAAGCATGACTTGTCCCCTTAGCTAACCAGGGTCCACCCTGGTTGCATATGAATGGGAGACTAGATGTATGAGCACTGTAAGATATTCCCCTTAGGAGATGGAGCTGCTCTGGAAAGAGCAGAAGGTTCCAAGTTCCCTCCTGGGCATCTCCAAGCCTGTTCTCCCTGGCATCTCCTAGTTCTGGCCAGCACTCTCCTCCATCAGCGCGGGCTGGTCGGGGTCTGGTTTGAACCTCTGCACATGCACCTATGCGTATGCATTTGTGTGACCTCTGCACATGAGCAGAAGCCATCATGTGGTGATACAAATTGCCTCCACATATGTGCAGAGGTCACACAAATTAACTGGGCCCCAGCCAGTCTGGGCTGATGGAGGGGAAGCACCAGCGGGGCCTACAGGAGCCACCACCGCTTCTGCAGTGGGGCTGCCATGGGTAAGCTGACCTCCCATCCACCCCCACCACTCTTTTCAACCTGGTTCAGCCCAGTTCAGTTCAAACTCAGACCAGCTCAAACTGGTCGAACCAGGTTTGATTCAAACTGGTTATGCACACCGCTAGGCTAAATCCTCATTCACATTTTGCTGCATATCTATCTATCTATCTATCTATCTATCTATCTATCTATCTAATTTGTATCTCACAATTCCTTGAATGAGCACAGAATAGCATACATGAGCATCCTATTTTATCTCCACAAAACCCTGTGAGGTAGGCTATAGGGATGTGCAAACTGGCTCAACATCAAACAACTTCAGTGTCAAGCCCGTTCGGTTCAACGGTCCAGGGTAGAACCAAACCACCCCCTGTTCGGTCCGACACCAGCCCGAACACGCTCCAACTATTCGAGTCTTCCCCCTCGGCATGGTGGCCATTTTGGATGATGCTGCACCTGTGCAATTGGCCTCTGAGATGCCTGGGTCATGCCAGGCTTATCAGAGGCCAATTGCGCAGGCGTGGCAGTGTCCAAAATGGCCGCGCAAAGGGGTGAGGCCTGAACAGGCCAAAGAGCTGGCCGAACAGGCCATACCTCAGGGAACTCAAAAAGGGAGTAAAGGTACAGAATGTTTTTGTTTTTATTTTCTAAAAGGTCTGCGACCCTCCACCCAGACTGGACTGGGGGGGTTGAGGGGGTGCTGGACCAAACTAGCCCAGTCAGGTTCGAGTCTGGTCTGAACTTGAAGCAAACCGGGCCAGCCGGTTCCGTGCACATCCCTAGTAGGCTAGACTAAAAGGATCACTGGCCCAACATCACTCACTGAGGCTGTTCTCACTCACTGCCTAACCTAGGCTAGGGAAGTCCAGCCTGGGTTCAGCTGCATGTGAAATCTGCCAAGATTGTGCCCAATCCTGGTGGGACAGGGTTGCCTAGCCCAGTCTTTTAGCCCAGCTGTTAGCTGAGGTTAAGGGAGCAAGTTCTCCTTTAACCTGGGCTTCCTACTCATGTGCGAGCTCAGGCTGCTTCCAGCCCAGCCGCACACAGAGATGGGCACCTAGAACACTGGTCTATTGGAGGAATCACCCCTGCTAACTGGGCAAAGAGGCACCTTTTACCGTGGTGATTCTCTTTATTTGGCAGGGGGAGAGTAACTGGCCCTATTCACCCCCAGCACAGTAGCTCCAGTGACTGTTGCTTGTGTGTGTCTTAAGTTTCTTTTTAGAATGTGAGCCCTTTGGGGACAGGGAGCCATCTTATTTGTTTGTTATCTCTCTTTGTAAACCGCCCTGTGCCATTTTTGGAAGGGTGGTTTAGAAATCGAAATAATAATAATAATAATAATGATGATGATGATGATGATGATGATGATGATGATGATGATGCACTGTGATCAGTGCATGGTGCATTGTGGGATACCTGTGACAATCTTTGACAATGGATCACAGACGGCACTCCCTCCAACATTTTGACAGTCATCTGTGGGGGGAGAGGGGAGTGAGTGAAGACAAGCCTTCTCCTCACCCACCCACCTGTGCAGTCAGGTGAACAAACTCACTGAGCTTTAGGACTCAGTGTAGACTTGAAGCCAAATCTTCCCTATCCAAGTCCAACAGTCTTCCCATTACACTGCCCTGGTTCTCATAATCATCCCTACTGTGCTAGAGAGCCCAAGTTTATGGAGCCACTCATCTCTTTCCAGACAACAAGATCCACCATATGGTTTAAACACACCAATCATAGCTGAATGAGGTAATTTTCTATGACTGCCCCTTGCAAACTGCTGCAAAGTGATTGTATAATCTCCTGGTAACACTAAAGATATTCCTCAGTGCTTCTGGCACAGAGGTATTTTCTCCCTTTGTTATGATAATATGATTAACCTTATTATTTCTCAATCAGACCACTGCGGCCAATGACGAACCCGCCATATGGATGAATCACAATGTAAACAAGATTCCAGTGAGTCACGTGTGAACTTTCTGGATGGATTGGTAATTTATGTATTCTGACTCATAGTTAAACACCAACACCCTCCCCACCCCATGAAATTTCTTTCCTTGGGGACTATTTAGAATGTTTCTGTATTTTATAAAAGGCAATGGATCAAAGAGGAAATGCAAAGCCTCTCTGCGCACTTAATGACCTGTTCCAAGGAGTAAATTACAGCTCAAATTGTCGGGGTATTAAACTTAGTGGAGCACAGATTAAGTAACCAGGAATGGAATTTTCCCCCTCCAAAATATAGTTCATTCTTTTACAGTGACACAATAGTAAAATAAAGTAACCCCTGACAATATGATTTATTGAAGAATCTAAACAAAAGATGTTGGAGCTGCTGTGTAGCAAAGTTATTTCTCTGTTCTATTATTTTTAATGAATAGCTGAGATCACTGAATATATTCAGCGAGATAAGGCTCAGTGAATTTCTGATAAGGGGGAAAATGGCAAAAAAAAGTTGCTTCCATTTTTCATTCAGGGATATGTATACACACACACACACACACACACACACACACACACACACACACACACACACTCTCTTTGGACTTCAAAGTGAGGGCCTCACTGAGGAATACATCTTCATGGACCAGGGGGGAAATGTCCAAATTTAGAACTTGTGATGGAACAGAATCAGAAAATCGGCAGGGGTCAACACTGGATTTCTGGAACCTGTTTCCCCCAGATCCATTTTGAATCAGACACAGACTGCTGTGGAATCTGGAGCAATTCAAAATAGATATGTTTTCACCCACACTAGTTCCAGGGAGCCCTACTCGCCACCCCCTTTTTCAAACTTACTAAAATGGGGAGGGCTCTCTGGAAACACTGAAAGTGCAGCCTTGAGAACTATTAGAAATGACCAGAGGACATTTTCCAAATGGTTCTGATTTAAATTGACCCTTTCCAGAGATGTGGGGTGAGAGTAGGGTGGAGTGTTCTACCCATTTCTAATTCAAATGTGTCTTAAAGGATTGTTGATATAGTTTATTGTTTGCGTTGAGGTGAAGATAAGTGATTTATTTTTTTATCTGTAGAAGGTATTGAAGGAAATTGAGACATAAGTTCACTCTTGAGTTATGCACTGAAATATTATTTTGTTACATTTTTAAGTCAATATAAAGAATTCCTTTATGTTTCCCTTTTGCCACCCTTAAAATATTAAGAAATAATGTTAAATATCCTAATATTTTCATCTTAGAATCTGCTGTCTGGTCCTTAGGAAATGCATATTTGAACCAGAGTAGCTTTGAAGGAAAATCTACATGTGTTTGGCAGCTTCACAATGAGGAGCATGTGAAATGGCATACTAGGATTGGGCCCAGTGTGATGTGGTGCCTGACGTGCCTACAGAATTCAAGCATGTGCATTAAATAAAAATGCCACTGAAGGGTGGGGGGAAAATCTGGCTTTCCAAAGCAAATTCTGGCACCAAGCCCATATTTCTGATTTTTTTCACACACACACACACACACACACACACACACACACACACACACACACACACTTGATGTCAAAACAGCTGACCAGGTTGGGATTTGTGATTGGTTGGTAACTCTGGCTTTGTTGTTGTTGTTTTTGTTGTTACTACTTTTGCCATTCTCATTTTTTTTTCAGGGAATCCCCATTTTATTTACAAAGTGGAATAACACTATGGATGGCTTCATACAAACGGTGGCAAGTAAGTACGAGGGAACTGTTGGTTTGCAGTGAGTGCACACTTACAGTACTTCTGTCTCTTCCAAGTCATCTGAAGCCAGCAATGTTGGGTTGACATTAGATTCCCTCCACCACCTAACAATCTTCACACCCAACTTCAAATGTTGGTTACAGATGTTGGGATAATGTTGGGTGACAGAGGGAAGCCAACATTGTCAACACCACAGAAGAGATGGAAGTTCTGTGAGTGCACACTTGCTGCAAAGTGGCAATTCCCTCCTACTGAAGCCACCCTATATATTTCATAGAAGGAATGCTGTTAATTTAAAAGGATTGGGGACCAAGGGTCATGGGTGCAATTTCTAGTTTCTGTTTCTGTTTTGGACCTCTTGTTATCAGATGGCTCAATTAAAATCTAAACCTTGCTTAACTGGTTCTTTTGACAGGGTCTGCTCAAGAAGAATGAAATCTGAGTAGACCTTTGTTTACTGGGGCTTGATCACTACTGCTCCTAACAGGCCCATTGTGAAAGAGATAGAATGACTTTTCACAGCCGCTCTTCTTAACCTGTGTGGCCAAAGATGCTGTATTGACCCAGAGCCCCTGCTGATATCAATGGGAATGTCTTCACTCCTTGATCTCTATGTAGTTTATGTCCCCAGAGCGCTATGCCAGAATTGATTATTTTTGTCAAGTACTATAATACAGTAATCTTAAGCTTTCAGCTCTTACAAGCAAGAGCCAGAGAATGGGGAAAAGAAATCTCCCAAGTTTCCCTGCTTGCAACTCATTTGTGCCAATAGGACTATGCTCACATCCAGGGGATTATGCACTGAGTGGACTAAGGTTTTGACCAGGGGTTCCCAATCAGGGATTCCAGGGGATGATGGGAGTTATAGTCCAACAACATCTAGGGACCCAAGGTTGCAAACCCCTGGTCTAGGCAGCCTACAAAGATAAGGCACGCCTGCCACATGAAATCTGATTTCAGTGGCACTGTCTCATAGCTGCCATTGAATAGTGAGCTGTTTTGGAAATGGTAATAAATAAAACAATTGAGCATAGGAACATAGGAAGCTGCCATATACCAAGTCAGATCATTGGTCCATCTAGCTCCATATAGTTTACACAGGCTGGCAGCGGTTTTTCCAAGGTTGCAGGCAGGAATCTCTCTCAGCCCTATCTTGGAGATGCCAGGAGGGAACATGGAACCTAGATGCTCTTCCCAGAGCAGCTCCATCCCCTAAAGGAATAACTCACACTTCTAGTCTTCCTTTCATATGCAACTAGGAAGGATCCTACTTAACTAAGGGGACAAGTCATGCTTACTACCACAAGACCAGCTGTCCTCCCATGCGCACTTACACAGCATGTTTCAAGTGCGTTAGCACATCACATATCTCATAGAGGAGAGCTGGTCTTGTGGTAGCAAGCCTGACTTGTCCCCTTAGCTAAGCAGGATCCACCCTGCTTGCATATGAATGGGAGACTTGATGTGTGAGCGCTGTAAGATAACCCCCTCAAGGGATGGGGCTTCTCTGGGAAGAGCAGAAGGTTTCAAGTTCCCTCCCTGGCTTCTCCAAGATAGGTCTGAGAGAGATTCCTGCCTGCAACCTTGGAGAAGCTGCCACCGGTCTGTAAAGACAATACTGAACTGGATAGACCAATGGTCTGACTCAGTATATTGCAGTTTCCTATGTTCTCATTCATTCATTCATTCATTCATTCTATTTCTATACCACCCTTCCAAAAATGGCTCAAGGAAGTTTACACAGAGAAGTAATAAATAAATAAGATGGATTCCTGTCCCCAAAGGGCTCACAAACTAAAAAGAAACATCACTGGATTTACTGTGCTGGGGGTCAATTTACTCTCCAGTTACTAATCTAGTTACTCTCCCCCTGCTAAATAAAGAGAATTGCCACATTAAAAGGTGCCTCTTTGCCAAGTTAAGCAGAAGCTGATCCTTACAGTATTCCAGTAACGTTTGATTGATTAAGTGCCATCAAGCCGGTGTCAACTCTTAGCAACTACATAGATTGATTCTCTCCAGGATGATCTGTCTTCAATTTGGCCTTTAAGGTCTCTCAGTGGTGCATTCATTGCTGTCGTAATAGAGTCCATCCACCCTGCTGCTGGTTGTCCTCTTCTTCTCTTTCCTTCAACTTTCCCCAGCATTATGGACTTCTCAAGGGAGCTGGATCTTCCCATAATGTGTTCGAAGTATGATGGTTTGAGCCTGGTCTTTTGTACCTCGAGTGAAAATTCTGGATTGATTTGTTCTGTGATCCATTGGTTTGTTTTTCTGACTGTCCATGGTGTCCTCCAAAGTCTTCTCCAGCACCAAAGTTCAAAAGCCTCAATGCTTTTTCTATGCTGCTTCTTCAAAGTCCAGCTTTTGCATCCATAGAGTGTCACAGGGAAAACCATTTTCCAAACAATTCTAATCTTTGTAGGGGTAGACACGTCACAGCATCTCTAAATATCCTTTCCAAGGCCTTCATTGCAACCCTACCAAGTGCTAGTCTGTGGCGTATTTCTTGACTGCTGGATCCTTTACTGTTGACGGTGAATCCTAAAAGGCAGAAGCTATCCAGCACTTCAATGTCTTCATGGTCAATTCTGCATTTTAAAATTTTATTGGCTTTTACAATAGCTTACAATTAAGTAAACATTGACTTCCCGCTTACCTATCTGCACAGTTCATGTTAACTATACGTATACACCATTGCTATAATAATTCAAAACATAGATACTCCACATTACTACTCGATTTGACCCAACCCAACCTTGGTAATATATAATTCCAAAAACTTCTGAAAAGTCCATATTAGAAAAATAGTTCTTTAAGTAAAGTAAAAATGGTTCCCAATCTTCTTTGAAAGATTCCAGATTTTCATCCCTTATAAGTGCTGTAAGCTTTGCCATCTCAGCATATTCCAAAATTTTTATCAACCAGTCTTCTTTTCATGGTCAATTCTGAGGCTGATTGCTGTACCCATTGTCATTATTTTAGTCTTCTTTACATTTAGTCATAGTCCCATTTTTTCACTGTGCTCCTTGAATTTCATTACTAGAGCTTGCAGATCATCCACATCCTCAGCTATCAGAGTGGTGAGTGTTATGCCTAAATGGAAGGCTGTGGCTGAAATAACAATATTGTGCCTAAGGCCATTTAGTGGGTTCATGGATGAGGGGGAACTTGAGCCAGGAGTCTTTGCAGCTCACGGTTCACTTGATTAGCCAGTGCACTATATTGCAAAAGATTGATGGATCCCTGGGGATCCATATTGGTCTATATTGCCTAGGTTTATGCTGCTTGTGTGTGTTTGTGTGTGTGTGTGTGTGTGTGTGTGTGTGTTTACATTGTTTGATTATGGTTTTTCATTTGTTGTTGTTAGCTGCCCTGGGTTGCTTGGGGGAAAGGGTGGGATATATAAAAGGTTTAAATACATGAATAAATTCCTCCCAGTTCAATTCAGATTGCTCAAATCAATCTATTTTCCTGGAAGTCCAAACATAATCTGACTTGGTATTTACCTGAAGTCCCTTTCCCTTTAGGCCCTGGCACAAGTTACATAAGGTAGTGTGGCCGTTCTTTCTGGTTTCAAACTAGCCGGGTATGCTCTCTTTAAAACTGAGCCCTAATGCTCAACAGACAGTTTGAAATGTGCATACTATTTAGTGAATCAGAACTATCTGTGTCTTGATTTTGTGCTCTGCTATTCATCTCAAGGAATCCTCACAGCAGCTTACAACATAAATATTAGCAGCAAAGTTCCAAACACTAGGTAGAAAAGCAACAAAATCACCAGAGAAAATAAGAGTCATAAAGTAGCAGCCAAAATATTCCACCCCAAACCCTCCGTACCTCATCCCACACCTGGAGAGGAGCTGTCAAATCGCTAGGGTGGTTTGGGCTGGGTCCCCCCTCATTAGCTCACTGATTGCAAAAGTCAGTGCCTCTATATCAGTGCCCCAGGAGCAATAAAGTTCGAAGGCTGCATCTAGCCAATTATCATCTTGCCCCTGACCTATCCTTCCACCCCCCCTTCCGGGAGTTTGAAAGATTAGGACTGTGGGGCAACCAATTAGACTCTGCTATATGGGCTGAAAAGAATAATCTTTGTGGGCTGCCTTTGGCCAAACATTGCTCACCTCTGGCCTGGACCAATTAAGATGCACACAGGCCCTGTTCATAGACTTATCGGGCCAGCAATCCTCCTCACATGGTGGAATAGAAAGATCCACAAACCCCTCCCCTCCAGTCTCAACATAACATCATCTGAGGTAGGTACTTTATTTATTTGCATTTATGTCTTGATCTTCCTCCAGTAAGCCCAGAGTACATAACCACTTGTGCACAGTCATGTTTCTCCTCACAGAGGTAGCTTAGGCAGAGAGATAAGTGACTGGCCCAGAGTCACTCTGCGAGTTCCATGGCTGAATGGGGATTTGAAGTCAGGTCTCCCCGGTTCTAGTCCAAAATTCTAACCACTACACCACCCTGGCTCTCATTTGATAGAGAGCTGAGTTCCTTGCAGAGGCTCAAGGATTAACAGAAAGTGGTCTGTATGGCTTAGAGAAGCTCCAAATGTTCTCCTAGGAGCAATCGTGATGCCAGTCAAGGGTGCTGGGTGGGAGTGGGGGTGGGGAAGCACAAGGATGGGTGAGACATTCTTGTAAAGTTTTTCTTTTTCTTTTTTTTAAACTGTTCATGCTGCATCTCTGCATGGCATCTCTGCAGGCAGTGATGGCAGAAACAGCACTGGAGGTTTCTCATTGAAATGTCCCTGCAAATGCCCCAGAATTGATACTACAACATGCTATAGCATCATTCCAAGATGATTCTGGAGGGGGAAAATGGAGGCAGAAAAAAACATGGTGGCCAGAGAAAGGCAACTGGCACAGAATAGCCTTTTGTTTCCAGTGCTGCTTCTGACAACACCTGCAAAGGCAGAGCACAGGGGCACAACTAGGTACTTTTGGTGCCCGGGCCTGAAAGACTTCAGAGTCCACCCCCTCCCCCCACAGTGAGGTAATATTAAAAAGTTAAAATTTTAAAAGTAAGTTTAACCTGTATTTTTTTAACTGTGGCACTTCCAAGGTCCAGGGGGGCATCAAAAATCCCAGGGGGGCCTCCTGCCACCCCCCACCCCACTGCTACCCGGTGGAGCCGAACCGTGGTGCCAAACACTCCAAGTATTCTAGCCACACCATGTGCATGGACGGCTTGTGTGTGGGTGAGCCGAGCAGGCCTCCCACACCCCCGTGGTGGCAGTGGCAGCAGTGAGCAGAGCAGGAGTGGCCTCTGGGCTCGAATGTTTGGCCCAGCGGCCTTTGAGAATTGCAAGGAGGAAGCTGCGCCTGCTCACTGAGCAGGCGCAATGGGAGCTTCCTCCTCGCAGTTCTCTCAATGGCCACTTGGGAGAAAGGTCGAGCCCAACAGCTGCTCCTGCTCCACCCACCACTGCTGTCATGGCAGTGGAGGAGGCCTGCTTAGCTCATCCTCCACCTCCGGCCATGCACATAGCGTGGCGAGAAGACTTGGAGTTTTCAGCACCACGGTTTGGCTCCACATGGCGCAGCTGGAATGCTTGGAGTTTTCGGGTGGGGTGGGGTGGCAGCAGGAGGGATTTTGGAGGCCCCCTGCACCTTTGGGGCCACAGACTGAGTCCCCAAGGTCTGGGGGGTAAGAGTGCCTCTGACAGAGCATAAACTGGATGGGTGGGAGGATGGCATACAGGCTCAGCAATATCAATATCGATATCATCTATCTGTCTATGAGCAAGGACACCTGCCACCACCGCTAACAAGTGGTAAGATGCCCACCCACTCAAAACTGGGGAAATGTTGCATACTCATCTCTTGAAAATGCCAAAGAGTTCCTCAGTTTTTGCCTGCTAGGATTGGCAGTAGTCATGATAGAGGACTGGTTCAGATTATTTAAACTGCAGTTAAAACTGTGGAGTCAGGGGCTAGTTCAGGCATTCTGGCCCCATGTGATTTTGGAGGGTGAAGTACAACATGCTGGGAGCGGGGTCACAAAGGTGCATGCTCACTTCTCCAAATGCAATGGGCCACACTTGAACAGTTCATTTTGTCATTTTGAGGAAGTTTCGCGGGAGGGGGGAATGGTGGTTGCCTGTGGGATAAGACATTTATCTGACCCCCATAAAAATGGCAGAAATTACCCTGCCTGGACATTTATTGGAGGGAATGGGAGATGCATTTTGGATCAACCCTAGTATGAATTGTTCCCAAGTACTTTTTTCTGATACTGTAAGGAATCTAATCTGATTCTGGATATAGACTGGAAGCCAAAGCCCCCTAAGGCAGTCGTAGACCCTGTGCTAGTGGGCTCCTAATCATAATAACCATGATTGACAATCGTTAGAAATCTACCTTGTGCTAGACAAAAGTGTACCATCCACTCTCTAAATATGCAAGCAGACATTCTGCAGAATTAAGCAGTCTGGTATATCATTGTGGAGTCTAGCTTGTTTTAATCATTGATGGGGATAATCCTGGAAATAAGGAATAGCTCTACACATTGTTGTTATTGTTGTTGCTGTTGTTAGTTTTTTGCATTTCTATAACAACAAACTACGAGTGAGAAATGGATCCCCCCAAGTCCCTATCAGTGTAGGATAATGAAGCATGAAATGGTGTTCTGAGATGAAATCCATCTCAGGAGAAGCTCTGGGTGGTTGTGCATTAACAGTTTAAGTTCAAAATGGATTTTTTAAAAATCCAGAAGGAGCTTTTATAATTAGATAGAGATTGCAGTTCAGTTAATTCCTCTTTTAAAATTTCTTCCTGAAAAACTCATGTTACCACTTGCATATACATTCAGATGGTGTAGTCCAGATTTGGTGGTGTCGCCTGCAAGGGTCAATATAAGCCTTTGAACACTGAACATGATATAAGACTCCTAGGCCTGCACCACTTCAAATTGTAGGGGAGGAACCACAAGCAGTTGCAGAAACTCCCTGCAGAGGGAGAAGAGTTCTTCTAAGCTAGCTTTCTTCTTAATGAACTAGCTCCCCACAGTGCAGGGAGTTCATGATGTAGGAGAGCATTTGAACATGCAACTCCAATCCACACCTGTATTCTGAAGTGGTACAGACCCTGGAGGACTGTACCACATGTTTCTTCGGAACCTTTCAATCTGATTTAAGTGACTACTATTACTACTACACTACTGCTACTACTACCACTACTGCTACAAATATTTATATACTGCTTTTCAACATGGGAAGTACCTTGGGAATGCATGGGAAGTACGTTATAGAAAGGCAGGGACCTGCATTTATTCCTTTTTATTTTATAATGTTTAAGCTCTCTTTCCCTATTAGAAAACCACAAAGAATGGCCCCTCTGCATGCACTGCAATTACATGTTTAAACAACCAGCTGGAGCACAGGTAAAGGGGCTATTCAAAGAAAAAGCCCCCTGCCACCATGGGATAAAGGGATATGCCAGGAAAGCCTTGGGATGTCTGTGGAGGACATCCCGAAGGGCATGCTCAATGTGCCCCTCTTTCCTAATAACATGGGCAGGGTTCATAGCATCCAATCCAAATTATCTATCTATCTATCTATCTATGAAGGAGTGAGACAACCTGGAAAACAGAAGAAAAGAGAAGCACATGCTCTTGCAGGAACAGCTGGCTATCTATCAGCGCAAGGTATTTTGATCCCCAAACTGCATGTTTCTCAGTCATGTTTAGCAAAACCTGCTCATTTATCAGGTCCTGCTTGTTCTTTGCTTCAGATGGCTGCATGAAAGTAACAGAAATAATTAGTGACTACACACTTGGGACTGTTGCTATGCATCCCACATTTTTATCCAGATCAACAGTACTGCCAATGAACCTTCCTTCCTTCCTTCCTTCCTTCCTTCCTTCCTTCCTTCCTTCCATTTCTCTTTCCTTTGCATCAATGTGTATTCCCAAATGTTTTCATGCCAGAATCTCTGAATCTGCGTAATTTTCCATCCAGTATAATTTTCTGCTGTTTCCTAAATATGCAGGAAACTATGTTCTGCACACATCTGGATGCTTTGCAATCACCCAAAGGGGATCCACACAGTGTCGGGGCTTGAAGCAGCAGAGGGAGCCAAATGACAGCCCAACTAGGATCTCACAGATATCTGTGATTTTCAGTTCTACGAGCCAAAGCATCCTAAGCAGAGCAATAGGTTTCTGAAGAGAGGGTAGTGGTGCCTTGTGCAATACATTGTGCAATTATTAAGCCAGTTTCGCAGAATATGAATGGATGTGAAGGGAGGGAAGCAGGCAGGCAAGCAAGCAAGCATGCATGCTTGTAGTCTTTCAGAGGGAAGATCTAGGGAACAGTTTAGGAACCAGATTGCAGGAGCTCAGGAAATCACTTAGGATAAGCCTACAAAAAGCTCAAGACAGCAAAATCATGGGGGCAGTATATGCAGACCATGGATTAGAAATTTCCATGAGGTTGCACCAGGAGGTTTCCTAGACTGGGGACTTTACTGTGGGAGGAAGTAGCATAAGTTAGGAGGAGAGTATATAATGCATGTATAAGTGCATACGAGAGTAAATAAGCATACACTGGAGTAAATCGGGGCTGTTCACATTGCTGCTTTTTAACACGATTACTGTATGTTTAATTGCCATTTTTCAAACATTGGTTTGTTCACACAGCCAGCTCCCCCCACCCACCTATTTATGGCCAAAAGGGTTGTAGAGGAAGCCCCCATCTCCTGCTTGCAAGTGGCGCATTCACCTGGGGGGGAGTACATGTGTGTACACATGTGTCATACTTGCAGATCCCCTACATGTAATTTTCTGCCTTAAAAAATAAATAAATCCCAGTGTTCTTGGGCAACAGTAACTGCATGTTAGATCAATGGGAAGCTCCAGCTACTGTAATGGAGCTCATTTCGCTCATTATGTTATGAAAGAGCTCATTATGTTAAAGAAATTCCAGTCTTCCACCTGGAAGGTCTTCTTGGCACAAGATAAGTTCTGAGTCTGCCTATTCTTTCTATCTATCTATCTATCTATCTATCTATCTATCTATCTGTCTGTCTGTCTGTCTGTCTGTCTGTCTATCTATCTATATACACACACACATACAGGTTGTCTAAACCTGGTCACCTAATTGTGCTTTAGAGCAGGGATTCTCAATGTTGGGTCCCCAGATGTTATTGTACCATAACCCCCAACCAAAGGCCACTGGGGTAGGGGATTATGGGAGTTGAAGTCCAATAACATCTGGAGACCCAGCATTGAGAAACCCTGCTTTAGAGCACACCCACCTAGGATTGAATAGGACAAAATATATATTTCTTGTCCACCATGGATGCCACCCTTCTCAGTAAAGAGGTGTGGTCTGCAGATGGCCCAAAGGCAGACCTCAACCTATTTGTATCCCAAATCTCATCAGAAAGTGTGTCTCTTCATCAGATTCACCTGCTGTGTGTACTTGTGTCTGGGCACCAGCTATTCCATCCTGCTGTGCCTTGGCCATTGTGCCTGTTCCACTCTCAGCACACTTGGCTGCATCAGAGAACTGGTGTCCTGAGATCAGACTATCTCTAGACCTTTACTGGCTTCCTGACTCATGAGTGACATGCTTATCTCATAAGAACATAAGAACAGCCCTGCTGGATCAGGCCCAAGGCCCATCTAGTCCAGCATCCTGTTTCATACAGTGACCCACCAGATGCCGCTGGGAAGCCCACAGGTAGGAGTTGAGGGCATGCCCTCTCTCCTGCTGTTATTCCTCTGTAACTTGTATTCAGAGGCATCCTGCCTCTGAGGTTGAGGTGGCATCTGAGGAAGCCCTCAGACTAGTAGCCATTGATAGACCTCTCCTCCATGAAGTTATCAAAACTCCTCTCAAAGCCATCCATACAAGTAGCCAGCACCACATCTTGTGGCATCTTGTGGCAAACAAGCTTATTATGCATTGTGTGAAAAAGTACTTCCATTTGTTGGACCTAAATTTCTTGGCAATCAGTTTCGTGGGATGATGCCTGGTTCTAGTGTTATATGTGTGTGAGAGAAATTTCTCTCTATCCACTTTCTCCACTCCATGCATGATTTTATATATGTCTATCATGTCTCCCTGCTGTCGGCTTTTTTCTAAACTTTCTCCTCTCTTGCAACCCACTTTCCTGCTACCATAGTTCCTGGAGAGAGGTCCCTCAGCACCTGCAGAGCAACACAGCATCAGAAGGATTCAGGTATACTAACCAACCTAAGCTCCAAACTCTTTTGCTTCCATCTCTCATTGCTCTCTCTCTAAAGTTGAAAGCTGTATTCTATAGGCCCATTCCTCTGGCCAGCCTTGAGTTGATTTTAATTTGGATCTCAAACTAATAAGCCTCTTTGTGAGCCTTAATTTAGTCTTATTAGCCTTATTCGTCTTATCAGTTAATATTGTATTGCTTATTAACCAATTTTTCTTTCTGTACCCCTATTACCCTCAGTAAATCTGATTGTATTCTGATTCAAACTCTCTGTCAGTAATTTCCAGAGGAGTTTCTTCCTTCCTTCCTTCCTTCCTTCCTTCCTTCCTTCCTTTCTTTCTTTCTTTCTTTCTTTCTTTCTTTCTTTCTTTCTTTCTTTCTTTCTTTCTTTCTTTCTTTCTATTTTATATAGAGCTCTGGACTGGAAGGAGTAGACTGCAGTGTTCAGGAAACAAGTCTGCTCAGAAGTGGAGAACTGAGAGAAGTGGCAGACATAGTTTATGCCTCCCAAAGCCACTTCCAGACAAGTAGCTATACTTCCACCTCATGTTTCATCTCAGAGGTCTCTCCATATGACTCCACAAAAATGCCAGAGTGTCATACACAACTGTTTTCAAGACACTTGCAAAGCGCAACTTTTTAAAGTAATGTATATTACAGGGCCAACCATCATGAAAAAAGTTGAATAATATCACTGGCCATAGGAACAGCACCTAGCTGTTACCATAGTGAAGTCATTCTAACTCCCCCCTTGTCTGAACTCCCCCAACCTTAACTGTACTGAAGCAAGAGTAAATTGCCGTTTGGAAAACCTCCAGAAGCCATGCACAGGGGGCCTCAAAGTCCTGAGCATAGGAGTTTATTTGATGTTAAATTAATCCCAAAGTGAGCTTGGTGCTCAGTTTAGAAATTAAGACTTCTCTGTCTCTGAAGATGGAAAAGAGGTTTATGGCATTAAACACAGGCAGTTGCCACTGTATACCTGTATGTTTCTCTCCATTACTATTGATTATCCCAGTATTCACCCAGTTTGCTTTTCATCTTGTAATTAGTTATTTTAGAGGACCTGAAATCAAAATCCAAACATCTCAGCCCGTTTCATAGCTGTTTGCAACAATGCACAAACACTGCTTCCTCCCCTGCTGCTATTTTGGCAATTCCAGCCAATTGGAGATCACGTGCAGCCAATCAGAGACCATGTTCCATCCAATCAGAGATCAATCAGGTCGAACAAAGCCCATTTAGGGTGAGAACAAGGCTTCCTGTACTGGTCACATGAGCTACCCTAACTAATCAGAGATCATTCTAACAAATACTTTCCTGGCCCTCTCACAGTGACACCTGAATAATCATTGAAGAGGGATGCTTCTTTCAGTGCAGACAGAGATGTTCATGAGAGAGACCCAATTTGGTTCAACTTTCTATATATTCCTTTACTTTTATGGTGTAATGGTCTTCACAGATACAGAATCAAGAGAAATAAAATCCTATTTGATTTTATAGTAGAACAGAGAACAGGTAAATTCCACACAGGAAGGAAAAGAGGATGCCGCAGTAAGATGTTGGGAATCACTTGTCAGGTGGAAAGAAGGAGGAAATAGGAGAAGAAGAGACAGGTCTGTTTCAGCCATGCTTGCAAGGAGAGAGAAGCTGAAAGAAGAGGCAGAGTCTACATTCACATGTAACATGGAACTGCGGGTATAATGGATCCACAGTTCTGTGCCCCACCTCCCCCTGCTCTCCTGTCCAAATTCAGATACAGGAGAGCAGTCTCTCTGTAGTCAGCAAGATTGAAGAGAGGTGGGGGAGTGGACTGTGTGGGCTTCCTTCTCTACTGAAGGACAACTCACCCAGTCAATCATGTCAGAGTTGAGGGAGGAGCTTCCTCCCTCAACTCTGGTTCCAGGGGCAGCAGCCTGAGGTTCTGCATTCGGACATACTGCAGGCTGCCTTGAACCTTGTGTTGTGGCAATGAAACTCACTACAACCTGAGGGTTGTATATATGAGTGCTGGTGTTGAATAAGCTGGGAAGCCATTGGGAGCATCACCACTTCTCACATAGCACCAGTGCTTCCATAGTCACCCCGACTATTGGCCCACATTCCATGCAGCTGTTGTGCACCCCGAGGGATGTGATCTTGCTAGCTCTGCAGCACTCATCAGTGCATAGAAGTCCCTACTGAGGACAGAGCAGGCTCCATGCATCCTAAGCACAGAGTCAGAGCCCCTAATCCCATAATTCCCAGTGTTGCTGCTCCCATACAACACTTGGAATGCATGGACCCCCCCAACTGTCATTAGAAGCACCGGTGCTAGTGAGTGCTGTGGAGCCAGTGAGACCATATCCCTCATGGGTACACTCCTGGCTGTGTGGTATGTAGGCCATGCTCCTTAGCGTCCATCTATTCCTTTGAGAAGTTCAAAGTGGTTTCCATTCAGTATAAAGTGGCCTCTCATCCAGATCCGATGTATCCTATGTCTCAATGCTTCTATAAAATTAATGCCTGATGCGGTCACCTTCATTTCTCAGTGACGTCCTAAAATAGTTGTGCTGTGCTGAGTATGAAATACAGAGGGCTTCCATACATCTGCTGATTCATACAGAGTTAATTGATTTTTGTGTGTGTGTGTTTGTTCTTTAGATAATATAGTAGCAATGCAGCACAATAACCATTAGTGATTGTGGAGTTTCTGAACACACTGGAAGGTATCAACATCCAACAAACATAGAAGATGTGAGAAAAGCAGTTTTGAGAGCTTACATCCTAAGGATGTGTGAAAACTTGTCAATTTTTGTCAATAGTTGTTCCTTCCTGCATTCTGGCATGGCACATGGGAAATGGATCTGCAAAAGCAGCTGTGTGATTCTCTTAAAGTGGATCCAAACAGTTGTTGTGTATCACTTTGGATTATTATCCACAGTATGTATATCTTGTTTCCCATTCAAAAGCCCAGGCAGCAGCAAAGATCTGAACCATTGTTGCACATACTATGCACAGCTAATTTAAATCACATTGTCCATCTCATCCCTCATTTAAAACACAGAAAATTATAGAAATTAGTGCAGATTGGAATGGTTGCTGCTCATGAGATGCACAGTTGGCTCAATTGTACAACAGTGCACAGATTTGGGAGTGTGCAGAACTGGCTCGAATTAAACCCAGTTTGATTTGAACTGGCCCAGTTCAACCAGTTTGAGCCCCAACTGAATCGCCCCTCCCCCCCCCAAAAGTGGACTGGTCCATGTTTGAACTGAATTGGGCCCAGTTCGTATTGAACCGGTTCGACCGGTCTGGAATACTTGTGAAGGGGAATCCGGTAACGTTTCTCCTTTATAAACAAAGGAGATCCCTCCCTGAAGAGGTTGAAAGAAGTCGGTAGTGCACGTCCTTTTACACTGTGCCTTTTATAGGGCTATTCGCCTCTTTTAAAAGATAAACCAGGTTATTCTGATGATTATTCTGTTTCTTTTTTTTTTAATGAGAGCCAGCGTGGTGTAGTGGTTAGAGTGCTGGACTAGGATTGGGGAGACCCGAGTTCAAATCCCCATTCATCCATGATACTAGCTGGGTGACTCTGGGCCAGTCACTTCTCTCTCAGCCTAACCTACTTCACAGGGTTGTTGTGAAAGAGGAACTCAAGCATGTAGTACACCGCTCTGGGCTCCTTGGAGGAAGAGCAGGATATAAATGTAATAATGATAATAATGATAATAATAATAATAATAATAATAATGGATTGCCACATGGAGGTTACAGAGAGGCTTGTAAGATTTTGTGCTGTGGCATGTAAAATGAGATAAACTTAGCTGTGTATGGCCTTGCCATCTTTGTAACTCAGTTTTATCTAATTTATTCTTTTGATGTTGTATATTTTTACTGTATTCTATTGTTTTTATTCCTTGTTTTTTTTTTTGGTCATGGACCGTAATAATAAATTTGATTTGATTTGATTTGGGGTTGAAAGCATAGGTGGGGGTGAACCCACCTTTCCTGCTGTGGTACAGCCCAGCAGCAGTGGCGGCGGTTCCTCAAGGCCCCGCCAGGCACTCCCACCCCCCGCCAGCATCACCACACAATTGGCCATGCTTGTGAGGAGGTAATGCAAATGTATTTATTTATTCATTCATACATTCATTCATTTATTCATTCAGTTTCTATACCACCCTTCCAAAATGGCTCAGGTGTCCTCTTTAGATATATAGCATGTGTGGGGGCCAGAACCAGGCCCCTGATGGCCCCTGCTGTTTTGGGGGGGTGCCGTTGGGGCCTAGGGGAGTTGCCACTGCCACCGGGGAGACGCCACTATGCCATGCCTCTGCGGGTAAGGTGACCTCTCCTTTCCTTTCAGCCCCTTTTCAGCATTAAGGAGGGATCCTCTGTGCTTTAACCACCCTCTGTGCTTGTAACCACTTTGACCCAGTTCAAAGGCATGAACTGAATTGCTGGCTGGTTATAATGATCCTGTTCACAGACTGGTGGTTCAGTTCAAATTCAGTTTGAATTTGAACCGAACTGCCCCGAACAGTTCCATGCGCGCGCACACATGCGCACACACACACAGAGCCCCAGCACAATTAAGTTCCCAATTTATTTTTATTTTTTTTGAACTGCCATAAAAGCCCGAAACAGGTTGGACTCAGGTTACTTAAAAGAGTGCTTTTTAGGAGAGATCTGCCAGAAGTTGGTGCTGGCTTCTTGAGAGGTGACTCAAGATCAGATTTTCTCCATAGCCATCCCTGAGCTGAGGGATGCTCTCCCAGCGAATATATGTTCAAGCTCTATGTCAGCTTCAAAGAATGCCGTAGACATATCTATTTAGCCAAACATGTGATGGTTGTTTTTATTTGGGTGTAGTTGGTTTTGTTTAATTATATTTTTAAATAACTAGAAAATAATTATATTTTAATCAACACCCCCCCCCCAGGGCCTCCTCCTCAGCCAACTGCCCTGGGGATAGAATCGGGGGGGGGGGAGATGGGGAAGGGGTTGCAGGGGAGAATTGTTTTTTGTGGGAAAGGCTAATGAGGATGCCTCTAAATACCATTTGCAGGGGAGCAACCCCTCTCCTCTTGCCTGTGGGCTTCTCAGAGGCATCTGGTAGGCCCTTATGGGAATAAGGATTCTGGAGTTGATAGGCCTTGGACCTGGTCCAGCAGGGCTGTTCTTATGTTCTTATGAAGACCTCCACCCACCTGCTCCCCTGCCAATGGCATCCCCTCCCCTGCGTAAGCATTATGTTATGTGGCAAACAGAAGGTTGGAATATACAGAGTTGCAATGTCTATCACCTTCCAAAGGGTTGCTTGTGAGTGCTGACTTTAGGTTCTGATGCCAAATCTCTCTCTTTGGTAGCATCGCTTGCTGCTGGATGGAATGCATGCCATCCTGTCAAGGCATTCATCACCATTATTCTATCCGAGTAGAAGATTGGTAAATGTGTTCATCCCTGTAAGATAGATATTATGTCATTTGACAGATGATTTCAGTGCTGAAATGATCTTTTTGGAAGTGCTGAATACACTGACACTCCATTATGCAGCATGGAGTGAGATTTTCTCACTGTTATCTGGCAAACAAGCTTTGCAAACTGGGAGTCATCAGAGAAGAATTATCCCTAAAGCTTGAAAACGGATTTTCTGAACACACCACGGTTTTAGTGCTAATTCCCTTATTATAATGTAAGCTTTGGCCAACGCTGGTTCACACTCCAGTTCTAATTGGCTGGTGATGGTCTTAAAATGGTGTCATCTCACTTAAAAAATTCTCTAGAGAAAATGCAGTTTGGGAAGGATGTCACCTAGCTCATAACCTCATTTCCATAATGGGGGATTACAATTATCTAATATACCTAATGAGAAATAAGGAAAGGTAGGAAAACAACAAAATGCATTGGGGGGATGTAAGGGATTACCCATCCTCTGCATCCTTTCTAATCTCCTAGCCAGCGCTTGGCACCAACTAACTGATAAACATTAGTAGCAAACAGGCAATCACAATAATCAAGTAATTAAAATACTTTGTACTTACAAAACCACTCAGCAAACAGATCTACGGATTGTTAAATGGCCTCCATGGAGCTACGACAACCTACCATTACTGAATGCCTCTGATGTATGTTAGCAGGGCTACATAAACTCAAACTAATCAATCTGTATAACACTTCTGTTAGGTACGGAGACTCAATTATCATTGTCCTACCTATGGGCAAATTGAATCACAAAGAGGTTAATTTTCTGCATTAAGCTGTTGCAGCGTTCCCACACATTTGCATGCATAATTTCCAAATAAATTGCTTAAGATTTTATTGTTGGTGTTGCTTCTTTTGCAGTATTTTAAATAGATGGGGTTATTTAATGATGTTGACTGACAATCAGACTAATATGGCATTGACACACCAGTGTTTTCCAACATGCAATGATGGAATGACAATTTTTGACAATCTTTCCTACCCTCTTCCCTGCCCTCAATCACCTATGCCTCCTCAAAGTATGTCTCTGAGAGCTTTGAGACCCTCAGGGACATAGTTTCAGGAGACACAGGCGACTACAGAGGGAGGGGAAACTTGTCAGAAATCACTCCTCCTCCTTATGCAATGGAAAATGTTTAGCATAGTGTTTGGATATCAGCCTTTGAGTAATAGATGGGATCAGCCAATCCCATCTACAGTGCCTCAGACTTTATTTCAATGGGAAATACCCCAAATTGTATTTCCAATTATTTCCAGTGGGTGGCGTGTGGTTCTATTCTGTGCATGGAACCCTTACTGCTGAGTGCTGCTGCCCTGTGACACAGCCTCCTTGCAGCTGTTTGTGCATGAACAGTGGCATGGGCAGTGCTCAAGCCACTCACACCCTCTTGTGCAATATGTCAACTACTGTTTCTTAGCCTAGGAGTATTATAAAAATAGAATTGGATAACCCCCTATGTATTCCTGAGATGAACTCCTTGGAGGAAGAAGGCAATATTAAATGTGATTGACTGATTAAAGAAATAGATAAGAAAACAAAGTAATTAACAGCTTAATCTCAAAAATCTGTTTTAGTTGGTAAGTACCTAAAACAACATCACATAGTTTATTTTATTTATTTATTTATCTTATTTCTATACTGCCTGCTATGTCCATCTCTAGGGGGTGTACAAAAATTAAAATATTTAAAAATTACAAATTAAATACATGACAATAAAACAGAATAAAATAGATATTGAAACAAAGTTTTAAAATTATTAAAATTAATTCTAACTAAAAGCCTGAGAAATCAGGAGAGTCTTGAGGTTCTTCCTGAAAACAAACAGAGAAGGAGATGCTCTTATTTCAGTAGGGAGCATATTCCAAAGCCCTGAGGCAGCCACAGAGAAAGCCCGGTCACGAGCTGCCACCAAACGAGCCAGTGGCATCCATAACCGGACCTCTCCAGAAAATTGTAACAGGTGGCAGAGTTTATGACTTTGTCATAATTTTGGACATAGTTGATTTTGTCCCTAGCAATGTGACCAAACTCTAGGAGGAAAGCCTGGTGCTATAGTATTTTTCCTTTGTCTCTACCATTCCAGAGACCCTGGGGGTGCAATATAGTGTGACCTTGCCTCCTTCCTGTTGTTTCCTGCATTCAGCAGTGCTGTAGTATATCGGGTTGGGCACTGTAGCCCTGTGAAGTTACAAGCAGGGTTGTTGTAGCTTC
Source organism: Hemicordylus capensis (assembly GCF_027244095.1). NCBI lineage: Eukaryota > Metazoa > Chordata > Lepidosauria > Squamata > Cordylidae > Hemicordylus > Hemicordylus capensis. The sequence continues at coordinate 17,715,307 of NC_069660.1, read as the reverse complement.
TCGTCACAATCCTTACACTTCTTCCTACAATTCCTGTGTTGGAATAGTGAGCCTTAAGACTGAGTCATATGATAGAGAGTGACCTTTCCAAATAGCTCTGGCAAGAATTTCATACTAGACAAGAATGTGTCTACATCCTCATTATCCATCACTTGTTGACATTAAACTGAGAAAGGACTCCTACACATTGTCTTGAGATTAGTCGATAGGATAGTTTGGGCTAGGGCTGTGCATGGAACCAGTTCAGGTTAATACAAATGGCCTCCCCTCACCTGCAGAGGCCAGAACTGGGCTGCTGCCAGTCTGCAGTGCTGGAGGGGAGCACTGGAGGGGCTTAGAGGAGACACTGCCACAGAAGCCGGTAAGGTGTCCTCTTGCACACCCAACTGGCCACCCTTACAACCCTTTTTCAAGGATTCCTCACCAGATTTCCCTTTACAAGCATAGACTTAAAATTGGGTCAAATTGTCCATATCGGACCAGGCCTGGTCTGGTTCAAACTTGGACCATCCGCTTTTTGGTGGGTCAGTTCCGATTCATGTTCAAACCTGTTGAACCAGGCCAGTTTGAAACAAACTGGTTTGATTCAAACCAGTTTGTCACACCACTAGTTTGGGCAGTACATTCAAGCTGGTCCATCTATTCCATAGTTAGACATGTACAGAACATGTCTTTCTCCCCTTCCTGGTGCGCCTTCCTCCTAATCACATGAGGGGGTGGTCCAAACCACCCCCTCACAAGCAATCTAAATACTGTGTAAATTCAGATTGTACATGAGGTGGAATGATTAAAGTGCTCATTTGAAGATCATTTTTATCACAGAAGCACCCACCACCATGCTTACAATGTTCACCTCTTCAGACATATGCTGTAAGCAAGCATGAGCAGTATGTGAGGGGGAATGATCAATGTGTCCAGGGATGGTACTTCCATTCCCACTTTGGATGGTGTATGCAAGTCCATCGTCCTTTTAAACTAATGACTGAAGGAAGCTATTCTGTTCAGTCTTACAAGAGCAGAGCAAGGTCTCCATTCTCTCAAGGAGTCAGTAAACGAACTGTGGGCAAAGCCTGTAGCATGAGTGGAGGGGGAGGGGGAAACAATGTTCATTTCTCTCCCATCCCCACCAAAGTCCTTTTCATGTTCAGAAATCTGTCCATGAGGGCTGTGCAACTGCCATGGACATTTTCCTGGAGCTTTCCCACACATAGCTTCTAGCTCCTGGGGTAAATCTTGAGTAAAGCCACTTCGAAATACACTTGTGGCATGAGGGAAGTAGCCCTTCCCCTCTGCTCTTGGGGTTTATTTTGGTGCAGGTTCACATTGCATGCCTCTGTGTTTTCCTTCTAGCTATTGTTGGGGGGGGGGGAGAGAAAGAGCTCCTTGGGTAGGAACTAGGAACACAATGTTGCCTTGAAAACTTTGTGTCCTAGACTGGGAGCATTAACAGATTTCTTCCCTTTTCCCCCAACACATGTGTGGTGTTTTAATCAGCAAAAACCTTAAGCAAGCAGACTAATATCATTCAAAAAAGTCAACTTGAGCAAACATAGAGGTTTTACTTTTGTAACTAAAGTAAAAGAGTTTGCTTCCTGAAAACTGGTTTTTGGATTTGCATTTCTACAGAGCTATATATGCATTCCTAAAGAGTGTTTCCCTCTCATCAAGTTAATGATTCTATGTCAGTGCCTCTGCTTATTTGCTCCAGGGTTTTCAGAAAAACTAACTTAAAACTAGCATTTTAAAAACCCAGAAATACATCAGGACAAGCTAGAAATCAGAAGAGAAAGCCCAGTTTGTGTGTGGGGTGTGTGTGCTTCCAAAGATCTCGAATGGACTTCGGGATAAGTCTGGCTAGTGTGTGAATGCACACACTTTCTTCCAGAGGAGATTCAGGGTAACAGCTCTGTCTGTAAAGGCTCCTGGACAAAAAAAGTTCTTATAAAAATATCTCTTCCCCCTCCCACTCCACTTATGCAACAAGCTTCGCCCATAGTTCATTTCGCCCACAGTTCATTAGGCTTCTTGTGGGGATGGAGCTTTTCTTCTGCCTTCATAAGGCTGTACTGAACATTAACTAGTAGTAATAGTAGTAGTAGTAAATGATGATGATGATGATGATGATGATGATGATGATGATGATGATGCTGTTTGTTGTTTGTAATCGCCATGACCCCACTTTCAAAAATACTCAACAAAACAGGCCTTGGATACCAAACATCTAAAACATCAAGTCAAATCAACCATCTGCTGTACATGGACAATCTGAAGTTGTATGGAAAGTCCCAGTCAGAAATCGAATCACTGCTAAACACTGTCCGTATATTCAGTAGCGATATAGCAATGGAGTTTGGACTAGACAAGTGTGCTGCATTAATAATGAACAGAGGGAAAATAACAAAAACAGAAGGAATAGAACTGCCTAATGGAAGCAAGATCAAGAACCTGGAAGAGAAAGAACCTTACAAATACTTGTGCATTCTCCAGGCTGATAACATTGCACACACTGAAGTTAAAAGAAAAATTGGAAGTGAATACATCAGGAGAGTTAGAAAAATCCTCAAGTCCAAACTCAATGGCGGGAACACCATACAAGCCATAAACACCTGGGCTATACCTGTTATCAGATACACTGCAGGAATAATAGACTGGACCCAGGCAGAGCTAGAGATGCTAGACCGTAAGACCAGGAAAATCATGACCATCAATCATGCTCTGCACCCCGGCAGTGATGTTGATAAGCTATACCTCCCTCGCAGCTCAGGTGGTAGAGGAATGCTGCAAGTCCATCAAACAGTAGAGGAGGAGAAAAGAGGCCTTGAAGAATATATCAAGGACAGTAAAGAAGATGCACTTCAAATGGTCAATAACGCGAAACTATTCAACACCAATGAAAGAAAGCAGGCCTACAAGAAAGAACAAGTCAAGAACCGAGCATAAAAATGGAGAAATAAGCCCCTGCATGGTCAATATTTGCACAATATAAGTGGAAAATCAGACATCACCAAGACCTGGCAATGGCTTAAGAATGGCAACTTGAAGAAAGAAACAGAGGGTTTAATACTGGCTGCACAAGAACAGGCACTAAGAACAAATGCAATAAGAGCAAAAGTCGAAAAATCCACCACAAACAGCAAGTGCCACCTTTGTAAAGAAGCAGATGAAACAGTGGACCACCTAATCAGCTGTTGTAAGAAGATCGCACAGACTGACTACAAACAAAGGCATGACAAGGTAGCAGGGATGATACACTGGAACATCTGCAAAAAAATACAAGCTACCTGTAGCCAAGAATTGGTGGGACCATCAAATTGAAAAAGTGGTAGAAAATGAAGATGTAAAAATATTATGGGACTTCCGACTACAAACAGACAAACATCTGCCACACAATACACCAGATATAACTGTAGTCGAGAAGAAAGAAAAACAAGTCAAAATAATCGACATAGCAATACCAAGGGATAGCAGAATAGAAGAAAAAGAAATAGAAAAAAATCACCAAATACAAAGATCTACAAATTGAAATTGAAAGGCTGTGGCAGAAAAAGACCAAAATAATCCCAGTGGTAATTGGCGCCCTGGGTGCAGTTCCAAAAGACCTTGAAGAACACCTCAACACCATAGGGGCCACAGAAATCACCATCAGCCAATTCCAAAAAGCAGCTTTACTGGGAACAGCCTATATTCTGCAACGATATCTATAACAATTGACAATAAAATTCTGGCATCCCAGGTCCTTGGGAAGGACTCGATGTCTGGATAAAACAAACCAGTCAATAACACCTGTCTGATTGTGTAAACAAGAAATAATAATAATATAGCTCTTTCGAGTGCTCAAAATACCTCACATTTATAGTGTCAGTAATAATTGCAGCAATCTCTTAAGACAGGTTCATTCAATATTATCAGTCTTGTTTTGTAAATGGGCTTGAGAGAGAGTTGCTTACCCAAGGCCACATCCTGAGTTCATGGTAGATTTGAACATGAGACTTGATGGGACACAGCTCAGTCTCTATACCATTACACTACAAGCAGCTATCCTCCATGCACCCACCATCCACCTTAAAAAGTATTACAGCCTCCTCAACAAAGCTTCCCCCAGTCCCTTGGGTATCCCTCAGTTGTCTTTGATGTGGGCTTTTGAGGACTCTCCTTCAAAGGTTAAAATATGATAGGGACACACTTTGAACTGATTGTTTCAATTATTCTGCAAATAGCAAACATGTATTCTATTTGCTAACAATTTGCATTTTCCAACTCCTAGGTGCTTTAGCATAAGTGATCCTTCAATTATTTTTAAAGATGGAGTATTCTGTTTTGTTTGGTCTTCCCAGAGTCCCAGTAATTAACAAATGTGGCAGAACATTTGTCTTAATTGCAGAATGAAAGCCCTTCGCAACAGTAATTGCTCTATAAAAGACCTATAAAGCAGAACTACTTAGAGCTTGTGAGAAAACACCCTCACATAAAATATTGATGTGGGCGGGAAAAGGGAGACTGGTTCCTTGTGTTCTTATTGGAAATCATACTGTGTGAGCAGCCAATCTTCTGGAGCAACAGAAAGCCATCATGGTAGGTACTTATCAGTGGCTACATTCAACATCATTATCTCAGTACAACCAACGGTCACCACAATATTTGATGGGGCTAAGTTACGAATGCATAGAAGGCCTATATCCCAGCCTATATAGTAGATTAGTGCAGGGTTCTCAATCTCAGATCCCCAAATGGTGTTGGAATACATCTCCCATCATCCCGAGACCCAAATTTGGGTACCTCTAGACTAAAGGATCATCACGTTAGTTCAGCCCTTATAGTTTTATGACTCTCATCATCCACCTTCTCATGATGTACCTTCAACTTTTATTATTATTTTTATTATTAGTACCTACTATAGAACTGTCTCACTGTATGGATTACAGACAGTCTGGAAGATCCTGAAGCTGTTCTCTGATTCTTGAAGGAAGAGTGGGAGAGACATATAATTAACACAAAACCAAAACTGCTGCAGTAGTGATCAAGGATTTGAGTTACCTGAACAGATATTGCTACTGTGTACTGAAGCAGATCATTGGTCCATCCAACCCAGTCCTGTCTACTCTGACTGACTGCAGTTCTCCAGGACCTGAGAAAGAGATTGTCCCTAGTCCTGCTTCCTAAAATCCCTTTAACTGGCATTGGCAGAGACCTTTTGCATGCAAAACATGTGCTCTACAACTAAACTATGGCTGCTGCCTTCATAGCACAGACCCAGAATTCTGAGGAAGAGGAGGCTGGGAACTGAGCTCAAAATGTATCAGCATCTTTTTCCTGGGCCAACCTGGGAAGCATACATTGGAACGATCTCTCCACTGATCATTCCACATTGGAAAAATCCAATGAAGAGGAAGCAGAATGGAAGCTCCACCCCACTCCATCACCAATACCTGGGATTGCTTTCCTTCTTCTATCCTGGGCAGGAGAACCCATAGCCCAGGGCTGGATTCAGGTATAGTTGACTATGGGACCAGCCTGCAGCATGATGAAGACCCTGGGTTGAGTGTTCCAGTGGAGTGGATGTTACTACTCTGAGCCTATAGGCAAGCCCTGCCACAGCCACTTCATCTCAACATCTTAGGGCTGATAAAATATTGAACAGAAGCTCCCAACCACACACACTAACCCCTGTATTATCTCACAATGAGCCCTTTCTCAAGAGGAGAGAAAGGGCTCTGATGGGGCAAGGGGAGAAAGTCTCGAAAAGCATAGCTCCCCTGTAGACGAGCAGGTCCTTGCTTCTGGGCGGGCAGTTTGCCCACCCAAATGATCACTGGCTTCTGCCAATTACTCTGAGGGCTGGTGTGTCGGGACACATTGCCCCGCGTCGCCCCACTCCCAGTAGCTCCAATAATGCACTGTGTGAGTGCATGGTGCATTATGCAGATTCCCCCTCTTTCCCCGTGTCTACTAGCCACGGCTGCTTGCAGCTGCGGCTGACAGATGATCCAAAAAACGAGGTTAGGAGAGCACTCAATCTCCTAACCTCATTTTGGAGGGAGGCTCCACAAGCAGGTTTGCCACTGCGGTGCCACTGAGGTTGGGCCCAATTCCAGCTGTTCACACGGGCATGCAAAGCTGCCCTTAGCCCTTAAGCCTTCTTTTCTTTAAATAAGACATAGCAATAAAATGGCTCCTCCTGCTTCTTCCTGGGCTCTGTGAAACAAAATGGTGGCTGAAAATTAACGTCACGGTCACTTCTGGCCCTCTAGGAACCGTGGATATGTGGGTTTTAACACCTTCGCACCCACAAATACTGAAAATGCTTGTATTTTAGATCTTTGTAGTCAGATCTGTTTTTATATTTTAGCTTCTATTTTAATTGTGTAATTTTTGCAGTCTTATATTAATTTGTGTGTGAACTGCCTTGGGATTGTTTTAATGAAAGGCGTTATATAAATGTAACAATAAATAAAAGGGTGTCAATGAGACACCCCATGGACACACAAACCTGCAAACAGCAGTTCCGCAAATAACGAGGTTCTCCTGTACTTACTTGCTTGCTTTGTTTGGAAAATTTCCGCTCTTCAATGATGATGTTTCTAGGGAAAAGCAAAAGAAATCTAATGGGTAGCATCCAGAATGGTGCTTGCACAAATGCAAACCCTTACCCCTCCATTGTCCTCCTCATAAAAGCCCCTGAGCGCCCTGAAAAGCTATTCCAGGAGGTCAAAGGGTCCTCAGCAATGGCATGGGGTGTGGTGCAGGTGGTCATATTGGAGAGAGGAATCCTGCAGAACTTGGTAAAAACACTGAAGTTCCATTAGCCATCAGGAATGACTTGGGGGAGTCAGAGGAGAGGGGTAGAGAAAATGGATTAAGATTACACTATTGTGCAAGCAGTTTTGGGTGCTACCCAATGACTAATAATAATATCAAAAAATACAAAACACAATAGTAAAATGGGAATTAGACAGATTAATAGCAGTAGTTAGAACCATTTAAAAGGCCTGGGAGAATATTGCCATTCCCTCAACCCAGCGCTCTCATGGGGGTTGCCTTTACCCCACCCTAAATACAGAAGGCAGTAGGTGGGCTTAAGCTAGGAGATTCTGAGTGGGGAGGCAGCTTCAGTGGCTGATAGGTGTTCCTTTCCACCCAGCATCTCTCACTCAGTGCTTTGGAAACATTCTTCCCACCCTTCTGTGGGAACAAGATGGGCTATGCTTTTCATCCTTCTGGGGGCCAAGTGGAAACTTTTTGCTTTGTGATTCATTTGGCTGTTGTCAGGAAGGTTCTCCCCACCCCCACCCACTCCAGATTATTCTCTTTAGTGTGGGCGTATACCATTTTAGGTCACAATGGGCCTAGATCACAAAACCTAGCCCATCTAGATTGCTGTTCCAACAATCTATATGGTTCTTCCTACTTCTGCACAATTTTTGGTGGCACATCTTTCTCTTTTCTAGATAAAACCATCAGCAAAGTTCCCAATGGCTGCTGCTGTGCACTCCCAAAGTGTACATCAGTGTGCTAATAGGGAAACAACAGAATACAAATTAATTTGGTTCAGGAAAAGAACAGCAGGTTATCGAGGTTCATCAACCCAGTGTCTCACTTAACACTTCACTGTCTCAATGAATAAATAATATTGCTAATAGCTCAATTATCAGTCTCCTGGCTTGCCTGTAGAGCTGGATGGAGTGACAGGGATATCGTTTCTCATGCAATGTTGTATTTATTATAGACATTCCCAAACTCAGGCTGGCATCCAGACTAACAAAGTGCCAGTGTTATGTGGGAAGCACCACTGCTGTTGATGGTTTTGAGTAATGCAGGACCAGCAATCACTCACAAGGTGGGGTGGTGGTGGCAGCTTCCCCTCCCCCTGAAAGCATTGGGGTGTTTGGTGACAACTTCCCCTCTGGTGATGACTTCCGACTCAGATTACTACAGATAGGGAGTCCTTTGGTGATGACTTCCCCTCCCTGTGGAAGTGTTCTGTGCCACCTAAAAATATGTCTCTGAGGATCACGCAGCCTTCAGTAACATATTTTCAAGTGGCACACAGTCCTTCCGGGGGAAGAGGAGGTCATCAAATTCTCTCTCTCTCTCTCTCTCTCTCTCTCTCTCTCTCTCTCTCTTTCTCTCTCACACACACTCTCTCTCTCTCTCTCACACACACACACACCCCCCTCTCTGTGTGAGCACCAGTGATACATTAGTTAGAAATTCAGAAACACCACTGGTGCTTCCAGAGGCGCTCTTACCCCTGGATTTTGGGGCCGAAGTCCAGGGCCTCCATAGGGCACTCTGAAACCCACTTCTGGATTCTGGTGGACCGTCCAAAGCAGCATCCAGCACAGCAGAAGCACATTGCCAACCTGACATGGCCAAAACTTTATGGATTCTCACGACTGCAGTTCAGGAGCATGCACACTGTGCTAACGTAGACCGTCTAACTGACATTGTTTTGATTATGTGAACCATCTCTTAGTGGATATAATATGTAAGCTTTAGTTTGGTGGTGAAAATGGATTGGGGAGAGCTTTTTTTTTTTTTGCAAATTATCACAGATTATATTTTAGTTGATATACTGGTGACACAACATGCATAATGGATCTGCAACAATACTTCTCTTCAGAACTTTTTGTTGAGTAAATTAGAAGGAAAAAACCTGCATTTTTTCCTTTTAATTACACAATTAAAAAGTCTGGAGACTTTTGTTTGTTGCAGATTATATTTTGTCCTGATTAGCCATTTAAATGCCCATTAGTAGATCAAACTGGAGTATTTCAAGATATTCTGCTTTTCTGTTAAAGAAATGAAAATGATTATTATGCTTGATTGTTCCATGTATAAGCATCGACTTTCTTCTGCACTAAACCTAAGAGCTCTATGGCAAGAGAAGATCATGAGGGTGAGGATGTTAGCTGGAACTGGAAGAGAGGTGGAACAGAAGGCATAGTACCTAACCTCAGACCAGTATAGTATAGTGGTCAAGCAAATTACTTCTGACCTTAATTCAGATATAAACATATGGCATTCTTTATCCTGCCTGAGTCAAGCCAATCACAGTATGGTCCATTCTGATTGGTAATGGCTTTCAAAAAATCTTGAATTTCCAATCCTGGTTTAATTGTTGTTTTAATAGTTGGTTTTATTCTGTTTCTATTGTGTTTATTTATGTGAACCACCTAGAGCCTCCTGATGGTTTTGTGAAACTTCCAGGAACCCCTGTCCATGAGAGGGCCCATTGTGCATGCACAGCAGCCTCCAAAATGGCCACCATGAGGGGGGAAAGACCTTGAAATGGCCAAAGAAAGCCCGAACCGGGCAATTTTGGGCATGAGGAAGGCCGGCAGGGGAAGGGGGGACCTCTATGGACCCCATCCCACCCCGCAACCTTGGAGAATTCCCCCAGAGGGGATAAGTACTAAATAAATAATCCTTTTTAAATGAAAAATTACTTGCGACACCCTCCCCTGAACTGAACCAAACCTGGGGGGGGGGTTCAATGGGGGGTGGCAAAACCAAACTAGCCCAGTCCAGTTTGGATCCACTTCAGATCCAAACTGGGCCAGTCAGTTTTGTGCACACCCCTGTTGGAGTCAGGTGGCATATAAATAAAACAAAATAAACTGGAGATGCAAGGGAGTGAACCATGTGGTACCAAGGAATGCTTACATAGAGCTGCTGCCTGCATTGGGCACCAACGATGGGGCCATAGCTCAGTGGTTAGAGCATTTGCTATGCCTTGGAGAGCTGCTGCCAGTCAGTGTAGACAGGACTGAGCTAGATGGACCAACAGTCTAGCTCAGTATAAGGTTGTTCCTACCTTCCAGTGGATGGTCTGAGGGCATATGACCCAGCCACCTTTCTGTATCTAGGCAGGTCCAGACCAGGTCCATGCCTGCATGAGTGACCATGTAAGGAAGTTGGGAGTATTAATGTAATCACTGAATGAAATGAACGGGAATGCTCTTGTCGGCAGTGAATGCTATGTGCTCATCAAATTCTCCTGTATTTTAAAAAGAAATTGCTAGGCTTATGAATTCGGTTTCCACGTCAGTGTTGGTGCAGTGGCTAAAGGACTGAGATCGACTCAGTGCTCAAATCCCAGCTCAGTCATGAAGCTCCCTGGATGGCCCTGGGCAAGTCACTCCTAGCCTCACCTGCCTCACAAGGTTGCCATGAGGATGAATCAGATCATGCTTTGTAAGCTTCTCAGAGAAAGGGTGAAACACAAATGTGATAAATGCTATGATATCCCACAGCCTTCTGACCGGTCTGCCAGCAAAGCTTCCAAAAAACCTCACATTTCCTTGCAAATAAACTTGAAGAGTGACGAGATCAGCTCACCAATATTTTACAAGCAGGAAAAAAAAAGAGGTTAAATATTGCACATGAATTATTCATGGGACATTATTTGCTCACTTCTCCTAGCATGATAGACTTTGATGGCACCTTTCTTTCATAAGATAGATGCTGCCTCTTGTTGACTTTCTGATATGATCCCACAGGCTTCTGTGCAAGCAAGCAAAGCTGATTGTCAGACCAAACCTGCAGTTAGCAAAAAGAGATCCTTCTTGCTTACATTTGAATTTAGAAATCAAATATACTTTTGATTAGCCTTTTCGCAAAAGGCTAAGATTCAGTTTGGGAAGATGTCTGTTTACAGAAGGAATAAATGATTGCACCTTTCCCCACCTCTATACCCACAACCTGATGCTTGTAGAAAACTGAATTACCAAAAAGGATTTCTGCTTCTCAGTCAAAATGAGGCACATCCACAGATCAGGTACCCACATCACAATTCAGCATTCTGACTGCACAACCAGAAGTGGAGTCAGTTTTCTACCAAATTTTGCCTAGAAGAGAGTTTGGATTTGGGGGAGGGGCCCAGGGCTGGAGCGTCTTCTGGTAGGTGTTTTTCTGTCAGATATTTCCCCACAACTTCCCCTACACCTTAGTAGGCACAGTATTCATGGAGGACAGGCCTATCAATGGCTACTAGTCTGGTGGCTATAGGCCACCTCCAACCTCAGAGGCAAGATGCCTCTAAATTCCAGTTGCAGGGGAGCAACAGCAGGAGAGAGGGCATGCCCTCACCTCTTGCCTGTAGGCTTCTCAGAAGCATCTGGCCAGAGGTGCACCTAGGTAATTTTGGAGCCTGGACCTAAAGGCCTTTGGAGCGCCCCCCCCCCCCGGCAAGTTAAGCATTTTTTTTTAACATGTAGATCCTTGAGGGCACAAACCATACCACCCAGGACAAGCTAAATGATTTGGGGGCACACAGGGGTGTGTGGAGGCCCTAGACTTCAGCCTCAAAGTCCAGGGGTAAGAGAACCCCTCTGCATCTGGCAGGTGACTGTGGCGAAAGGATGCTGGACTAGTTAGGCCTTGTGCCTGATCCCACAACTATGACTACAACTATGACTACTGATCCGGCAAGGCTATTCTTACATTCTTATGTTTCAACCTCACTCTGGAAGTTGAAGTCACTGGGCATCAGGCTATTTGCTATGGAAGTATGCACTTACTTTGCTACTGGTATGCTCGCTAGAGCTGAAATTCTACTTTCTTGGCAGTAACCTGGAGTGAAGTTGAAAATGTGACAGCTAATGTCCCAATAAGGTGAAGGGGGCTTCTATATAGGGGTTCTTCCAGGTCAGCAGAATAGAAGGCCAGTATAGGAACAAGAGGGTAGCTTGCCCCATTTCCCCCTATTGCTGTGGGTGGGCCACACCTTCATCTTTGCCTCTGATTTCCACCCTCTGTTTCCTGTTTCTGTCCCTTGTACGTGGGTTCCTGGCACTTACTGTATAAAGCTGCAGCGCACACAATCAAGAGCAGTTGGGTGCCTTGCATTACTATACATATGAAAAATAATGAGTTGTGTAGAGCTACACTCAAAATCACAGCCAATTAAGATAATACTTAGCTATAAGTTATCAAGCCCCATGATTCATAATTAAAGCATTTAATGTATATAATTGTAGACAAATGTAGGCCTCATTGGGGGATACATTCATTTAAGTGAGCAAAGTCAATTTCTTACCATTAAGAAACCAATCTCTATCATATGCTTGGGAGACTCTAGGGAACATGGGGGAGCCTGACGAATGCAGAGCCAGTATGTTTAACATTAATTAAATTGGCAGGTAATTATTCATAATCACTCAATCCAAGAATTGTAGCTAAACAGGAAGCTGTTTGCCAAAACCTCTTCCAATGGTTTGAAGGTATTAAGCTAAACTGACTAACAGAGGGCACAAGGGAATAGGAAAAGGAGCATGTGTTGAAGTGTTCAGTCTCATGCCCAATTAGCTTCTAAAGAAAAGGAAGGATGAGTCCAAGAAGGAGCTAGTGTACAGAGGAGTTGGGAATGACATCATGAAGATTAACATGTTGCCTACATTTTCTTTACTCCTTGGCTAAATCTCATTGGTTTGGGGCTGGATTAACCATTGTCGTAAGGAAGGGAAGGTGTAGAATCAAGTCCAGGCAAAACTGAGAACCTGATCTGGAGCTCTTGGAGCTCCTTGCTGTGGAAAGCACGTCAGTCTTGTTCCTTTCATGATGTCTGCACAACTCAATATATAGTGACATCCTTTACAACAGAAGAAAGAGTAGTGGTTGTCTGAGAGTTTCCCTGTTACACGGGAGCAGCACACCTAGTCTGATAAACATAATTACTCTGTACATGGTTACACCAGGTGCCCGATTTGAAGTATAGAAGGATGCCTGTGTTTGTAGGAGTGCCATCCTGGAAATGAGAAATGAGAATGGAAGTGTGTAGGTGAGAGGCATAAGAACATTAGAATAGCCCTGCTGGATCAGGCCCAAAGCCCATCTAGTCCAGCATCCTGTTTCACACAGTGGCCCACCAGATGTCGCCGGAAGCCACAGGCAGGAGTTGAGGGCATGCCCTGTCTTCTGATGTTACTCCCCTGCAACTGGTACTCAGAGGCATCCTGCTTTTGAGGCTGGAGGTGGCCTTTAGCCCTCCAACTAGTAGCCGATGAGAGACCTCTCCTCCATGAAGTTATCCAAAGCCCTCTTAAAGTCATCCAGGTTGTTGGCTGTCACCACATCTTGTGGCAGAGAATTCCACAAGTTGATTATGCATTGTGTGAAATAGTACTTCCATTTGTTGGTCCTAGATTTCCTGGCAATCAATTTCATGGGATGACCCCTGGTTCTAGTGTTATGTGAGGGGGGAAGAATTTAACTCTATCCACTTTCTCCACACCATGCATGATTTTATAAACCTCTATCATGTTTCCCCGCAGTCGTCTTTTTTCTAAACTAACTAGCCCCAGGTGTTGTAGCCTTGCATCATAAGAAAGGTGCTCTTGGTTGCCCTCTTCTGCACCTTTTCCAGTTCTACATGTACTTTTTAAGATGTGGTGACCAGAATTGTACACAGTACTCTAGGTGTGGTCGCACCATCGTTTTGTATAAGGGCATTATAATATTAGCCGTTTTATTTTCAGTCCCCTTCCTAATGATCCCTAGCATGGAAGTGGCCTTTTTCACAGCTGCCACACATTGAGTCGACACTTTCAAGGAGCTGTCCACCATGATCCCAAGATCCCTCTCCTGGTCAGTCACTGACAGCTCAGATCCCATCAATGTTTACTTGAAGTTGGGGTTTTTCGTCCCAATGTGCATCACTTTACACTTGCCAACACTGAACAGCATCTGCCACTTTGTCGCCCACTCATCCAGTTTGGAGAGATCCTTTTGGAGCTCCTCACAATCCGTTTTGGATTTCACTACCCAAAAGAGTTTGGTATCATCTGCAAATTTGGCCACCTCGCTGCTTACCCCTGCTTCTAGATCATTGATGAATAAATTTAAAAGCACCGGTCCCAGTACAGATCCCTAGGGGACCCCACTTCTCACTTCCCTCCATTGTGAAAACTCTCCATTTATCCCTACCCTCTGTTTCCTGTCTTTAAACCAGTTAGTAATCCACACATGTACTTGTCCCCTTATCCCATGGCCACTACGTTTCCTCAGGAGTCTTTGATGAGGAACTTTATCGAAAGCTTTGTGGAAGTCCAGGTATACTATGTCAACTGGATCACCTTGATCCACACACTTGTTGACACTCTCAAAGAACTCCAAAAGGTTTGTGAGACAAGATTTGCCTTTGCAGAAACCATGCTGGTTCTCTCCCAGGAGGGCCTGTTCTTCTATGTGCTTTACAAATTTATCTTTGAGGATGCTTTCCATCAATTTGCCTGGAAGGGACGTTAAGCTAACTGGCCTGTAATTTCCCTGATCACCCCTGGATCCCTTTTTGAAAATTGGTGTTACATTTGCTACTTTCCAGTCCTGAGGTACAGAGCTCGATTGCAGGGATAAGTTATATATTTTAGCAAGGAGGCCGGCAATTTCACATTTGAGTTCTTTGAGGACTCTTGGATGGATGCCATCCGGCCCTGGCAATCTGTTAGTTTTTAGTTTTTCCAAGCAGTTTAGAACATCTTATCTTGTCACTTCTATCTGACTCAGTTCTTTAGCCTCCATCCCCAAAAAGCCTGGTTCAGGAACAGGTATATGCTCAGTATACTCTGCCGTTTAGATGGATGCAAAGAACTCATTTAGCTTCTCTTCAACCTTCACATCCTCCTTAATAATCCCTTTTACTCCCTCATTGTCTAATGGTCCTACTGCCTCCCTGGCAGGTTTCTTGCTTCTGATGTATTTAAAGACGTTTTTGTTATTCCCCTTGATACTTTTAGCTAAATGTTCCTCAAACTCTCTTTTCACCTCCCTTATCGTCACCTTGCATTTCTTTTGACAGAGTTTGTGTTCCTTTCTGTTCTCTTCAGTTGGACAGGCCTTCCAATTTCAGAAGGAAGTCTTTTTTCCTTTTAGGGCTTCCTTGACGGTACATGTTATCCACGCTGGCATCCTCCTGGACTTGGTGGTACCTTTCCTCCTTTTGGGTATACAATCTAACAGGGCTTCTAGTACTGTCGTTTTGAGAAAACTCCATGCACTCTGGAGCGGAGTGAGTCTCCTGATTTTCCCTTTCAGCTTTCTTTTCACCATACTCCTCATTTTAGAGAAGTTTCCTTTTCTGAAATTCAAAATATCTGTGTTAGACTTCCTTGGTGATTCTCTCCCGCATGTATGCTGAATTTGATCACACTATGGTCACTGTTCCCGAAAGGGTCGATGACACTGACATCATGCACCAGGTCCTGGGTGCCACTCAGGATTAAGTCCAAGGTTGCCTTCTCTCTGGTTGGTTCCAAGACCAACTGTTCTAGGGTACAGTGATACAGCGTATCTAGAAATGTGACCTCTTTGTCATTAACAGACTTTGAATTTACCCCGTCTATGTGTCGGTAATTGAAGTCACCCATTATTACTGTCCTGCCTCTCCTTGAAGCCTCCCTGATTTCCTCCTGCAACTCCCAGTCATTGTCAGAGTTTTGATCAGGAGGGTGTAATAGCATGTACCCAATAGAACATTTCCTTTCAGGCCTTGTATTGTCACCCACAGGGTTTCTGTGGAGCACTCAGGTCCACCTATGTTTTTTACCTTGTTAGATTCTATCCCTTCTTTAACATACAGTGCACTCCACCTCCAAGGCATCCCTCCCTGTCCTTTCTATAGTTTTTATATCCAGGGATAACAGTGCCCACTGGTTCTCACTGTTCCACCATGTTTCTGTTATGCCCACTATATCTATTTCTGCATTAGCAACCAAGCAGTCCAGCTCACCCATCTTGTCTCAGAGGCTTCTGGCATTGGCATATAAACACCGATATGCTGAATCTCTTCCCTGGTGTTTGCTATCTTTCTTTTGACTCTTTGACCAGTTGGCACAGGCTTCTGTCTGCTCTTTATGTGGTTCTGCTCTGTCCCCTTCTGTTTTATCTGAATCCTTTGCACCCTCGCATTTTAAAGGATGGTGTTTGCCGAACCAGATACTGCCCCGCTCCTGTCGGGAATTCCCCAGGCATCATTTTAAAAGCTGCTCTGCAACCTTTTTGATTGTAAGTGCCAGCAGTCTGGCTCCATCTTGCTTCAAGTGCAGCCCATCCCTTTTGTACAGGCCTTGCTTTGCTGAACAAATCTAAACCCCTCTTCCTGGCACCAACGTCTCATCCACACATTGAAACCCTTCAGCTCTGCCTGTCTCACTGTACCTGTGTGTGGAACAGGTAGTATTTCTGAGAATGCTACTTTGGGGGTCCTGGACTTCAATACGCTACCTATCAACCTAAATTTGACTTCTAGGACCTCCCGACTACATTTCCGTACATTGCTGGTGCCGACGTGCAGCATGACAGCTTTTTCTTCCTCGCACTGATGAAGAGCCTATCTAGATGCTGTGTGATATCCACAACCTTCGCACCAGGCAGGCAAGTCACTGTGCAGTCAACACGCTGGTCACAAACCCATCTCTCAATATCTCTAAAGATTGAATCACCCACTACAAGGAGGCCCCCACCCCCCCAGAGGAGTATCCCCTGTGCGAGAGGATATGGACTCATCTTCCACAGAAGGGGTCCCTTTTAAAGGAGCATTTCCCTCTTCCTCAGACCAAAGTCCTCCTTGGCCAAGACCTTCATTCCCCCTTACAGCAGAGGAGCTACCAGCCCTGGAGTGGGATGCCTCTACCATGTCCCCACCACCTTGGTCTCAAGGGAATGAATTTGTTCCCTGAGAGCCAGGAGCTCCTTGCACTGAGCACACACCCATGATTTCTGCTCGTGGGCAAATAGACATACATGTGGCACTCTGTGCAATACACTGGGAAGTGCTCCCTCCCCTGCTGGCTTTCTATCTTCATACTGGTTTTGTTGGCTGTTTACAGTATTTAGAGATAGTTTATTAGAAGGATAGGTCTCAGCTGTAATCGTCAGCTATTTAACTGTCCAAACAGCCTTTCTCAAGAATATGAGGGAGGGATTTATACTTACCTTCTCTGCTCCACTGGGCTTTTTGTGATAACAGGGACTTGTTCCAGGCTCCTCCGCACACTTCCTGCTAAACTCCTGCTAAACTCCAACGTCCTGTTTGCTATCCTTGTTCACTATGCTCTCAGGCCTTCACTTCTTATGTAGAGAGTAGGCTTCCAACTGAGACACAGGATGTGGTTCAAAGGAATGTGGGGCCTCCCCCAGCCCTAGCTGACTCCACCCCCTCCTGGCAGGGACAAACAAAAACAATAGAGTTTCCTAGCCCTGGCAAATGCTAGCCCTGGCAAATCACACACACACACACACACACACACAGACACACACACACACACACACAGACACACACAGACTTATCCCTTAAGGAGAAACCAGCCCCTCAAAATCTCCCCTCTTCCTGTTAGTTAGTTTGAAGGGGGGAAGGCTAAATGTTGTTCTGTTTAGAAAAGGTTGCTCACCTCCTCAAGCTGCGTCTGCTCTTCACAGAGTAGGCTTCCAGAGTTGGCTTCCAGTTCAGTATATCATGGTTCATACCATATTGTAAAGTATTTATAACATCTGGATTGAGCAGTGAGGTGGTGAACTGTGACCCTTTTGGGCTTGTGGCGTAGTAGTACATTTCAATGACTGGTATCCATGCCAAAAGGAAAAAGAATGAAGAAACCAACCTGTGATGGATTTCCAGCATCAGCCACCATCATTGATGGCCATCTTAATTCTCTCAGAGATATAAGGATACTCTAAGTCCATCCCAATCCGGTTACATCGTTATAAAGGAAGAATCTAATCTACCACAAGATTGTCAGTGACCCCAGTGGACATTGGGTCAGATCCAAATTACAGCTGAGCTCATAAAAAGTGTTTAAAGCCAGGAAGCTGGGTTTCCTCCCCCCCCTTAATGAAAATGTTGACCTCCCCACAACAAGTCACTCTCTTTTACTGGTTTTGAACAACAGTGTTTTGTAATTACATTTTCCACATTTTATTGCAAGTGCTGAATTATTTTTATTAAGTTAAACCAAGCTGACAGATTGTATTCTGTGCTGTACTTAGAGACTACAAGAAGCCACGCTTTCTCCAAGTGATGTGGGAATGAGACAATGGATATACTTAATAACCCAAAGCATTTTGGCATTAAAGTTATATTAATTTATTATTTAATTATGGAGCAAAGCTGTTGAGTGCCTGATTTTATGGCTGCTGGGAGTTCCCTAACAAAATTAACAGCGTTTAATCAATACACAGGCCTTTGAGTGGGTGTGCAGGGATGGTCCTCCTCCATCTCTTCTTCTCCTCCATCTTCATGTAATCTTGTCATCATCCATTAACAACATTAAGTGCCAGTCATATGCTAACTGTTTAATCTCTGTTTCTTCTTTGGGCCCTTTCATCCTTTCATCCTCTTACGATGCTTGTACACATAGAGTCACCATCTTTTATTTTTAAAAATGCTGGCACTAAGGGCAGGATGCCTCTGAGCATGTGCAGAGTATAGATCCATGCACGTAGTTCACTTTTATTCATATTTTCTGAATGTCTCCTCCTGTTAAGGCTTAAATTCCTCACCAGTTTATTATTTATCACCAGGGGCATAGGGAGGTTGAAGGTGGCTCACCCTCCCCCACTGCCCCCTCCACAACCTGTCCAGATGGAGCACCATCCTCGGCTCCAACTCCGTACCAGCCATTCCTCTTGAGCTGGTGTCAGAATCACACTGAAGCAGGGGACATGGTGGCCACTGGAGTGTGGCAGTGCTGCCTATCAATCTGTTCCAGTTGGTAAATGCTTCCTTCACTGACTGTGTGATTCTTTTCTTTCCTTCATTGTGCTCTCCAAGCAAGGGAGAGAAATGAATCACCCAGGCAGTGAAGTAATGGCCAGCAAATGAACCGCTTGCTCTCTGGGAGAAGGCGATTGGTGGTGCTTCCATGTTCTGATGCAGATTCTGATGGTATCAAGATTCTGACCCCAGTGCAAGGGGTGTGGCCAGCATCAGAACATTGAAGCATTGCTCATTGTGCCTTCGCAGCCACTGAACAAGTGTTTGCTTACTGGGTGCCTGAGGGGGTTCCCACAGGGGGTTCCCAAAGGAGCAATGGGGCCCAGGTGACCCCGGACTCTGCTGGCCCTGGGACATTTCTCTCTCTCTCTCTCTCTCTGTCTCTGTCTCTCTGTCTCTCTCTCTCTCTTTCTCTCTCTCTCTCTCTCTCACACACACACACACACACACACTTCAGTGTTGGCTATGCTATGCCATAGGTCCCATTCAAACGTAATGGGAAACCGGAGTTGAAGGGGCCCGAGGTTGAATTTTTAGTACGTCCAAATGCATGCAACAGTGGTTCAGACACAAAAGTGACCCGGTTCCCCTCCTGAAACTCCAGTTTGAACCTTCAGCTTGTAGTGGGTTTCTCCACTCCAACCTGAGGTTAGACAGTGCCAGTGTTATGTCCTAACAGTCCCTCAGAGCTCAAACCCGAGTTGAGGGAGGAAGCTCCTCCCTCGCTCCAGCGGTGACTGGCTGTGATTGGTTGCTGGGGCTGTCCTTCATTTCAGAATGAAGCCCAAGCAGCCAGAATGAAGCTTCACTGCAGTTGCCCTAACTGCAGCTGGGGTCCTGACAGTTACATCCAAATTCAGACGGGTAACCACATGGTGGGGGGGGAGGGATTGGAACTTCAGATCCATTGTCACATCTATATCCCATCTTCTTTCCAATAAATTTTAAGCTATTAGTTTTATACAGAGTTGGCCCCATATTATCCTCACAACAACAACCCTGTGAAGGTGCTTAAATAATGAGGCTATTCCCACGCACAGTGGAAACTGGGCTAAGGGAGCCCAGGGAGCTCCCTTAGCCCAGGGCTTAGCCTGCTCTCCCTGCAGTTTTTACAAAAGCGGGTCTCACGGATGTTTCCTTTTAGACTATGAGCCCTTTGGGGACATGTAACTATCTTCTTTTTTTCCTATGTAAACCACTCTGATACTTTTTCTGTTGGAAAGTGGTATTAAAGACAATGATGACGATGATGAAAGTGTGAGGCAAAAAGACTGGGAGTCCCATGAAGGCAATGCACTCTTCCCTAATGTATTTCATATTCTAGTGGCAGTGAACTTGATAGATTCCATCAGTTTCCAGCAGCTACAGTTGGCTTCAGGGATATGGGAGGAATGTCTTGCTATGCATACGTAACTAGACCCAAAGCATACTTTAAGTCTTGCATACCCTAAGCTTTCCAAATGTACAACAGAACATGCCAGATTCTAGAAAGTTCCCAGTAGGCCTGTGCAAATTCGGATTTGTACATTCGGTTGTTATCTGAAATGGCCCCAAATAAGTAAAGTCAGAATTAATTCTGAAATATTGAAATTAATTTAGGAAATACTTTGGAATTTCAGAAATCACAAATGGCATCATTTCCCCCCATAGAGAGGTGAATGGAGAAATTAAAAAATAACCAGAAATCAGTGGTTGGTCCTAGAACCTTGAAACTTGCCACACATGTAGAGACAGAGGTCAGAGCCTCCTGTAGTGAATTTGAAGGTGCAACAATATTTATATACTGCTTTTCAACAAAAGTTTCTAAAGCGGTTTACATAGGAAAATAATAAATAAATAAGATGCCCCCCTGTCTCCAAAGGGCTCATAATATAAAAAGAGACATAAGATAGACACCAGCAACAGTCACTGGAGGTACTGTGCTGGGGTTGATAGGGCCAGTTACTCTCCCTCTACTAAATAAAGAGAATCACCATGTTTAAAAGGTGCCTCTTTGCCCAGTTAGCAGGAGCAATTGGTCAAAACCATGGTTTTTGGTGTTTTTTGGAAATCTTTGTAAAAATGGCTAAAAATGATTAAATTTGGTATACTGAAAGACAAAAACTTCTGACACTGAAGAGCCCCCTTAGACCACTGTTCCAGCATTATGTGGAAGAAGCTGCCCTTTGCTTTCATGCAAAGGGGTAGCAACACCCCCCTTTTGCCTTCCCTTTTATATTTCTGGAATGGATGCGCATACAGTTATGAAATCTTGGACACATGAAGCCCACTTTGGCAGGACTTCATGTTGTTTCAAAGCTATGGATCACTTCTCTGATTTTTGATGAATTTTATTGGGGGGGGCAGAACTAAAAATAGAAAAAGGGCTAAAACTGCCTTGTTTAAAGCTAGAACTTTACAAAAAGTTCTGAATCTGAAGCCCTTCCTAGGATCATCATTCCACTCCCGTGGGGAGGAAAAAGGACATTCCTATGATTTTCTATTAAATTTTATCTTCCCGATTGCAAAGCACACAGTCAGTAAAAGTGAAAGTATTATGAATGTTCTTTTGTGTGTGTTTAGAAAGAATTTCTCACTTTCCCTTCTAGCCATTAAGGGATTAAACAGTGTGAAATCCTTTTGATCCCTTTTGAAAGATCTGCCTGTTCCTGCAACCAGGAACAAAATTAATATAAAATCAAGGAAATGCCCTTTTTCCGCCACAGGGGTGGAATGATGGTCCAAGGAGGGGCTTCAGATCCAGAACTTTCTGTAAAGTTCTGGATTGAGGCAAGCCAGATTTCACAATGTTTAGGCATTTTAAACAAACATTTCAAAAAATCACCAAAAATTAGGGAAAGGATTGATTCTCTTCAAATTAAATACAGTGTAGGGAAATCTGAATTTAAGTCGGAATTCATTGCCAGAGTCCATAGGATCCAAATCCAAAATTGGGTTTGAAACTGAAAGTCAGATTGCATCAAATCCAAATCAAAATCCAAACCTTCTGAACACGCACAGGCTAGTTCCCGGCATTTCTGAATGGTTCTGCCACAGGTGGTACTGCAAATGCGTTGCCAAGTTCCAGGTTTTTGTTTTTAATTTGGCAGCAACCATAATTATGCCTTGTAACATGAATTTGACTGAGTAGTTTGCTTGATTCTTTCTAACTGTCTGATCACCGTCTGATATAGGATTAAGCCTGGCTTGCAGTAGCAAGCATGAATTATCTGATGTGCTAAGTAGGGTTCACCTTGGTTTACACTGGCGTGGATGACTACATTTAAGCGCTGTCTGCTGTAAGAAAGAATGAGATGGGGCTGTAGTTCAGTGGCAGAGCCTCTGCTTTGCATGCAGAAGGTCCTGGTTCAATCCTTGATATCTCCTCCAGGCAGGGCTAGGAAAAACTCCTGCTTGAAACCTTGGAGAACCATTGCAAGTCAGTCTAGACAACACTGAGCTAGATGGATCAATGGTCTGGCTCAGTATAACCTAGCAGCCCTATGTTCCCTATGTACCATGCCCAAGTGTTCCAGTACGCCAATTTTAAGGAAGATGCTATTCAGTTGACCTCAAAATCATGTGTTAAGGAACAGGGGTAGGAAAGCCCCTTTTTCGTTCTTCATTGCCAAGATCCAGTCCTCCTACTGTTCTACACAAATATGCCTTTGATCTCTACTAACTATTACAGAAACCCTCTATGTAGTTAACAAAAGCTTTTACACTAATACACCACATGAGGGAAGTACAGATATTCCAGATGAGTTTCCCCCCCAAACAAAATAAGTGCCTAACAGTTTAAATTTTATTTTTATCTAGTTAATGGATTATGAATGACACATAATTATTTTTCCCCTGAAAATCATGTTAATTTTCAAGAGAAAATGCATGGTAGTAGAATTAGCTATTGAAATGTGATAATGTAGCACTGTTTATTGGGCAAACAGAACAGTTTTCCTAATCCACCATGAGTAATTTCTA
This sequence comes from Hemicordylus capensis, assembly GCF_027244095.1. Taxonomy (NCBI): domain Eukaryota; kingdom Metazoa; phylum Chordata; class Lepidosauria; order Squamata; family Cordylidae; genus Hemicordylus; species Hemicordylus capensis. Next base: position 17,692,641 of record NC_069660.1, on the reverse strand, counting down.
TCAATCCAATCACAGGTGATGCTCCAACATTAATATGAATGCACTTTGTCCTCCAGGCATAGAGCACAGAGGAGTAGATTTTGGTTTCTCACTATTTTGGGGAGAGCTTCAGCACATCATACTTTTCACTCATAAATCAAAGCAGTGTTAAAAAAGCAGCACTTTTTTAAAACTATGGGGAAATAAATTCCAGAGCATTTTAACATGCAAATCAAATTTCCAAAAGCAATTGAATCCTGTCACTTTCAACATTGGAAATCTGAAATACAAAACCTTGCCCTTAATATTGGAAATATTAATAACATGTAAGGTAAAGTTAAAGTGTGTTGTAAAGTCGATTTTGACAACTGGCACCCACAGAGCCCTGTGGTTTTCTTTGGTAGAATACAGAAGGGGTTTACCATTGCCTTGTCCCACACAGTATGAGATGATGCCTTTCAGGATCTTCCTATATCTCTGCTGCCTGATGTAGGTTTTTCCCATAGTCTGGGAAACATACCAGCAGGGATTTGAACTGGCAACCTTCTGCTTGTTAGTCAAGCATTTCCCCGCTGCACCATTGAATTCTGAGGGTGTTTCTTTGAATGGATGAGTATTGGCATTGGTTGCATATAAGATGGCACAAGGCAACCAGAATAACCAACCTACAGAAAGTACAATTGACTCCATCTTTGGTCACCTTTCAAAGCAATGTGATGGGGTGTTTCTTTTCAAAAAGCATTTGAAGCAAGATAATGGGGCTATTCACACAATTGTAGATTGTAGATTTTCTACAATCGTGAGAACCACCGGGCTTGGCTGCGAGCCCGGTGGTTCTTGAGCGGATAACCCGCTCAAGTAGCCTGCCCCTTAAACTGGGTTTGCGGAACGAGCACACCGCAAACCCAGTTTTTTAATCATGTATAGCCACGGTGTGGCTCCATGCCACAGTTACTCATGAGTAGACCCCCGGCAGGAGGCTGAAAAGCAGCCTCCCGTCTCAGGGGTCTCCCAAGTATGTCCTACGCGCTTGCGCAGGGAGTACTGGTGCTTCTGGGGGTCACGCAGCCCCCAAACTCCCCAGCCCCCACCGGCTCCATCACGGAGCCGGCTGTCATGTGGGCGGCTGATCCGGCCACCAGGGCTCCCGCCCTGATCGTCTGTGGGGATAGCGGGCTTAGCCCACTCTCCCCGCTGAGCTTCCCAAACTGGATCTCACTGATCGTGAGACCCGGCTCAATACGTTTTCATCTGTGCTGTGGTATACCATCTTGGTTTTATTGTTGTAAATCTTTCTATTTCTCTTTTAAGTTGTTCATTTTGTTGAGGCTGTGTTTTCACCAGAACAATTGTGGTTAAAGAGTTAGAAGTAAGTTAATGCAAGAAGTAAGTCCGGCACACTCCTGTGGAATGCTCTGTGATAACCCAGAATTTCTGGGCAATCCTGGTTAAATCCCTGAGGTTAACTAGTATTTAACCAGGATAGATAACTAGGATCTGGTCCTAGTTAGTAATCCTAGTTAAATTCTGGTTAACCTCGGGGATTTAGCCAGGATTGCCTGGAAATTCCAGGTCCTCATGACATGCTCCGCGGGAATGCATGGGGCTCACCGATTGCATTTAACACTTTAACTGTGATTGCTCTGGTCTTGAGAATGCAGCCTGAAATTTCAAACCACCCGGGGTTCATAATATTGCAAAGAAAGGAAGGAGATAAATGAAACGAAGAGATAATAATTTTGATAGTCAGCCCAGTGAGGCCACTTGAGGTTGTTACCCAGCAGTGTCAGGCTGCTGCCGCCGCCACTGTTGCCACTGCTACCCCGCCCTCCAGGGGAAGGAAGTGGAAGAGGAAGTGTGGAGGAGAGGAGTCTCAATGCTTTGGCCTACTCTATACTTCCTCTTCTGTTACTTTCCTCTCTTATTTATTATTATTTCTTTAAAATATTTATACCACACCCCTCCAGTGCACTGCTGCTCGGGGCAGCTCACAACAATGATAGGTACAAGATACAATGAAAGTAATAAAATTAACCACAATTATTATTAGGTTCAAATTAAAGGCTATTTTAAAAGCTACAGCTGAAAATTATAAAAAGCTAAAGAACCTACCAGATATAACAAAAAACCCCAACAACATAGAGCATTAATAATCCTCCTTAAAAAGGTGTGTTTTAAGAAGTTTTTTAAAAACACTGAGGGAGGGAACATGGTGAAGCTCTTCAGGGAGGGCATTCCAGAGCCGAGGGGCCACAACTGAAAAAGCCCTGTCTCTAGTCCCCACCAACCAGATCTCTGTTAGTGCCATGAGAAGGGCCTGAGATGATGAGTGGAGGGCCCTGGCAGATTCATATGGGAGAATGTGGTCCGACAGGTAACCTGGCCCCAAGCTGTGTAGGGCTTCTCTTGTCAAAATAGTGCTGAGCACAGGAGTATGAGCAGTGGCGTAGTGGGGGGAAACGGTGCCCAGGGCAAGCTCTGGCCCTGGAATTGCGCCCCCCGCCCACCACACATAACTGTGTGCGTCCCCTGGTGAGCGCGGCAGTGGCTGGCGGGCAGCGGCGGGACTCGGGAGTGAGCGCGGCGGTGGCTGGCGGGCGGCAGCGGGACTCGGGAGTGAGCACGGCGGTGGTGGCTGGCAGGCAGCAGGACTCGGGAGTGAGCGCGGTGGCGGTGGCTGGCGGGTGGTGGCGGGACTCGGGAGTGAGCACAGCGGTGGCTGGCGGGTGGCGGCGGGACTCGGGATTGAGCGCGGCGGTGGTGGGTGGTGGGCGGCGGCGGATCGCCGCCGAGTGCAGCAGAGCAACGCCGAGGCCTGCCTTCTGGCCCGGCGTCGCTTCCCAACTGAGGCGCAGTTGGGAAGCGACACCGGGACAGAAGGCAGGCCTCGGCGTTGCTCTGCTGCACTCGGCAGCGATCCGCCGCCGCCCACCATCCACCGCCGCCGCGCTCAATCCTGAGTCCTGCTGCCGCCCGCCAGCCACCGTGCGATCGGGGGGGGGGTTGGGGGGGCATGCCACTTTTTGGCGCCCCCCACGTGGCCCACCGGAGTGGCGCCCAGGGCACGTGCCCTGCCTACCCCCCCTATCATTACGCCCCTGAGTATGAGGAGGAAGAGTTCTGGTGACAGCATTATGTTCCTTCAGGTAGGCCCATGCAGAGGTGTAACTATAGGGGGGCAGGGGGGGCACGTGCCCCGGGCACCATCTTTTCTGGTCACGTGGGGGGCGCCGCCATGACCAATTTTAAATTTTTTTAAAAAAAATTTTGTTAATACAAATGTTTCCTGCTCAGTGCAGCAGCGCTGCAGCAGTCAAGGGAGTGCGTCGGTGCCCCCTTCCCCACGAGCGGTCCCTTCCGCGCCGCCTGCACCCCCCCCCCATTGCTTTGCTGGCGCCTGGCAGCCAGTCAGTGGCCTGGCTTGGCGGCGGCGGGCGCTTGTGAGGAAAAACCTAAGTATAATGTAGTATGTTGGGGGGGCGCGGTGGGGGGGGCACCATTTCAGTGCTTGCCCCGAGCCCCGTTTCCCCTAGTTACGCCTCTGGGCCCATGTGGCTCAGCAAGGTATCATACAAGGGGGTGCGTGGCACCTTGCCACATTACCTTGGATGACAGAGGTGCATGGGCTGGTTCTGATACTTTCTGCTTCGTAAAGAAGGACGTACAACTGCAGACTGCCCAAAACATATGCTCCTATGCATTAAAAAGCTTGATAATAATAGCTGGGGGCTGAGAATGAATGAATTTCCTCCATTCTGTTCCTATATTGGTTTATGGGCTTGCTTTGCCCTTCACCTCACTTCCCCTGCATTTCTGATTTAACCAGCACAATTTCTAAAATTCTGGGATTGGAGCATGCTCTGTTTGCTTCAGCATTCAGTTCCTCCTCTTCATTTGCATTGCTCTCCTGCTCTGGGTTGCTTGATGTGCTTCATGTCTGCAGTGATATCACATTACTGTAAAAAGTAATCTTGATGTGGTTGCATTAAAATTCTTTTCTGTGCAATGTTTTGCTGATGCACATATATGCTACTGCTCATTGGTAAAACAGAATGCAAAAGAATCCAGATACTATTGATCTTACAATCACACTAAACCATTTTTAATGCTTTGGGTTTAAAAAAAATTTCCTCCTGCATTTCCCCATCATTAATGTGTGTGTGCGGGTAGCAGGGAGGAAGAGATTAATGAACTGGAGGGATTGAAAACTGTGGCAAATGGTACATATCTATTACTACTATGAATATTCATGTAGTGCTTGTCAGCAAATGTTCTCAAAACCGTTCACAAGAAAGAAAGAAAGAAAGAAAGAAAGAAAGAAAGAAAGAAAGAAAGAAAGAAAGAAAGTTTCCCTATCTCAAAAGTGCTCATAATCCAAAAACAAACTAAAAACAGATGCCAGCAACAGCCACTGGAGGCATGCTGAGCTGGGGCTGGATAGGGCCAGTTGTTCTCCCCCTGCTAAATATAAGAGAATAACCACTTTAAAAGGTGCCTCTTTGCTCAGTCATCACTTATCACCATCAAAAAAATAATAATAATAACAAGCACTTTTCAGTAGAATTAATGGTGCCTACTCTCTGCTTCTTTTAGCATGCTCAGTTTTATCTAGGACCCCTTCCAATGTGCTGTGTGAATTTTATTTGTATCCAGCTATCAGCACATGGTTTACAAAGGGGTATTCTCTATACTTTGAGTGGCCACCATCTTGAAACAAGATTATAGATAATCAAAAATTCCTCCTTTGGGGCCCCCTAAAGTCCCCTCCCATGTGCTGTGAATTCAGTTTGTATCAGACTGTAAATGCAAAAGTTTTTAGGGGGGACACACACACACACACAGAAGTGGTGATCTGATAAGTTTTCTTTCCTTTGGAAAATGGCCTAAAAAGGAGGACTCCCAGGGCATCTGTTCTCCTTCAGAAACAAGACAATGTAATTCAAGATACCAACATCAATAGGAAAATTTGGATGAGGAGAATTTCTGAAGTATCCCTTTTGGGGATGGCCTGGCTACAAACAAACAAAAACAAACAAAACTATTGGGTGGGGGGGCTTCACTGATTACGAAAACCAATAGTCTATTTTCTAGCCAGTCTACCTGTTCTCTAGGATGTAACCTTTATATTAGAATACACACACAGTAAAGCCTTTCATTACCAGCATTTGCTGCAATAACGAAGAACCATGCCCCTTCTTATTGCTTTGCATTTGGATATAGTTCTTTGAGAGTCTGGTATATTTATTTAGCACTGGAACTTAGACAATGCTACTTCTGAGAACTTCTGAGTTGTGTGGAACAAAACAGTTGTTATTTATAGACTGCTTCAAAACCTAAAAAGCAGGGTTGTTTGTAGTACTGAATGCTCCTCTCTAGAAGCATGCACAAATCCAAAGACTTCCACAAGAGGAAGGATGTTGGATATGATTTCTTCTCACAAGCCGCCTTAATCTCCATGCAGTAGTTACAACAGGGTAATTAGCCTGGAGGAATAGCTTTGTAAGCATCTCTTGAAGTGCATGAAGTGCTGCTTTGATTTCTGCAACTCTTTGGAAACCTGCTCTTTGTTTACTAAAATGTCTGACAGAGATGTTGGGCCCTGAGCCATGGTCACTGGACTGCTACATTTTCTCACAGTTACTTGGATGTAGCACTAGCTGGTACAGTACATTCCACCCTTCCTTTCACATTGCAGTAAAGTTTTCTCTTCACCAACCTGCTTTGTTGTAGGAAGGTTTGCTGTGTGATACACCCTGCCCAAGAATGCAGAGTGAGGAAGTGAATCTCAGGATGTATCTATATCTACAATTCTCCTAAACACACCTGATGCTAATCCCATGAGTGGCAGCTTTTGGGAGAGTTTGCAAGCATCTGCATGGGGGATAGCAACGTGGACGAGGAGACAATGGCGGCGGCAGCTGGTTGGCTTGAGAAGGTGGCGGCCAGCCTGGCCAGCAGGAGCAGGAGGTGGCAGCGGGCGGCCCGGCCACCAGGAGGAGGAGGCGGGCCAACTCGGATGGCCAGCAGGAGCAGGAGGCAGTGGCGGGCTGGCCCAGCCAAGCCCGGCCAGCGAGAGGAGGCAGCCACTACTGGGAGTGGATGGGAGGAGGGGGCAGGCTTTCCAGACCAGCCAGAAAGCATGGTGGATGGGGTGCAGAAGAAGCAGGCCAACCAGTTGGCTGACCTGCCAGCCAGAAACCGTAGGGTAGGGGTGAGAAGTGGGCAGGATGAAGGGGAGAGGAAGCAGGCCCACCAGAAAGTGCAGGGGAGGGGGGCGATAAGTGAGTGGAGGGAAAAGCGGCCGGTCAGCCAGAAAGCTGGGCATGCCACCAGGGGAGGGGAGCAGTGGCAGTGGGTGGTCCGACCGGAGGCGCAGATGCTCTGTGCCCAGCCCAGCTAGTTTACACTAAATTCATGTACTCATTTTATGGAATCCTCAGAACTGTAGTTTAGTGAGGGAACAGGTCATTATGTCAGAGATAATTACCCTCTTTGCCCTTAGAAGAAGGCAATGGTGAGGGTGTTTTGTGTGTGTGTGTGTGTGTGAGAGAGAGAGAGAGAGAGAGAGAGAGAGAGAGAGAATATGCCTCTCAGGGTGTTTTCAAAAGGGAAACAGCTTCTGCCTATCCCATGTGGGTCACGTTAAAAAGCTATATTAACTGAAGTGATTGATATATTAACATGTTAATACCCCCACTTTTTGGAGTATATCATTAAAGTGGCTAAAATGCATATTTGATTTGTAAATGACTCTTTTCACCTTCTCTACCTTGTATTATTATTATTTTAAATCATTAATGCTTCACCATTCAGTTTCAAAAATATAACATGTTACTAAAAACAGAAAAGCGGAAGCAAAGGCAGAAGCATTACACTGAATTAGATAAGCATTAGCAATATTAATAGGAAGGGTATCAGCAACATTCACAAGTTGCTAATGCCCTATTTACACCTTGAGGCTGCTCCTGTGGACAAGCAGGATCTTTGCAGATCCTGGAGCTCCTGTCCAGCCAAACCATACTTTTAAGCTCAGCTCTTAGCCGAGGATAATGGAGCAACAGCTCAATTAACCCAACCGCCTGGACTATATGCTTCTTTGGGCTGCACCCAGCCCAAGAAAACACAGAGACAATCCCCCAATACACCATGCTCGGCACACAGTGCATTATTGGATTTTCTGAGGCCAGCAGGGGTGGAGCCACCATTAAGCAAATGGGTTCAAAGAACCCAGGCCAACAATGGAAAGGCGTGCTGAAGCACCCCTTGCGTGTGATGTCACGCACAAAAGGGGTGTGGCCCGATTTCCAGAGGGCAGGCGCACCCCAACCCTCCCAATCTCCTTTCCAGCCAGTGTTTGCTGGCTGGATCATTTACTTCCCTTCCTCTCCCTCACTGGAGAGAGAAGAAGGGCAATAAATGCAGCCAGCAGCAAATGATGGCTGCAAATGACTTTGGGAGGGTTTGCACGGGCTCCATGAAGCCCAGGCCCCACCTCCTTTGTGCATGATGTCATATGCAAAGGGGGCAGGGCCCAGTTTCCATGGAGCCCATGCGCGTCCTCTTGATGTCATTTCCAACCAGCGCTTGCTGCTGGCTGCATTTATTTCCCTTCCTGTTCCTCCAGTGAAGGAGAGGAAGGGAAATAAACACAGCCAGAAACAAGCACTTCCTGGAAACGGCCTCAGGATGGCTTGCATGGGCTCCACAGAGCCCAGGCCCCTCCCCGTTGGACATGGTATCACACGCAAAGGGCGGGCCACCAGCAGGGTGGAACAGAGGCCACTGCTCTGCTGGATACACCAGTGGAGGCCTCTGGAGTTCTGCACTGCCTGCTGCAGCACACATAGGAACATAGGAAGCTGCCATATACCAAGTCAGAGCATTGGTCTATCTAGCTCATTATTGTCTTCACAGACTGCAGCAGCCTCTCCAAGGTTGCAGGCAGGAATCTCTCTTAGCACTATCTTGGAGAAGCCAGGGAGGGAACTTGGAACCTTCTGCTTTTCCCAGAGTGGCTCCATCCCCTAAAGAGAATATCTTGCGGAGCTCACACATCAAGTCTCCCATTCAAAGCAGACCCTGCTTAGCTAAGGGGACAAGTCATGCTTGCTACCACAAGACCAGCTCTCCTCTCCTCATCTGGAAGCACAGTCCACACTTCCAGCAACATTTAAAGGATCATCTGGAGGGAAGGGAAAGTTTTGCAACCTCCCCCCACTCTCCCCCAATCAGTCATGTGGATAGCCCCCTTATATTGTGCTCACGTACATGTACTCATTTTCATGTGAACAACTGTCCATGCATTCCTTTAACAAGTCAATATGGGCACTGGAGGGTCCCTAGAAAATGCGGAGTACGAATTACATAAGCCATATTTTCATCCATAGTACCCGCAGGTGAGGTTATCTCATTTTTTGCAAACAGAAGAGGGGAGCAGAGACTTAAAAGGGTTCAGGCTTCCAAGCAAGACATAAACACAGTCTCTGTTCTGATGGGCACAGCAGGTTGGATGCACTGAACATTGCAGCTTAATTATTTAAGGCAAACTTGATCCCATATCACAGAATACTAGCGCACCTTGGCACACAGTTTGGGGTTCAGTGTATTAGGACTACATGCCCAGAGCCTGCTTCCATGCCTGTATGATTCCTAGCTGCATCAGGACAAAAATACAAAGCTCATTTCAAGAGCATTTTCACAAATGACAAATGGCTTTTATTCTGCAATATAGCCCTCTTCACACAATACATTCAACGTGTGCATGATCTGTGTACAGTATAGACATAATTGTTTTTTATGTGTATATGCTGCAAGAGGGGATGGAGCATGCCTTCAAAAATTAAGTCCCAATCCTGGATGCACCCATCATGACATGTCCATCAGAACATGGACAGAACATGGACATGGACAAGCTTTACAGGCTTAATCCTCCCCACTCTCCACCCCGGCAATATATGGAGGGAATAAAGACACAGTAGGCTTCCTCTGATGCAGCCAGCACTGCCAGTAGAGAGTCAAAAGCATCATTATTGCCCACAAAGCAATGCCCATTTCCTATTTCCTATCTGCACTTCCCTAGCCTGTACAGTCATTGTTAAAGGGTTAACTACAATCAGTGGGTCAGGCATGGTTCCAGGGAGTATAACACAAGAATCCACACTTCAGTGCCAGTCATATTCCTGCTGCCATGGTTAACTAGGATTAATCTATGATTGGTAACTACAACCAGATTGTAATTACCAGTCGCAGTTTAATCCTAGTTAACCGTGGTGGCAGGACTACAACTAGTGCTAAAGCATGGGTTATCACATCATGCTCTGCAGGAGCATGGCTGGCTTACCAAATGTTTTGAACCCTCTAACTGTGACAATGTGGGATGTGAGAACACAGCTGAATGTGTGGAAAGTAGAGCAAAAACACTTCTCTGAACTCTGAACAACACATTCAGTAAAAGTTGTGAAAACCCCTCTCCATGGCTTCAGTATATGCATGTTGAAGGTACAAAAAGGACTAATAGCACTCGTTATATTCCACAGCTGCAACGAGGAGGCTGAGAGATGGTCTTGTGGTAGCAAGCATGAATTTCCCCATTTGCCAAGCAGGGTCCTCCTTGGTTTTCATTTAGATGGGAGGCCACATGTGAACACTAAGATATTCCCCTTAGGGGATGGGCCCTTAGCTCAGTGGAATTGGTCCTGGCATCTCCAGGTAAGACTGGGAGAGAATCCTGCCTGTGACCTTGGAGAGCCACTGCCAGTCAGGGTAGACAATACTGAGCTAAATGGACCAATGGACTGACTTGGGATAAGGCAGTTTCCTATGTTCTTAATTGGGGAGTTTAGGATAGGTCAAGCTTCGGATGGGCTTGTTGCCCTTCTCTTTAATAGCCACACACCTGTTAGTCTATTTCTTCCAGACTTTTCACTTTACAAACCATGCTGTTGCCTCATGGAGGTGGGAGAAGACAGAAGAAGGAAGCCACTACTGACTAGGGGAGGATAGCTGGTCTTGTGATAGTGAGCATGAGTTGCTCCCTTTGCTAAGGATGGTGACTACATGTGTGTGTTCTCTGCTATAAGATATTCCCTTTAGGGGACGGGGCCATAATGGTAGAGCCTGTGCATGCTTGCAGGTCCCAGGTGCACTCTATGGCATCTCCATCAATTGTGGTGAGTTGCTGTAAGTCAGTGTAGACAGTACTAAGCTAGATCGGCCAGTGGTCTGACTTGTTTCCTGTGTTTAAAATAAATATGCAATTTCTGAATGCAAGAATGAATTTTGCCTCCAAAAATAGTGTACAAGGTACCAAATGTTTGGAAATTATAAGTATTAATTATTGATTACCATCATCATCATCATCATCATCACTTAGGGATATGCAGAACCTCATTGTGAAATGCCCCACACTGCAGCCTCATCCTGGGGGATGAGTCTTTGTCCCACTCCCTCAGCAGACAGCCGCAGAGAGTACCCTGATTGGGCAGGGATGTTCAGGAGGTGGGGCTTACACACAGTCGAGGCAACTCCCCGCCTCCCTCTTTCAGTTTGTTTGAGTTTGGCTTTGGGAAGGGAGCGTTTGTTTGTTGCTCCTTCCCAGCCACATGGCCTTGAGGGTCATTGCGGAGCGACGTGGAGCTGCTGGGAGCTTCAGAGAGTGGCACGGGGGCCAGTATGGGTTAGGGTTAGGGTTAGGGTTAGGGTTAGGGTGTGGCTGAAGTCCTTCAATGGCCCATGCCACCATGGTTTGGAGTGGGGCAGAGGCCTCTCGGTGGGGTGGGGGGGAGCTGGGATCATGTTTGGGCCAGCGAGGATTAACAGGATGGCTGGGGCAGCTCTGATCCCTGTGGCTTGTGCTGCATTTTGGAGTGTTTGGGGCTCTCACCCCTGCACTGAGGGAGCATTTCAGCTGGGGTTGGGGGCTGGGCCATGTTGGGGCATGGTAGGCCCTGTCTGCGGCAGCATTATACTTTCACCCAGTAGGGGGCATAAGGAGCATTGGGGCCATTTCCCCCTTCTCCCTCCCATCACCAGAGGTGCCCTTCCACTCCCCCACCCTGTTTTTTTAATTCTCTTTGATTTCTTTGCCAGTGGACCTTGTGGGTGGCTTGGGTTGAGAGCATGGAGGCAACTGTGGGCCATCCCTGGGTGTCTGGGGCAGAGGAGTTCTGTGTGAGCCTGCTGCTTTGTGTGTGGCACCATACATGGTGGGGCAGTTTTGGCTTTTGTATACAGCTTGTAATTTATTCTTGCCATGCCTCCTAAGAAAGCCTTGGGGAAGAAGGGGGTTCGCCCCATTAAGAATCCCAGGAGGCCCTTCCCTCAGTCATTATCATTTTTGGATGAGGGGGACATGGCCGAGGTACATGTGCTTATTCGCAGGACAGAGGCGCTAGAGTGGGTGAAGAAGGCCCCACTGCAGAAGGGAGAGGGTCACTCAGATGTGCCTGCTAGGATTAAGAAGCACATGAGAGGGGCAGTGTGTGTAGAATTATTAAAAGATGTATCTGACAAGTTGGCATCCTTGGAGAAGGACAAAGTTCAGCCTCAACCTGTCCCAGTGGAGCCAGCAGATCCTGACCAACAACCGCCTGCAGCGCCCTCACCAAGTGAGCCCCCTGTCCCGGCACCTGCTGTGCCTGTGCCTCCTGATCCCTTTGGAGCCATCAGCACCCAAACCGTCAGGTGAGGCGGATGGGATCCTGCTAAGGAGGATGTTGGCCCATGGCCCATGTACCCGTGGACCATGCCACCTTTTGTCAGTTGGGGCTACAACCCCTTCTGGGCTGCGCAGGGGCCTCAGGTGTCTTCCTGGGCATGCCAGGGGGGCTTTCACCTGCACAGGGGCTATGGAGCAGGTGTGGTGCGGAGCTGCACAGCTGGGCAACACTGCAAAAGTAACTGGGATTGAGGGTGTCTATCCAATGGGGGTGGTCCCATCCCCCCAGCACTCGCCTTATGGGCCATGTTCCTTCCACTGGGAGACCATTTGCTACTGGCTTCCAGAGAAAAGATCTTGAAGGGTGAATATATGGACATTTTCAGTTTGCTATTTCGAGAGCCTGAAGTGAAACAAAAGGAGGGTGATGCCAATAAAGCAGGAGGGTCCCAAGCGTAAGCTAGTGGAATGTATCTGGGACAATTGGCTTTCAGGCTTCAGTATCTACATGGGGGTTATTCTCACGGCACAGCTGCTAAGGGCCCAGACTTGGTCAAGTATATGTATATCATTCATCAGGCAATCATGGATTTTGCGGGTACTTTATGAGCTCATTACGATGAAAATGTTAGATTGCGGGAAGCTTTAGCAATAGCAATAGCAATAGCACTTACATTTATATACCGCTCTATAGCCGGAGCTCTCTAAGTGGTTTACAATGATTTAGCATATTGCCCCCAACATTCTGGGTACTCATTTTACCGACATCGGAAGGATGGAAGGCTGAGTCAACCTTGAGCCCCTGGTCAGGATCGAACTTGTAACCTTCTGGTTACAGGGCGGCAGTTTTACCACTGCGCCACCAGGGGCTTTAGACCCCACTCTCCTGGAGCCCTGCAAGTTCTGCCACATGTGTGGCTTCTGTGGTGCTAAGCACCCCAGCTCTTCCTGTAACCAGGGTAAGGGCTGGAATGTGAGAGCCAAACATTGCCAACTCAACCAAGAGAGGGGTAACCCCCCCTTCTCCATCTCCAGGAAAAGGGGCCCAGTCCATTTGGGAGTTGGGAGTGCTGTTCCAGCTTTTGGCAGATTACCCAGATCACCAGGATGCAGGTTATTTGTTGAGGGGCTTCATTGAGGGTTTTCGAATCCCATCGTCCTCACGGCAGGAAAAATTTCTTGCACATAATTTGCATTCTGTAGTGAGCATGGAGGAGGTGGTGCACGGGACAATAGCTAAGGAGGTGGCAGCCAGTAGAGTACTGGGCCCCTTTGACTCACTCCCTCTTCCTCACTTGCGCATTTCTCTGCTGGGGGTACTGCCCAAGAAGACTCCAGGCAAAATTTGCCTGATTCACCATCTGCCCTATCCTAAAGATTCCTCTGTTAATAATGGTATCCCTGAGTACCTCTGCTTGGTGCGGTACACGTCAGTTGACAAAGTGGTTAGGATAGTGAGGGGTTGTGGCCGTGGGGCCCTGCTTGCAAAGTGTGACATAGAATCTGCCTCCTGCCTCTTGCCTGTCCATCCTCTCGATTTTGATCTGCTCGACTTTGCCTTTGAGGGTACATTTTACTTTGACCGGGCACTCCCTATGGGATGCTCTGTCTCATGTGCTGCTTGAAGCGTTTAGCATCTCTTGGAGGGGGCATTGAAGGCTGAGTGCCTGTGATTTATATTACCTGCTGCTTGAGAGTTTCATCCTGCTGATTAAGGAATTGGGTGTTCTGCTGGCCACAGGTAAGACTGAGGGGCCTTCCACAAGGCTGTCATTCCTGGGCATCAGGTTGGACACCATTGCAGGAGTCAGTCACCTTCTGGAAGATAAGCTATGGGTGCTCAGAGTGCTTATTGGGGCCCTGGAGTCAGCAAGAAAAACCAAACTTAGGGAGCTGCAAGTAGTTAGGCCACCTTCATTTTGCCTACAGGGTGGTGGCACTGGAGAGGGCCTTCTTAAGGCATCTTTATGAAATGCCATTGCAGGAGTCAGGATGCCGAATGACTGAGGGCATGTGCTGACCTGGCAGTGTGGGCTTCACTTCTGAGGGACTTTAATGGGGTATTGTTCTGGCACTCCGAACAGCTTCTAGAGGCTGAGCTCCAGGTGCATTCTGATGCAGCTGGTGGTCTCGATTTCGGGTTGTACTTTAGGAAGGGGTGGTTCTCTGTCCTGTGGCCCCTGCAGTGGGTGGAGGAAGGGATTATGAGATATCTCACTTTCCTGGAGCTCTTTCCTATCATTGTGCCTGTGCACCTATGGGCGAATCAGTTTCATGACTCTACTGTCCATTTTTGGTGTGACAACCAGGCGTTCAGCTGGTTGAACTCTCAGGTTTTAGGGGGTTGCTGTGTACCTTTGTCCTCCAGTGCCTCCACTGTAACATCCTTTTTGTAGTGCGTCATGTGCCAGGGCTCCAGAATGACATAGCTAATGCCCTATCTCGTTTCCAGGTAGCCAGGTTCAGGGAGTTAGCCCCAGAAGGCAATGTGGAACTGGAGACAATGCCAGAGGCCCTGTGGACGCTTGGCGGATAGAGGCCCAGTGAGCTATTGATGTTTCTCTGGCTCCCAGTAGTGCCAGGGCTAGTTACTCCAGTAAGGTAGCCTCTTTCCATACATTTTGACTCCAGGAAGGCCTCCTTGACACCTGGCCTATTCCTCCTGACCATCTAATGAAGTTCTTTGTATGCCTGCACTCCTCAGGGTGGGCAATTTCCACCTTGGTGTGATACTTGGCTGCTCTGTCCTTGAATCTCAGGCCAGGGGTTTGCAGGACACCACTGGTGATGTCAGAGTAGGGAGTATTCTGGAGGGATGGACTAAGGAGACGCCTCGGCCCAGGATTACTGACAGCCCATTACCACTGAACTTCTGAAGGTGTCCTCTTGCCGCTGCAATCTCTTTGTAATTCCTCATGGGAGGTAAGGCTTTTTCAGGCAGTGGTGACAGTGTCCTTTTTGGGGGCCTTTCGACTGGCTGAGGTCTTCCACATAGTGGCCAGGCTCCTAGGGATCAGTGCTTGCAATTTGCTGACCTTTTCTTTGTGGGGTCCAGGGTACAGTTGCATTTACAAAGGTCAAAGCCTGACCAGAAAGGTAGGGGCCAATGGATTGTGCTTGCTGCAGCAGGGAATGGCCCTTTTGCCCAATTTGGGCTTCATGGCATTACATGGCGCTGCACCCCAACAATGGAAGGTGCTTATTCGTGCATGCAGATGGCAGGCCTTTAACACAATGTCAGCCGTGGGCTGTACTGTGCAAAGTGCCAGTACACCCGCCAGATGGGCTTTGAGGATGCTAAAATTAAGCAGATAAGAAGTTGGAAGTCCAAAATTGCCTATGTTATGTGGGTTAAGCATTGTTGCATTGCTGCCAGCCTGTTGCTGGGTGTTCCACTCTTTCTGTTCTTTCTGGCAGGTGCTGGCGGAGCAGCGGCTCTGGTGCCTGTGCTGATCTGCAGCCACTCTATTGTTTTCTGGGCCTACAAATGAGCCAGCACCCCAACTCGGTTTGGGGAAGCATGCCAGCGTGTGCTGGATTGGCAGATGGTGTATGCTGTGCAGCCAGTTGCTTCTAGCATTTTGGAAGTATTTAGTAGTTAGTGTCCCACCCAAAAGATTTTGATTGTGCACTTGAGTGGAAATGATTTGGGTAAGCGAACTGGGCTCTCCTCGATTCAACAAGCCACATCCGATTTTTCCACCATTCGTTGGGGTGATTATAATTTGGGCTGGTTGGCTGCAGCGTAGGATTTGGAGAGGGGGTTGCAGGATTTGTGTGGGGATGAGAGGGCCAGGGGGAAAAGGTTAATACCACCATGGGTAGGTGTACAGAGCCAGCATAGCTAAGTGGTTAGAGTGCTAGACAAGGATCGGGAAGACCTGAGTTTGAATTCCCACTCAGCCAAGAAACTCATTGGGTGACTCTGAACCAGTCACTTAACTCTCAGCCTAACTTACCTCACAGGGTTGTTGTGAGGATAAAATAACCATGTACACCACTCTGTGTTCCTTGGAGGAAGAGTGGGATATAAATGGAAAATAAATAAATAAATTTATCCTGCAACTGAGGATTGTACATTCATTGTCACATCTCTTTTGGGCTGACGGGGTTCATATGTCCACCGAGTGGTGTGATATGTATTTGGTTAACCTGTGGCGGGGGCTTGTTGAAATCTTGTAGCGTGGTAGGGGAGGAAGGCCAAGCTAGGCTGACCTCCCTCCGTGGCAGATACAGCGCAGGCTGAGTGGAGTTGGAGAAGGGTTTGAGATTGGTGAGCATCCTTGGGCAGTTCAAAATGGTGGATTGGTAAATCGGTCCTTAGAGGCTTGGTGACTCGGGGGCTTTGATTCTCCATGACACCATCTTCAGGGCTTCACAAACCTTAAAGACTGAGCGGCTTGGGGTGGGGGTTAAGCCCTAGAAGTTGCCCTGAGCCTCTGGGGTTGGCAGTGATGGAGATGAAACGGGTTTGCATTGCTTCTATCCTTGAGGCAGGGTGTGTCGCCCATTCAAGGCACAGGGAAGGACTTTCATGTCTGAACCCAGCCTTGGTTAGGTCTGCACTGTTGGGAGGTGGAGTTTATTCCACATTCAGTTTCCAGATTTGATCATTTAAATCAAGCTGTGGCCTTTATTTTATTTATTTATTTGATTTTTATACCACCCTTCCGAGCTGGCTCAGGGCGGTTTACAATTAAAAACCAGAAATCATTAAAAACAATTAAAACAGGAATACAAATATAAACACCAATTTAAAAACATCTTAAAAAACAATTAAACTATCAAAAAAATTAAAACCCTGAAAACCAGGTTAACATTAAAACAATTAAAACCAATTAAAAACCCTGAACGGCCAGGCCAAACAGATGGATTTTAAGGGCTCTCTTGAAGGACAGTAAAGAATTAAGATTATGAATTTCTACTGGGAGTGCATTCCACAGCCCAGGAGCAGCCACAGAGAAGGCCCGCCTCTGAGTCGCCACCAAACAAACCGGTAGTAACTGAAGACAGACCTCCCCAGATGACCTTAACATGTAGTGGGGATCATGTAAAAGAAGGCGCTCTCTAAGATATCTCGGACCCAAGCCGCATTCTGAACTAACTGAAGTTTCCGGACTACATACAAAGGCAGCCCCACGTAGAGCGCATTGCAATAGTCAAGCTGGGAGGTTACCAGCTGATGCACCACTGTTCTGAGGTCATCCTCTTCAAGGAATGGGCACAGCTGTCGAATCAGCCGAAGCTAATAGAAAGCACTCCTGGCCATCATGGCCTCCACCTGAGATACTAGGGTGAGGCCTGGGTCCAGGAGTACTCCAAAGCTGCGCACCTGCTCCTTCTGGGGGAGTGTAACCCCATCCAGCACAGGAAGATCTAACTCGCCCCTCAGATTCTGAGCCCCCACAATGAGCACCTCCGTCTTGCTTGGATTCAGCTTCAATTTGTTATCCCTCATCCAGCCCATTACTGCCTGTAGGCAGGCATTTAGAGAATGAGTGCCATTTCCTGAAGATGAAAAGGAGTAGATTTGGGTGTCATCAGCATACTGATAACACCCAGCACCAAACCTCCTGATGACCTCACCCAGGGATTTCATGTAGATATTAAAAAGCATTGGTGACAGAATTATACCCAATTTGAATGTGCTTGTGTCTTCCTTGCTGCTGTGGTGTGGGAGCAATGTCACATCTGTCAGAAACTCATTTGACTTTGCCTTGGAGAGTCTCACAAGTTTTCTTTGAATTTTACTTTAAAAAAATCAGTGCCAATCCTAATTAGTACTTACCTTCCTAAGCAGTTCACTTACTATTATGTCAGGTAATTATTTTACAGCGTCAGACAAAATGGAATATTAACAACCTATCACCAGATGATTTGTGAAAATGCATCCTTATGATTTGTCCAAATGATAGCTCCCTGTCCTCGGTTGGTTCTAGTTTTATATAATATATTTAGAAGAATAGAAAATATCCCAGGTGAAAGAATGGACCTTTCCCTCTGGAACACAATGACTCACATCACAATTAACTGCATAATACAACATGCCACAAAAATTTGGAGCTTCCTTCTGAGTACAACACACAGCTGCAAGAGTTTTAATAAGACTACAAAAAAAATCTCCAAAAATTCTCCGAAGGGATTCATGTATCTCTTTACAAGACAAAGCAGTCAACTGCACAGAAAGTGGTTAGATCAGGAATGTTATATTGATTTGAACAGGGTTTTTAAATGGACTATATTGAAAGTGGTTATGTTTTGTAAGTGTGGTGCACTTCGAGCTCTGCAACAGGGATACAAAGGCACATAGGAAGCTGCCATATACTGAGTCAGACCATTGGTCTATCTAGCTCAGTATTGTCTTCACAGCCTGGCAGTGGCTTCTCCAAGGTTGCTGGCAGGAATCTCTCTCAGCCCTATCTTGGAGATGCCAGAGAGGGAACCTGGAACGTTCTGCTCTTCCCAGAGCGGCTCCATCCCCTAAGGGGAATATCATACAGTGCTCACATGTAGTCTCCCATTCAAAAGCAACCAGGGCGGACCCTGCTTAGCAGAGCTGTAATTGTGCGCCTGGATTCAAAGAACCTGTGCACAGCTGCTGGCAGGGCCTCCATGCAGCACCCCTTCTCCCTTGCCACTGAGGGCACCCAGTGGCGGCCCTCCCCCCATGTGGTGCCAGCGGCAGTTTCCCCGATGGAGCAGCCCAAGGTAGGCTGCCCTTCCTCTGCCGCTTAGCGGACCACTGCACATGCATGATGGCCAGCTGAGTGGTTGGCCTGGTCCTTGGCTGCCCTGCCAACCAAATGGCCTCCATGCATGCACACTAGCCAGCTGAGCAATAGGGCAAGTCAGCGTGCCTACATCAGCAGCCTCAGGGCATCGTGTTACAGCTCTATAACTTAATCCATTATGTACCCGTGCATGAATTTTAATAGTAAGCTGCTTTGGGAGCTAATCTAGGATGAAAAGTGAGATATAAATATAACAAATAATAAATCAAGAGGAGAAGGATAATATACTGTAAACCAGACACTGTTAAGGAAACAAAAGAGAAATCAAAATGCTAATGTTCCTTGGTGGGGTTCTTTTTTGGGGGGGGTGTAATTAGTTTGGCTGGGTTGAGTATGCTAATTTTGAGGTGATTATCAAAATTAAAGGATATTCAGAGCAGCCTTGATAGGGAGCTCAAGAGATTACTGTATGAGCATCTACATTCCTGTGATAAGATTACTATGCCTTTCTTTATGCACGATACAATACAGTTTCTGAAATATTCTCATTTGTTACCCGGATACCCAAAAGAATGTTTTGCCATAGGATATATATCAGGCAGAGCAGAAAAAGAAAGACTACACCGAGAATAAACATGATACATAGCAACTCTCATAGCAGATTCACCTGAAAAATTGCTTGCCTTTTATTAAATAACACTTATTAACTTACCACATTCTTCCTCAAATAGGAAACAGAACCTGACCTTTTCAAATGCTCCTTTTGTGGCAGTTTCGAGGGAACATTATAAATACCAGGAGATATTGCAGCGAACAAGAAACACGGCCGATTGAAACAAATTTAACTTTGATACATAACGCAGAGGAGTACCTCAACAGGCATATATATACGTTTGCCATTATTATATTTCCTTCCTATCAAAGACTGACATTCAGAATATTCCTGAAATATGAGTGCCCTTTCGGCCTTCAAATTTGGATTTATATCCATTTTCTGTGATGTTTATTTGACCTTGTATTAATGCCAAGACACTGGAATTTAGTTGTGATGAAAATGAAAATCCTTTATTTGGCTTTTGGGTCTACAGACACAGGCCTGATTTCATAACAAAAAATGAAATAAAAAAATGAAATGATAGACTCCAAGTTTGATGAGTGGATAACAATACGCAGGCTACATTTCCAAGGTTTGCACTGGTTTCCTTTGTTAGTGCATATGATTCCAGCAGACTCTTGTGCAAACACACAAATATAGCTTTTATTTATCAACCCACAAAAGAGCTTTAGGAAGGTGGCTGAGTATTATTTACCTGCTAGAAAAGGTCAAGATCAAGGTCTTTCCCAGAGTTTGGATGTTGTGTTGAGTATGGAAACAAGAACAGAATATAGGAAACAAAAACAGAATATAGGGTTCAATAACTGCTGCAGCAAAAGCAATGGGTGATTTGCCACTGATCTACCTGGATGTGGAATTCCACACATGCAGCCTAAATATTCAAATAAATTGCAAAATAATTTTGGACAGCAGTTGCTTGTGTGCTCAACTTCACAAATCCATTGTGGCTTTTTTCCATTTTCCAAAATGGCCAGGGCAAATGTTTTGCTAGAATTTTTCCTGGACCTACTTTCATTACACTTTCATTCCTAGGTGGGCACAGAAGCAGCTGCAGCTACTTCTTTCTGTACTGTCTGGTTGGTTACCATGCAATTTCCAAGGATACAGTTGTTTCGTTCTCACTGCTACATTTCAGCATATTGGGTAGATACATATTGGGTCGATAACTGAAGGCATGCTGGTTGGTCCTCAGGATAGACCATGACCCCTGTACTGGTCAGGTCTATACTTCTGCAACAGGAAGTATGTAGAACAAATATTTAAAGTTGCTTTGGTGTTTCTGCCTTTACTTCCAGGCAGCTTTGAGGCTAGAAATGGGTTGAACATCTTCCAAATGTAAAATCCAAGGGTCTCAACTTTATTATTGTTTTAGATTACCAGCATGGAGGACTTGAACTTAACAGACTTATATTTTAAGGAAATGGGCAATTTGGACCCCAAATATAATTGTGGAGATCTGGGTAGGAGAAATGTAGCCAGAGGATGGATAGGTTCAGGAGACTAGGAAGACCAATATATACGGCATCAGAAAGATTTCTCTTTTGTTCAAGGCTCTAAGATTTCTTCCAGATGTAATATTCCCAGTCTTAATCGAGAGCCTGATTATCTGACATCTTGTTTTCCTTAAATTCGGAAACACTTTAAACTAAAACCTATAGGTATGTACAATATTTTTTTTCCATTTCTTTTCAATTTTGTTTCTATTTTTTGTTTCAATTTGTTTCCTTTGCTTTTTGTGTGTGCAGCACAGGAATTGTGTGGGCAGCATGCTGTATTTCTAACTAAAGCAGCATGGACTCTTGCAAAGAAAGTGAAGGGACTTTCCTCTGAAACACTCTGTACTAGGGATGTGTACAAATCCATTTTTGTGATTTGGTTCCAGTTTGAATCCAATCAGCCTGATTTGATTTGAACTTTAATCTACTGCCTTTGAGTCTGGGCTGATTTGATTGGAATGTGATTGAATTTGATTCTAATGTGAATTGATTTGGCCAAATTTTAAGGGATGGGGGCACCAAAGTGGGTCTGGTGGCATGGCTCCATGGGTGCCACCCAACCCCCAAAGGAATCAGGCAAAGAGGTGAATTTTAAGAAATTTTTATGTTGTGGATTGACTTCTTCATAGGGAAGTCATTTCACAATCGAGAATCCACACACAGTGATTCCCTTCAAAGAAGTCATTTCACAACTGAGAATCCACACATAAAATTTCCTAAAAATTCACCTCTGGCTGGGATGGCAGAAGCTCAGAGGAGACAAAATGGAGATCACTGGGGACAAAATGGAGACTTGAATTGCAGAATTGATTTGAGCATGAATCAAGGATTATTCCATTCGGCCTTGAATCTGGTAGGCCTCCTCAAGGGTGATTCAATTCAAGGCTGAATCACTCAAATCACCCAGCTTCTAGTTGAATCAATTTGGCCACAAATCAGTTCACACATCCCTACTCTGTACCATGCAAAAATATGCCCCTGTG
This sequence comes from Hemicordylus capensis, assembly GCF_027244095.1. Taxonomy (NCBI): domain Eukaryota; kingdom Metazoa; phylum Chordata; class Lepidosauria; order Squamata; family Cordylidae; genus Hemicordylus; species Hemicordylus capensis. The sequence continues at coordinate 17,671,180 of NC_069660.1, read as the reverse complement.
GGCTGTGTGACCCTCAGGGAATAGTTCTGAGTAGCACAGAGAAGGGGAGATCAGCAAAAATTGCCCCTCATGCAAACACCCACACTGCTTTAATCTAGGCACTTATTGTTTGCTGCAAGTGCGTTTTATTAGTTTGGATGTTAACTGAGCAAGGATATACCTTTTAAAGTGCTTATTCTCTTATATTTAGCAGCGGGAGAGCAACTGGCCCTGTCCATCCCCAGCACAGCATCCCTCTAGTGGCTGTTGTTGGTGTCCCCTTTGGTAACAAGGGACCATCGTATTTATGTATTATTTATTTTTCTGTGTAAACTGCTTTGAGAACTTTGGTTGAAGAGCAATATATACATATTCATCATCGTAGTAGATGTCAGACATTAAAATCAGCTGTCTTAAAAGCTAAGGCATGTTTGACTACTCCTACCTTAACCTTTCCATAAGGTCAAGAAGTCCAGCATTACATGGTCACTTTCCTCTAAAGTCCCCAGTATTTCAACCTTATTGATCAACTTTCCCCTACTAGTTATGATCAAGTAAAGGATAGGCTATTTGTCTAACAGAGGAAGTTGTCAGCATGGCAGTTCAGGAATTTGATAGAGACTTGTTGCTTAGTGGCGTTTGGCTCTCAGCACATATCAGGGTAACAGAAATTGCCTATCTATCTATCTATCTATCTATCTATCTATCTATCTATCTATCTATCTATCTATCTATCTATCTATAATTCTCTAAGGCATACCCATGGCTAATCCCATGTGTGGCAGCTCTCGCAAGAATTCACGAGCAGAAGCACCATGGTGATTGGGCAGTGGGGATTCCATATGCAGATAGGGAAGAAGAGACTCTGATGATTAAGATCAGTTGGAATGCAATTGTTACTGGTCAGAAGATGTTCTCGATTGTAGAGGAGAGGAAGATAGATAGATAGATAGATAGATAGATAGATAGATAGATAGATAGATAGATGGATGGATGGATGGATGGATGGATGGCAGGGGTCTGTGAAGAGAGGGGTCGTGATGGAGGAATGAGCCTCTTCAGGAGAAGAAGGCTGCCATTGTGAGAATTTGATGAGCAAACAAAATGAACAAGATCTGTTAACTCAGGAAGGGAGAGAAAGGGGGGAGGGAAGGGGAGGGAAGAAAGATAGTGGGGAAGAGTGAGTGGAGGAGAGAGAAAGAGAGAGAAAAAGGGAGGGGAAGAGAGAAAGAAGGAAGGGCAAGGGACAGGCCTGAGCATGTCAGCAGCCTGAGAGGAACAAGTGGCCACGGTGGCGGCAGCAACAAGGAAGGGCCCAGTCAGCCACTACTGCTGCTGAGAGCAGGAGCAGGGCTCTAGTGAAGGTGGGGTGGTCTCTGGGGATAGGGGGCTGCAGCTAGGCCAATAGGCACCACAACGCTGCAGCTGTGACCAAGAGAGGTTTGGAAGCAACTGGACGGAAGAGGGAGAGCAGGAATGCGGCTCAGGTGAGGGTGGAGAGATCTCTGAGGTGAGGGGGCTGTGGCAGGGAGTGAGGGAAGCAATCAAGTACTAAAGCACAGATGCTCTGTGCGGGTTAAGCTAGTTACTACTAATTCTTGTCTCCTTGAATTTGTTTTCAGGAAAGCATCAGCCACATCCTTGCTGGTGCTAGAGGGCTAACTTGTGGACCGTCGAACCACATCCACACTCAGAAGTGAAAAATGTTCCGAGTATTTTGCCAGCAAGAGTCTACAAAAGCAAGCAGTTTATTTCTAGCGAGTTCCTTATGCCTCCCCCTTCCCCCCATTTATTTTTTAGATACCCAGCAGGATTATAAGTGGATGCAGTGGAATGCTGTATTCAATGCATTCTTTACTACTTCTCAGAATAAAAATCTTTTTGACACTGCAAACATTTTCCTGTATTGTTGGCATATATTTTCTTTATCCTGGAAGGGAGCATAATGCCAGCACAGAGTATTTTTATTTATTTATTTAAAAAATCATATTCTTTAGTGAGCAAGCAAGTAGGCTACTGACCACCAGCCCTGCCTCAACTTGCCCAGTTGGATGAAGACCATCTCAAGGACATACCACTGTGCTTAAAAAAGAAATCTCTGAACATCTCATTGTCCTTCCCTTGTATAATTAACTAGTATTTTTAAGCCTGTTAAAATAACGGGCGCTAGTTGGGTTACGTTTTTCCCCTCTCCTCCCCCCCGCCCCACTCCCTCTTGCCCCTCCCCCCGCCCTCCCCCCCCTGCATTTTTAAATTTTCTTCTTACCGGCCCGCCGCTCCTCTTCCCAGGCGGCAAACAGTTAATTTTGGAAGTGGCGGTGAAGCAGCAGCAGGAGGCGGCAACTGGGTCTGATGCCGGCTGCGGCGGGCCTGCCATGCCACGCGGCCTGCCGTGGCCGCTGCCGCCGCTTGCCCGTCGTTGCGGCCGGCTGCCGGACAGCCACCACTCCCCCCATTCCCACCTTCTGCCCCTGGTATCGGGGCCCACTGCGGGCTGCCCGTCTGCTGCCGGGCCGGCTCCGCAACCACCAACCGCTGCCCCGCTGCGGCGGCAGCTGCCACCATGGGCCCCACTCGCTGCCTCCATCGCTTCCCCATTGTCCCATCGTGGCCGCTGCCGCCGCCATCGGACCCTGTCGCCCCACCGCGGCCGGCATCGGCCCCAGTCACCACCGCCTCCTGCTGCTGCTTCGCCACCGCTTCCAACGCTTGGAGGTCCGGACCGGGACCCAACATGGCCTCCTGGTGCCTGCGGCCGTATCTTTCTCGGACGTTCTGGGCATGCGCTCTGCACATGCCCAGAACGGCTGAGAAAGACTCGAGCGCAGAGACACGGGTGCACACCCAAGCCTTTTATTATAGATGATGGTCCCTGTAGCTTTTAAAAAGAAGTATTGCTTTTATGAAAACTTCCCCCCAATGTTTACAGAACAAACTGCACAACAGCACCTCAAAGTACCATCTCCTATGAGGACAGAGAGGGCATAATAAAGGCAGTGGAGCTGCTGCAGCAGAAATGGAAGAGAGATTGTGCAGTTGTGTTAGATGCATTAATACAATTTTTGCCATATGTAACAATAAAAATAAATATGGCAATGTTTCTACCACCAAGTCTCTCCAGTTTCACTACTGCTTCCATCCTTCAGCCAGAGCTTTGTTTGTTTGTTTGTTTGTTTGTTCAGTTTATATACTGCTGTTCCTAATGTGGCTCAGAGCAATTTACGTTAAAATAAAATTTGAAAAAATAATGAAACAAAAACAACACACACCCAAACCAGATTAAAGTTAAAATTAAATAACTAGACATCATTTAAAACCAGATTAAAAAGATGGGTCTTTAAGGCCTCCAAGAAAAATAATCCCCTCATATCCATGGGAAGGATGTTCCACAACCAACCTAGGGGTGATAACTGATAAAGCCTGATCCCAGACCTTTATGCAAATATGTTATATGTATTAGGGCTGTGAACAATCATAAGTTTCAGATCAGATCTGACCTGATCCTATTTGGAATCACAGGTGTCAGCTCCAGGTCCTTTGGGCCATTCAGAATGTAATTAGATCATCATTAGATCATCATAATGATGTCATTAGACATCAGAGCAAAGTCTGCAGGAGAAAGAAGAGGAGGGACACCATCTGCCCCCAGGGAGAACCCAGGGTGAGAGACTGGGTGCCTGCCTGTTTGCTTCTGCTGCTGCCCCCCCTGTTTGTTATCTGCCCACCAGGAATGGCTGCTGTGCTGAGGCGAGGATTGGGGCCCGGGGAGGAGGGTGACTTGGCAGTTTCCCAGATTCCATCTTCCTAGAGCTGCTTGCTCAGGACTATATAGGGTTCTGCCAGTGGCGGCGGGGTCGCCACCAAAGGGGCAACACCAAAGGGGGTTGCCCCTTTGGGGGAGCCCCTTTGGGGGACAGCGAGGGCCAGGTCTCCTGGTCCAGGTATTTGTATGTGGGGGGGCATTTAATAGTGGGGCTTCTGTTTTAATTAGTCATGGGTGAGATAGTTTTAGGATGTGTCTGGGCTTACCTGGAGATGGGGCATGTCCACTGATTGTAGGGCGGCCATTCCGGTGGTGGTGGGGAACAGAAGAAGTAACATTGGCAGGTCAGAGGGCCGTTATGGGGAAGAGGTCTTGGAAATCTAATAGCTGTTTCCCCTTTTGGCTGTCCTGCCAGCTCTTTGACCTTGGGAAGCAGTGCCAACCACCCTTGCAACCTCACCTTGCTCCTCTGTAATGCCAGGTCAGTCCAGAACAAGTCAGAAACCATCCATGATTTGATTCTGGATGAAGGTGCTGACCTGGTATGTATTACAGAGACCTGACTGGGGGAGGCTGGGGGCCCAGTGTGGTCCAAGCATCTTCCTCCAGGGTACTCTGTTGAGGAGCAGGTGAGGGGACGTGGGCGGGGAGGTGGAGTGGCTGTGGTCTATAAGAATAACCTTTCCCTTACCAGGATCCCTGTTAGAGTGTCGGACAATATTGAATGTGTGTACTTAAGTCTGGGGACCAGGGATAGACTGGGACTTCTGTTGGTGTACCGATTGCCCCGCTGCTTTACAGAGTCCCTAACTGAGCTGACGGACTTGGTCTCGGACTTGGTGTTGGAGTCCCCCAGGCTTATGGTGCTGGGGGACTTCAATGTTCACTTTGGGACTGATTTGTCTGGGGTGGTGATTTGTCTGGAGTTCATAGTGGCCATGATGACTTTGGGCCTATCTCAAGTGTTCTCAGGGCCGACACACAATGCTGCTCACACGCTTGATTTGGTCTTTCATTCTGATCAGGGTGGTGTTCCGTGGGTGGGGAATCCTGTGATTTCCCCATTGTCATGGACGGACCACCATCTGGTTAAGGTTGAACTCACAATCACTTCCCACCTTCGCAGGGGCGAGGGACCTATTGGGATGGTCCACCCGAGAAGCATATTAGATCCAATAGGATTTCAAGAAGCCTTGGAGGGGTTTAGTGTTGGCTCTGCCAGTGATCCTGTTGATGCCCTGGTGGAGAACTGGAACAGCAAACTCACTGGGGCAGTAGACATGATTGCTCCTAAGCGTCCTCTCCAACCCGCTTCAAAACCAGCCCCTGGTTTTGCAGACATGTGAACATTTGAGGTACAAGTGGGAACCATCTGGACCAAATTTGGTACACTTGAAGGGTCACATAGAGACACCTCAAACACATAGTTTGTGATAATGTCATCCAACCCAGTTCAAGATGGTAGATGCATAAACGTTTGAGGCATAAGTGAGCTAACTTGTGAACTGCCTAACCGATTTAGACCAATTTTAGTCCAGTTGCATAGTGAAAAGATAGTAGGCAGCTTAGTTCTTACTAGAACAACTTGTTAAATTATTATTTTTAAGTAACCTAGAAAATATATTCACAGAGAATTATGGAAGAAAAGTTAGGTCACATCCAAGAATCATGGTAGAAGTGATGTAATATCAAAGAATCTAACACTTTAAAAAAAATTGTGAGTAAAATACCCAGCTTAAAACTTTTTTAAAAAGAAAGGAAATAAATGCATGGGAAAGCAGGCAGATAAATGGCAAAATGTGTACCCCCCCAGCCATAATCAGGGGCAGGGGGAGAATTTGGACTCCTGCCACCATTTGGAGCTTAGGAATGCTTCAGAATTGCCCAAATGGAGTTGGAGAACTCCAAACCAAAAAGGTTACCCTATTTTGGATTGAGTATCTCTCTGACACCCTCTAAAATACCCAGTGGGGCTATTCTGACTATCACAAAAATCGGGCTAGGAAAGCCTAGCCCGATTTTTGCGGGTCGTTAGAACCACCAGGCTTGCAGCCAAGCCCAGTGGTTCTGGAGCGGCTAACCCGCTCTTGTAGCCCGCCCCTTTGCCCGGGTTTGCAGAGCGAGCGCTCTGCAAACCCAGGCTATATGCTCGTGAGTAGCCATGGTGTGGCTCCGTGCCGTGGCTACTTGTGAGTAGACCCCTGGCCGGGAGGCTTAAAAACAGCCTCCCTGCTCAGGGGTCTCCTCAGTATGCCCTGCGCACTTGCGCAGGGCATACTGGGGCTTCTGGGGACCGCGTGGCCCCTGAGCTCCCCATCCCCCACCGGCTCCGTCTCGGAGCCGGCAATCGTGTGGGCGGCCAATCCGGCCGCCCAGGGCTCCCTTCCCGCTCACTTCCCTAAACCGGGTCTCACGGATCATGAGACCTGGTCCAGTGTCTGGCCATTTCTTAACTTCCTGACGCAGCTTTGCACAGCCCTAGTCTGTATGTCTGCATAAGGCTTATAATTGTTCCTGTTTCTTGTTGAAGGAAAAGAATGAGAACCAAAGGGCTTGGAATGTCATTATTTGCAGTGGAAAGTATCTGAATATAGCCCCCATAGTTTTAATGATTGTGAAGAACAGGAGTTTCTAAAGCACTAAATATACCATGGTATCAGATACATCAGGGGTTTTATTAGAGAGATGAGTTATATTAGATATTCTGGGTCTGTTGAGAATCCACAGATTCCTCTTGGATGAATGTTATTTATTTATATAAGAGTGTGCATATGACATATCAATAAATTCCTGCCATCTTACAACAAAGTGTTGTAGAATGGGTATGTTAGGGATGCGCAAAACGTTTTGGGTACAAAACATTTTGTACTCGAAACGGGCCGTTTTGGGTGTTTCGCAGACAAAACAAAATGCCCATTTTCCAAATCCAAAAGTTTTGTACACAAAACAAAACATCCCTGTTTCGGCTACAAAATGTTTTGTTGTTTCGGACCTCCATTTTGTGGCAATCTCTGAGTAAGTCTCCATTTTGTGTTTGACATCTCTTTGAATTTCCTGCCCTTCCAGCCTTCCGATCAATGACCTAAAGCATGGGCTGACCTGCTGACAATTCCCTCCTTTTTCCCCATTGGCTCTTTTGTCTCTTTCCACTCTTTACTGACCCCACATTGGCCAGGGGAAGGGTCGAAGAAGGGGCAAGGGTGTGTGTGGGGGGGAGTCCAAGGAGGGGTTTTCAATTCATTCAACGTTAGTTACTCATTTGCCATTCTGCCTTTCTGCCTCATTGAAGAGAGACAGAGACAACTAGTTTGCATTTCATGGCATGCCTCAAGTTGCCATGATGATGCCATGCCATTGCCTATGCCTGCCTGCCTTGTTGCCAGCCTGAGCCCAGCCTGCCAGCCTGCTATGGCTACTGCATGCCAGCCTGGGAATGGATTTATCTGCTGCATTGCTTTTTTGTTCCAGAAGAATTTTTTTCACCCCCTTGAAAGATGCCATGCCATTGCCGATGCCTGCCTTGTTGACAGCCTGATTCTCTGGTAGAAAATGAGATTGTCTATGACAAACCATGAATCCACTCTCATATGCTACCAGAGAATCTACACGCAAAACATCTCAGAAACAACAGAACCCAGTACCCCATGGATTAGCAACCCATGGAGGTGGTTGGCACCCTATGTGCTCTGCACCACCATTTGCTCTGGGCCACCCCAGTGCCCCCCAAGTGCAGTTATGGGGCGGCTGAACCCTCCATTATTCCCTATAGGGAAGAACCTTAAAGACACGTAAACTGCATTAAATCTTTAAAAATCAGCCCTCTGCCCAATTCCTTTGAAATAATTCCGGCAGCTTCCTTGCCTACTTTGGGCACTACCACCCACCCTACTCTGCTCTGGGGCACCCCCTTTCCCCCTGACATGAAGCTATACTTTTTCTGAAACCTCCATTATTCCCTATGGGAAAAATCTTAAACTTCAAAAATTCACCCCAAACCAGCCCTTTGCCCAATTCCTCTGAAATTTGGGTGTTAGCTTCCACCCATTGGGCACTACCACCACCACCCACTAGTTTTGTCCCAGGGCCTTTTTGAAAATCCAAAACATTTTAGATTCAGATTTTGCAATTTCGAACAAACAACATTGGGGTGTTTCAGTTTGGCTGATTTCGAACAAAGAACAAAATGGGGATGTTTTGGATTTGGGCCAAAAACAAAACAGGGAAGAAAAAACACACCACACAACCCTAGTATCTGACAGTTAACTTCTGCATGAAGGATGTCTTGAAGGAATACTGAATAGAGCACAGCTTTTCTCCTGTTAAAATGACTTCAATATCTTTGTTATTTCTAAAGCTTCCTAACTGATAAAACTGAAATGAATTTATCCTCTCCAAATCTCCTCTGTGTCTTTTGATATAATTATTCATCAGACACATAATAACAGTAGGTGACACCTACTGATATTTGATCACATTAATTACATTTGATGAAAATTAGTATTTAATTGACAGGAAAAGACAATACTTCACTGTATTTGATCTAATACATGGAATGGGCCTTTGTCAATATTTATTTGTTTTCATGGCAACTTCTGTGCACTTTACAATGATCGGGAAGACAAGTCCACTCCAACTCAGTGTTTTACGAGAGAGAGAGAGAGAGAGAGAGAGAGAGAGAGAGAGAGAAGAGAGGATAGGGAGAGAAATGGATTCAGGCATGAAATGGGGAAGAATATGTGACTATTTTGTAGGTATGTGCACAAATCAAATTTTTCAATTCAATTCAAGTCCAAATAGAATTAGCCTGATTCAATTTGAGCTTGAATCTGCTGGCCTCAAATCTGGGTCGATTTGATTTGAATTTGATTTGATTCTATTTTAATTTGAATCAATTTGGCCTAATTTTCAAGGGCTATGGGAAACAAAGTGTGTTGGGTGTCAGGGTTGCATTGGCTGCCTACCACCCAACCAGCAAGGCAGTAGTTTAAAGATGTGCAAACTTCAAATTTTCTTTAAAAATCACCCATTTCATCAATTTATTTGAAATCTGGATGGTAGCAGGCACCCATTAGGGCACAACCACCCGACCCACTCTTCTGCCCCCGAAGCACCTTTTCTGCCCTGAATCTGTCCCAAAGATGCACAAACTTCAGAAATTCTTTAAAAATCACCCCTAGTTAGGGATGTGTGAACCAGTTTGGAGGTTCGGATCCAAACCGAACCACCCCCAGTTCGGTTCTAATCCGAACCGAAGAGGGGGTGGTTCAGTTCAGACCGGTTTGGACTGGTTCGGACACCTGAAAATTGGTAGGATGGTAGCTGGCACCCAGGGGTACCTGTCAGCCAAACCCCAAAGCAATCGAACACTCGTACGATTTTTTATGAATTTTTGAAAAATATTTTTATTTTTTTCTCATAGGATATAATGGGACTCGAACCAGGCCATTATTCCTTATTGTGGAGCACCCATGGGTACCAACAACCATGCAAACCCTGGAGCAATCAGACACCCCTATTATTTTATATGAATATTTGAAATATTTTTAATTATTTTTCTTATAGACTATAATGGGACCCGAACCAGTCCATATCCCCTATTGTGGAGCACCTAGGGGCACAAAAGCAGGGTGGGTGGTATACAGACAGGGGTGCCTACCACCCAAAAAATCCCAAGGCAATTGGACACTCCTCTGATTATTGGTGAATTGTTAAAGTATTTTTGAATTCCTCATAGAGAATAATTAGGATTGCAGCAAATGTATAGCTTCACATAGGGGGGAAAGGGGTGTCGTAGAGTGGAGTGTGGTGGGTGGTACTTCCTAGGGTGGGCAAGGAAGCTATCAGAATTATTTGAAAGGAATTGGGCAAAGGGGTGATTTTTAAGTGGTTTTTGAAGTTTTGAAGTTGGTGGAAACGGTTGGTTGGTGGTGGTGGTTGAAAATATATTCAATTGTTTTTCAACTCAACAAGTTCTCAAAAAAAATTTCCTTGCTTCCAGAATGGCTCACAATACTTGAGGGTTGGGGAAGAGTGGAGCTAGCCTAGCACCCTGGATTGTTTGTTAATTTTAAACTGGTTTGCCTGAATATCCCATCACCAGCCGTTTCCAAATGAAAAATATTGGTGTGTTGTTTTTTAAATCATGCTATGCTACAGCCTTGACAAAAAATTGTTAATCTTGCAACAGAAGCTTCCTCTGGAACCCACAGAAGGAGAGGAGAGCTGGTCTCATGTTAGCAAGCATGAATTGTCCCCTTTTATTTCACAAAGCTGATACTGTTGTATTATTTGGTTCTGCTGTTGTTTACATCTTGTAACTGTAGTCTCCTGTCCTCTGTTAATCTGCTGCATTATATTACACATGTCTTTAATGTTCTTCTGAAGCAAAGACATGGGACTAGGAGAAGGAAAGGAAGGCAGTGAGGAGCCCATTTTAAAATCTCATCTCCAGGCCCACTCCAACCTTAACATGCCCTTTGTTCAGTTAAAACCAAGGTTAAAAAATCAGACTACCCACATTTGTGTGGAGTGAGAGGGAGGACTTCCTGAGAGTACTCATGAGCAGCAAAAGCTGGATTTGCTGCCTTTGATATTTATGTTGCTAACTGTGAGAATGTAGAACAGATGAACAGTACATTTTCTATCTATATCCTGCATTTCAGGGGGCCTGTTCCATGTTCAATTTTAAAATGAACTCATGTCCATTCAGTCATACAAAAAAATGTATGTGTATGGACACGTAACTCATGTACAACATAACAGGCCAATTCTCATGACCCTAATGCATGATCACACAACTGGTCTCTGTGCATGTGTGTGGAGACCACACAAATGGCATCTGCACATCAGTGGAGGCTGGAACCATGCTGCCACTGCATGGGCCACGCTGCTGTAGGGAGCGGGGCTTACAGGAGCCAGGAGAAGGTGCCTTCTTGCTGTCCTGCCGGCTGCCTTTAGAAACCTTTAAAAGGCCGGATTTCCCTTTGCTTGTAAATGAGAACCCTCACTGTATTCTCCTTTACAGGCATTGCCCCTCCAACCATTTAACTAGGTTGAATTGGCCCATAGCGGATCAGACCCGGTTGGGTTCAAACTAGGACTGGCAGCCTTTTTTTGAGGCCGGTTCAGTTCAAGTTCAAACTGGTCCATAAAGACCAGGCTCATTTCAATTTGAACTGATTCTACACAACTCTAACAAGAAGAATAAAAGAGCAAAACCTAAGGAATTCTGGGCAAATACATCGTAAAGCAACCAGCTCTACTTTATGATTATAGGTTAGACTTTATTAGCATATATTTCCCTGAAAAAAACTAGGCTTTCCCTAGGCATACTGTAGCTACCTTTTCATTCTTGATGTTTCTATTATCCCAAAGAAAGAAACTGTGAAAAATGTACAATATGATTTATGCTTTACTAATATACAATCACTTACCATTCTTTTTTCCCTTAATGTCCCCTTCTTTTCCTGCCATAGTTTGCAAAATTACCAGCACCAAAGGGTACGTAACTGCAGGGCTCAATATATAAAGAATGATAATTGCACCCCATCAGGCATAGCTTGCAGAACAACCCTTTCCCACTAGGTGCCAATTAACAAACATTATATGGCTTATTACTGTAGCAAATGTGGAGCTTTCCTCCACCATTGGAAGTTGTTAGTCAGATGATTCTCACAGGTTAACCAAGGATGTTTTTGATTTTAAAAAATGTTGTGGATTTTAGGCAAAGGAATGAAATAGCCACAGCAGGGTAATACCTTTATTAGGAGCAACTGCGGGTTATTCCAGATGTGATGTTAAACACATCCTTGTCTCTCCCTTCTTAACAGCCCCCAAATATTCTGCTTCCTCCCTCTCTCTCTCTGTTACTTCAGAACTTCCATTGACAGAACCTCTCAAACTACTGAGCATCATGGTTAATTCTACCATAAAGCAATGCAACATTTGCAATCAGACTTGTGCAAACTAAAAATGAACACAGTTCTACTAATGTGCATCATTTAAGCACTGTTGAGATATTTGTCTGATTGGGCTTAGGGGGTGGGATCATCCTCCTTGGGCCTACCCCCAATGCATTAGAAAGAATGTCTAAACATGTCTACATGCATAGAATTTGTATGCATGTAGGCTGTTCTGCACAATTTGCTGACCAGTGGGGAAATGGCTTGACTACCAAGCCAAAGGTTGCCGGTTTGAATCCCTGCTGGTATGTTTCCCAGACTATGGGACTATGTTTCCCAGACTATGGGAAACACCTGTATCAGGCAGCAGCAATATAGGAAGATGCTGAAAGGCATAATCTCATACTGCACAGGAGGAGGCAATGGTAAACCCCTCCTGTGTTCTACCAAAGACAACCACAGGGCTCTGTGGTTACCAGGAGTCGACAATGACTCGACGGCACACTTTACCTTTACTTATTCAGGGGTCCTAGTCATGCAAACAGAGCCCATGTATGTTCTTTTTAAATACATGGGCTCTTTCAGCCTTTCAGGGTGTAGGGGCATGGCCAACAGGTGTCAGTTGGGCAAGATCCTGCTTACTTTTCTACACATGCATTCAAATGATCTTGTGAGCGGAGCAATGCTATGTTCTCAACATTAAGTGCTTAAAGTGCTTATTATTATAGATAATAGATAAAGTGCTTATTATTATAGATAATAAAAGGTGTCATATCTGAGACTCATGAACTCATGGCATATATTACACCTTGAAATGGCTTCTATGAAGACATACAAGCATGCAAGTCTTGGTCATCCACCCCCAAAAGCATGCTCCTCCCATGGGTTTCAGTGGGATTTTCATGCTCCCACATTTGTCCTCATATGTACAAAGAGTTCTTGTGCATAAAAAAGTGCCTTCCCTACATTCAGTATATGGGGAACCAATTTATGAACATCTTCCTTTGCAGTGCATGCAGATTGTTGCTTGGCATACAAAAAAAATGAGGAACCCCACAGGCACATTGGAGAGTATGCATTTGATTTATTTTGTTTAAGGCAATTATTTAGAAAGGTCCTACCTTTCCACAAGGATTCAGAGGCTAACCACAGCTTTAAAAACAATGCAACAAATCAATAAAAAAACCACCAAATTAATTCATTAAAACCAACATAGCTTTGGACTGTGGAATCCAGAGAAAAAGAGGTGTATTGAAGTCCCAATGAAATCAATGGGACATTATTTCACACTCAAGCACACTTTTGATGCTCCTACATTTCTAATGCTAACTGGTCAAAGAGGCGCCTTTTAAAAGTGGTGATTCTCTTTATTTAGCAGAGGGAGAGTAACTGGCCCTATCCATCCCCAGCACAGCATCCCTCCAGTGACTGTTGCTGGTGTCTATCTTATGTTTCTTTTTAGAATGTGAGCCCTTTGGGGACAGGGAGCCATCTTTATTTATTTTTATTTCTCTATGTAAACCACTTTGGGAACTTTTGTTGGTAAGCGGTATATAAATATTTGTTATAGTAGTTGTAGTAGTAATGATATTGCCCTATTAGGTTTGTATGTGTTAGATTCACATGATCATAACTGACTGGTTGGCTCGGAAACCACATTACAATATTCAGTATAAATTAGACCTAAGGATCAAATCCTGAAAATATAGTCTTGTGTTAGGTAGAAGTTGGTTTCATTTTGATGAACCTATCCACTTCCTAACCTTGCTCTCCATTAAACTGCCTATGACCTAATAACCGAGATGGAATGTGTTAATCCTGCGATCGTTCTGGCATAAAAAGAATATTGAGATGAAAGAATCATCAATCTTTCATAAATAATATACATGGGTGGGAACATTATAGATTCAAAGTTGCAGTCAGATGGTCGAGGAGAATGATAATTTATGCTGTTGAATACCTCTGGAATGAATCTAGGAACAGATCAAACAAAAAAGTTATAAAATAGGAATTATAGGTAATGAAGAGCTCCTTGTAGCAGAGGCATTCTGCTGGCTCCTATGAATAATTAAAAGATATGAGGTCATGGGGAAGCTTAAAGGTGATTATGACAGGAATCATGTGTTCTTCTTTTATTAAGCAATGCCCAAGCTGTGTTTATTTTATGCCACAACTTTATAATGTGAAATGATTGGCATTAAAATGCATGTTGAGAATGAGCATGTTAGGATTAAACACAGGTAGAGGCGCCAGGGCACTTTTGCATTAGTAACCCTGTTCGGGAACATAGGAAGCTGCCATATTTTGAGTCAAGCCAAAAAGCATTGGCCCTTACACTGACTACTAGAATACCAGAGCCTTTATGTTGACTTCAACAATGGCAAAAGTTATACAGGACCGCTCCCTTCCCACTGTTTTGGGTCAGTGAAAAGGTTTACATGCAGACAAAGAGAGGTTGGATACTGGCCACTGTCACAGCAGGGAGGGATGAGCCACGGGTGTATACGGTGAAAACCTCTAATGGAACAATATTGAGGAGAAATAGGAGACATTTGAGAAAAGACTGTGCTTAATCAACTGATGTGGCATGTGATGACACATTTGCTGTTTGTAATGGCCATACCCGTGAAGACAGTTCAGACTTGGCGCCACAGAAGTATACAATCACCAGATCAGAAAGCAGAGGACAATTTGGAATCAGCACCACAGAGTGGTGGATATTTATCTGAAGCTTCAGAAGAGTTGGAGGTACAAGAGACTGTATTACGTACTAGGAGTGGCAGAGTTATACATTGTCAATCCAAATATGATGATTTTGTCATGGGAAAGTGGTAAAGACTAGCCCCCAATGGGAGTCCTGTGCTTGAACCTTTGGCTCCAAGTATTTACAGTGTTTTACAGTGGAATCGATGAAGAATTGTATTAATCTAGTGGGGTGGATGTAGTATATATTAGGGATGTGCGAAACGTTTCGGGTACAGAACGATTTGTACCCGAAACAGTGAATTTAGGGTGATTCAGATCCGAACCGAATCACCCACGAAGAGCCCCAAATAATTTCGGATCCGAAACGAATCACCCATTTTGGATTTGAAATATTTGGATGTTTCAGCCCTCCATTTTGTGGCCAATAGATTCCCCTCCATTTTGAGCAATGACGTCTATTTGAATTTCCCGCCTTTTTGCCTCCCATTGACTTCAATGCAAAAAGGTATGATGTGACGTCTGCTCGAATTTCAGATCCCAGGGGCAAAATAGTGGGGTGGGATGGTAGTGCCTAATGGGTGGAGGTTACCACCCCAATTGCAGAGGGATTGGGCAAAGGGCTGATTTTTGGTGAATTTCTGAAGTTTTAGTGTCTTTGGGGCAGATAGGGGGCATAACGTGGGATCTGGGCCAAAAGAGTGGGGTGGGGTGGTAGTGCCTAATGGGTGGAGTCTACCACCCCAATTGCAGAATGATTGGGCAGAGGGCTGATTTTTGGTGAATTTCTGAAGTTTACGCGTCTTTAAGGTTTTCCCCCATTAGGTATAATGGAGGGTGTATCGCTTCACGTTGGGGGGAAAGGGGTGGCCTAGAGCGGTGTGGGGTTGGTGGTAGTGCCAGGTAGGGGCAAGGAAGCTACCTGAATTTTTTCAAAGGATTTGGGCAGAGGGCTGATTTTGGGGGAATTGTTGAAGTTTACACGTCTTTAAGGTTTTTCCTCATAAGGTATAATAATGGAGCTTTCAGCAGCCCCATAAGTGCACTTAGGGGGTGCTGGGGTGGCCCAGAGCGAGTGGTGGTGTAGTGCACATAGGGTGCCAACCACCCCCATGGGTTTCTAACCCATGGCGTACAGGGTTCTGTTGTTTCTGAGGTATTCTGAGTGTGGATTCTATGACAGCAAATGAGATTTTCAATGAGACACCATGAATCCACTCTAATTTGCTATCATAGAATCCACACTCAGAATACCTCAGAAACAACAGAACCCTGTACGCCATGGGTTAGAAACCCATGGTGGTGGTTGGCACCCTATGTGCACTATACCACCACTCGCTCTGGGCCACCCCAGCACCCCCCAAGTGCACTTATGGGGCTGCTGAAAGCTCCATTATATTATAACTTATGAGGAAAAACCTTAAAGACGCGTAAACTTCAAAAATTTGCCAAATATCAGCCCTTTGCCCAATCCCCCTGAAATTTGGGTGGTAGCCTCCCCCCATTGGGAACTACCACCCTACCCCACTATTTTGTCCCTGGGACCCATTTTTTAATCTGAATCTATTCGGATTCGTATTCTGATTAATTCGGATCCGAATTGAATCAGGGGTGATTCGGATGGGCCATATTTGGATACAAAACAGAACAGGGGTGTTTCAGTTCGGATCTGAATCAAAACACTGAAAATCCTAATTGCACACCCCTAGTATATATGTCCTGTCTCTTTAAGATTAAGTGTCTATTTGGTTGAAAGTGGCTTAGCTTTCTGTTTTATAAGTGCAAGCTGCCCAGAGTTTGTTGCAATCTTGTCTATCCTGAGAATGAAGCTGTTTGTATAGGCTGAATAAGGAAGGATTCTAAACCTACTTCGTCTCCTGCTCTTTCAGGCCCAAGGCCAGGCTAACAGGGTGACTGGTTGTGAGTATGCCTAACAACCTTACCTAGGGGAAGATCCTACAAGAACAAAGACAATGCATATACACATACATCCCAACTGCTTAGCAAAGAGGTAGCAACTCATGCTTGCTACCACCTAATGGTATGGCAGGGAAATGATTTGATTGGCAAACCAGAGGTTGCAGGTTCAAATCCTCACTGGTATGTTTCCCAGACTATGGGAAACACCTATATCGGGCAGCAATGATATAGGAAGATGCTGAAAGGCATCATCTCATACTGTGCAGGAGATGGCAATGGGAAACCCCTCCGGTATTCTACCAAAGAGGGCTCTGTGGTTGCAAGGAGACACATTGACTTGACAGCACACTTTACCTTTACCACAAGACCAGCTGTCCTCCCTTAAGAGGATTCTCCACCAATCCTCTTGTAAATGGTCTGGCATTCTATAAGTGTCATGAACCCAAGCCAACTGGACCACCAACCCGGCCTGTGCAACAAGAGCACAGGAAATGAGGAGTCTGAATGGAGACCAGACCCCCTTGCTGTACCCTTGCACCACAATCCTAAGGACCCACCAAGTGAGTCAGAGCTATCAACATCGGAAAACAAGGAAGGGAATGCAGGAAAGCTGGCACTACCGGTGGCCTTCAATCCAGAATAAACCTCACACCCCACCTTGCCTAGAAGATGCTCCTTTTCCTCCATCTTCTGACTCTATCTTCCATTCTTCCCTAGAGCCACAACCAACAAAGGAGCATTTACCACCCCACCAGAGAGGCCGGTATATAAGGAAGAGGTTGTGGTTTCTTTAAATGACTGCAGCCTCTAGTACAGGTGGGAGGAGCCTGAAACAAAGATCTGGAACAGGCCTATTTAAGAGCTCAGTCTTGAAGGAGCGGTTGCTGAAGTAACAAGGCTGTAAAGCTTTTCTATCTGCTACTGAGCTCTTGCCTTGACTCTTTGGCTCCCGACTTACTGTTTGCCTTTGCTTCATCCTGTATACTGGCTTTGCCTGCTGACCCATTGCTCGCTCCTGACCATACTTCTTGCCTGCTCCTACTATTACTGACTTTTGCATTTGTAACCTTGACCTTGCCTTCTCCTGTGGACAGCTTTCTGGCTTTGACCCTTGGTCTGATGACTTTAATTTCACAGACCTGTGCTACCTTGATCGGCTCACCAGTACATACCAAACACAACAGGAAGGCTGAGTAGGACACAAAACAAATCCATAATTGAATGAATGGTATCAAAGCAGCATACAATTGGTTTTTCATTATACCATGCAAATATTTCCTCTTGACCTGGGAACCTATTTTAGTGAAATGACCTTCTCCTAGCTACTTGCCTCTGGAGATGGATGATGCCCTTGTCCAATTCAGAAATGATCTGGGAAAATTAGTTCTAAAATCAGGGTCTCCTTTGCACACTCTTTCACTTGTCCAGTGAACATCAGGACCTGGCAGTCTTCAGGGATTGATCCTCTCCTGGCATTGATCCAACCCTCCTCAGTGCCTACCTCCACTTCATACTGTTTACCAAAAGATCCTGGGATAGATGCAATCTCTCACATGGATTTTATTTTTATTTTAGATAGATGCATATGCTATCTTTTGTCATTGATCTCACGATGATAAACAATAAGGTCATATACACAACCAGTGTTAGCAGGTGGGGAGGGTGCAGGGGAAAGCAAGATTTATTTATTTATTTATTTATTTATTTATTTATTTATTTATTTATTTAAACCTTTCTATCCTGCCCAAAACTTGTGTCTCTGGGCAGTTTACAATTCAAATAATTCAAAACATCAAATCACTTAACAATTAAAATCATTCAAAAAATTTAAAACCCAGTAGTATTATTATTTTTAGAACCATAGATCTAATTAAAAGCCAGGGTGAATAAATGCATCTTCAGTGCCTTTTTAAAAGTTGCCAGAGATGGGGAGGCTCTTATCTCAACAGGGAGTGCATTCCAAATTCCGGGGGCTGCAATGGAGAAGGCCCATTCCTGAGTAGCTGCCAGACGAGTTGGCGGCAACCACAAATGAACCTCTCCAGATGACCTTAACAGGCAATGGGACTCTTGGTGAAGAAGATGTTCTCTTAAATACCCAGGGCCTAAGCTGTTCAGGGCTTTATAGGTAATAACCAGCACCTTATATTTCACCTGGAAACGTATCAGCAGCCAGTATCATTCTTTGAACACAGGAGTAATATGGTCTCTCTGAGATGACCCAGAGACCAACCTGGCTGCCACATTCTGGACCAACTGCAGTTTCCGGACTACATAAAAAGGCAGCCCCACATAGAGCGCATTGCAGTAATGCAGCCTAGAGATCCAGCTTACCTCCCCACCAAAATGAGCAAGGTCCATGTGTGGGACGTGTGGCTTGTGTGCCCACACGATATGCACTATGCCCTGCAGCACAGAGTTCTGGAGGCAAGGGAAATGCACCCTGTGGCCTTCAGCATGGCAAAGATCCATCTAGCCCATGGCTGTTCAGTGCAGATGGCTGGATGGACAGTAGGGTTTTAATTGTTTTGATCGTTTAATTGTTTTTAAAGATGTTTTTAAATTGGCATTTATATTTGTATTTCTGTTTTAATTGTTTTTAATTATTTTTGTCTTTTAATTGTAAACCACCCTGAGCCTGCTCGGAAGGGCCATATAAAAATCGAATAAATAAATAAAATAAATAATAATAAACCCTTCTGCCTTGACTTATCTTGCTTGTGTTCCAGAAGCTAGGAGGCACTTTAAAAGAACTGCTTTATTGTCTCTCTACTTTCAGTACAGGTTGCTTGTTCTTCAAAGCACAGCACACTCTTCGTTTATCAAGATACTTTTTAATAGGAAAGATTATACAAAGCGAATATATAACCCCCCTCCCCGCCCAAAGTCTGTTATGTGACAATCTGTCATAAAATGCAAGTCATAAAACTTGAGGAGGGTTTGTCTTTATTTTGGTTTGTTCTTTCTCTTTTTTGGCACTCAGAGAAATATAAACTATTCTCTTTGTACTGGCCACATATGGGTTTTTTCTTTTCCTGAAAAGTAACAGCTCAGAAATAAGGTGTTATCTGGTCCTATGCTCCATCATAAGAACAACAAATTTGACCTTACTGGAAGTACACCTAAGAGAGAAAGGTCAGCACTGGACAGCTTAATACCACGATGAAATTCATCTCCTTAGACAAATAGTTTACCTAGTAGAAGTGCAAATTATCAGATGCTTCTGATATTGAGTAAAGTCTTCAGAGAATTGTCTTTGTGTGCATATGTGAGCATGAAGATGAAACAGAAACAACAGTGGCTGCACTTTTGGAAGCCCTTAAATTATTCCTGAAGCTTTTGGTGGTTTTCTGCAAGGCTGATGGACCAGTAGCCTGTCAGCACCAGTTCAGAGAGATGGGAGTGGGTCTGGGGAGGGAAATTGTCTTTTGTGGATGTGTAATATCTCTGTGAGCAAAGAAGAAATAAGCTAACCGAAAGGCAGCGAGGCAGAAAGGTTGCATTTTATACACATACACACACACACATCCTCCCGTAAATGGAAAACATTAGCAAATGCACCCATAACATGTATGGGAGACCTAAAAGGAAAATGATCTTTCCTGGGGCTTTTCCAGACACAACTTTAACGCAACTTTACTTTGGGAGGGTAGGTGTGCATACACATATTGGCCAGATTTACCCCAAAGTCCATGCTATATTTCAGAGAGCACTTAACACATGATTCAGGTTTCCCCCTCTATATTGGAATCTATCCCAATTTCTGTCTGGATTTTTAAAAATCCTCTTTTTGCATTGGACTATCTGTTGTGCCCCAAACTTTCAGGAAAGCCTCATGGTAAACCCGTGGTAAAGCTGCTGTCTGAAAAGCCTCCTGCTTTTTACTGTAAAAGTTTTAGCAACACTTGCCAGCTATTCAATGGTTGGGTATCAGTATTCAGGACATGCATAGCAGTTCAGATGCACAGTATCTATCATGTTTAAAATGTGATTAAAACCTTTAGATGAGGTAATTAACTTGGGGGAGTCAATTAACTGTTAAAGAGCAGTTCACTCTTAATGGAAAGTTTGGCGGGTGGGGGGTATCATGTATAGAAGCAATTGTGCATACACAACCATAACTACATTTCTTGAATTTCTTCTAGACAAGAACACAAATGTGAAATTATGGTCCTCCTTTCTTCAAAGGTCTTCTAAGCCCTAGTGGGGAGAAATCTTGAACACGAACTATTGATTTGTAGCATACACACATGGCACTCTACTATTATGCATAGCTACTTAATTGGGACAGTCTGTATTAATAAATGGCTGAGTATTACACTGAACCAGGGTTAAAAGCTGCTGGGCTTGAGAACTGGTTTCATTTAGCTCCCTCCAGCCTCCATGCAACTACATGCATTCATTGCCTACTTACATTTAAAGATATGTATAGAAAAGTAGCTGTGAACACCAGTAGACAAGAATCTTTGAAATATCCAGAAAGTCAAAAGCAACCTAGTACATGATGTTCATAAAGCTCTGGAGATTGATAGGATGTAGGTTTGAAGTCGTGCTGTGCCAAAATGAGGCTGTGAACATTTTCTCCCATTTTGAAATGCATATCCCTTTTTGCTGATTTTCCCAAAGGGAGAGGTGCTGTCTCTCCATTGTTGAGGGAGTCAAGATGCCACTCCCTGACCCTATTGCTCTCCTATGGGATGTATGGACTAGTTGTGCCAGAATGTGAATGGGAAGTTGCATTCACTTAAGCCTCCGACTATGGAAGTCAGTTATTTTCAATGGGGTGTGCAATCAGGTGGCATCTAACTGAACATCCTCATCCACAGTCTGCAGCAACTAAGCACAGATCATGCACTACTAAAGTGAAAGTAAGGAAAAGTATTGTGTGCAGAACTGGTGGACTGCGTAGGTACTACTGGGTAGGGGTGTGCATGAAATTGGCTAGCCCAGTTAGAGTCTAACCCGGTTGGTTAGAGCCCGGTTAGAGTTTGCTTAGAGTCAGAACCGGACCCCAACTGGACTGGGCCAGTTCAGTTTTGCCCCCCATTTGAACCCCCACCCCAATTCGGTCCAGTCCCGGCCCACAGGGCACGTGAAGCAGCCCCCAAAATGGCCAGCATGATGAAGGGAAGGCCCAGAATGGGGTGAAGAATGCCCAGATGGGGCAATTTACTGCATAACAGGCCAGCAGGGGGAGGGAGAACCACCACAGGGCCCCCTCGTGGCCTCGGAGAAGCCCTCAGATGGGGTATGTGAATTCTTTTAAAAAAACCATTCACAAACACATACCTCTGAACAGCGGGGGTGGGTGGTGGGGCTTGGTTGACTTGGTACGGGGTTGGACTGAATGGGGTGGTTCGGTTCGACCCCGAACTGTTGAACCAAACTGGTTCAAAGTCACAGGATGCCCTGTGCGAGTGTGTGGTGCATCCTGGGGAGATCCCCAGAACTGGAAGGCTTGTTTGAGCCTCCCGGCGGGGGTCTCCTTGTGTGTCGCCACGGCTCACAGCCATGCCGTGGCAGCTCATGAGCAGGAAACCCGGATTAGCGGAGCACTCACTCCACTAACCTGGGTTAAAGGGAGGGCTACCTTGGAGGGCTAGCCGCCAGAGAACCACCAGGCTCGCCTGTGAGCCCGGTGGTTCTCACAATGGAGGTAAACTAGGCTGGGCTCCTTTAGCCCGGTTGTCCCCCATTGTGAAAAATAGCCTCCTTGACTAGTAAAAGGAAGGACATACATTTTGGGGCCCTGGCAAATGCCCAAGGACCATCCTCAGTACATAGGTACATAGGAAGCTGCCTGCAGTTTGAGTCCCAGAGTCTGTTTGCATTAATATATTAAATACTTCTAAGGATTTTCAGGCAACACAAACAGGTTTGCTGTGAGAGACAGATGACAAATGCTGTAAAGACATGCAGTGGAAATGTATCCAAATTGCATTTTTTTTTAAAAAAAAGATTTTTCTAAGACATTACCTGCTCTTTAAAGGTCATATTGTATTGCTGCTGTTTATTTTCTCATCAGTTACTTAATCAAGTAGTGTTCATTCTTTTAAGGTCATCGACTGTTAGTAATTGATGCTTAAGCAATGTAGTTGCTCTTAGAACAATATAAATATATTCAGCTCTGTCTATTGTACATGCATATCTATTCTTTGAGCAAAATTGCAAATGAAATGGCAGTGAACAATACGACGGTGGCAGCAAAGGGATATACATGTTCATAGTTTGCAGTCCTCAGTTTCTGAGATGAAAGGTATTTGGGTTCAAGTATTTACTGGTATTCACACTACCGCTATAATCTCTCCTCTGTTCTCAAATGAGTGGCAGCTAGCTGTGATTACTCATAGCAAAAAGCCAGTTTGAATGAGATGTCAGCTGCACATGTGATAAAGACAGGGTCATGCTGAGACATTACCAAAGAATGTTGCGACACATTCTCAGGGCATTCCTTAGTTGTGTGAAGGGAACGTTCATCCATTTCAACAGATATTTTGACTTGTGTTTGGGGCGGTATACAAATATGTTAAATAAATAAATATTGAGAGCACATGTAAAGGGGGGATTCAGATGAACACTCTTTTCATGTGATTAAGGAACTCTCTGATAGCAGGATGCCCTCTGTTGCCGTCAGGGTGGGCGCACTGTTGGTGCAACCCCATCTTTATGGTGTGTGCTGCCAGCATCCTGTGCAAACTGGCTCCAAGTCACGCTGTGGAAAAACAACTCTGGGTAATTTTAGGCTTCTTCCGGATAAACAGTAGGTTGGTTCTCACAATGGGAAACTGGGTAGGACAAGCATCTTAGACAAGTTCGGGAGCTGTCCATGCTGCAGATTTTTCGTTGTCTGTCAGCAAAAACCTAGCTGAGGAAGTGACTGTGTGGGAGGCAGGCACAGGCTCTGATGGTGTTTCCTCCATCCTCAATAATATGCTGGGCAAGAGTACTGAGTAGGACATTGCTGTTAGAGCCTATGCCCACTTCCCTTACAATCCTACCCAGGTGTCCTACTGAACTTTATTACCCAGCATTTGACCAAGGTAGGAAGAAAAGCTGTCCTAGCCAGTTCCTCTCTCCCACACAGTCACTTCTCCCTCCTCCTACCTAGTTGTTTGCTCCCATGCAACCAAATTGGGTGCATGCACAGCTCCAAAATTCCCAACCCAGTTTTCAGTTGTGTCAACAGCATCAATCACTCCCCTCTCTCTCTACCTAGGTTTGTGCTGACAGATGACCAAAAATGAGGAGTGCCCACAGCTCCCAAAGCTGGGTAGGATGCTTGGCCTCTTTGATTTATGGTCATGTGAACTGTCTTATTATCTAGGTGCACTTTCCTGAAATTTTTGTATCTGTTCAGCCACTATCAAATTATGCCCCATGCATCTCCTTTTTGGGAAATAGCATCAGCACTCCATCCTCAGCTCAAATCCGTAGATGAATAAATAGAAAATACAGCACACAGAAAATTATTTGGACATACACAGAAAATTAGAGTCACCAGCCACCCCACATCATTGCTCTGCTGCTTCACAAGACAGCAAAAGTTAGTTTTTAAATGCAAAGGTTGAGCTTAAGGTGAAATGTTGCCACCACAACTTATGTAAAATAGCATTTTGTGAAATTTGATGTGTGGTCTCTGGATCACGATGTATGTGATTTTTTTTTTATCATACTATTTGCAAGACTAGAGTCTGGATTAGCTGAGGGCTCTGTAGAACTCCGAGGACTGAGTAAAAGTCAGAAAACTGCTTTGACTGCTTTCAGAGATGTCAGCTACCTAGCTGAGTCTGGTGAAAGTGCCAGTATTCTTGCTTTCATGCTTTACACACATGACTCTGTAACACTGGACTGCTGAAGAAGGAAGAAATTATGTATGCCTTGCTAAGAATAAAGAGACATATGGGTTCTCTATCTCTAGCTGGGAAAGAGACACATGTTTGCACAGAGCAAAGCTATATGGACACAGAATCTTAACTGAATAATACACCTGTGCCAGGATATAATGTGTTTAGGACTGATAGTTGATTTTATGCACCCCAATTTCTCTCTGTTGAGGATGGCAGCCTCTTAATCAATCTTGTTGCTTTAGAACCTTGCACTTATGCTTAGAGGTGCATTGCTTTATTATTATTTTTTCCTGTTTCTCTATTGGAGATGAGTGAGTTGACTCCAGCTTGCATCAGATTCTCTCAAGGGGAAAAAGTTGAACTGTTTTCCAGGAAACTAAAGAATAGCTCGGCTTATTTCCAAGACAAGTCAGAATTTGCTCTTTCTGGGATTCCCCCCTTTCCTCCCTGGCATGCTGTGCTGATGCACCAGCAGGTGAAATGCCCTGTTGGCTATTGCAGGCTGTCATTTTCCTAAGGGTTGCAATAGCCTACAGGAAACCGACATTCCCCAACAGACAGCAGGACCTTTCTCCTTTGGACATGTTAGCAGAATAAATCAAACAACAACAAAGGGACTGGCTCTCTACCTCCCTACAGTGTGGGAACTAATGACTCACCATCTGAGGTGTTCTTACCTACATCAGGTCAGGCAACACATGCCAGCTCAAAGCAGCATCACAGCCAAGGGCCGATTGCTGCTTCTCTTATGCAACCAAAGGCATAAGGCATCTTCTGCAGGAAGCATAACTCCTTGCAAGCCATGCAGCCTTTAGGGTTGATGATGCCCCTGGATAGGGATGTGTACGGAACCGGCTGGCCCGGTTCAGTTCGAGGCTGGACCAGCCTTAAACCCAGTGGGGCCAGTTTGGTCCAGCACCCCCCTCGAAGCCCCCCCCGGTTCAGTTCAGTCCAGGGGGTGGGTTCGCGGACCGAAAATTCTTTTAAAAATGTTTTTCTTATTTTTTTTACCTTGTACTCCCCTCAGGGGAGTTCCTGGAGGCAGTGGTGGTGGGGGGTCCGTGGAGGTTCCCCCTCCCCCAGCTGACCTTCTAAGTCACCCCCTTGCACATTTCGGATGCTCTTTGTCCAGTTTTCGGCCTTCACCCAGTGGCCATGTTGGGGGCTGGGTGCCTGCGCACATGGCCTCTGCATGGTGAGGGAGTGATTTAGAAGGCTGGCGGGAGGAGGGGGAACCTCCGCAGAAACCCCCCCCACTGCCTCCAGGAACACCCCCAAGGGGAGAACCAGGTTTAAAAAACCCAATTTTTAAAAGAATTTTCGGTCCGCAAATCTCCCAAACTTTGTGCAAGGGTATGTGTTTTGGTTCGACCCTGAATCATCGAATCCCCCGAACCGAACCCCCGAACCTCAACCCTCTGGTTCACTGAACCCGTGATTCGTAACTACGCCCAAATGGGCCCTTACAGTAAAGGTAGTCACGCTTCCCTAGATACACAAAATATCGCAATCTAATGAAGTGATATCAGACAGATATTTTATTGAAAGCATAACAGGACAGAATTTTACAAATACAAATGTGACGAATATTTATATACCACATTTCAACAAAAGTTCCCAAAGCAGTCTACCTAGTAATAAATGAATGAATGAATGAATGAATGAATAGGGGTCACAATCTAAAAATGTTGCAGCTTCTTTTCCCATACAAGGAAAGGGGGGAAACAGTTTTATCAGAAATTTTTGGCCCATTCCCAGTTACACTTCCAAAAACGTCTGCTGCTTTGGTTCCCCCCTCCCTTCCATAAACTAATGAACCTTCACTACATACCTAGGCTGGAGGCTCTTTTCAAATCCTCAAATCGCTCAGGCACATCTTTTTAAATTTTATTTTCCATTTTCCTTCTCCTAGCAAAGCACAGTATGCCTGGACAACTCCTGAGCGATAAATTAATGACATCCAACATTGTTCCTAACCCTCTAGAATTTCTGATCTCTTCAGTATTTAGTGTTCTTATTCCTTGTTTCTCTAACTTGCTCTGACTTAGAAATTCCCTGATTCCTGTAATAAAGCTTTCCCTTGGTTTAAGAATTCAGTGGGATTTCTGCTTTTATCCCTCCCTTTTTCCTTTAAAGAGGGAGTACTTGTTAGATGTACTGGTTTTCCTTGCATATTTTACCATACCCAACTGGGTCACTACCTTTAAAAAGATTAGATCTCTGACCAGCAGCTAATTTTGCCATAAGGGTAGTCTGCATTGCCAAATGTTGACTGCAAAATTCTCTATCCACGTATGGCACCAGGGGCAAAACCTCAGGGGAAGCTGACATGTTGGAGGCAGGGTAAGCCAAATTTAGAATCTGGTGAGTTGTATCAGGTCTAATTCTCACAAACAATAGCTGAAGAAGTAAACCTTTGTCACATAATACAATGCTCCTCTGCGGGGGGGGGGGGGGGAGCTCTCTATACCTGCTTACCAATCAAGCCTGATGTGGTCATTATACTCACCTCATACAGTAGCTGACATCCAGACTAACAAAGCACTGGTCTACAGGAGAAGCACTGATGTAGCACCTGTGCTTCTGAAGAATTCCAGACCAACTCTGTACCAGTGCTTGGTTGGGCAGGGGGTAAATTTCAAAGACCTCCCCTTCACCTGGAAACACTCTGCCACAGGGAAGTATGTCCCTGAGTGCTGCACAACTCATGGGGACATGCTTTTGGTGGTGCACAGTGCTTTTCAGGAAAAAGGAGGTTAAATTTGATAAGCATAAGCACTGGAGAAGATCTGGCCTCTTCATGAACAGTAATACAAATGAGAACATTCCAGCTAGCCACACCTCCTCTACCAATATGCTGTCTGGCCACACCCGTGGAGCTCCACATATCCAGTATTTATCTTCAGAGGGCAATCTTGAAGACAGAAAGGGTGCCTCCACGTAATGTTGGATTCGACCTAGGCATTTAGGGAATGCATGGCAGCCTGCAGTGTGTGGCTAACAAGCACATTATGGTGGCTGAATTCAGACATAACAGGAAACTGGAGGTCCCTTCACCTCTGGCTTCCTTATCTGCACATCCAGATTTGAGAAACTAGAGTTGAAGGGGAAAAGGGACCTGCGGTTTCCCTCCCTGAACTTCAGTCTGAACCTTTTATTCAGATTGGAGTTTGGGCGCTTTCAACTCTGGTTTTGCAGCACCAGCATTTCTTCCGAACACTGGCACTGCAGTTTTGGCCCCATTGAATTGGAATTGAGGGAGGAAGTTTCTCCCTCACTCTTGCCCCATTGGCTGTGCTGGCTGTCCTTCTGTCAAGATGGAAACACACATAGCTAGCTCCCTCGCCTCTCTGCAATCTCACTGACTGCAGAGAGGCAGCTCTCCTGAATGTCCGAATGCGGATGGGAGAGTGCGGGGAGGGGGCAGAACCATGGGTGCATTGGACCCACAGTTCCGTGATGCATTTGAAGGCAGCCTCTGTGCCGAGAGGGGCATGACTAGTCAGTGCACTTCCATTTTCCCCAACATGTTTGCCATATGCCATGTAAAATTTGTATTTACTTTATTTCTTTATAAACTGCTTTGGGATACCTTTGTTGAAAGGCGGTATATAAATATTTGTCATATTTGTATTTGTATGCAGGAATTAGAACAACTGAACAGGACTACAGAACTTTTGCGGTTCAGTAAGAGGGGACAGGAAGATCTCTAGTGTACGTATGTGTATGTTGCAGACATACAAAAGACTTCCCCTACATCAAAACGCAAATTAGACACAAAAATAAGAACAGAGTTTTGCCAGAGGCAGTACCTACAGTAATTTATCAAGGATTGTCCCTAGTATATCAGGACAGTTGGAGCATATTTAGAATGCCACACATATTGCCATATTTCTCTAGGCCTTTTTTCTTTTTCTTTTCCTGTTTTGGCATGTTATATTGTAATGACCAAATGTCACATTGCCTGCTCAAAGCTTCCTAGGGCATATTAAGCGAAGAAAGGGAGATTTTACCATTGGCTTTTGTTAATGACCATTACCTTGAGATAATAATTTTTTCCCCTCAATTAAAACTAGAAAAATACTTAGAGCAGAACATTGGTTTAGTTACAATAAAAAAGAAATACATCTTCACAATAATAATTATTCTCCAGGGGTGGATCAGCTCATTTACACAACTTCACTGACAACTGGACTTGTGAGTCTACAGCTTTGCTGAGATTTAATTTAACACTACTCTCAATTCTTTTGCCAAGCTAATTGCAATACATGGCAGGCAGTGAATCAGTGGGTTTTCAGTCTGTTTTTTTTTGGTAGGGCCATAGCTCAATGGTAGAGCATATACTTGACATTCAGAAGGCTTGAGGTTCAAGCCCTGGCAGCCCCCCCCCCCACATCTAGTGTGGGCACCTGCAACTGGAAACACAGGGGCTGGAGTCCTGATGGGGAGGGGAGAGCGTATGGCCACTCTGCTTGGATCTTATCCAGCAGGGCTGTTCTTATGTTCTTAAGGGGCCACAGACTGACATTATATACGTCAATTTAATATCAGCAAATGAAGCAATAGCAACAGAGGAACATAATAAGCTGCCATAAACCGAGCCAGACCATTGGTCCACCTAGCTCAGTATTGTCTACACTGACTGGTAGCAGCTTCTCTAAGGTTTAAGGCACGTGTCCTGCTCCTTGAGATCCTTTTAACTAGCAATGCCAGGGATTATATCTTGGACCTTCTCCATGCAAAGCATGTGCTTTACCATTGAGTCATGGCCCCTTCCCATTGTAGTGCCCTATACTGTAGTACCTTATATGGTTCCTTTCCAGTGATCTGCAGTTATTTGTTTCCTGCCAGTTTGGATTCTGAACATTAATTTTTTTATAGTCATGATGTTCTTCTCATTATTGATGCAGCAGAATTTCATCCTAGAAGGATTTTAGCCTTCTACATAATGAATAATTGTTGAGGGGTTAGGAGAAGAAGTTCTGGATGAGTTAATTACCTGGGCTGAACATCCTGCTCCCACAGTGCTGGAATGAACCCATGCAATGCCCTTTCCACCATGCTCATGATGTAACACATGATGTGGGTGTGCTAGAAAGATGGCTGCAGAAGCCTTATTCCTTCCACCTCAAAAAGGTTATCTGCATGGATTGTGTTGGAGGAGGCACACCCAAGTATCCGACCATATGGGAAGAGGGCATTCAGCCCAGTTAAACATCTCTATCAGTCTGAGGGGCTTTCTGATAGATTTGACCCTTCCAGCTGCCTTCCACTCCCACTCCTGAACTTCTAATTGGCCAGATCAAGCCCCACCCTGTTCCCTTCCTGTTCCCTCCTCCTCTATTGGATTATTGCTCAAACAGGTAGTCTAATATAGAAAATTAGTCAACTCTTTCAAGCTTGCTGCTTTTTTGCAAGGCTATTTTCTGTTGGCAACCCCTTTCACAGAGAATAGTTTCTCATCTTTACTTGCTTTCTGACTCTACACTCCCCAGTAGACTTCCCTCATCATGCCAGCTGCCAGAGTTTCAAACATTTTAACCCATCTTCTCTGGCACTTTTGGATTCCCCCCCCCTTGTTTTAATATGGATGGGTGCCCTTCTCCTGTTTTTAGATTAAAGCAACTGTTGCCATTGTGTAGCGTATCACACTGGTAGCTACCCCACTTGGAGCAACTTCCACAGAACCTGACTGATATATCATTGGGCAGGTGGATTTCCCATGGCAAGATGCTGAAAGAAAATTCTACCAGCTGGATTTTTCTGAAGAACAACAACATGAAAGCCCCTTGATATTTTGTCAATAGGCGTAATAGATGACTCTTTCAGTATTATGTTCATGTGCTGAATATATAAGATTAACAAAGTCCTGTACTTGCAGTAACATTGGGGATGCACTGAAAATGTGCCCACTCTGATGTCACCAGTGGATATGCTGACATGCTCTTGGCACATCCTTTAATCATGAAGGCATATACAGGGGTGATTCAGATGATCAATTCTCTCATGCAATTAACAAAGTGTCCTGAGAACACATTGGGATGTCTATCAGGGTGGGCACATTCTTGGCACAACAGGGTTGTGTTCATCTGAACTGACCCATATTTAATTCCCTGTCAACCACAGCAAATCTGTGTGACAAGAGCCCTATTCAAACATTATGTTCAACACTCATAGAACAAATGTGGCTCGGTTCGAGCTGCCTCGGCTGGATGGGTTCAGGATCAAACCTGCTCAGAACTCTACTGGTAAAAGGGGGTAGGGGAGCTTCCCTAAAGGTAGAGCGGGCAGGAGGAGAGTAAGAAAGTATCTTACAAGTGCCACCACCGGCAACTGTGTACATTCAAATCTGGAAATGCCAGGGATTGAACCTGGGGCCTTCTGCATGCAATTCAGATGCACTACCCCTGAGCTACGGCCACATACCCTAAGGGGGGGGGGTATCTTGCAGCAGACAGTGCTCAAATGTAGTCACCCATCCAAAAACAAACCAAGGTGAGCCCTGCTTAGCAATGGGAATAATTCATGCTCATTACCACAAGACCAGCTCTCCACCCTATCTTATGAAGGAAGTCCATTTTTAGGTTCTTAAAGATTCTACTAATTAGACTATCAGGATTCCAAAATACCTGGGCTGGGATCCACACAATCCATTGGACATTCGGCTTTAATCTGGGATCTACACAATCCATTGGACACTTGGAACTAACTGTGCATATCTTTGTCTCCTGAGCATGGTTATGACAAATGCTTCTGAAGATGGTAGCAATTGCCTGCCATAAGCTATGGCTGAAAAATTGTGAGGGCCCATGATAGAGATGTCCTCAAGGGAGCTGAATATAAACTGCAAGACAAGAGATTCAAAAAGCATAATTATTGTTTGTGAAGTGGGAGGTGGGGGACACCTCCATCAGTTCAGCTACAGTACTAATTTTATACAGCTCTAGTCCGGGCTCATAAGTCTGAATGCTACCAGGCATATGGAGTAGTAAATACAAGTGAAAATCAAATTAAGTTTTACAACACACATCATGCAGCTGGGAATTCCAGACTGGTACCAGCCGAAATATACGGCTAACAGCAACTTTTTCCTATCAGGTTATATTATATAAATATTGCCATTTCATTTTTTAAAAAGGATTTGCACCATCTCAGGCAATGAAGGGAGGGCGAGAGTTTTGTAGAAGAAGGCGGTACAACCCGTGACTCATGAAACTGAACAGGGTCCACCAGAAGAGAGCAACGAAGATGATCAGGGTCCTAGAGCACCTTTCTTATGAGGCAAGGCTACAACACCTGGGGTTATTTAGATTAGAAAAAAAGATGACTGCGGGGAGACATGATAGAGGTCTAGAAAATCATGCATGGGATTGAGAAAGTGGATAGAGAGAAATCCTCATCTCTCTCACATAACACTAGAACCAGGGGTCATCCCATGAAATTGATTGCCGGGAAATCTAGGACCAGCAAATGGAAGCACTTTTTCACACAACACATACTCAACTTGTGGAATTCTCTGCCACAAGATATGGTGACAGCCAACAACCTGGATGGCTTTAAGAAGGGTTTGGATATCTTCATAGAGGAGAGGTCTATCAATGGCTACTAGTTGGAGGGCCACTGGCAGGATGCCTCTGAGTACCAGTTACAGGGGAGTAACAGCAGGAGAGAAGGCATGCCCTCAACTCCTGTCTGTGGCTTCCAGCGGCATCTGGTGGGCCACTGTGTGAAACAGGATGCTGGACTAGATGAGCCTTGGGCCTGATCCAGCAGGGCTGTTCTTATATTCTTACCAGCTATGTGTGGTGATTTCCCAGATCCTCAATAAGCTTCCTGCTTATTCCTGCTTCATTGGGTGGATGGATGCATGCTGTCTCTCCAGTGCACCTGCATATAAATGGACGAACAACACAAAGGCACTACACTACAGCAGGCAGCAGAATCCAATTTTCACCAAATAAAGTCATAGTAGATGTGGGGTTTGGGCAGCAATCCTTGGTATGAGAATGGGCTGTTACAAGCGTATCTTTATTTCCATCTGTGAAATGCTGGAGGCTATGGGATTAGCTTCTCTGATTTGGTAATCCAGGATCATATGTTCTGCTTGTTCTTTATTAATACCTGCTTTCCGTTTGTTATATGCTAAGGAATCAGGGGTGTAGACAGAAGGAAAGCTTAACGAGCAACTTCTCACTTAAATATTTTGAGGGACAGAGGAAAGACACTGCTATTGAGAGCAAAATATGTTCCGGGGTGGGGGGTGGATGGAAAAGGACTTTTTAACTTGGGGGAGAGGAAAACACTTTGGGAGAGAGATGAAATGGTAACACATTGGAGGAAATTCAGTAAAATGAGGGAGGACTCCCCAAATACTTTGGAGGGATCTGTACTTCTGGTCACAATGATATATCATGCCTCGCAGATTAGGGATGGGGCCATAGCATGCAGAAGGTCCCAGGTTCAGTCCCTGACATCTCCACGTAGGGCTGGGAAAGACCACTGTCTAAAGACCCCTGAAGAGCCGCTGCCAGTCAGTACAGACGAGAGACAGTCCGTGACCTGGGGTCCTTCTGGACTTGCAGCTCCTGTTTGAACAGCAGGTGGAGGCCATGGCCAGCTTCAGCTGGTTTGCCAGTTATGGCCTTTTCTTGACTGGCTGGCCCTAGCAACACTAACTCATGCCTTTGTTACCTCTTGTTTGGATTACTGCAACACACTCTATCTAGGGTTTCCTTTGAAAATGATTCGGACGCTGCAACTAGTCCATAATGCAGCGGCCCGTGTCCTCATGGGTGGCCATAGATTTGATAGTGTCATACCTCTTTTATGCTCACTGCACTGGTTGCCTGTTTGCTTCCAGGTCCATTTCAAAGTGCTGGTTCTCACCTACAAAACCCTTATGGGCTTAGTACCTGTATACCTCCGGGATCGCCTCTCTCGGCCAGTTGTATCCTGTCCTGTGAAGTCTTCTCAGTTGGCCCTCCTTAGTGTCCCAGGCCCTGGTATAGTGTGTGGTGTCTGGGCTCATAGGAGGGCCTTCTCTATGTCCGCCCCTCTTCTTTGGAACTCCCCCCCTCAAGATCCATTCAGCTCCCTCCCTAGCTGTTTTTAAGGCCCTTCTTAAGACCTACCTGTTTCGCCAGGCATTTGCCCTTTAATTTATTTTAATTCATTATTATGCTAATGACACACAATCTACCAGATGTTAGTGACTGGATTTGGTACTTTAATTATCGGGCCCTTTCCAAGGGTGTAGGATAAGTAAATAAAAATTAAAGAGAGTGTCGTAGTATTTGTGCTGTCCTGAGTAGTGTGGCCTTCTGTAGTTGTTGAATTGTAATTTTATCAATGCCCAAGGTGTCAAGATGGTGTTCAAGTTCGTCTGGTACTGCACCAAGGGCACCAACAACTATTTGCATCACTACTGTTTTCTTTTTCCAGAGCTGCTCAATTTCAGTCTGAAGGTCCTTTGATTTAGTTATTTTCTCCATTTGTTTTTGGTCGACTCGTCTATCCCCTGGGATTGCAAAATCAATTATCAGAATCCAATTCTTCTTGATGACTGTCAGATCTGGTGTATTGTGAGCCAAATGCCTATCAGTTTGAATTCTAAAATCCCAAAGGATTTTTGCCTCCTCATTTTCTGTGACCTCCTCAATAGGATGATTCCACCAATTCTTTCTTGCTAGCAATTTGTAATTCTTGCAACAGTTCCAGTGGCTCATCAGAGCAACTTTGTTGTGTCTTTCCTTATAATCAGTCTGCACAATTTTCTTACAACAACGTACAAGGTGCTCGAACGTCTCATCCGCTTCCTTGCATAACCGACACTTGCTGTCTTTCTGGGTCTTATCAATTTTTGCCTTTATAACATTTGTTCATAGTGATTGTTCCTGGGCTGCAAAAATGAGACCTTCCATTTCTTTCTTTAGTGTCCCCATCTATAATCACTGCCATGTTATGCGATGGTTGACTTTTGATTGTATGTCATTAAAGAACTGACTGAGCAATGGTTTGTTGTGACATTTTTCTCGTTGATTCCTCATCTGCTGTTTTTTGTATTCATCCTTTGATTCCTTTATTTTCAACAGTCCTGTCTTACTCACTTCCTGTAGCATTTATTCTTGGCTTTCATTGATGTATTCTGCCAATGCTAGTATTTCTACTTCAACAGATTGTCTGACTTGCAACATTCCACGCCCACCTTCATTTCTTGGCAGGTACAGCCTATCAACATCAATTCTTGGGTGCAGGGCATGATTGATCATTATTTTCCTGGTTTCCCGATCCAGCGCATCCAATTCTACTTGTGTCCAATCAACAATACTTGCTGTATATTGGATTACAGGAATTGCCCATGTGTTGACTACTTTGATAGTGTTACCACCATTAAATTTGGATGTCAGTGTCTTTCTTACTGTCATGAGCTCACTCGATGGAAGATGCTGGCCAGAAATACATAACACAAAGCCAGTAGCTCAAGTTTCAGTTTTACTGCCAAATAGTCAGGTTTAACAGTCTCACCAAGAATACAGAAGTGAGGAGTGAGAAGCCCAAATTTCAAAGTCACAATCTCTCCAACAAAAGTTCCAAGCAGATTAGACGTGTTGTTTCCAGCAGTTTGTTCAAGGCACAGGCTTCCTGATTTATAGTCAGCAGCCACATGCACTTAATCAACACTCCACCCCTACCAGCTACCATGGATTCAACACAGTTTCTGTCTTCTTGCCAGCTGACTCCATCTTCTTAATTCCCTCACCTGGTGCTAATGTTTTACCTGTCTGCATTCTTGAGGAGATAAGGGCAGTTCAAACTCTGGCTCAGATCCTGACCCTTCTCTCCAAAGATCACCTGGCCTTGCTGGCCCCTCCTGCACCAAACACTCCCCCTGGCCTGACTCAATTACCTCCTCATTCACATCACCGGCCTGCTCCTCCTCAGGTGCCTCCCCACCTTCTAATAAATCACCTGCCCCCCACTCCTCTCCAGTGTCTTCGAGTGGAGGCACGACACTTACTCACCTGATATATTCCTTACTAACTTTGGTCTTCACTTGATCTTGTCATTTTGGAGAATGCCCAAATACTTATAACTTTCATCATCGTTGTTATTGTTGTTGTTATCATTATTATTTTTAATTGCTATTGGTATTGTTGTTGTCCACCACCTAGAGTCTCTGGAGGAGGTGGTATGTAAGAAAATTTTAATGAACGAATGAATGAATGAATGAAAACAGACAATACTAAGCCATATGGACCAATGGTCTGACTAAGTATATGCCAGTTTTCTATGTTCCTATAGTAGTCCAGACATTATCAGTGCAAGCATGATAATGGTGGTTCTGCTCCTACCTCTTGCGGTGGTTCCACTCCTACCTCTCGGGCAGGTTCCAGATGGTGTCCCTTGGAGACTGCTGTTCTTCAAAATCTGAACTTTTGTATGGTGTACCTCAGGCTCCATGTTGTCTCCAATGTTGTTTAATATCTACATGAAACGGCTGGGAGAGATCATCAGGAGATTTGGTGCAGGGTGCTACCAGTATGCTGATGACACCCAAATCTATTTCTCCATGTCAGCATCATCAGGAGAGGGCATAACCTCCCTAAATGCCTGCCTGGAGTTGGTGATGGGCTGGATGAGGGATAACAAACTGAGACTGAATCCGGCTAAGATGGAGGTACTCATTGTGCGGGGTCGAAACTTGAGAGATGATTTTGATCTGCCTGTTCTGGATGGGGTCACACTTCCCCGGAAGGAACAGGTACGCAATCTAGGGGTGCTTCTGGATCTGAGCCTCTCCCTGGTGTCCCAGGTTGAGGTGGTGGCCAGAGATGACTTCTATTAGCTTCAGCTGATACACCAGCTGCATCCATTTCTTGAGGTGAATGACCTCAAAACAGTGGTACATCTGCTGGTAACCTCTAGACTGGATTACTGTAATGCGGTCTATGTGGGGCTGCCCTTGTACGTAGTCTGGAAACTACAGCTGGTCCAGAATGAGGCAGCCAGGCTGGTCTCTGGGTCATCTTGGAGAGACCATATAACTCTTGTACTGAAGGAGCTAAACTGGCTGCCGATATGTTTCCGGACAAAATACAAGGTGCTGGTTAGCCCTGAACAGTTTGGGCCCTGGGTATTTAAGGGAACGCCTTCTTCTGCATGAACCCCACCGCCCACTGAGATCTGCTGGAGAGGTCCATCTGCATCTGCCACCAGCTCGTCTGATGGCCACTCAGGGATGGGCCTTCTCCGCTGCTGCCCCGAGGCTTTGGAATGCACTCCCTAGTGAAATAAGAGCCTCCCCATCTCTGACAGCTTTTAAAAAGTCTTTAAAAACACATTTCTTCACCCAGGCTTTTAATTAATGTTGTTTTAATGGTTTTAATGCTGTTTTAAAATGTTATTTTAAAATTTTTAAATTGTTGTAATGTGTGTGTTTCCCTCCTCCCCATTTTTGTCTTAACGGATGTTTTACTTTGTTTTTATCCTGTTGTAAACCACCCAGAGTCTTAAGTTTTGGCTGGTATAAAATGTTTTAATAAATAAATAATGAATAAATAAGCATGCAGCACTCACTCTTACAGTGGGGAAAGAGGGGAGCAAGTAACTCACCTCTTCCTGAGGAGCACACACGCTTATGGCACCATTTGTATGGAGGGGGAGGCACCATAAGCATTTCACCAGTGTGTCTGTGAGCTACCACTTGCCGGTGAACATGCTTACAGAGCCGTCGGCAAATGGTGCCATAAATGCGTATGTTGGGTGGGCAGGGGGTTAGTGACATCAGGGCAGTGGGATTTCTTCCCTGCTTTCCGCACTATTTGTGTGATCGCTGCTCGTGCTGATAACATCTGAGGAGAGCTTATGTTGCTTAGCAGTGTCTCCTACACATTTACAGGCATGTTTCTGTTTTCACAGGTGAAATGTTGGAGTATGTATGCTGGCATGCTAAGCACCCATGTACATACATCACTGGGAGACAGGGGAAACCAAAATCTGCTGGGGATATCTCCCTTGGTGGATTTGATTGTACCCGATGTTCCTATTCTATATTGGGCCTTATTATGCTTCTTTTCCAAAGTGTGTGTGTATAAAATACACACACACACACTACAATGTTTATGGTACTTTGAGAAGCACATCTGGTATTTTATGGCAATTCACTGCAAAGGTAATAGGAAACAGTCAATCTGGAGTAGGAAGTATAACAAAATATCACAGTTGGGGTTGTTTTTTTTAAGGGACAGTAGTTGCTGCTTCTAGATAACTGGAAGGTTTTTTTATGCTAAATGATCTGGTGGTGCTGTCCTTGGTGATGTATAAATTCATTTACAGCTGTATCTGGGTAACAAAATAAATACTCCATCACTGTACTATGAAAAGTAAAAAAAGCCCAGATAAAATTGTTGAACATCCAATCGAAATCATTAAGTAACGAAAAGACAAAGATTGGTGGGGACTTGGAAGCGGGATTCATAACAAATTAATATATTAACCTCAGGAGGGAGGAGAGTATGGCTGATGCTTGCTCCAACAAAATAAAACGGGGAAGTGTGGAAACAGAACAGAACCATCTCCGGAAATTAAAGATCCATCCATCAACATGATATATGTTTGCAAGGGTGGCTTTCAAAGACCCCAGAAGGGCATGGTTTATTATATCATCTATGAAGACATAAAGCTGCCTTAGACTGAAGCAGACCATGCACCCATCTGTCTCAGCATCAGGGGTACCAACAGCATTTTCTGAGCCCTGTACACTTTAAGGCAGTTCACACGATCATATTGCAATTAGGGTAGAAGAAACCTCCTACCTAGTTTGGGAGCTGTGCACACTCCCATTTGCCAAGAAGCCCGCTCCTATCCAGCAGCTATACCCAGCTGCTGAATGAGGTAAGCCAAAAAGCACTCCCGACCAGCTCTGTTGAGCACACAATCACAGATGGCAACTCCTACCTTACATTTAAAGGACAGATGTTTGGAAAACAGCAGAGCACACAGCTCCAGAACTAGGGTAGGAGGCTTCTCCTACCCTAATTATGATCATGCGAACTGCCTTTGCCTGTGTATTGGGGCCCCACCCACAGTCTACAGACAAGAACTGCTGCTTGGTAAGGGACCCTTGCTATTATTTACATTTTCTAGTTCATCTGTGCCCAGCTACCCTGCAGGGATGTTCAGAACATTTTTACATTGAAACGTTTTGACTCAAAACAGGCCTGTAGGCATCAGGCACCCCTCCCACTAAAGAGTGAACCAGAAGTGAACCTTGTCCTAACTGACTGGCTGGTGAACTCCAGAACTCAGCCAATCAGCACATCAGGTGGGCGGGACCTAGAGAGCCATTGGGAGGAAGAGATGGTTCTTTTGTTAGAAGAAGCAGGCTGAGGGTGCTAAGCAGAACATGTGGCCATGGCTGCAGAAGGAGGATGACTGCAGCTCTTAGAAGATAGAACTGCAGGGTCTTGGTTCTCGACCAGGGTTTTGTGAGTTCAAGAAAAAGGAAGCCTGGGCTTTTGGCTTTGGGAAGTTTAATTAAGGGGAAAGCTAGTTTAGACAGATTTGGTGTTAGACTTTCTGTTTCTTTGGTGTGTGTTTTGTATACCCCTGATACAGGTCTATGATTGTTTACCAGTAACGTAACTCAGCTAAAGAATACTAGCCTTTGCCCATCCAACCAGGGTGTTGTAAAAGACTCTGTAAGCTTTTTAAAGGTGCTTCCTACATCCCTGTTCATTGCAACTGGAGTGCTTTTTGAAATATTTGAAGTATTCTAACCATTGAGTATTTTTTACCTGTAACTAAAAGCTGACAGAGCCTCAGATGGCAGCTGTCTGTAGCCTCTGAACAGAACTCCCCCCCCACTTTACTCTCAAGTAAAACTTTACTCTTTGTTGCTTTACTCTCAATAAAAACACTCCCCTACACTTCCTAAAGCCCTGGGAAGTAAGCTTACCTGTGCTTAAAGTCCTAAAGCCCTGGGAGGTAAGCTTACCTGAAGCTTACCTCCCAGGGCGTTAGGAAGTGTAGGGGAGTGTTTTTATTGAGAGTGTACCACAAATGGAAAGGATAAATCTTCCCTCTCTTCAGTTCCACTGAGAAATGTCCTATCAAAACTCTTGGGGGCCATTCACATGACCAGGCAGGCAGGGGTGTGTGTATGGGTGGTGGGGAGGCTGCTCACCTTCCTTCTACAGAATCACAGAAATGCTGCTGGGAGCATGGACTACACTCCCAGCTGATCCGCACTGCACCATGCAGCACGGAGCTCCGGCTAAGCTGCCCTAGCCCGGGCAAGGCTGGTCGTGAGAACAGCCTCTTGGAACTTCCTAAAAATTCTTTGGCTGATTCATCAGATCATGAACTTACAGTCTGCCTTCAAATTTTGCTTTAGGTAAACAAATTATAGTGTAGAACTATCAATGGTGCCCAAGAAAGCTTAGCTCCTAAAATCTCGATCTAGGGATGTGTGCGCCAGCTCGAGGTCGAGCCAACATGCACTTGAACTTGCCTGTGACGAAAGGGCTTTCAGTTTGGTGTGATTGTTATTATTTCCTTAAATTGATTTTAAAACCTCTTCTTCCCCCCTTGATTTCTCTGCCACCAACTAGGACTCAGAACACATAGTACCTCTTACACTTTCTTCTCGACTAGTAGCGTAGTTGTGTAGACGCGGGAGGTTTAACTGAGTCACTTAGAAAGACTTCTTGAATAGAAGTAATAATTTAAAGATTAATTGTTTACAGATTCTGAGGTTTTTTTCTTTCACTACTGCTATAGTAGGGTAGCATGCTTGTTTGGTTACACATTTCCTTTACAGAACAGCTCATTGTTTATAGATCTTACACAGTTCTCATATGCTTCACACCTTTGTCCTGTTTCTCCACAGAACCTCATTTTTTATTTATAACTTATTTTTACTTGGAGCCTCACTCAGCTCTTCTTTACATCAAGCTCTTACCTAAATCGGCCATCCTCTCTTTCTAGTTCATACTTTCTCCCCTTCCTACTTTCACCCTTCCTAACTGTTCCCACCCCACTAACTGCCACTTTCCCCAGCAGGATTCCACTAACCATTGGAAGTAAGA
Source organism: Hemicordylus capensis (assembly GCF_027244095.1). Classification (NCBI taxonomy): domain Eukaryota; kingdom Metazoa; phylum Chordata; class Lepidosauria; order Squamata; family Cordylidae; genus Hemicordylus; species Hemicordylus capensis. The sequence continues at coordinate 17,630,979 of NC_069660.1, read as the reverse complement.
ATTCAAAAGTATTGCTCTTAGCACCACAGTAACCTCTTCTGGCCACTAGAGGCATAATGAGTCATGTTAATAGGCCTCTCCTGGTCAGTTAAGAGACAGAACTATTTATTTTATTTATTGAATTTAAATAACCCTAACCCTGTTCAGTTGTTGTTGAAGGCTAGTGCCTGTTTGTGTGTGTTGTTCAATGACTCTCTCTCAGTATGAGATGTTTAGTTTCTTAATAAATCTTAATTTTGTTTTTTGAACTCAAGCTAACGTCTCCCGATAATCTCAGGGCTAAACTTCAATTTATTTATTCATTTTATATACCGCCCTTCCCAAAGTGGCTCAGGGCAATTTACATTAAAATCCAAAACACATAATAAAATACTGAAAATTAAAATAAAAACATTTAAAGCAGATTAAAATTAATGTACAAGTGTTAAACATAATGTGTGACTGGGCCTAATTTCATGATCCTATATTGCACACATGGTTATTTTCTTGAGAAATTTTGATGGAAAAAACCATTTCAAGCTTTACTAAAATTGTTTTTGCTTTACAAGAACCATAGTAGTAATTTGGAATTACCCTAATTAACTACAATAGAGAATATTGTGTGTATGTGTTTTTACCTAACCAACATAACCTGACAGCACCTTTCTTTACCTGTCAGTTTATAATGAGCTGGTAATTATTCATTTTATTGTAGGGAAAACAGTAATAATAAAGTTTTCAAAAGCATGGGTACTGCAGAGCTATTATTTTCATTGTGCGCATGATACAGAAGCAATTAAGACATATACTAGAGTGAAAAAACCCTGTGAGCTTGATACATAGGCTTATTTGGTTCTTGACAGTATGATTAAAACTGCTGTGTTTTTTTCTTTCCTAACAATTTATTCTAAAGCATTTAGTAGATGTGCTAAATAAATGTGCCTTAGAACCTGCACTTTTTCACCACAAAAGTAATTGACAACTTAACTGGACTATGGAGCACATAGTTAAGGCCAAACTATCATTCTGCGAAGGCCTAACTCTCACAAAGAGCTGATGATCTGGCTATCCTGTTTCTGGACTGTACCACCATAGGCAACAGGTGGGGGTGGCGACGTGGCATCATATCTTTGAATGCTTCTACATCTAAAGTAAAATCCCAACTGACTGAAAAGTAACATGCCAGGAAAAAAGCATTAAGGTAAACGCTTTTGTCAGATTAGTAGGAGGCATAGATGAATATTCAGACACTGAACAGGCGTAAAATAGGTCAATTTGACCCAATTAGACCCAATGCTACCTTAATCAGACTGTGATCTGATTTGTGTCAAACTGGGTAGAATAGATCTTAATTCAGCCCACGTCAATTTGGCCTGTTATCCAAAGAGGGGTCTTTTAATGGCCAAAGAAGTTCTCTTCTCTAGCAATAAAAACAAAAACAAAACCCACACTCCCCATAACTCCCATATATTACTTACCAGACAGAAGAGGGGGCTTTACTTGACTTTCATTTCTTCCCATTGAGAGAGCAGTGGCTGCTGCAGTCCCTTTTAAAAACTCTCTTGGAAGAGTTTTCTTAGTTTCCCCCTGAAGTCCTGGGAAAGGTGTAGAGTATCTTGGAAATGATTGTCTTTTCAGGAGCAGAAGCATGGCAGCAGTCTCTGAAAATTCTACAATTCCCAAGATATTTTGCACACTTCCCAGAATTATGGGGGAATTTTTTTTAAACCCTCTTCTAGGAGTCCATCCACCACTGCAGCTGCTGCTTCTTTGGCACTGGGAGCAAATTAAAGTGAAACAAAGCCTCTATCTTTCCTAGTTAGTAACTTGGAAAAGTTAGTAACTTGGTCAGGGGAGTAGCAAAGTGGAGAGAGGGGGTACTGGTTAAAACTTCAGCCCTGATTTGTAGCAGGCCCCCTTCTGAACCAGCTGAAAAGAAGTAAGGATGTGCAAAACCGGTTCGAATCTGGGTTCAATTTGAACCAGCCCGGTTTGACCGGTTCTTTATACTTGTCAAGGGGAAACAGGTAAAGATTCCCCTTTACAAGCAAAGGGGGGAACCCTATGGGGTTGGAAAGCGAGTGCGGGGGAGGCAGGAAGTCACCTAATGGGCCACAGCAATGCGGCTCCTCCGCATTGAGTGGCGGCTCCCCTAGGCCCCGCTGGCACACACACCCCCATCAGCACGGGCTGGTGGAGGATGGGTTCAGGCCTATGCACAAGCACGGAGGCCATTAGAGCGACCTCCACACATGTGCAGAGGTCATTTGCATCACCATACAAATTTGAGTGGTGATGCAAATGGTCACTGTGCATGCATGGAGGTCACTCGAATGGATTTTAAGCATGTGTGGAGGCCCAAACTGGGCCCCCATTGGCTCATGCTGATGAGGGGAGGGCCAATGGGGCCTGGGGAGCCTCCGCCAGCCTGCCACCACCAAGGAGCCTCGCTGCTGCAGCGGCATGTAAGGTGACCTCCCAAACACCCTGCCCTCCCTTTACAACACCATAGGGTTCCCCCCTTTGCTTGTAAAGTGGATTCCTTACCTATTTCCCCTTGGCAAGCATAAAGAACTGGGCTGAACTCGGCCAAACCAGTTTGACCCAGTTCTAGAGCAGAACCGAACTGGATCATGGACTGTGCAGTTTGGTTTGAGTTCAGTTTGAACTCAAACTGAAACGCTTGGAGCGGTTTTGTGCACATCTCTAAAATGAAACGGCCCCCCGCATAGCATCAAATCGGGGGCCTCTCTGAACCATCAAGATGGCCCCTAATTTGAACAGATACTGATACGACATCCCTAATGGGAAGTAAGGCGGTGATTCCTATGTATAGAAGACTCCGTAGATACACAGAAGTACATACATTTGACCCCATAGGAACCCCAGAATATTTGGGTGTCCATTGGAAAACAACAGCAGCAGAATGGGGGGGGGGAGATACGAAGAAAGAATTGACCTGTTTGAGCTTTGAACCACTTATCAAGGTTGTGCACATGGCCATTTCTGGAGCGGGGGTGGGTGGGCGGGGGAGGAGGCAGGGGGAACCTACCTTCCCCCCAGAGGATTGGTTGTATGTTGGATGTGCTGTTCTGTGCCCATACAATCTATGCTACTCCTGGCATTGCAGATCTCTGGTGTCGGGACAATGCATCCCGACCTCTGGATATCCCACAATGCACCACACAACAGGCTCTAGATGCCCAGGTCTATGTGCAAGTGGGCTGCGTGAAGCCCGAGCACGCACATGATCCCAGTGCCAGGGTCAAGGGTGTGCTTGCGCCCTTAACTCTGGCTAAAGGCTGGAGTTCAAAGTTGGGCTCCCTGCGCGGGCAGTGCCAGGACCAAGCTCAATCCTGGAACTCCACCTGAAGAGCCCAACCCAGGCTGGGCTGCCCTAGATTGTGTTGGGCTGCTTGTGAGAACAGCCTTATTGTATCCCAGAAATTGACATTAGGGTTGGGAGATGCAACTTTTTGTTGCAGGTCATTTTTATATCAGTAAGATGTTTATAAGAGAGGGCCCTGTCACATCCAGTGAACACCCTTTGTCCTAAGCCAAGGTTCTGATGGTAGAGGGACAGGCAAACTTTTGGAAATTTGTTTTAGCACCAGTAAACTGGCAATCAGCCACCTAATGGTGCAGCGGGGAAGTAACTTGCCAAGGGAGCAAGAGGTTGCTTGTTCAAATCCCCTCTGGTATGTTTCCCAGACTATGGGAAACACCTATATCGGGCAGCAGCGATATAGGAAGATGCTGAAAGGCATCATCTCATACTGTGTGGGAAATGGCAATGGTAAACCTCTCCTGTATTCTACCAAAGGAAACCAGAGAGCTCTGTGGTCGCCAGGAGTCGACACTGACTCAACAGCACAACTTTACATTATTTTAAGCTGGCAATCACTGCACGGGGGAAATAATCACATGTGCTTATTTCACTCATGCCTCATTGTCAAAATTGCCAGCACATTTCTGATTCCAGGCACTTTCTTGTTAACAGTGATCTATGAAACCAAAAAGGGAAAGCTTAATTTTCAGATATATGGTTGAGCTTGCACAACTGTCACAAAAAATCTTGTCTTCACTTGTAAATGCCACCAATTCAATATGGAAGTCACTGAAGGAGAAAAAATATGGAATTGCTAAGATGCCATTTCACTGTGCACTTCTGCTCATCAATGCACTTCCCAATTGACAGACCACTACTTTGTAATTCTCAGCTATATCAAATCTCTCTTCCATTCATAATCTCTGGGCTGTGTACTGCTTGCAGCTGCTTGAGCATTGCTTTTGTAGAGGCACTGGTCAGCATTTATGTTATTTGAAAATCCCTGCTTTTAGTAGGACATGTCATTGATTTGAAGCTCTCATATTCAGAGCTCAGAGAACTGTACAGAAAAAAAGAAAGAGCTTCTTTGCAAATGCATAATGAATTATGAGATGCATTGTCACAAGACATGATGAGAGCCACTATCTTAGGTGGCTTTAAAGGGGGATTGGACAAATTCATAGTGGATATGTCTATCATTGGATATTAGTCATCATGGCAATGTAGAACCTCCATATTCTGGAGCAGTATACTCTGTATACTGGGAAGAATGGGCAGTAGATGGCCACTATCTTCATGTACTACTTGTCAGCTTTCTGGAGGCATTTGGTTTACCATCATAGGAAGCAAGATGTTGAACTAGAAGGACCTCTAGCTTAAGCTGCACAATGTTGGCCCTCCTGCAGGGCCAACAACTCCTGTTGGACCCTCCTGTTGGACCACAACTCCCATAATCCCAGGATTATGGGGGTTGTAGTCTGAAGTTGTGCAGCCTTGTCGTCCTAGTTGTATTGTAAATGACTTATATACAGAGCAGTGAGTCGTGCACCTAAGAGGGATGCAGGCTCTCTGGCTGTGTGGCCAGTAGAGGAGGCATCCAAATGATGCTGTACATCAGAGCAGCTATACCCAATTCCAATTGGGAATCCTGGGAGTTGGGCACAGCTGCTCTGAAGCACAGCATTGTTCAGACAGAGCCTCCCCCACCTGTGCAAGGAGTGGTAATGGAGTGGTGAGCTCTGTGAGCAGTGAACCTGCATCTCTCACCGGCTTGCTGCACTGTATGTAAGCCAATACAATCAGACAGGGCTGCACCTCCATGCTTTGGACAGATGGTGGTTGGGAGGATGGATGGGTGGATGGACAACTTTATTACAGTCAATGACCAGCAACAATACAAACAATATTCATTCATTCCTCCATGCTTTGCATGGTCACAAGCTCAATCACTAGCATCTCTAAAATGAGATAATAGGTTGCATAAGAAGCTTCCTTATACTGAGTCCAACCATTGGTCTATCTAAGTCAGTATGGTCCACACTGACTAGCAGTGGATCTCTAGGGTTTTAGATGAACCCAGCCCTACCCAGAGATGGAACTAGTCTAGTAACTGAACCTGAGACCTTCTGCATGAAAAGCAGGTGGTCCTTCACCAAGCTACAGACTTTCCCAAAGATCTTTGATCCATCTAGCCCAGGATTATCTACTCTGAATGACAGTGGTTTTCCAGGGTCCCAGGCAGTGGTCCTTTCCCATCATTTAAGGGAATGCCTTCTTCGTTATGAACCTCACCACCTATTAAGATCTCCAGGGGAGGTTGTCTGAGGGTGCTGCCACCTCGTCTGGTGGCAGCTCAAAGGCAAGCCTTCTTTGCAATTTCTCCAGGGCTGTGGAATGCACTTCCTGCTGAGATTAGAGCTGCTTCATCCCTGTTGGCTTTTAGGAAACAACTAAAGATGCTGTAACAGAGATTTAACCCAGACTTTGTCTCAAAGCAAGCCCACATGAGGGGAAGAAAAATGCCAAATCATCCTCTCTCTGGCTTTCAATCAAAAAGGCTGTTCCTTTAAAACCTTCCTGTTTTCCCAGTAGCTGTTTCACTGCCACTACCACCCAATTATTACAGAGATTAACCCCCGCCCCCGGATTAGGGTGGAATTCCAGGGAGACTCTCTTTCTCTTATTATTGGAAAAGTATAAAAATCCTCCACATGCAGCTTACATGTGGTGAGAGTACTTGATAGAGTTGCTGAGCAATCAAACTTGAGATGTGTCTTGCACCAGAGTAAAATCCCCTTTTCTGCGTTAAAAAACCACTCGGAGGCAGGTAAAATGCAAAGAACAAAAAGAGGAAAAAATACTTTATTCAAAATACTACAGTTTCTGTCTGAGGTTCTCTCAGCTTTTAGTTACAGGTAAAAGAAACACACAGCAGTTTTTTATTTCAAAAAGCACCCCAGTTGCAAAGAATAGGGGTGTAGGAACATACAAGAGCACCTTAAAAAGTTTACAGAGACTTTTGCAGCACCCTGGATGGACGGTCACAGGCTATTGTTTCTCAGCTTAGTTGCATTACAGATAAAACACAATAGAACAGTTGCAAAGATATGCAAGGCACAAGGAAGAAGAAAAAAATAAGTTCCTGATGTAAACTGACTAGCAAGCCATTCCCTAGACTCACCCCTCACCTTTCAAGTATCCTGCAGTCCTGTGTCTCAAAGATCTGCAGTCCTTTTTAGTAGCCAACTCCATGGCTACACATCCTGTTGCAAGCCCAGCCTGGCTTCAACTGAACAATGGGAAGTTCTCTTCCTGACACATGGTCCTCAAGGTCCCACCCACCATGTGCTGAGTGGCTGATCCCTAGAGGTCACCGTTGGTCAGTCAGGACAGGGTTCACTTCTGGTTCACTCTTTAGGGGAAAGGAGGGGCTGTTCACTACAGATGCATTTCTTCATCCAAGCTTTTTAGCTGTTTGGTAGTTTTATTGGGTATTTTAATTCATTTTTTAAATGTGAAATTTCTGGGTTTTATTGCTGTGAACCGCCTAGAGACTTTGGTAGTGGGAGGTATACAGACATGCTAGATAAATACATACATAATAAATAATAAATAATAAATAATAAATAAATCTGCCACTTGATTTTTTATTTTAAAAAACTGGGGATGCTGAGGATTTGACCTGGGACCTCTTACGTTGCACCAGTTATTAGTACCAGTTGCAGAGGAGTAACAGCAGGAGAGAGGGCATGCCCTCAACTCCTGCCTGTAGGCTTCCAGCGACATCTGGTGGGCCTCTGTCTGAAAAAGGATGCTGGACTAGATGGGCCTTGGACCTGATCCAGCAAGGCTGTTCTTATGTTTTTACACACAAAGCATGTGTTCTACCATTATGGGTCTCTCTACCACTATGAGTTATGGGTCCTTCTCTGAGAGAGGGGGGTGTTTTCTTTGGCCCTGCAGGTGCCTTGTTGAACGAATGTCACTGGTGTGGTATTTGTGCACCCTGTCAGATTCTCTCTCTGAAACACTAGGGAGCCACTGATAGTCAGTGCAGATCATTTTAAGCTAGGTAGACCAATGGTCTGACTCCGTACAAGGCAGCTTCCTATATGCTCCTACATGGATCCCAGTTGTTTCCCATCCAAGAAACTGCTTGGGTCCACACCCACTTAGCTACAGCAATCATGCAGGACTGAATACTCTCAGGTTAATCACTGGGCCTATAAATATTGTTGTGAAGTTACTCTTGAAACTTTAAAGGTGGCCTATCTTTAGAGAGAATATGAGGTTTAATTAATTATTGTATGCAGAGAATTCTCTTATCCAGTGAGGGAAAGCAATCTGAAAATACAAGACAATATCACTGGGAAGGCAGGGGCAACTTTGCATTATTTTCTATTTGATTGATCACTCTTAATACAGAGACACAGACAATTGCCAAGAGTGGGTCTAGTGCTGTTGTTATGTAGGGAAAGAGGCACTTCATAAGCATTTCTTTTGGAAGAGTGTATCTCGCCTTATTCCTCTCAGTGGTGATAATGCTGGTGTTTATAGATGTGGGATTTAGCTATCCCTTCCCGTGCAAAATCAGATGTCTTGTATAGTATGCAAATCATCATTGTGGGTTGATGGGACAGAACCTGATTATCTTTTGCATAATGTAACAGTCACAAGGTTCTTCTCATGCAAGAAAGACAGACACTGGCACCAGTCAACATTTATTTTTAAGCCACAGCACACTGAGAAAAAGCAAAAGCAAAAGCGCACAGTTTATCTTTGGAGAGTTCTTGTAACCCTGGGGTAATGGCTGCAGACCTTGAACTCCACTAGCAATTTACTCTGCTGTCCCCATTGTAAAGAGGAATATTGGATGGAGAGTGCAAGCAGCCTCTGCTCCAAAGAGCAGGAACAATAGGCTGGAGGAGTTTTGCAAACCAAAGGACATTATTCTGTTGAATACTGAAAACTAATCAGTTTGATGAGTGAGAGAGGATAAAGAGGGATGCTCTGAAAATTCTCCTTGTCTAATTTTCTCTTTGGATGTTGGTGTTCTGAGTGACCTAGACCCAATACATTAGGGCTCCTCCAGCTGCATGTATTTAAATTTCCCAATTTTGTAAAGAAAGCTGCATATGCAAAGTTTGGTCCTGCTCTGAAATGTGCTTGATGACGTTTTAGGAAGTGTCAAAACTGGGCCAATAAGAATGGGGAAATTTGTATTTGTCAGTCAAAACAATCAAGTCAGGGGCCGACACATTTCAGTGCAGTAGCAGCCAGTGAGAGCAGTGCTGGGGTGGGTGGATGGGGAGACACACCTTTAAAGATTAATAAGCAGGTGCTTGGAAGCGTTTAGGCAGCACCTGCAAGTTACCACACTCTGCCCGCAATCCCGCATGGGGTGGTGGTACTGTGTCAGGCATCTGGTTTGGTGGCCCTAGCCTCTGCACATGTGTGGAGCTTCAAGCACATGCACAGAGACCAGGGCCATGCCACTGCCCTTCCAGATGCCGGGCGGAGCCCCACCGCCCCACGTGGGATTGCGGACAGAGTGCAGTAGTTTGCAGGTGCTGCCTAAACACTGGTAACCATCTGCTTATTAATCCTTAAAGGTGCCTCTCACTGCCAACCCCCACCCCAGCACTGCCCTCACTGGCTGTTACTGTTTCAGTGACAGTGGCCAACACCCTAACGAAGCGCAGATGCAGCAAAGGAAGTGAGCATGAGCTACTACATTCCAGCATGGGTGATTGCACAGAAGACACCTTTCTCTGAAGTGCTCTGTGACACCTGAAAGTCAGGGGCATAACTATAATAGAGCAAGGGGAGAGAGTTGTCTGGGGGCCCACTACCTTGGGGGGCCCCCAGAGGCAAGTCACATGACTGACTCTTCCAGCCGCACACCCACCCAGGCTTCCTTCAGTTATATTCATCCTCCAAAACTGATGTGAGTGTTAAGACCTGGAGCTACCAGAACAGCAGGTCTTTCTCTAGTACCATTAAATGACTTACATCATCCACAATTTACAAAACCTTTAAAAAATAATTTAGGATGATGTTCTACTGTGGCACATAGGTCATACATATATATTTGTTACCACTATTCAGCCTCATTTAAGATTTCTCTGCTTCATGAGCTGAGCTTCAGTGAGGGGGTCCCATTTTAAAATCTTGTCTCTGGGCCCACTCTAACCTTGCTATGCCCCTGCTGAAAGTATATCTCTGAGGGCTGCATCATCCTCAAGCAGAGGTGTACCTAGGTAATTTTGAAGCCTGGACCTAAAGGCCTTTGGAACTCCACCCCCCTCACCCACCCCAGAAACTCAGCAAAAAATTGTCTCTCCCTATAGTGCCAATGCTGCATTAATTGAGCTGTTAGCCATTATTTTTCTGGCTTTATTTAGAAATCCAGACATGCACGACACCAATGGGAGCAGGATGTCAACAATAACAACAACAACAAAAGTAACTTTTAAGAGGCATGTAACAGCTTTTTATCCAGGTCATTTTGCAATGGCTGGAACCAAAGTGAGCAAAAATAATATACACTTATGCTATGCAATCAGACACAGTACTCCAGATTTCCCTGCCTTATGACACCTCTCTGTCCTATCACTATGTCATCATATTTTTTCATTACAAATAAAAAAAGATGGAATTGGGTTAGAAATGCTTTCTATACAAATGGAAAATTTCCATTAGCTTTCCCAATACTCTCTCCCTCATTGCATTTTTGCCTTTCACATAATTATCTCCTATTAATGTTTTTCGAAAACAACAAACCTGATGCTGTAGGATAGAAATGTTTTGCTGTGTAAAAAGCTTTGTGTCCAGTGTGAACTATCAAGGGATCGTTCCTTCCATTAGCATGGATGCAAGTCACCAAAGAGATCAAATGTCTATAAGAAAGGTGCTTATATGCCAGTGCCAGAACCCTCCAAGCCAAGATGGGTGCGCTGGAGTGCTTGGTTGCTAATGAAAACATAGATAAAGTGGGCATAAAGGAAACATGGTGGAACAGTGAGCACCAGTGGGACATGGTTATTCCTGGATATAAACTCTATAGAAAGGACAGGGAGGAAAGAACTGGGGGTGGAACAGCACTGTATGTTTAAGAAGGGATAAAATACAACAAGCTAAAAAACCTAGGAAGTCCAGAGTCCTCCAGAAACTCTGTGGGTGACAATACAAGGTGTGAAAGGAAATGTGCTACTAGGAACGTGCTATCACCCTCCTGATCAAAACACTGACAGTGACAGGGAGTTGCAGAAGGAAATAAAGGAGGCATCATAAAGATACAGAGCTGTAATAATGGGTGATATTGATTACCAATACATAGACTGGGAAAAATCACATTCAAGTAAAGACAGAGGCCAAATTTCTAGATGTGCTAAACAACTGTGCCCTTGAAGAGTGGTCATTGTACCAACCAGCAAGAATGTGACCTTGGACTTGGACTTGGAGAAGAGGGCAACCAAGAAGATCCGGAGCCTAGAGCACCTTCCTTACAAAAAATAAAAATAAAATGGCTGGGGCTTTTTAGTTTAGAAGAGACAACTGTGGGGTGACATGATTGAAGTCTAAAAAATTATGCATGGTGTGGAGAGAGATTTTTTGTTTATCCCTCTTGCATAACACTAGAACCAGGGGTCATCCCATGAAACTGATTGCCAAGAAATTTAGGACCAACAAAAGGAAGTACTTTTTCACAAAACACATAATTAATCTATGGAGTTCTCTGCCACAAGATGTAGTGATAACCAACAGCCTAGATGGCTTTAAGAAGGGCTTAGATAAATTCATGAAAGTCTATCAATGGCTACTAGTCTGAGGGCCATAGGCCACCTCCAGCTTCATAGGCTGGATGCCTCTAAATACCAGTTGCAGGGGAGCAACATCAAGAGAGAGGGCATGCACATACCTCTTGCCTGTGGGCTCCCCAGAGAGGTCTGGTGGGCTACTGTGTGAAACAGGATGCTGGACTAGATAGGCCTTTGGCCTAATCCAGCAGAACTGTTCTTATGTTATTTCTCATTCTTCAAAGGAACTGTTTGTTTGCATTTTTCCTTTATACAGGCAAACCTCGTTACTTGCGGATCCGCTATTTGCAGTTCCACATGTTCCTGGGTGTCTAATTGACACCTGATTTCATTATTCACAAACACTAAAGAATTGAAACCCACGGTTTGACAAAATCCACGGTTCCTGGAGGGCAGGAAATGACCACGAAGGTCACTTCCAGCTGCTATTTTGTCAGCAGGAGCCATTTAGTGGCTTCTTTCTTTCTTTCTTTTATTTTTTTTTTTAAAAAACACTTTCCCTGTATTTTTTGGCAGTTTGGGGGGGGGGGTATTTCATGGTTGGGGGTGGGGCATTGCTGGGCACAAGGAGGAAACAAGGAGACCCCATAGAGCATGATATAATAATGCCTTTGGGGGGAGGGGGTTTGGCATTTTTTCACCAGGTTTCTACCCTTCCACCCCCACCCACCCCCATCCAGGAACCTAACTCCCTGTTTTCCATAGGCACAAAACCTTATTATTCGTGGTTTTGTTACTTGTGGTAGTAGGCAAGGAATGCAAACCCCACAATTAATGAGGTATATCTGTATAGCCTGCATCCTTTTTGGAAACACATTGCAGACTTAAGACAAGCCTTTGGTCTGTGCAGACACTGAGATAAGTGCCAAATTTTGTGTTCAAATGGGCCTTTTATTCTAGTCAGACACGGTCCTAAGTGCTTAGATTTCTCTATAGAGTGGTTAGGTTATGTGTTCCCCTTAATTAACTTTCTCATTTGGAATCATTCATGTCTTGGTTACTGGAAAATTGCAAAATATTCAGGTGCTTTTGAATAAGATGGGCAGGACTCTCAGGATTCAAGTCATGGGAGTCATGATCTGCAGCCCCACAAGTAATGATGATGAAAAGCCTCTTTCCTTCCCCTGTGTCAACTACTCTGAGTGTTGCCAAGTACCTGGAATGCACAAGCAAATATCTGTCTGGAAGTGCAGCAGGACAGCCTGGTTACCTGCCTTAGCAACAAGCCAGCCAGTCTGAGACAGCAGATAAGATGGAGGATATTTGGAAAAGGCAGTGATGTAGGGTTGGGTCTCTGGCATTACCTGATTCCCATGCCCTCCTTTCTGGGTTGTGGTACTAATGTCCTGGTTTGAACTGTCTCCCCTATCACAGCAGTGGCACCACAAGTAGGAAACCAGCATCCAAGCAGCCGAGCTCCTGTTCTGAACCCCATCATGGCTAAAACCCACTCACCTTTGTCTAATGATGCTCAGTTAATATGGAGGAGTTCAGAACTTTGCCAGATGCATGGCTTTTAAGAGGATGATGAGTGACAAGTAAAACATAGCTCTTGCTAAATTGTGGCTAATAATAATCAGACATATACTTTCCTCCAGTGGAGGTGGGAGGGTGCCAAATGATAATATGTGGAAGGAAGGAGTAAAGGTGTTTCATTATCAAACAATAATGTGTTGCTAATAGACGCCATCAGTCACTCTATAAATATGATTGCCGGCAATTACATGTAATCAGGTGTTCTCATTCACAATAACTTGCTGGGAGGAGGATGCTCAGGGGGTGACATGCAAATGAGCAGAGCTGATGGCCAGAGGCATTTGTGGGTACCAGATGCATCCTTTTAAATGGAGATTCATCAAATGGATCTCTGAGCTCCTGAGCATTCCAGCACCTTTTCACTCAAACTGCCTGGTATAATGGGTTTCTGCCCGTCCATGAGACTGCCTTGCCTCTCCACAGCAAGTTAGTGCTTGCAAGAAGCATGAGGAGAGAAGAGGAGGCTGTTGGCTACCATTCCTCCTCCCTGTGTCCTGAGCCACTTTCAAAGTTTACAGGGGTCATTTTTGAAAAGGGGCTGCCCCACACCAGGGACATAGGGCAAAGCAGCATTTGGTTCCTTGCCTCAGGTTCCATAATAACTTGGGCCCCCCTTGGGTGGATGGGGGAATAATAAACCCGACTACCCTGCTGGCGCAATGGAGAAATGCTTCACTAACAAGCAGAAGGTTGCCGGTTCGAATCCCCGCTGATACTATTGGGTAGCAGCAATACTGGAAGATACTGAAAGGCATCATCTCATACTGCATAGGAGGAGGCAATGGTAAACCCCTCCTGTATTCTACCAAAAGAAAACCACAGGTCTCTGTGGGCACCAGGAGCTGAAATCAACTTGATGGCACGCTTTACTTCACTTTACCCTACACACACACACCTACCCCCTTTAGGCTAGATCTGGGGTGAAACTTGCTCTCAAGAGCCTACTGTTCTTTTCCAGTGACTGCCTTGAAAAGAATAAGGCATTGAAGATAAAGTTAAGGACCATTGAATGGACTTGTAAATATCTGTTTTAGTCCTTTCTGGTGGGTAGTTGCAAAGAGATAGAGCACTAAAGTTAAGCACCATTGTACAGGACTCAGACTTGCGCACTGAGGGTGCTTCAGTGCCAGTGTCCTTTTCCAGAGTGCGTCATTTATGACTTAGGTAAATGATTGATTGATTGATTGATTGATTGAGTACCATCAAGTCGGTGTGGACTCTTAGCAACCACATAGATTGATTCTCTCCAGGATGATCTGTCTTCAACTTGGCCTTTAAGGCCTCTCAGTGGTGCATTCATTGCTGTCCATCCATTGCTGTTCATTGTGCATTCATCGAGTCTATCCACCTTGCTGCTGGTTGTCCTCTTCTTCTCTTGCCGTTAACTTTTCCCAGCATTATGGACTTCTCAAGGGAGCTGGGTCTTCACATAATTTGTCTGAAGTGTGATAGTTTAAGCCTGGTCATTTGTGCCTGGAGTGAAAATTCTGGATTGATCTATGATCCATTTGTTTGTTTCCCTGGCTGTCCATGGTATCCTCAAAAGTCTTCTCCCGCACCAAAGTTCAAAAGCATCAATGCTTTTTCTACCTTCCTTCTTCAAATTCCAGCTTTTGCATCCATAGAGTGTCATGGGAAAAACCATTGTCCTAACAATTTTAATATGTATAGGTGTTGACACGTTACGGCATCTAAATATCCTTTCCAAGGCCTTCATTGTAAGCCTACCAAGTGCTAGTCTGTGGCGTATTTCTTGACTGCTGGATCCTTTTCTGTTGACAGTCGATCCTAAAAGGCAGAAGCTATTTACCACTTCAGTGTCTTCATTGTCAATTCTGAGGCTGATTGCTGTACCCGTTGTCATTAGTTTAGTCTTCTTTACATTTAGTTGTAGTCCCATTTTTAAACTGTGCTCCTTGACTTTCATTACTAGAGCTTGCAGATCATCCGCATTCTCAGCCATCAGAGTGGTGTCATCAGTGTAGCACAGTTTATTGATGTTTCTCCCTCCAACGATAAAACCACACTCATCTTCTTCCAATCCAGCATCTCTCAGTATATGTTCAGCACATAACTTGAATAAAGAAGGAGAAAGTATACAGCCTTGTCTTACTTCTTTGCCAATCTGGAACCAGTCTGTTTCACCATGTTCCATCTGTACTGTGGCTTCCTGCCCTGTGTATAGGTTTCCCATGAGAACAATGAGGTATTCTGGGACACCCATTTTCCTAAGGATATTCCACAGCTTGGCATGGTCAACACTATCGAAGGCTTTTCTGTAGTCAATAAAGCACATATTTACTTATTTCTGGTATTATTTGGCTTTCTCAATTATCCAGCTTGCATCAGCAATGATGTCTCTTGTTCCTCGGCCTTTTCTGAAACCAGCTTGAACATCTGGCATTTCCCTTTCCATGCAGGGTTCTAATTTCCATTGGATGATCCTGAGCATTATTTTGCTAGCATGTGAAATTAAGGATATTGTGTGATGGTTTGTGCAATCTGTTATGTCTCCTTTCTTTGGTCAGTATGTAGACTGATTTCTTCCAATCTGTTGGCCACTGTGTCGTTCTCCAAATTTGCTGGCATAGTTTGGTTAGAGCCTTAACTGATTCTTCTTCTGTTGCCTGCCATATTTCTGTAGCTATTCCATCAATTCCTGTAGCCTTCCGACTTGGTAATGACTGGAGTGCTGATCTAACTTCATCTTCCCGTACTAAAGGTTCTTTCAAGTAGGGAATATCTTCTAGAATATCTTGGATGTTGTCGTCCCTGCTGTACAGATTTTCAGTATACTCCTTCCATCTCTGTTTGATCTTCTCAGAATCAATTACTATCTGTCCTTTGGCATCCCTTAACATACCAATTTGAGGTTGGAACCTCCCTCTGAGTTCAGAGATCTTTTGGAAAACTTGCCTTGTTTTTCCCTGTCTATTTCTATCCTCAAGGTCTTTATAGAGGTCATTGTAGTACTGCTCCTTGTCTCTTCTAACAGCTTTCTGAAATTCCCTATTAAGTTCCTTCCTGAGGTCTTTATGTTTCTTGACTTTGCCTTCTCTCCTCTTCTTGGCAATTTCCACCATCTGTTCTGACATCCATTTTGCTTTCTTCTGTTTCTTGGTTTTTGGCAGTCTCTTTTCACATTCGTCCTTAACAACTCCTTTAATTTCATCCCACAATTCCTCTGGTACCTTATCAATGAGGATCAGAACTTCAAAGCGGTTCCTGATTGAAAATTGTGGGTACATTCTCAAGATCATATCATGGGAGCTGGATAGGGTTTGTTTTTCCACTTTAGCTTGACTTGGAACTTGCACATGAGCAGTTCATGATCTGATCCACAATCGGCCCCTGGCCATGTCTTTGCTGTTATAATTGAGCTCTTCCACCTCCTTGCACCAATAATGTAATCAATGATTACAAACAGGTAAATGAAGGGATGGTAAAATAGCATTTCAAAGCAAGTCCATTTGATAGCACGTGCTTCCCTTTCTACCACAGAGCATTTAACTTCTGCAGAATACAATTTTCTACTGATAGAAAGTATAGGGCTCTCTATACCTTGCATTTCTTCTAATCAAACCTCCCCAAGGCCTTGGTTGGAAATGTTCATAGATGAAAGTCGGGGCTTCCAAGGATCAGTAGGCCACTTAATAAGGTTTTATGGAGTGGAAGTCTTCATTACAAGATTTGTGTCACTATACTTTATCAGGCTGGGACCAAATGCAAAAGCTCAATAGGGGCTTTTAAGAGGGCATATTTAAAAAGAAAACCCACTGTGATATTTGGCTTGTCCCCAGAAGTCCTGGACCCACACAGTTTGTACTTTGCAAGAAGTCAAACTGACTGACGTCCTTACTAAGACTGTGCATAATCAGCAAGAAGCCCTGATGCCTCAGAAGGCTTTGCAACTACCACAGCACAGGTGCTCACACAGGTGGAACAATTTTTGCTGATATCCCCTTCTCCCAGAAGTACACTGCACCACCCAAAAATATATCCCTGAGGGCTGCACAACCCTCAGGGATGTATTTTCAGGTGGTACACAACACTTGCAGAGGAAGAGGAGAATGGCGGAAAACACCCCTCCCCATCCAGTGTTTGCCATATTGTGCTCATGCGAGCCAGGTACGAATACACTGGAGGAGACACCAGATCGGGTGGAAGGGATTTGGACCTCCAGGCACTGCAGCTTAGTTGCTGACCGCTGACATGATTATTGTGAGCCCAACAGCTAATCCATCATAATTACCACTGCATATATCTTAAAGAAAAATATCACAGCATTAGCTTCAAACTTACTGCTGAGAATTGGGATTAAAATAGGAAAAACCTGAAGTGGAGAGTAAATAAGCATATGTTAGGGTAATAAGCACAGAAGGAACCACTGCAGGGCAAGGACTGTCCATAAGCTATATAAATGACACACAAACCTTCCCATTAAAATAAATTACCTATTCAACGCTTATTTGTCTCTGTTGTTATTATTTTGGCATTTGATGGAGAAAGGAAGTGCTAACAGGATGAGAGGAGGCCTGACATCAACGTCTTTTGGTATGAATGTTTATAATGCAATAAATGCCCATTTTATGTGCCATCCCATATAAAAGCTAATGGTGCCTTTCATCAGCGGCTGCCCTTTTGCTGGGTATGTGTATGTTCCACAGTGTATGTCTCAATCTCTTGGTCAGAATTAACAACAGATTTTAAATGCAGGATTATGATTCTAAGTGCACCTCAGCGTATACCCAGACTCTGGAAGCACAAGGCCTCTGTGCACATAAAGAGTGCCTTTCCAACAGCCCTGCCTAGCAATTCCTCCTGGAACTTTTATACACAGGGCTTTTAGCTTGCATCTCCTCTGAAATGCGAGTCCACATATCAGCTGCATTTATTCCAAAGTCCCTGTGAGCTATCAGGGACCAGTTTGCGCCCGATTCTGCTTTTCTCCGAGTTACTGCTGCACATTCTACCTTGGCGCAAATTATGTCCAGGGTAAAAAAAAAAATCCTCTATATGTGGCAGCTTGTGGGGGGGGGCAGGCAGAGAGGAAGGTGGGGTGGAACCTACACCCCCCCGCAGATGATCTCCCACATCCTCTTCAGTGAGTCACCACATGCCCATATGATCCAGGCTATCAATGCAGATCTTGGGAGGCAGGGACTCATCGTACTGGCCTCCAGGAATCCCACAATGCACTGCACGATGAGCATGATGCATTGGGGAATTCTCCTAGGAGTTGGGCACTCCATGCGCCCAACTCTGTTTATGCTCAGGCTGTGTACAACAGGGCATGCTCTCTCTATTTAACCCAGGTAAAAGCCCGGGTATACAAGCTGGGCTTGTGGGGAGGCAGCACCAGGATCAGGCTTGATCCCAGCATTGCACACAAGCAGTTCTATCCAGGTAGGGTTCCCATAACTTGGGTAGGGCTGCTCATGTGCATAGCCTTTTTCTGTTCAAGCTTCCCCCCCCCCCCATCCTCACCTCTTAGTTCCATTAGATCCACCCATCGGGTTGTTAGGCGATCCCTTAGTTTGCAAACATTCCATTCCATTGAGTTACATTTGGGCAGATTGGGGTTTGTTTGTTTTTGCCCCTTAGGTTCCCCCCACTTCAGATTTTTGTGAAATCAACGTATCTGTGGGTTATCGCGTGTCTTCCATTTCCTTCCTCTTGTATGCAGATGCTCCAGTTATCCATCCATCATAACATTTCAAACTCTTTTGGAAATAGATAATAGATATATCACAGATAACACAAATCATAATGTGTTTGGCATAAAAATGGCCATATTGAGGGACGGGAGCCAAAAAGACCGGAATAATTATCTTTGTCAGACTGTGTGACCTGGACAAATTGAAGACACAACTCATTGATGTGTTTGCATAACAATTACTTCCCTTGATGGCTCAGACCAAAGCCTCATCTAGTCCAGCATTTTGTCTCCAAGAGCAGCCAACCAAATGCCTTGGGGAGCTCAATTCATAAGTGGAACATGAAGGTGACAGCTCTTCTCTGTGGGTTGTCCAGTCCCCGGCATCTGGTACATCTGGTACTCACTGCTTCTGAACATGAAGGAAACATTTAACCAGCATCAGAACTGATAGCTGTTGATAGGTCTGTCCTCAGTGGGCTTCTCTATCCTCCCTCTGTCACATCTGAAGGCTGAGCTGAGACATAGATATAGGTCCAGGAGAACTTCAAATCTGCAAGCGGTTGTGAGTGGCTGCAAATTTGCAGTTCTTTCTCTCAGATTTGGACCTGGCAAAATCAGAAATTAGACGAGGCCCAGTCTTTTAGGAAGTGCACCACATTGAGACCCCCTGCCTTCAAAAGCAACCCCCCCTCGCAAAGAGAAAAACTGATTGATTTTAATTTCTGAAGACTTGTCAGTTAATAAATAAAAAATAAATAATAAATAATAAATATAAATGGAATGCACCCTTGCAGCAGAAAGCCCAAGAAAACTAAACTTCTGATTTTTTGGAAGGTACAGAACAAAGGGACTGATGTAGAATCAGGGGCTATGGGTTAGCATGAGGGATGACAACATAATCACAGAGGCCCTCAAATTTCACATCAGATACAGCCATGAATATTAGGAGAATGCTCCTCAAGTATTTCTTTGCAGACTGTCCGGAGGCTTCTGGTGTTCAATTTCTATACCATATCCTCAACTATCCCACTTTGCCTAAGATTGTTGTGACCATGCTGGGTAACTTCTAGTCCCACGGAAATCATGGATCTTCACCTAAGATTGTCATGTCACAATGCTGGGTAACTTCTAGTCCCAGGAAAATCACTGATGCTCCTCCTTGTTGGAGCCTCTTGAGTGGACTTACAACAGCCTTGTACATGTGTTTTGTTTTGTTGTGGGGTTTTTTGCTGCAACTGTCTGGCAGCTGTGCCTTGGTAGGTGCGTCTTTAGCATACAGAGAGGGAAGAGGAGGAGGCAAATCCAAACAAAAAAGCCATCTTCTCACAAGAAGTTCCTCCCACTCAATTTTTCAATCCTGTTGGTATGTCTCCTCACTCACTTCCTTGCTCCTTGGTGGCTGCAGGCAGCCTAAGACATGAGAAATAAATGTTGCATGAGAAATAAATGTTGCCTACATCTGCTCCAGGGCTGTGGAAGGGCAGGTCCATACCTCAGGCATGTATGGTTTGATATGCAAATTGATATACAAATAAAACACAAGTTGGGCATGGCATCATAGGAACATAGGAAGCTGCCATATACTGAGTCAGACCATAGGTCCATCTCACTCAGCATTGTCTACACAGACTGGCAGCGGCTTCTCCAAGGCTGCAGGCAGGAATCTCTCTCAGCCCTATCTTGGAGATGCTAGGGAAGGAACTTGGAATCTAGATGCTCTTCCCAGAGCAGCTCCATCCCCTAAGGGAATATCTTACAGTGCTGACACTTCTAGTCTTTCTTTCATATGCAAGCAGGGCAGACCCTGCTTAGCTAGGGGACAAGTCATGCTTGCTACCACAAGACTAGCTCTCTTCCTTCCCATCCTCCTTGTACAAAACAGTGGAATGGTAGTGTCTGTGTTACAGCTACCATTCCTTTCCATGCTCACTAGCCATCCCAGAATGCATTTAGGCTAACCTATCCACATCCATTCTATGGCCACCTTCAGACATAATACAAAACCAGATGCAACTGTGTCAGAGGTTCAAGATTTTGGTCATCTGAATGAGCAAACCTGTGGTTTCATCACTGAACTGTGGGCCTGTTTTAGCCCCAAACCTGAACTGGAACCTTCAGTTACCTCTCGGTTTCACTGCTGTAACCTCAGGTCCCAAAGCGGCATCATGTCATCTGAGCTCTGCCACTGTATGAAACTGGTGTTGAGGATATGAAGCTCCTCCCTCCCTCTTTTGCAATTGGCTGCCTCAACTTTCCATCATGCAAAGGAGGAAGCCTCTGCAGCCAGTTCTTGCCCCTTTCAGTCCCCCAGACTCCAGATTAGGATCATCTGGGAATGAGGCAGGGAAAATGAAGTCCTGTTGTACCCACATTATATGTGAAAGTGGCCTATCTCTCATTGCTTGGATCAGTGGAGGAAACCTATTCCTTTTACTGCCTGATTTTGAACATCTTTACATTGATTAGGAACAGTAACTTATGTAGCCAAACTCCTTGTGACCTGTTCTTGTGACACTGCAGGCAGACTTTGAAGGAAAATGCAAACCATCCTCCTACGCCCAAGCACAAGTCATTCTGCACAGTCAGAAAGGGATCCTCTTGTTGCACACAGTCAACCCCCAATACCAGGCTAATTGAGCAAAACAGACACCTTTTAGTGTGGTGTCTCATTTTGTGTTCGACATCGAACCGGTTCATTTTGACTGTTCAGGGTCAAACTGAACCATCCCCTGTTGGGTCCAATCCCAGACCAAACACACACCCCCCAACTGTTTGGGGAGTTTGAGGAATTTATCTTACCCCCTTCAGGGGAGTTGTTAGAGGTGGGGGGGGGGTCTGTGGAGGCTCCCCCTCCCCTGCCAGTCTCCCTTCATGCCTGTACCTGCCGTTCAGCTGGCTCATCGGCCCATTCGGGCCTTCCCCCTCTGGCATGGTGGCCACTTGCCTGTGCCTGTGCAATTGGCCTCTGCATGACCCAGGGAGGCCGGCGGGGGGAGGGGGAACCTCCACGGACCCCCCGCCCCGCCACCTCCCAACAACTCCCCTGAAGGGGGTAAGGAAAAAAAAGTTTTATTTCAAAAAAATGTTCACGAACTCCGCCCCCCCCCCCCAGACTGAACCAAACCAGGTGGGTTTTGAGGGGTGCCAGACCAAACTGGCCCAGTCCAGTTCGGGTCCAGTCTGGACTCAAACCGAACCGGATCAGCCAGTTCTGTGCACACCCCTATTTAGCAGGAGGACAGAAGCTGTTCAGCCTAGCAAACTTTACATCACAGTGGCTTTTGCTGGTGCTGTGTGTGTGTTTAAATTGTGAGCTCTTTTTGGGACAGAGGGCCATTTTTGTATATCTTCTGCTATGTAAACCACTTTGAGAACCTTTTGTCGTGATGTAGTAGAACATTCCCTCAAGACCTCCCCCTTATCCTCCTAAGAGGGAAAGATTTTATTTTTCTCACCAGCCATTACACACCTTTGTGTTTCTGATAGAGGAGAGGTTTGATACATTTAAGATCTTGGTGTGCGGGAGTCCAATTTGAAGGGATGCTTTTGAATCAGGCCGAAGCAAACAAAACTCCTCCAAAGCACCAAATTGAATCGGGAGACCCTTTCAAGCACCTAAGACACCCCTGCATTGAATCAGCAATGCTTCATATAGCCCTAATACATATAAATGCATGCAGAAGCACAACAGCAAAATTAGAAGCATGATAAAGAAACATTTAAAATTAAATTGGGATGGATCAGGCATCAGAGAGGAGCTCCTATTCCCTACGGGTACATTTGTAATGTTTAATCTAATCATCATTCTGCGGCAGATACAATTCTAGCCTACATCAAAGGAACCAAAATACCTCTTTGATGGTTTAATAGTAGCTGGCTGTGTAATGACAGGTGGCCACAACCACAATCCTAATTTGAAACAAGCTGCAGACTTGGTTGAAGATACACACACACGCATACACATGCATACCCTCCTGGAATTCTTTGAAGCCTGATTCCTTGAATAAAGTGGGAGCTGAGAACAGAGCTACAGTCAATTCCACATGCTGCACTTGGCATCGCTCTCTGTTGACTTTGGTTTTAGGGGCTGCTTCAGCTAGTACATTATTCACCAGCACAAAATGATTGTTGTGTTTGCTCAGCTCCTGTTTCCTATTAGCTTAGGAAATGGGAAGCAAAATACCACTGGTAGGAAGCTCAAGTCCAATTTGCTCATCTCTTCTTGCCGTATGTTGATTCCAGCATGGTTTTTTCCCTGTTGTCTGGCAAATACTGAATGAGCTTTTTTCAAGGTTCAGCTCTAAAAGTGGCCAACATGTGCCACCTAATGTGAAATTTCAAGGAAAGTTTGAAACTTCTTGCACATACCTGACTGGAAGCCAAAGAAAATATTAATGCAGCTCGTTAGTCAAGCTGTGCAGTGGATGTCAACATCAGGTATCAATATTTGCCTCTAACTTGTGATATGTGTCCTGCTGGGTCTCTGGTAAAGACACTCTTCATACAATATTAAAGTTAGTGGCCCACATATTGTGCAGGAAGCTGCCAATCCAAGGCAGATGTGTGCTTGATGCTTCTGAGCTACCATGCAGCCTGCTGGCCCTGTTTCCATCCAAGGGCAGGGCTGCTTCCCTGGCCACTAGGGAGTGCATCTTTGCACTTATGATGCTACTCCCATCATTCCCAATGGAATGGCAATGGCACACTCCTTAGTAGCAAAGGAGCAATCCCTACAGCATTGGTGGGCTCTGGAGTAGGTCAGAAGCAGAGAATGCGCTTCTCTTTTGGATTGGTGGCTCACTGTGTATTGGGAGCCCAGAATAAAATTGCCACCACATTTCCTCTAAATTGAAATTTACAGGTGAATCAGGAGGTCCCTCAAAAGAAAAACAACAACTAGGAATGTTAAGAGCAGCAAAATGAAGAATGTGATAAGAGTAGCAAAATTGCTCAGGCTGTACTACACATCCCTATTTAACATGTAGGCAAGTGGGGCTGACTTTTCAGACAAGTCTCTCAAAACAGGTTGAAGAAAGACATCATGTTAAATGATTTGCATTGAAATGTTTTCAGCGTTGTTCAGCACATCAAGATCCATTGGATAACACCACTGTAGAACTAGAAAAGGTGCAGAAGAGGGCAACCAAGATGATCAGGGTCCTAGAGCACCTTTCTTATGAGGCAAGGCTACAACACTTGGCACTATTTAGTGTATAACAAAGGCGACTGTAGGGAGACATGATAGAGGTCTATAAAATCATTCATGGAGTGGAGAAAGTGGATAGAGAGAAATTCCTCTCCCTCTCACATAACACTAGAACCAGGGGTCATCCCATGAAATTGATTGCCAAGAAATCTAGGACCAACAAATGGAAGTACTTTTTCACACAACGCATAATTCACTTGTGGAATTCTCTGCCACAAGATGTGGTGACAGCCAACAACCTGGATGGCTTTAGGGAAGGTTTGGATAACGTCATGGAAGAGAGGTCTATCAATTGCTACTAGTCGGAGGGCTATAGGCCACCGCCAGCCTCAAAGGCAGGATGCCTCTGAGTACCAGTTGCAGGAGAGTAACAGCAGGAGACAGGGCATGCCCTTAACTCCTGCCTGTAGGCTTCAAGCGGCATCTGATGGGCCACTGTGTGAAATAGGATGCTGGACTAGATAGGCCTTGGGCCTTATCTAGTAGGGCTGTTCTTATGTTCTTAACTTGCCAAAAATGTTTTACTCCATAATATATTTTACCCCAAAGAAAGTTACATCAATTCCATTACTATATTAGCAAATGGACACCTGAGTGAGAGAGAAAATGATAATAACATGCATCTGAGTTTATATAAAGTCATCCCTATAGAGCTGAAACAGACAGGGCGACTGTGCCCAATGAATGCATGGTCTCATTAGGCACAGATATATACTGTCTGATTACCAGCAGATCAAGGGTTCAGAACTGGAGCTTACATAAACACAAATAACCCCACCACACAGAGGCACACACACACACACACACACCCGTACGCGGCAGACCAATCAAAGTAATGTAATGTTTAAGGACCATGCAGACATGACCTTGGGAAAATAATACGTTGCCCCCCATTCAGATTTAGCAACAGAAAGCCACACAACTGACGTAGCCAATGACAGTGTGGTTAAAATCAGGATGGCACCTTACTCCCCAGCTCAGCCTTCCCTGCTGGGAGCTGTTTGAGGTCCTGAAGCCTTGCCTGACTTTTGCTTGTCCTTGGAGCTGTCCAAGTTTGGAATTCACTTGGGACTCTTGTCTCTACGTACGCTTCTGCTTCAGCTGAAATCCCATTTAGCCAACAAGCTTGCCTGGATTAGGACATAATGAACTCATACATTGGCCGAGGTAGCATACACTTGGTAGGGCTGGTTCTTGATTCTGGAGGCCCCTTAACAATGTTCCTTTGGTGGGATCCCCTATCCCTCTCCTTGTCCCAAGTCAGCTCTGTGCTCCCCACTGTTCTGCCAAAAGAGAGAATGTAAGGCATGCAATGTAATGTAAGGCCTCAAACAGCAGGACTCAAGAGCCTTACTTTCTTCACCAGAGCTTGCAGGAAGGACTAGCTGGCCGATGCTTGGCTGCTCCACAGTGCCCCCTCCCAACAATGGCTGAGGAATTGCTACCAGTCAACCCAGGAAGTATCACATGAGCAGCAGTAGACACTGCCTTCTCTAGTTTGTACGCATTGCTGTCTCCAGTTCTCCCTGTTGCCCTGCCGAGAGCACAGGGGAGTTAATGGGCAGAGGCCGAAGCAGCCACTGCTTCCTCTTGTTCATGCTTTCCCTCTCTGGCCCAAACCATTCTGGCAGGTGAGCAATCTGTTCTTGAGATGTGATTAACTTACTGAACAAAGAGGTTTAATTCACTTCAGCACCTCCATGGGGAGGGGAAGGTCACAGAGTGGCAAGGTCCTCTTCCGTCACAACAGGGATCCTGAGGAGAGGGGCACAGCCAGGACTTCAAGCTGGATGGCAGCCATGACTAGGCCAAATGACCACAGAGCAGGCTGTTGCAACAATGCAGTGAGAACCTTCTGAGCAGGGAGAGACTTCCGAAAAGCATCCTGCAACCAGCCCTGTGGAGGCACCCTCCATGACCCAGCAATGAGCAGGCTCATGGTGCTGTAGGGCTGTGCATGGAACTGGTTTTGCTGGTTCAGCTTGAATACAGACCAGATTTGAGCCAACTTGGCCTGGTCTGGGCTAGGGCTCAGCCTGGATCTAGTCTGATTTGGCCATCAAGCTGAGCAAGCTGGCTCACGGGCCAGCTCAGGGGTATACCTGTAAAGGGAAATCTGGTGAGGATTCCCCTTTACAAGCAAAGGGCATTCCTTAAAGTAAATGGTGGAGGGGGGCAGAGAAAAGGTAGTCTTTACCTTTAAAATTAAGTTGTCGGGGGGCAGTGGAGGAGGTGGTGGCGGCGGAGACATTGGAAGCAGTGGTGGCCCTGCCGGCCTCGCAAATGACAACCTGGGCGATCTGTGGGCCAGTTTGGTGACGTCCTTGTGTGCACAGAGGCCATTTGCATCACCATGCATATTTCATAGTGACACAAATGGACTCTGTTTACATGAGAGCCTCCATGTGCGTGCAGAGGCCCAAAACAGGATGCAGTTGGCCCAGGATGTTATTTGGGATGCAGCAGGAGGTTGGAGGCACCCCTGGCTCCAATTTTGATGCCTCCTCCTCCTCCATCTCCACCACACTTGTGCCTTAATTTTATAGGTAAAGACTATTGTTTGTCGCCCCCTCCCCTCGCATTTACCGTAGAGAATGCCTTTTACTTATGAAGGGGATTACTCGCCGGATTCCCTTTTACAAGGGATTCCCACAGAGCGATTCCAAGCAGTTTCTTTGAACCTGGGGTCAGTCCGGTTCAACCACCAGAACCAGGCCACCTGAACCGGGCCAGCTTGATGTGGAGCCTGGCTCAAAGCAAGCCAGCTCACACATCCCAATGGGTCTGGCTACCTGCCCTCACTGGCCATCTTCGTGACTCTGCCTGCCTACATGCAAGCAAAAAAAGCATGTGAGTAGTGACTGCAGTCCCATTTCTGTAGCGAGGAAGCTCATTTGCGGGGGGGGGGGGGTTTTCACCATTCTCCCCTTTCCCTGGAAGACCTCTGTGCCACCCAAAATTTTGTCCTGGAGGGTTTGCAGCCCCTCTGAAGTGGGGCTGCAGTAGCTGCACATGTTCCTTGTTTGTTTGCATGCATGCAGCCTTAGTCAGGAGCTTGGCCACTGACTTTAGCAGCCTACCAACACCCACACTTGGGGGCCTTTAACTAGTCAGCAACTGCAGACCTGGATGGTGCTGACTGAAATGCCTCCTTTTCTGGCTCTCCATAGTTCCTGTAAAGGGCAAGAATTCCCTTCTTCCCTAGATTATTTGCCAGCAGTTCCTGTTAGCAGACAGCCAATATTGAGCCACATCTCCTTTTCAGTGACATATTTTCATAGATGTTCCCATATATACTTGATGCTGTACCTTGCCTCTGAGGCTGGAGGTGGCTTATAGCCCTCAGACTAGTAGCCATTGTTAGACCTGTCCTCCATGAGTTTATCTAGGCCCTTCTTAAAGCCATCTAGGCTGGTGGCTGCCACCACATTTTGTGGCAGAGAATTCCACAGATACATTATGCACTGTATGAAAAAGCACTTCCTTCTGTTGGTCCTAAATTTCTTGGCAATCAGTTTCATGGCTTGACTCCCAGTTCTATAGTTATGCAAGAGGGAGAAGAATTTCTCTGTGTCCCCACTCTCCACTCCATGCATAATTTTATACACCTTGATCATGTCTCCCCTTAGTCACTTCTTTTCCCAACTAAAGAGCCCCAGGAGTCGTAGTCTTACTTTGTAAGGAAGGTGCTCTAGCCATTCTTCTTCTGCACGTTCTCCAGTTCTATATAGATTCCCATGTGTTGGTGGACTACAACTTCCATCACCCCCTGTCTTTGGCCATGGTGGCTGGGATGATGGGAATTGCAGTCCAACAATATTTGGGGACCCAAGATTGGGAACTTCCATTGTAAGGTATAAAACCCAAAATCTGTTACCACCACCATCTTATTGTTAGACTTAAAAATAGCAATAAAAAGGATTTTAACTTAATTACTTGTAAGGTATAATCCAAATTGATTTGGCTTTATCCAAATGGAGCTTTCTGTTCAAAACGTTGGATTCATTTGGGCAATCTTCTCCTGATTCACCTCAGGTAGTGAATAAGATCTTGGCAAGTTTTACACAGAACCCCTCCCCAAGTAGGAAGAACCTTAGGTAAAAGTTTTGCAAGTCTTTATTTACCACATCTAAGTGCATAGAAACAAAGCAGCTCAACCAGCCAGATGGGACTGACGAAGATCCTGTCAGACCCAGAACAAATGTAATACAATCCATGGTATACCTTCTAGGGATGTGTGAACTGGTCCGGCGGTCTGGTGGTTTGGTCCGGAGGTTCGAGGGTTCGGGATCAAACTGACCCCCCCCCTCGGTTCTGTCCAGACCGGAACTGAACCACCAGACAGGTCTCAATTTAAAAAAAAAATAGTGATAAATACCTGTAGCCCCTTCGGGGGGCTTGCTGTAGGCCGTGGTGGGGTCCATGAGGGTTCCCTCTCCCCCTGCCAGCCTTGCTCATCACCGCCATGACTGGGCAAATGTAGTATTTTTGGCCCTTTCTGGCCTCCGTAAAGGCAAGTGATGGCCATTTTGGCCGCCGTGCATGCACAAATGCCCTCTATGAGGCCTGGCATGGTCTATGGCCTCACAGAGGGCATTTGCACATGTGTGGCGGCAGCCCAAATGGCCGCTGCGCACATTTATGGAGGCCCAAAAGGGCCAAAAATATTACATTTACCCAGCCGTGGCGGTGATAAGTGAGGCCCGTGGGGGGAGTGGGAACCCTTGCAGATACCCCCCGCACGGCCTACAGCAAGCCCCCCGAAGGGGCTACAGGACAAGTATTTATCACTAATTTAGAAATTAATAAAAAATCATGAACCCCCCCCCCAACCGGACTGGATCGGGGGGGGGTCGATGGGGGCCGGGCCGAACTGGCCTGGTTCCATGCACACCCCTAATACCTTTTGCAGTTTGCTGACAACAGGTCCCCCCCCCCAAAAAAACCCTGATTGGCAGTGCCACACAGCATGTACACATTACGATTATGCTTACCACCATGATCATGTACAGCCTATGAGTTATGCCTACATGATGTCTGCAATTTAGCTGTTTTCGTATTTTCCTGCCCCATGTTAGAACCCATTTAATGTGCATCAACATATATTAAGTTCCCCAATTTAGACAGCTTCTGACTCACAAACTTCTTTAAGGTTACTCTTGAGCACAAGAGGTCTGCTATCTTATACTGCTAAAGTTTGGTAAAGTTTGGCCAGGTATAAGCTTATTTATTTATATTGATAACTATCACCATTACGGATCAATATAGAAATTGTACAACAGAATTTTTAAGAGTCTAATGGTAAGCCATCTCCCTTGAAACTTTATAATGCTTTCTTCTCCCCACCAAAATTGCCTCGTTCCATTCTGAAATCCTTCAGCATTTCAAGTTCTGCTGAAACTGCCCTATTTGCAGATATTTCCCACAAAGATTTATGTGAACACTGCTGTAGCTCCTCTGAAAATGAACATCTAAATACTTGAGTCGTTATGAAAAACAGGTAAGATTCATAATGGTCCCTTCCCTGATTCCACATTTTAAGAAGAGTCATTAACCCTTTTAGTACTTTGAAGGATAAATGTGTTACTTGGAAAGGGCCTGTTCTTAATGGATGCGTGTGGTAATTTATGTCCTGTTGAGATCTGGAAATGTTCCCTGGAGGAAAGAAAAATACAACAACATTAGAATTCTTTGTTTATCTTTCAGTATGTGAGCCAATTAGAAATAACAGCTTTAAAATTGAGTATTGTTAGTGCCAGGAGTGGATAAATACTAAAGTCATTCACACATCCTTTTGCTGGGCTGGGGAGGATACTTAGAGGATGAGCATATCCAGGGGGACAGAAGCTATAGTTGTGCACATAACACATATCCTTGAGTAAACAAGTACTGGAGATTAACAGGCATGGATGGACATTGGTTGATATGCCAGACAATGTTATATATGCATCACAGTGTAACATTTATCCATTGCACTAAATGGAAGAACTGCACAAACAGTTGCACAATTAGCGGCAAATAACTGCAAATAATCATTAGTAATTACAAATCATGCCATTGCAAGGAATGACAGTCAATTGCGCAGCTGTGTTTGTGCAATTATTGTGTTTTGCACAACTGGATAGACGTGATGTTGTGGTGCACACATAAAGGTCTTCACACAATGAGGGCAGGCAGGAGGAAGGCAGGCATCCTCCCCCAGGATGATACAGCTGTGTTCCCAGCCATGCGGCTTGCACACGCACACAACAGGTGCTCCTGAGATCTTCATGGTGTTCTGGAGGAGAGAAAAATGCATCCCGGCCTCCAGATATCCCACAATGCACCGTGTGACTAGCAGGCTGCATTGGTGGATTCCCTCATGTGTCAGGCTCGCAAGACGCCCGGCTCTGTGCCTGCGCATCTCGAGCATTCACACAACCCTGTCCCTGGGTAAAAGCACACATTCACACCCTTTTACCCAGGTAAAAGGTCGGGTAATATTCCTGGGCTACCTGGGAAGGCAGCAACAGGATCGGCCTTGATCCTGACACTTCACATGAGCAGCCCTACCCAGGAACCCAAGCCTGGCTAGGGCTGCTTATGTGAACAGCCTCACTATCACGTTAAGAAACTCATTTGGACAGCAAAAGTAGAAAGCCATGTTTTTAAAATGGCATATTCTAAAAGCTGCATACATGTCTACAGATTAATGGGCAATGGCTGTACTCCTCCACCCCGCCCCCCACGCAATAAACCTGAATTAGAATCTTCTCTCATGTTTTAGTTCCTCGAGTAATAATTGATCTCTTCTTAAATGAGCAGAAGAGAATGCATCTGGGGATGGGAATTCATCTGTTTTTGCCTGATCAACTGTACAAGGAGTGCTTGCCCCTGACAGTCCTAAGATGCTCCAGTATTTAAAGCTCCTTAACATCGAAGGTAATAATTAATATAGCAACAGCACAAGTCATGCCGAAATGGAATGTACACTCAGTTATATTTTCCATAGACCATTAAACCATATTTTCCAGTTAAATGAATTACTTCTCAAAGGAGTTCACTTACTGAAATTTACAAGCCAGCCTTTTCTTATTACCTAGGCTGCACAGCTGACCAATAGGATCTCCTAGCCTTTTATAATAATAATGATAGTCAGCATTTATAGGGCACATTTAGTTCAAAGTGCTTCTCAGTAATCCTTAACAACAGCTCTGTGAGGTAAACCAGGATTGTTCTTCCATTTTGCAGGTGAAGGGCTGTTGTTGAGAGAACAGAAGCTCACTGAAGGGTTCTTGTATTGTTGAAACCCGAAGATAATCTCAGATAACTACTTCTGGGAGGGAAATATTCCTGTGAGGAATGCAACACTGAAGACAGCAATAACTATTTAAACAAATAAATAAAATGAACTTGGACTAGCACCGCTCCCCACCCCGCCACCTTTAGAGGGTTGGTCCAGTTCGAAATTGGACCACCCAAACCGGGCCAGTTTGATGACGCGCCCAGCTCAAATTGAACGGGCTCTCACGTGCCTTCTCTGCACCAAACCTACTGGTGATCTCTCCCAGCTGTATGGGTGTGCACGAATCAATCTTTTTGTTTCAATTTGTACCTGAATCAAAACACCCCCAGTTTGTTTGGAGTCTGACCCCTCCACCACCACCCCAAATCACCCTTGATTCGATTTGTACCCAAATTTTATGAATTTGAATCCGAATTAATTCGGATCAAAAAAGGGTCCTGGGGCCAAAAGAGTGGGGGGTGGGGGTGGTAGTGCCCAGAAGTTCAGAGCAGTTTCTTCTATGAAAAGAAATTTCTGGTTTCCAGCAAGTCCTATTCGCAGAAGTAGCTGCTAAGAGCTACAATGGCTACCTTGCTGGACTTTCCTTTGATAATTCAAGTAGACCCTTCATATGGGCTGGATTCCGACATGCTGAGGCCCTAGAGCTATGTCAAACTTAAAAGGCCTTGCCCATCTTCGCTCGGAGGCTTCTGGCATTAGTATATAGACAACTATGTACCACGTTTCTCACCTGGTGTTGGCATGTGCTATACCCCTTACCATAATTTGACCCTTTGGGCAAGCTGTCATGTGTTCCATTCTGCTCGACTCCTGACTCTGTCCCCTTCTGGTTGATCCAAAATGTGTGCACCCCCACACCTTAGGGGATTTTGCTGGCTGAAACAGATGCCACCCAGTTCCTGTTGGCAATCCCCCAGGTGTTATTTTAAAAGTTGCTTTGTGACCTGTGAGAGGAGAGCTGGTCTTATGGTAGCAAGCTTGTCCCCTTAGCTAAGCAGGGTCCACCCTGGTAGCATATGAATGGGACACTACATGTGTGAGCACTGTAAGATGTTCCCCTTAAAGGATGGAGCTGCTCTGGGAAGAATAAATACAGGTTCCGAGTGCCCTCCCTGGCATCTGCAAAATAGGGCTGAGAGAGATTGCTGCCTACAACCTTGGAGAAGCCACTGCCAATCTGTGTAGACAATATGAGCTAGATGGACCGATGGTCTGACTCAGTATATGGCAGCTTCCTATGTTCCTACCTTTTTGATTTTAAGCACCAGCAATCTGGTTCCATCTTGGTTCAAGTGGAGCCCATCCCTTTTGTACAGGCTTCACCTCCTCCAATATGTATCCCAGTGCATAACGAATCTAAACCCCTCCTCCCAGCATCACCGCCTCATCCACGCATGCCTATCTTGCTGTCTCTGCACGTGGAACAGGTAGCACTTCAGAGAACACTGTCCTGGGGGTCCTGGACTTCAATATGCTACCTAGCAGCCTAAACTTGGCTTCTAAGACCTCCTGACTGCATTTTCCAACATCATTGGTGCCAACGTGCACCATGACAGCTTACTGCTCCCCAGCAATGCCTAACAGCCTACCTAGATGCAGCGTGACATCTGCAACCATTGCACCAGGCAGGCAAGTCACCATGCAGCCTACACATGGGTCACAGACCCATCTCTCTATTCCCTCTAATGATCAAATCACCCACTACTCGGAGGACCCCACCCCCTGGAGGAGTATCCTCTATGTAAGAAGATATGGGAAGATATGGGACCCCCAAGGAAGGGGTCCCTGCTAAGGGAGTGTTTCCCTCTTCCTCAGACTACAGGTGAAACTCGGAAAATTAGAATATCGTGCAAAAGTCCATTAATTTCAGTAATGCAAATTAAAAGGTGAAACTGATATATGAGACAGACACATTATATGCAAAGCGAGATAAGTCAAGCCTTAATTTGGTATAATTGTGATGATCATGGCGTACAGCTCATGAAAACCCCAAATCCACAATCTCAGAAAATTAGAATATTACATGGAACCAAGAAGACAAGGATTGAAGAATAGAACAATATTGGACCTCTGAAAAGTATGAGCATGCATATGTATTCAGTACTTGGTTTGGGCCCCTTTTGCAGCAATTACTGCCTCAATGCAGCGTGGCATGGATGCTATCAGCCTGTGGCACTGATGAGGTGTTATGGAAGACCAGGATGCTTCATTAGCAGCCTTCAGCAATTCTGCATTGTTTGGTCTCATGTCTCTCATCCTTCTCTTGACAATGCCCCATAGATTCTCTATGGGGTCAGGTCAGGCGAGTTTGCTGGCCAATCAAGCACAGTACACTGTATACTTTTCAGAGGTCCGATATTATTCTATTCTTCAATCCTTGTCTTATTGGTTCCATGTAATATTCTAATTTTCTGAGATTGTGGATTTGGGGTTTTCATGAGCTGTACACCATGATCATCACAATTATAACAAATTAAGGCTTGACTTATCTCGCTTTGCATATAATGTGTCTGTCTCATATATCAGTTTCACCTTTTAATTTGCATTACTGAAATTAATGGACTTTTGCACGATATTCTAATTTTCTGAGTTTCAGCTGTAATGTCCCTCTTGCCTGAGACCTTCACACTCCATGACAGCAGAAGCGCTGTCAGCCTGGGAGTAGGATACCTCTATCACATCCTGAGGGTCTCATCCACACACATCTCTGCCTCCCTGAGCTTCTCCAGGTAAGTCACCTTGGCTTCCAGGGATTGAACGTGTTCCCAGAGAGCCAGGAGCTCTTTGCACTGAGTGCACATCCAGGACTTCTGCTCCTCAGGCAGATAGGCATTCATGCGACACTCTGTGCAATACACTG
The DNA here is from genome assembly GCF_027244095.1 of Hemicordylus capensis. Taxonomy (NCBI): domain Eukaryota; kingdom Metazoa; phylum Chordata; class Lepidosauria; order Squamata; family Cordylidae; genus Hemicordylus; species Hemicordylus capensis. The sequence continues at coordinate 17,597,306 of NC_069660.1, read as the reverse complement.
GGGAGCACCCCTCCTCTGCTGGCATTCTACCTACATAACTGGTTTGATTGATTATTTAGAGTATATAGGGCTTGTTCACTTGAAGCTATGTACTGGGTGCAGTTGTCAGCAAATTAAAGATTTTAAGCTTTGTCCTCCAAGAAAATTACAAATGTTGGATAGTACTGGGTGTCTCCTCTGTGATGAAGGGGGACCACTCATGTGTCTCCTCACAGACTTCCTCGCCAATCTCCGCTAAACTCCTGCAAAACCCCTTCGATATCTCTTTGCAAAACTTCTCTGGTCTGAGCATTGTATTCAAGATCAGCAGGTAAACTGACTCTTCTCAGGAATGTAACCTCTCCCACAAGCTGAGTCACTCACCTGGAATGAATCCCCTACTCAGGCTGACTCCTCTGTCAACCACACAAACCAGCCAGCCAGAAATCAAACCCTAGAAAATTGCTAGCCCTAACAAACTTAGCTTCTCCTTTCCCTTTTGTTTGTTTGTTTGTTTGCTTGCTTATTTGTTTGTTTGTTTGTCTGTTTGTCTGTTTGTTTTCTTGCTGAGTTTCCTTGCTCAATATCTTCTTTAGGAGAGAAATACAAGCTTGTTGCCTCCTCTTTCTTCAAAGCAGGGTGGAACATAGGAAGCTGCCTTATACCAAATCAGACAAGTGGTTCATCTAGCTCAATACTGACTACACCACTTGGCAGTGGCTTCTCCAAGGTTTCAAGCAGGACTCTTTCCCAGCCCTACCTGGAGATACTGCTAGGAATGGAACCTGGGGTGTTCTGCATGCAAAGCAGATGCTCTGCAACTGGGGAGGTGGATAGCTTCATAAAGTCCAGCTCTTTCTGTCGAGCTCTCTCTGCCCCTTCACCAGTGGTTAACATACATCCATTAAAGGCTGGGAACCTTAGAAAACTCAATTTAGCAACAGAATTAAGTGACAAAGCTCCCAGCCTCCCATTGATTTAAGAGCATTCTCCTCAAAATATTCAAGCCAGCCATGCCCACAACCATTCTCAGGAAATGCACAATTTACTGACTCTGCTACCTTGACTGTGTGCACAGATTAGATAACTGTGAATAGCAGCGGGTAATTAGGCACATTGCCATGCACAATGACAGTAATTGTATGGTCTAATTAAGACTGGATAACTTGGTTGAATACCTAGCCCCACGAGATCATTGAAGTATCTTTAGTCTGAAGGAGCGCTGCATTGTTCTAATGAGAGGTAGTTGCTTTATGAGATGGATTGGGCGCTAATTAGAACTGAACCATGCCTTGTCCATGTTGACATAGTATATTGGGAAGTATGTCCCCAATGAAAGAGAAGAAGGTCAGAAATGACAAGAGTGTGGTCATTAGACATGTTACTCTGGAATAGTCCTACACACGATTAGGGAGCAGTTGACCTCTTCTAGAACTGCTCTGGCTATAATCAAGAGTGAATAAATTTATTCCCTGGATGTTGAGCTATTTGGCCCTGATGAAAGTTCAGGTTCTCCCATGCTTTACAGCTTTGCCAGATCCATGGAAAGCACTTTACACAGCTCTTTTACCTGCTGTTTTATCATGTTGTTATTTTAAGGTATCATTGTTTTATTTATTTAAAATGATTTTAAGTTTAATTTAAATTAAATTAGGTTGTTATTTATTAAAACAATTCTACCTCACTTTATGTTCCAGACTGAACTCCAAGCAGCTAGCACAATGAGGTTGTTCTCAGAGTCATGAACAATACCAGGTTGGGGATGGGGGTGGGGGATGGGCAGGGGAGGGAAGGCAGGGTACAACCTACCTTCCCCCAGACAATCGCTCTGAATGTCTTCAGTGTGCTAGCTGCGCACCCACATGATCAACATTGCTGGGAGCAGTGCGGATGACTATGGATCAACAGAGATCAGACATCGTTTTCTGGGCCTCCAGATATCCCACAAGGCAATGTGTGATGAGTGTGGTGCCTGGGGGATTCCCCCATCAGAAGGGCACTCTAGGCACCAATCTTCCTGTCTCCTCAGGCTGCATGCACAGATTAGATAAATGGGTAGCAGCAGGTAATTAGGCACATTGGCGTGCATAATGACAGGAACTGTATGTTCTAATTAAGACTGGATAACTTGGTTGAATACCTATCCGTGCAGCAGCCGGGTTAAGGCTACACTCGCACCCATAGACTCAGCTAAGAGCCAGGCTAGGAAGTGGAGTTAGTGCTGGGCGGGTGGAGTGGGAAGAGATTTTCACTCCACTCCACTCCCCACAAAAGCCCCTTTCACATCCATGAGGGACACATGATGGGCAGCCCTCCGTTGACATTAGGAACCTGTTGGGACTGCTGCACAACTTGAAAGGTGCTGCAGAATGAGTTGAAAACCCTTCTGGGCAGCTGGGCAGTGCTCCTCCCATGGTTTCCAATGGAAGGAGACCTGCAGGAGCAGTTTAAAGTAGGGTTTCTTAACCTTGGGCCCCCAGATGTTGTTGGACTACAACTCCCATCATCCCCAGACATGGCCTTTGTGGCTGAGGATGATGGGAACTGTAGCCCAACAACATCTGGGGGCCCAAGGTTAAGAAACCCTGCTTTAAAGTTATTCTGCAGCAGCTGGATTGTGCTACATCACAGGGCGGCTGCCTTTCCAGTTGCATAGCAGCCCCAGGAGGTCCCTAATGTCAACGGAGGTCCCGAATGTGCCTGTAAAATCGGCCACCATTCTTCTTGATTAAAAACAAGTAAAGGCAGTCATGCTAGGAACTTGTAAAATCCAACATGTTTCATCTCATTTTGCCCAAAATTATAAATTCAAGACTAGTCATCAATCAATACAAGCAATTAAAGAAAAAAATAAATTCATAGGGACAATGAAAACTCCCATACCAGGATTTGGAAGGACTATTTAGAGCAGGCCTGCTCAACTTTGGTCCTCCTGCCGATGTTGGCCTACAACTCCCATAATCCCTGGCTATTGGCCACTGTGGCTGGGGATTATGGGAGATGTAGTCCAAGAACAGCTGGGGGACCTAAATTGAGCAGGCCTGATTTAGAGTTATTTGCATAATTTCCTCTGTTTATATCAAATCAATCATTGTTGACCCCTTCATTCTCTCCCTTCCTTTCTCCCATTTTATATTTGATTCTGTTTTTGTCCCCACCTTTTTGTTGTAATTAATTTGTTATAACATGGAAAGAATTGGAATAAAACAGTTAATTGCAGGGGTTGGGGAGAGATGAAATATCTCTCAAGATCTTTCCCCACATCATTTTTGTTCTAATACCTAATAAAATTAGAAATCTGTACCACTCTTTCTCAATTCTCATCTGTATTCCCATGCAGCTGGCAGGGATTTAATACACTGATTTAAAAAGAGAGTCCTAAATTTAGTGCTATTTCAACAAATGAATTATAGATAGATAGTAACATAAAATGCCTTTTAGTCTACACTATTGTATTTGCAGGAAGGAGACAATGGAAGATATTCCTCATGACCTGTATCACTTTGCGAGAAGGTTAAGAACAGGCTTTAAAATCAGTTTCTTTGTGATTATGCACACTGGTTGGATCAACAGAAAATAGAATTTGTTGTAGCAAAAATTAATAAGGAGATACTGAGATCATTCACATGACCTCATGCCACTGGAGCAGGAGCTTGCCTGCTTTTCCTGGCAGATGAGTAATGACCACTTTTGTCTCTGCCTTGTTGTGCTGTGCACCCACATGGGCAATGGTGTGGTGGAGGCCTCACCTAGGATCAGGAGGAGGAAGTCCTCCCACATCCCAGAGAGACCCATGCCAGCAACGCAGTGGCTGCTGCCGCTCTCTGGCTCATTCCCCCAAATGGCAGTGGGCTGAGGAGAAGCCTTCTACCTTGTGGTGATTGCCCAGATGATCACCTGCCAAGGTAGAATGAACCCACAGTTCCTTCTACCTGGGTAAAGTGCTGGGTAAAAGAACAAGGCTAACCTCGGCTGGAGCAACCAGTAGCGGAGGGCTCCTGGCACTCCAGATGACACAAGATGCCTGGATTACCTCTGCTAACTTGGCAGAGAGGCATCTTATAATGTGGTGATTCTCTTTATTTAGCAGGGGGAGAGTAACTGGCCATATCCACCCCCAGAACAGTACCTCCAGTGACTGTTGCTGGTGTCTCTCTTATGATTCTTTTTAGATTGTGAGCCCTTTGGAGACAGGGAACCATCTTATTTGTTTATTATTCCTCTGTGTAAACTGCCCTGAGCCATTTTTGGAAGGGCGGTATAGAAATCATCATCATCATCATCATCATCATCATCATCATCATCATCAATATATATATTTCTCCTGGGTGTGCCCAGGAGAAATGCATCCCGGCAGCCCAGCTGATTGGCTGGGCTGCGGGGGCGCCTGATTGGTCCTGGTGGCACACCCAGGAGAACCAGAGGGCCAGGAGTGTGGGCGGCCATGGTGGCCGCAGAGCCGAGGCAGCGGGCCCAGCTGGGCGAGGCGGCGGCGGGCCTGGGCGGAGCCGAGCCGGTGGCTGGCGGGCCCAGCCCGGCTGCGGAGGCCCGGCCGCAGAGGCAAGGCAGCGGGCCATGCGGCAGCGGTGGGCCCGGCCCAGCTGCGGGGAGGCCAGAGGCGGCGGCGGCAGGCCAGGCCCGGCCGTGGGGAGGCCAGAGGTGGCGGCGGCGGGCCAGGCCCGGCCGTGGGGAGGCCAGAGGCGGTGGCGGCGGGCCCGCTTGAGGCACAGATGCTCTGTGCCCAGGCCCACTAGTAATAATAATAATGTGAGAATAGCCTTCATTTGTTCTGTGGCCACATTTGCCTTGGTAGCTATGAAGCAAAGGCAAATTGCATGTTTGGATAGTTGCAGACATACAGAGCAAGGATGCATCAGTGCAGTGAGAGAACAGCCTAACAGAATTTCCCACTAACGACACTGATGTAGTGGGGAAGTGGCAATTTGTGATGCCCTCACCTTCCCCAGGAAGCCCTCTGTGTCTCCCCAAAACATGTCCCTGGCAGTTGTAAAGCCCTCAGGGCATATTTTTGGATGGACTTCCTGGGGAAGGGGAAAGTATTAAAAGTTGCCACTTCCCCCCTACATCAGAGTCATTAGTTGGGAAATTCTGTTAGGCTGTTCTCCTGTCGCACCGATGCATCCTTGTTCTCTTTATGTCAGGTCAGCCAGTAATTGGATGCTTTCCATTGAGTGTCACAAGCCAAAGCTAGATTACTCACTTGGTTTAATATAATGCTTTGTGTTGCTGTGATTGTATTTTTTGGTTGCCTGTTAGCTGACCAGTTGTCTGTTGTTTCTGCACTTTGGTCATGGCCTCTGGCTGAAACAAACAAATGAATCCTGACTTGACAATTTTTACTAATGTCTGCCACAATCCAGCTAGGGACTGAGCAGGTGCAATCAAACAGCTGCTGTGCACACGATTCCCTAGGCCAATGCAATAGCACACTGATCAGCTGTTCAGAGGGCTGAATTCAGTCTCTCACTGCCTTCCCCCGCAAATAGCTCATAAGTGGGATTTTGGCTTTTTCTTAAAGTACTGTGTGCACAGATGTTCACACTGTTGAATCAGAGCCCTTACCCACCAGAGCAAAAGAAGAGGAGAGGAGGGGATAAAAAGGGATCCGGATGGGTGGGATCTGGATAACGTTTTCTTTATTTAATCTTGACTAACACTTAGTAGGGTCCCCTTTTGTTTTGGCTCTTTCCCTTGAAGTCTAATTAGTCCATATGTCCTTTCATATTATGTCTAATCTGCAATTGTATTTCTCATTATCATTTTGTGAGGATATGCTGCTATTTCCTCTGGTCTCATCCGATTTCTTTTATGTTTCGCTTGTACAAAATTAATTACATTGTACCTTCAAGCATAATTTTAACAGTGCCTCCATTGCGCTGTGCCTGCCTTTAATTAATGCTCTTCTAATGTAGGTTTTAGAGCCAAATGGTACAATATTCCAAACATCAAAGAAACAAAAGATCTAACAAAGCTGAAAGGAAAGAACGAGACAAAGCAGTCGGCAATGTATTCTTGTTGAAAAATGTCACTTTGACTATATTTTGGATAGCACAACTGAAGAACAATTTCCCCCTACTCTCAGTTAAATTGCTAGGGAAGGTACCTGCCAAACTGGGAGATGAAGCTATAATGGTCTGTCGTGTGTGGAATGAATGAGAATATTTTTGTTATGCATAGGTCTCTCTGTGAGTGCATATTCAGTATATCTAAAATTCCTTTGAATAGTAAAATGGGTGGCCTGGTGCCAAACAGTAGTGAATCAGGGCTACCCAGAAAGAATGCAGAAGTTTCTGCAAATGTGGGCAGTACCCCAGATATGTTTAAAAATATGGTTTTTAATGGGGGGGGAAAGGGAGGATGGTCCAAACATGTCCAGATTAATGTTGCACTTGCTCAACAAGCAGGAAAACTGCATGGCTGCACAAAATCCAAAAGTTGCTCTCTTGTGCAAGTGTTCCTTACAAAGTAAACAGATGGAGGAAGAGGTTTACCAGCAGGAGGTGCACCATAAGTTTTGCACTTTGTTGCACAAGGTGTAAGGTTGTTCGCACTAGCACAACACTAATCTGGAACACAAGATCCTCACATAGTGGAGCTAGCTAGCACAACATTCTTTGCACATGCACAACTTGTTTGCAAGTTTGCACAAATGTAGAATGAACCTGGATGATGGCCACTACTTCATGCCTCCATGACATAAAACTAAATTCACATGATGGTGGAACAATCAGGGTGTTAGTCGGGAAGGATGCTTGCTTGACATTTGCTTATGGCCCAATGGAAGGAGGAAAATTGGAATTTCAGGATGCATGTGTCTAATCTTATTTATTTATTATATTTATCATATTTTTATACTGTCCTATATAAAATATCAGTGTGGTTTACAATTAATTTATATGTCACATTGATTTATTGGTCACATTGATAAACAGCCTAACATATAGGCTGCCTTCAGACATAACGCCAAATCTCTGGAGGCAACCATGTCAGAGGTTTTGTGGTCATCCAAATGTGTGAAACCACAGTTTTGTCACCCAACTGACCTGAGCTTTTTGACCCCAAACCATAATCTGAACCTACGGATTGTAGTGAGTTTCACTACTGAAACCTCAAGTTTGAAGGCAGCATCATGTTACCCTGCAGAAACCCCATCCATGGAAACCTTCTTGTTGTCCAGACATATAAAGAAAGAAAGAAAATGTATTCCCAAAAATCCCCTGTCTTTTTCTGTCCATTTGCATGTATGATTTGAGCAACCTTCAACGTACACCCTGGCACATTGCCCAGCACGCAAGACTTTTAATTACAGTGTCCATACAAGACATTTTGACAGCTTCCGTCTAGGGAAGGGGAAGGGGCAGACACAGGATGCACCCTTTCATTAATAACACACATGATCAAGTACAGTTGCCCAGTAAGACATCCTTTCCAAGGTGTTGCATGTGGAATCTGGTCAGTCAGCAGGGCATTGATTTCCCAGGATGCCAGGACAGTGTCTGTATTATTAAGGTTTCCTTGGATGATAATGCTCCCACCAACTGTATAGAGTGGTCTCTAAATTCATTTCTGTATATGTATCAAAATTTTCAGCCTTGGTCCCTTGACTTGGAGGTGCCTCAGACTGGTGCGGTACTATGCACACCAGCAAAAGGCACGTCTACTATCAAAGGGATATCCCAAGGTTTGGATTAAAAGATAGCCCTAGAATTCTTTAGTGGGTCTATTCTAATTTTTGTACAAGTTTGTAGGGGAAGGGGGGCCCAGCCCCTTCCCCTTGGTTGCAAGCATGCAGTCTCAGCCATAGCTCATGAGAAGAACCATCCTTGGTTTAACCTGGATGATGTTTGGACAGGTACAGGCTTGAAAGCCCAGTGTAATGACAGAACATGCAATAGATGTATGTTCCCTTCTCCCAAGGACTGCTGTCTCATGAGAGTGACAGGCCATAGAGACACGGGCTGTTGGCACCCAGCCCAGTTGCGAGATATATTTTATCTATCTATCTATCTATCTATCTATCTATCTATCTATCTATCTATCTATCAAATTTGTACACTGCCCCAAATGTTTATCTCTGGGTGGTTAACAATAACATAACACAATTTAAACACATACACAAAACTTAAAACAATTTAAACAATTTAAAAGTCAAAAATAGATTAAAACCTAAAAAATTAAAAAGCTGAAAAAGCTTGGGTGAAGAGGTGGATTTTCAAATGCTTTTTAAAAAATTGTCAGAGATGGGGAGGATTGTATTTCAGTAGGGAACACACTCCACAATCTTGGGGCAGCAACCGAGAAGGCCCGTCCCCGTGTGGCCACCAGCCAAGTTGGCGGCAACTGGAGACGGACCTCTCCGGACGACCTCAATGAGCGGTGGGGGTCATAATGAAGATGTTCTCTTACATACCCAGGGCCTAAGCCATTTAGGGTTTTATAGGTTATAACCAGCACTTGGTATTTTGTCTGGAAACCTATTGGCAGCCAGTGCAGCCCTATCAGCAAAGGAGTGATGTGATCTCTCCAAGATGACCCAGAGACCAACCTGGCCATGGCATTCTGTACCAACTGGAGTTTCCGGACTAAGTAGAAAGTACAGCTCCACATAGAGCACATTGCAAAGGGTCTAGGACAACTTACCACAGCTGACTCAACATGGTCAACTCAATGTAGCCAACTCACCATGCCCAGCTCACCGTGGGACAACTCAATGTGTCCAACTCACTGCAGGGACAACTCAACATGCCGAGCAGTTGCCATCATTCTCCTGATATTTGGGATATTTCTCCCAAATGCCATCATTCTCCATTCTCTCTTTTGCGACATCAAAATAGAAGAGGAAGCCTCCCAGCAAACCCTCCCCACCCCCACGAATTTGTCAGAGAGCAGTTGTAACACAAGCGGGATGGAGGCAAGTTGATTCTCCCCCCGGCCTCCGAATCTGGCAGAAAGCAGCCCTGGCTTCTGGGGCAGTGGCTCACCATCTCCAAATCCATCTTGGCTGCAAAAGCAGCTTGTGGGGGAAGGACCCCACACCTCCATGGGGCAAATGCCAGTCTCTGGGCATGCCTAAATGGACCTTTTTGTACCCCAAGCCTTAACATTTGTCCCTGTGACTCATCGTCCCTGCTGCTCAGCTTGCCTCTGCATGCTGCACTGCAGTTTTTTGTCCCATGTTCTCCTTCCTCATGCCTGTCATACCTCCTACTCTGGCAGAGAGCAGTTGCCAAAGAAAAGCAGTTTCCTTTGCAACATCAAAATAGAAGATGAAGCCCCTCAGCAAACCCTTCTCCCCTCCGAATCTGGCAGAGAGCAGTTGCCATTTTTGTTTGGGGCGTAGGAGTAGACAACAATAATGTATCCTCTACAACAAAACTAAGTTCAGGTTGATCTCCAGTTATTCACAGAAATTGAGCTTGGAATGTGCCATCCTATGATCTGGAAGTCCATTGATGGCCTCAGAAAGGTGCAGAAGGGCAGAGACGCTTATTACGAACAGCTCGTTTCAGGCCACAGTCCTCTGGTCAAGTTGAAGAAATACCTCAAAGCAGATGAGTATATTTCAAAGATTGTGTCCGATTATGGCAATAGAAGCCACACAGAATACTTGCATGCCATCGCTCACAATTATCAAATAGCTTAATAAATTTTTTTAAAATGTTTTACTATGGCATTTTTCAAACATCTCCCAATTTCACTGCATATACATATTTCTATTTTGATGATGAAAAGGAAACTGCTCTTCTTCACCAGATTTGGTGGGGAGTGGGTTGCCTCACTATTGTGATGTTGCAAAGGAAACTGCTCTTTGCCAGACTGGGGCAGGGGATTGCCTTGCCTCCCTCAGTGTGTTGAGTTGTCCCTGCTGTGAGATGGCCATGTTGAGTTGCCACAGTGAGCTGGCCGCGGTCAGTTGTCCCATTTCCCATTGCAAAAGTCAAGTCTGGAGGTTACCAACATATGTGCCACTATTTTGAGGTCATTCATCTCAAGAAATGGATGCAGCTGACATATCAACTAAAGCTGAAAGAAAGCCCCTCTGGCCACTGCCTCAACCTGAGGTACCAGAGAGAGGTGTGGATCCAGAAGTACTCCCAGACTGCATATCTGTTCCTTTTGGGGAAGTGTGACCCCATATAGAACAGGTAGATCAAAATAGTCTCTGGAGGTCTGATCCCACACAATAAGTACCTCCATCTTATCTTGATTCAGTCTCAGTTTATTCTCCCTCATCCAGCCCATTACTGCTTCCAGGCAGGCATTTAGGGATGTTATGCCACCACCTGATGATGTTGACATGGAGAAGAAGTTCTGGGTGTCATCAGCATACTGATAATAACACCCCACACCAAATCCCCTGATGATCTTTCCTAGCGGTTTCATGTAGATGTTAAAGAGCATTGGAGAAAATATGGAGCCCTGAAGGACACCATACTTAAGCTCAGATTTTGAAGAGCAACAGTCTCCAATCAACAACTGGTGTCTATCTTATGTTTCTTTTTAGATTGTGAGCCCTTTGGGGGACAGGGATCCATCTTATTTATTTATTATTACTCTGTGTAAACCGCCCTGAGCCATTTTTGGAAGGGCGGTATAGAAATTGAATAAATAAATAAAATAAATAATAAACATCTGGAATCTGTCTGAGAGGTAGGAGCAGAACCACTGTAAAACAGTGCCTCCCACCCCCACAATGCTTTCAGGTGTTCCAGAAGGATACTATACTGGATAGTATCGAAAGCAGCCGAGAGATACAAAAGGACCAACAGAGTCACACTCCCTCTGTCAATTCCCAATTGGAGATCATCCCTCAGGCCAACCAAGGCAGTCTCTACCCCATAGCCTGCCCGAAAGCCAGTTTGAAATGGGTCTAGATAATCAGTTTCCTCCAAGACTGTTTGTAGCTGATAGACCACAACCCTCTCAATTACCTTGCCCAACCATGGGAGATTGGAGACAGGCCTGTAGTTGCTCAACTCTGAGGGATCTAATGCAGGATTCTTTAGAATAGGTCTAATAATTGCCACTTAAGACAAGGAGGCATCCTGCCCTCCCTCAGAGAAGCATTTATGATTTCTACCAGGTCTCCTACAATAGCCTCCCTGCTAGAAAGAACAAGCCATGTTGGGCAAGGGTCAAGAGGACAAGCAGTAGGCCTCATCGCTCCAAGCAGCTTGTCCACATCCTTGGGAGTCACAAACTGAAACCAATCCAATTGAACCACATAAGAGGAGTTGCTGGATACCTCCAAATCAGACACCGTAGTAATTATGGAGTCTTCATATAAGGCAGCCTGAATACGAGAGTTTTTATCTGTGAAGAACTCATTAAACACATCACAGCGGGTAACTGATGGTTCCAAATTCTGATTCAAGAAGAGCAGGGGCACGTAGTAGCCCCCTCACAACCCTGAAAAAATCTGTTGGACGTGATGCAACAGATCACAGATGCAATAAGGGCAGAAAAGAACCGCTTCATTGCCACAAATATAGCCTGAGCATAGATATTTAAATGTGCTCAATGTCATAATCTTTTAGATTTGAGTTGAGTCTTTCGCCACTTCCGCTCCAGTCACCTACCTTGCCACTTCTGCCGCCGTAGATCTTCTGTATGCCAAGGGGCCAATTTCAAAGTGGGTCGGAGGGGACGCTTAGGAGCAATCGTGTCTATTGCCCTGGTGAACATGCTGTTCCAGTGTTCTCCACCAGGGCATCAACAGGATCACCGGCAGAGCCAACATTAAATCTTTCCAAGGTTTTTTGGAATCCTATTTGGTCCAATAACCTCTTCAGGCAAACCATTCTAATAGTCCCCTCACCCCTGCGGAAAGTGGTTGTAGCCTAACCTTAACCAGGTGGTCCTTCCATAACAATGCGGAAATCACAGGAGACCCCACCCATGAAACACAACCCTGATCAGAGTAAAAGACCAAATCAAGCATGCAAAGGAGAAGGTGAGGATATGCAGGTTGTTGGCAGTGGTCCCCGAGGTCAAAGAGCTGGCAGGACAACTGGAGGGGAAGGTAGCTATTAAATTTCTGACTGCCCTTCCCCTGGAACAGCCTGTTGACCTGCCAACATTACTTTTTCTATTCCCCACCACCCAAGACTGCCAAGACATGGAGTGGCACAGACTCCTTGGGAGTCCGGAAGGGTTGAATGGAGATGGGAATGTCCAGAGTATGAGTTCTATTATTAGTGGGGGCCCCTAGAGTTGGATGACCTACCTCATGAGAGGGCAGTCCAATGGAGACCTGAAGCTCATGGGGCCTCTGGTCCTCCCCAGTGGACTGGTCCTCTCATGAGAGGGCTGATCCTTGGCCGGCAAGTTGACATGGGGGCTGTAGTGTGTCGGGGCTTCCTGGGCTGCTTCGCCCAGGTCTACAAGTCCAAGAGCACCCCTTGTCACAGTGGACCAAACCCCAGGATCCTTTGCCTGCCCACATATACATCTTCCCTCCTAGGAAGTCATCATAACCTCTTCCAGGAATAAATGGAAACGAGTGCCCTTCTGCATCTCCCAATACCAGTAGTTGTGTTTGTGTGAGACTGTACGGCTGCAGGACCCTTACGAGGGCAGTGGTGCAAGTAGTGTGAGGAACAGCTTTAAATGCCCTTTCCCTGCTGAGGGCAGCCAATTGATGCTGAAAAGGCACAATTGCACTGAGCACGCCCCCTCCAAGATAATGGACAATGGGACATGATCTCCTCCAATGTAAAGGGGCTGTGTAAGCCCTTGATTTTAAAGGGTGCCCATGATTCTGACAGCCAAATCGTATTTCAGCACACCCCTAGAACTGCCTCTTCTATATAGGCAAAGCATCACATGATGTGTAGAAAATCTAAGAATGTGTAGAAAGGAAGAGTTCCATTCAACTTGCACTGAACTATTTCCCAAGGGTATAATCAAGATGCTATGTTGGCTGCATAAAGAACGTTATTATATGATAACCTCCTGTCATACAATTTCATTGAAGTGCAATGGACTTGGATTAGAAGGCCCTGCATTCAAATTGCGGCACAGCTCACTGGTTGACTTGCATTGGTCCTTCCTTTAGAAAATAGATTAAGGCAGGATTCTCAAATTTCAGCCCCAGATGTTGTTGTCCAACAACATCTGGGGACTGTTTGAGAACTCCTGCTTATGTCACCATTACTGGGGATGATGGGAGTTGTAGTCCAACAACAACTGGAGGGCCAAAGTTGTGCAGACCTCTTCTACATACTTGGTCAGATGTTTTGGCTTTTGCGACAGGGCTACACTAGGGATGTGCAAACACAACTGAACACTTCAAATGTGCGAAAGTCTTAATGGTTTGGTTTGAAGGCTCATGGTTGAGCTGAACCGCCCCCAGTTCAGTTTGCCTCCTGACCAAGCCCCCAGCCCATTCGGGGGGGTTCGTGAACAACTTAATTTTTTTAACTTACCCCTTCAGGGGGGTTCTCCAAGGTAGCGGCCATGGTGGTTGGGGACTGTGGAGGTTATCTCCCCCCTCCGGCCTTAAAAATTGCCCTGTTCAGCCATTCTTTGGCCTGTTCAGGCCTTCCCCCCAACGGTCTGGTGGCCATTTTGGAGGCTGCCATGCCTGCACAATGGACCTCTACGTGGCCTGGGCATGACCCAGGTCCCACAGAGGCCCAATATGCAGGTGCAGCAGCCTCCAAAATGGCCATCGTGATGCAGGGGATGGGGCTGTTTTTGAAGGCAGGAAGGCTGGCAGGGGGAGGAGGAACCTTGGCGGAACTCCCCCCCCGCCTTGGAGAACCCCCTGCAAGAGGGTAAGTTTAATTTTTTAAAAAAATTGTACATTGAACCCCCTCCCCCCCAGACTGTACTAATCTGGTCTGGTTCAGGTCTGGATTGGACCCAAACCGGACCAGCCCAGCCAGTTTCGTGCACATCCTCAGCCTACACAACTTTTGCTTGCCCGCTGTTTCTGGACCACAATTCCCATCTTCCCTAGTCACAGAAATTATGAGACTAATAGTGCAACATCTGTAGTAGGACCGAAGTTGTGAGCCCTGTTGTAGGATCTAATATTTTAATGTTTCATTCTGTTTTTCTTGAAGTTTTGATTAACTATTGTGATACACTCTGGGAGCCCATCAGAAGTGGTTAAGTGGAATATAAAATTTAAAACAAATAAAACACTTCAGGCAGGTGGGGGTACAATTGGCCCATAATTGTACCCTTTAGTGCCCACACATTCCCCAAAGATTAATCTGTCTCACATATGTTACAGGGAATGCTGCAGGCACAACATGGAAGCCTAGTGCTCTGATGGGCTCTTCAAGTTGAAGGAGCAATGGAGTTAGTCAAAGTTGTGCCTTTCATATTCTTACAAAATGTCAAGACAGCTCTATTTCAAAGTACAGTCAGTCTTTTTCAAGAACAAAAAAATTTCTTTGATTTCTGAAATAAATGAGAGGCAGAAAATGGGAAACAAAGAATTCTACATAGGTGTATTTTGGGTGCCATGAGTCGAGACTAAGAGGCGACTTGCCCTCCTATTAGTTAACACAGAGAAGAAAGATGCTTTTACATCAGCTTTGAAATTTCAAGTATTTGAAAGTGGCCAGTGGGCAGGTGCTTGAACTACATTTTGTAAGATTTAAATGCTGAAAATGTCCTTTGTGTCTCCATTTTGCTTTCATCCCTGGATTTCATCCTTTATATGCTTAACAACGAAGATGAGTGATTTGCCCCATACAATGCTCCATGTCATTAAAAACCTATGAGGGTTGCACTGAAGGATACTTGGAAAGAACAAAGCCTTTGGGAGGGGAGAAATAAATATTATTTGTATAAAAAGCATCACAAACATTTACTGACAACTTAAGCTTATTTTATGCCACTTGACCTCCCCCTGCTCCTCCTTGCTTAGAAAAAAGGATATAGCCATATAATATATGGTGTTAAAGCACCTAAAATCCACAGCACTTTAATGCCAAGGTAATGAACACATTCACATAAATGCATTTCATGCTTGAATAGATTTTATTGTTTATGAGACAGCTATTAATAAACTCAACAGCGCAGTGGAAGAATAATGTTATTTGAGCAATATCACATTCTAGCTCTGTGAGCATTATGTAAGTTGGCTTAATTGAGGATCATGTGTAAGGAAAACCTAGCACCATCCATCTGAGCATGCTATCAGAAGAGCAGGATCTCAGTTTTCTTTAACGCAATGAAACAGATATTCTGCATTCCTTCCAGGTCCATGGTATAATGCCGTCTTGCATGACCTCGTTGTATACATTCGCTTACATACATTCGAAGTGTTCTTGTTTGTAGATTTGTTTGTGCGAAATAAAGTCATACTTCCTGATTGTAATCCATACAGATGCCAAATTGGGCAGAAATAACCCTCCCACTTAAAGTAGATGAATGCACTACTTGTTATACCAGAATATGCTGGGTGAAGATTTAAATATATTTTTTGTATATTTAGCAGGATTGCTGAAAATAATGATGATATTTTACCTGTTAATGTTCTCGACAGATTTTAAATCACATCAATAATTCAAAATGACATAATGCCCAAGAGAAGCAGAAGATATTGCTCAGATTCAAATTTACTATGATTCAAATTTACTCTGTATGGTAATTATTCAGTAAAATGAATAACGTTTGAAATTGAAATCCTGCAAATATAAAACTGTCCTTTTCCTTTCCTTTCGAAAGCACTTTTTAAAAAAAGTTCTATGCAATATATTTATTTTCTTGAACTTTTTTCTAGCAGTGTAATATACACGAAATCACTTTGCCCAGTCAAGAGGCAAGTCTTAAATAACTTAGACAAGGAAATCATCCCATACATATAGGGAGAACTGATTTCTCTCCTTTTGGTAGCTGCTAAACTTGAACAATGGCTAGATGAAATGAGCAAAATCTCCACCTATATCAGACTGGTTTGGAAATCATCTATGATATTATTTATTTATTTATTTATTTAACATATTTTTATACCATCCAAAACTTAACGTCTTTGGGCAGTTTACAACAAAATAAAAACAAAAAGTAAAACATTAGTTAAAACAAAAACAAAAGGTTTATAACAACACAACAATTTTTTTAAAATTAAAACAATATTTTAAAACAGCATTAAATCATTAAAACAATATTAATTAATTAAATAATTTGACGAATTTCAACTCCAATTAAATGCAGTATGGAAACAAAACACAAAGACCTTCTTTTGGAGAAATGGCTCACCTTGATTGACTTTATGGTTTCAATAACTTTCTGGTCTGTTACGTCTAGCACAGTTTCTGGATCAGAGCATTTAAGTTGGGTGTTACAATATATTTTGTAACATCCAAGTACTTGCTTGCCATCATGGTCTGAAGACAGGTGGGAGGGACAGGTGGGAGGGGTCGCTTCTCAAGCATGAACTGAGGGGATGGAGCATGGCCAAAGCAAAATGTATGCTAGCCACACCCCCAACTGGCCTGCTGGCCAATGAATGGTTGATCCTTGCCTCATACTTCATTGTGAGGTTGGGGCAAAGAGCCTGCCCCACACACAAGCTGAGGGGGTGCAGCCATATGGTAGGCAGTATCAAACAGGACTAAAACCAATGTGTAGTTTATTTTGGCCAGTCATTGCCCTAAAACCAATTGCAATTGGAAACATAATTAGACTAGTTTTAAAATGCTTCTCAGAAAAGAAGAGGAGAAGAGAGACTGACAAAGCATTTCTGGGAGGTAATTCCAAAGGTGGAGAGCCAATACTGAGAAGTCCCTGCCAACTGCATGTGGCAGCTCCAAGAGCAGGGCCTGTGACAGAGATCTGAGGACTGTGGCAGATTCACGAGGGTGACTGGTCTAACAGTAGGTAGGCTCTACCATGGTCTTGACCTCTGATCTGCTGCTGAAATGTTTATCCCCATACACAAATTCTGAGGTATTGCATGGGGCAGGGTTGTCTGTTTTGATTTTTAAAAATGTGCACCACAGCTGTGAGACATGCATATCAGTGCAAATTGCCAGGTCTACATGAATTCTCCATCTGCCTTTTAAGTAGAATTTTCGAAGTCCTGTTGGTTCTCTCACAGCTTCTGGGATGGTTAACTCCCCTAAAAACTGAGATGTCACAAGTGGTTTTGGTGTACCTTCTCAAGTCACCTGGAAAAGTAAGAAATATTGTAACTGGTGATTATGGGAGTTCCAATTCAGCAACATCTGCAGCATAACAGGCTGGGAACCCTAGGACTGGAAAAGGGGAAACTATGGGGAGACAGGACAAAGGTGTAAAAAAATTATGCATGTAGTGGAGAGAGTGGCTAGAGAGAAATTTTCTTATGTTCTTATGGACTATGGTGTGAAAACCACCCCATCCATTCTGAAGTGGTATGGTCAGGAGAGGAGAGCTGGTCTTGTAGTAGCAAGCATGACTTGTCCCCTTAGCTAAGCAGGGTCTGCCTTAGTTGCATATGACTAGACATGTAAGGTATTCCCCACCAGGGATGGAGCCACTCTGGGAAGAGCAGAAGCCTTCAAGTTTCCCCTCTGACTTCTCCAAGATAGGGCTGAGAGAGATTTCTGCCTGCAACTTGGGGAAGCTGCTGCCTGTCTGTGTAAATAATTCTGAGCTAGATGGACCAATGGTCTGACTCAGTATATGGCGGCTTCCTGTATTCCTATGGTCTAAGAACACTTTTACCACTTCATCAGCTGTAGGGATGTGCACAAAACTGGTTTGCCATGTTCGGTTCGAATTCGAACCAAGTTCGAACCAGAAGGGGGGGTTCTGTTTTGGTTTTGCTCGAACCCCGCCTGGTTCCGTTTGAATTCAAACCGTTTTAAACTGTTTTGAACTGGTTTGAACCAGTTTGAACCTCCAAAAGTTGATGGGGTGGTCACTGGCACCCATGGGTACCTAGTACCATCCAAACCCCAAAGCAATTGGACACTCGTATGATTTTTTAAATGAATTTTTGAATTTTATTTTTATTTTTTTCTCATAGGGTATAATGGGACTTGAACCAGCCCATTATTCCCTATTGTGGAGCACCCATGCGTGCCAACAACCACCCAAACTCTGAAGCAATCAGACATAGGAAGCTGCTTTATTCTGAGTCAGACTATTAGTCCATCTAGGTCAGTATTGTCTACACAGACTGGCAGTGGTTTCTCCAAGGTTGCAGGCAGGAGTATCTCCCACCCCTATCTGGAGATGCCAGGGAGGGAACTTGAAATCTTCTGCAGGCAAGCATGCATGTGCTCTACCACTGAGCCATGGCCCCATCCCCATTCCATTCGGGGTATGTCTTAGTGTGTTCACATGTAGTCTCCTATTCAAATGCAAATCAGAAATATCTTTCTTAGCAAAGAAGACAATTCATGCTTGCTACCACAAGACCAGCTCTCCTCCTGGTAGATTACTGCAGAATCCCTGCATAGTACAGAATGATCTGCATGATTGTTCACTCCAGCTTTCTTGTGATCTTTAAACATTGTAGCAAACCATTTCCTTATGATCTAACAGACCCTTCGCTTGGAGTATGTTCCATTGAACTCAGTGGAACTTACTTCTTTGTAAAGTAAACATTAGCCTAAAGTGGCATGGTCACTCCCCCTCCCCCCAGGTCAACAGAGGGTGTTTGTTTCACCTTCCATTACAAACATTTCACAAAATTCTGTCTTCATCACCTGGCCAACCTTTTAGATTCCCTCTGCAGTTTGTTTTGCCATCACTTTGAGATCATTGTTTGCACAAATCCATTGCTCATGCTTCTAGGGCTGCCAAATATCAAAGCACCACCACCAGGGTCTTTTAACGATTGCTTAGATATTGCCAGGGTTCAAACTTCAAAGATCTACACGTTTTCCTGTGCATGTCCCATAAAGCTCTGAATCTGCACAGAAGAATTGTGCTGACAGAATAAGCAAGTTGTTGCTAGTTATATACCACTAGCAAAATGACCCTCATTATGTTGGGTGGGATACATATAGAGGTTTTGTGCATTGCAAGGAAGTTTGTGGTGAGAGTGACATCTCTGCACACACAGACACAATGCACCCCCTTGCCTGATCCTTGTCACTGAGAGCAGGGATATTCGGGGGGGGGCATGTAGGGAGGCAAGGGAAATGGGAGGAAAATAGAAGGCGTGGTTTTAGAGACTAGTGGTGTTCATGGAAATGCACAGAGCCCCAGGAGCATTTTTGAACCCCCCGTTCCTCAGCAAAAAGTTTTAAAAGGCTGATTGCGCATCCACATGCCCCACGCACCAGTCACGTCCATGTGTCGCGTGCATCACACACGCGTGTGGAAGTCTGACATACAAACGCACGCGACACATGGATGTGACGGGTGTGTGCGGCATGCACACATGCAGTCAGCCTTTTGAAGCTTTTTGCCAAGGAACGGGGGAAGGGGCAGCATGGAGGTACCCTGTCGCCCCAAATGAGTTAAAAACTGGGAGCCCTGGAGGAGGGAAAGCGGCGGGAGGGATAAGTACACCCTCCCCCACCCTTAAATGTCCAACCCCCGGTGTCGAACCGCAGAACAAGCTCCAGGTCCAGACCGGTCTGGAGGCCCTTAGAATGGGCTCTGGACTGGTCCGTGCACATCCCCATTAGAGACAGCAGTGGGGTGGGGTTGTGTAGGATAAGATTAGACAGGACTAAATCTGTTCTCTGACCCAGTTCCCCCAATAATTAAGCTGCAAGCCTGCTCCTATCTATTCCTTGGCCATGATACTGTGCAACAGATTGTTGGGAACTGTATTTTTGTTAGAACTGTGTAGTAGTGTCAGTCCGACAGGCATGTCAGACCTGGACCTGGTATGCTGGACCCAGTATGTTGAAGTTCGTTGGGCATATCCGAAGGAAGAACCCTGGCAGTCGGAACCAGTGTTCCCTCTAACAGGGTTTCCCAGATGTGGTTGACTGCAACTCCCAGCATCCACAGCTGCAATAGCCTTTGCTTGGGGGTTATGGGAGTTGTAGTCAACAGCATCTGGGAATCCCTGTTAGAGGGGACACTGGTCGGAACCCAAACTAAAATCCCTCCTGTCCTGCTGGAACTCTGCTGAAGTTCCGACATGCCTCTTGGACCGAATGTAAGTGGCCAATGAGCTGTCTCTCAGCTGAGAGGTGCCAGACTGCTCATTTAAAAATTAGCTGAGAGGTAGCTTAACTCCAACAGGAATGTCAGGTTTCCCATCTAATACAACCCAACCCAGCAAATTTTGGGTTCATGTCAGCTCTCACTTACCCTCAATAATTTCTCTGTTGGGTTAGATTGGATCAGGTCTGTTCCTAGCTAAGCTTATTCTGCCCGGCTCCCAGAAGTCTCCCTGTTTACAGCTGCAACTCCAGGCTTGGAGATTGCACTTTTGTTATGCTCAGGAGCTGCATTGCAATGTGAGCTTCCAGTTTATATTATACATGGGGACAAGACACTTAGTTATCAGTGGACTGTTCACCCCTAGATTTGGGCTGCAAATAACACAAATTGCAAAATGGATTAGCTTCACACCCCCTCTCCCTATGTGGAGCCCAGCTAAGCAGACTCCAGAACTAGCTATTGTGAGTTATATGGCATCCGAGGTGAACTCAAAAACTCCCCTCATCATCTCCAAAGAGAGATAACATCTGTTGTTAACAAAGCAATTAGGCTAGGAAGGGAAAGCAGATAAGACAAGTGCAGCAGCAGTCTCCATCACAAAAGAGATGAGTCAGTGATGTAACTTTGAAACTGTGCCTATTGAAACTTTTGATAGACTTATTGGAAGAGTCAGTCCCAACACAGGATATTCTTTGATGCACCTGTATACTCTAGTTTTCATTACAATCAGCCTTGCATACAATAGGCTATTCACACCCCATCCTACCCAGGAAGGACAATCAGACACAATGCATTTCATGCCAGCCTGTCTGGGCTCTTCTATTCAGCAAAGTATGACAAAAGAAATATGCCTCCAAGGCATGTTTTGGGATATGTATCCCTTACCCCATGACCCAGTGTGTCCCCCTTTCCATCCTACTGGGGACTCCACCGTGTGCTTCCTCATGTTTTACACCTGGGACTCCATTGCAACAAGGACTTAAGCAAGACCATCTTCATGCTGCCACCTCAAAAGAGCCTGAAATCACTACCTGGATTGGTCCGTGTGTCCTTCCAACCAGATCCCTAGCAGGCGTAGGGAGCTGAGTCTACCAAGACACTTATCTCATGGGCATCCATCCTTTAATTAACCTCTGCAACCCTCCTGCCTTCCACCTTGCTGTCTTTGAAGGATGTAAGTCTCCCGCTGCTCGAAGCCCCGTTGCCTAGATAAAGGTACAGTATAGCTATAGTTCAGCTCTCAGGACTCCATCTATCACTTCGATTCAAATTTCCCCTTTCCAAAAGCTGGTCTTGTGGTATCAAGCATGACTTGTCCCCTTAGCTAAGCAGGGTTTGCCCTGGTTGCATATGAAAGGGAGACTAGAAGTCTGAGCACTGTTAAGATGTTCCCCTTAGGGGATGGAGCCACTCTGGGAAGAGCAGAAGGTTCCAAGTTTCCTTCCTGGCATCTCCAGATATGGCTGAGAGAGATTCCTGCTTGCAACCTTGGAGAAGCCGCTGCCAGTCTGTGTAGACAATACTGAGCTATATGGACCTATGGACTGACTCAGTATATGGCAGCTTCCTATGTTCCTATATTCCTATATTTTCCTATCTTAGCATCTCTCTCTTGCCCACCTGGGAATTTACACATACTCTGTAACTTTAAGCTAAATGTGCCTTACAATAGTATATTTAAAAACATATTTGTATTGCCTTTACATTAGGGCCACCCAGTAACTTAGTCTTATTGCTTTTATTTACTTTTCTCACAATAAACTCTTTTGATTTAATTAAAACCTATCTCCCAAGTCGGTTTTCTTGAGTTTGAACACTTGTACAAATTAAAACTGCTTGGAACTGCCTCCCATTTTGAGCTAAATTCCCCATGTTCACCTGAACTGGGGGTGCTGATCAAATGCCCTCAAGGCAGTTTCATTAACAGAGCTGACATTTTTAAGTTTGCACTGACCTAATTTATTTATTTATGTATCATATTTATCCAAATAGAAGATAACTCTGAATGTAAGATGCCTCCATTAAAAACGGATTTGTTTGTTGAAATTTTTTATTTGTAAAAATGTATCACTGAAACCAGTGGCTGGAATCTTCCACGACTGGAAAACTGCATTGAGATGGTGATTGACTTGGCCAGACAACTGGAATGGCACTAAAGGGTAGGGATGTGCATGGAGCCGGTCTGGAGCCCCGTTATGGGCCTCCGAACTGGTTCCACCGGTGGTTCCACCAGTTTGAAGGTGGGGATGCAGCTTTAAGGGTGGGGGAGGGTGCACTTACCCCTCCTGCCACTTTCCCTCTGCCAGCATCCAATTTCAGTAAAGCCCATTGGGGCGGCAGTGTACCTCCCTGCTGCCACACTGCCCTCGTTTATCGGAACTACCTGGAAGTATTTGGTGCTCGTGCATGTGGGTGGGCACAATATGCGTGTGCCTGCAGTAGCACACGCAGGTGCGTCAAATACCTCCAGGTAGTTCCGATAAATGGGGGCAACCGGGTGGCAGGGAGGTACGCTGCCACCCCGACAGGCTTTACTGATATCAAACGCCAGTGGGGGGAAAGGAGCGGGATGGGTAAGTTCACCCTCCCCCGCCCTTAAAGCTGCACCCCCGCTTTCAAACCAATGGAACCGCTGGTGGAACCGGTTCTGTGCACATCCCTACTATTTAGCACCATCCCAGTTGTCTGGCCTAGTCATTCATCATCTCAATGCAATTTTCCAATCTTGGAAAATTCCAGCCACTGGTTTCAGTGATTGTGTCTCTTCAGACAAATGCCATAAATGTGAACAATGTACAGGTAGGGCTTCTCAGTGCATCAGGACAGAGATGAGCTTGTGGGGGTACTTTGAGTATGCTGTATGCAAGTGCAGCATAACTTATTTTTTAATGTCTGCGGAGGGCTATAGTCAGCAGAGGAGTGGGGCTATACAATGTGTCAGCCTGGGGGGTAGTAGGGCTTTCAGACAGAGCTAAAGACTTGAAGTGGTGGGTAAAAAGTAGTATGTTTGTGTGTGTGTGTGTGTGTGTGTGTGTGTGTGTGTGTGTGTGTGTGTGTGACGTTCAAGAGCTGGGACGGGTGACAAGCCTTCTAAATAGCAAAATCCAATCCATAAAATTTTCTTCCTGCCCAGGGATGTCCAGATACCTACTTCTCTGAACACATTCAGATGACAGATGTAAAGCACTCTGAATTGACTTTTTATGGTACTGATTTTTGCTAAACATTTGGGGCTTTGTTGTTGTTGTTGTGCTGCTGCTGCTGCTGCTGCTGCTGCTATACTGTTCTCATTGTATTGTTTTAATATTACACCTCCTTTTCTCTGATATTTGTTGTAAGCTGCTCTATTTTGGTGGAAGATGCAGTATTTGATCAAGTGATAAAGTTATGAAATGGCTAGAAAGAAAGAAAGAAAGAAAGAAAGAAAGAAAGAAAGAAAGAAAGAAAGAAAGAAAGAAAGAAAGACACACACATTAACACCTATACAGAAATAATTAGCAACAGTGACTTTAATCACTGGCTAATAAAAGATGGCCTAAACACCAAATGGTTTGTGTTGCTTTGGGGAAATAATCAGAAATAGGTTCCAGTGAGCTTCCATGGGAAAAAAGTTTCATGGTGCACAGATTTTGTGTGTGTGTGTGTGTGTTGTGTGTGTGTGTGTGTGTAGAGCAGTAGTGGCTGGTGTGAGCACTGCTGGGGATGGGGGCAGCAAGAGACACCTTTAAGTGTAAATTGATAGGTGCTTAGCTCTACTTCCTCGGCACCTGAATGCTGCTTCTAGCAGCAGTGTGCCGCCCAGCACCCCCTGTGGTGGGGGACTCCCTCTGCCACTCACCTGGTCTCCGTGGAGGCAATCCCCCATCAGCAGCCAGGTGAGTGGCGGAGGCGATCCCCTGCTGCAGGGGGTGCTGGGTGGAACGCTGCTGCTTGAAGAAGCATTTAGGTGTGGCAGTAGCAGAGGTAAGCACCTATTAATACACACTTAAAGGTGCCTCTCACTGCCTCCCCGGCAGCTACTGGTGGAGAGAGAGAGAGTATTAATGGGTAAAACATTTCGGCTTCTGTCTCCTTCGGCTCTCTCTCTCTCTGTGTACATGGATGGGAGGGCCCCAGTTGAGCTTGAAGAATATTTTGCATGCATACTGCAGTGGCAGAATGTGCAGGAAGTGCCAGTCTTTTAAATGAAAGCCATATGGGTATGCCATTGGGCAGGGTGGCGGGGGGGGGGGGGAGAGCCCTGGTGTTCATGGATTTAAAGCAATGTTTAAGTCCCATTTGAATGGAAGTAAATTGGCCTAGCTGGCATGCCGCTCACAGCCACTGGCTAATACATAGGACACCACTGGATTGCCAGCATCTATCAGGGATTTCTGTTCATGATGTTTCTCTTACAACAATACAGGCACAACAGATGCTGAAAAGGATTCACACAGGGATTCCACAAGCAAAAAATGATCTCTTGCTGTTCCTGAATGCTTACAGATGTCTACTGAAAGAAAATTCAAACAATGAGCACAGCAGTGAGCACAAACAGCAAGAGGGTTTTAAACGGCATTCTGACATAGCCGACGTTCTCAAAATATCCCTTTTCTTGACTGAGTTTTATGCCATTTGCCAAGAAATGAGGTTATGGCAGCTTTAAAAATTGTGCCTTTAAGGCAGAGGGTCAGCTTTGGGTATTTGCAAAACCCATGGGCTAAATGTCATCTTCAGTTCTCTTTGCCTGGCTCCTAGCAGCAGATTTTCATTAAAATAAATCTATTTGTCTATTTGAATTTCAGCTGGTTCCATTTCAGCTGCTGTTCCTTCAATAATGCCAATTGTTTGTTTCAGTTAAAGGCTCCATTTTAAAAAAGTTAAATATGATAAATAAATAAATAGTACTTTCACACATTGGTTATACACACACACACTCAAACAACATCTATCATTGAGAAAGTGGAAGGAGACATATGCTTACTTCTGTAAACAAATTCAGGTCAGGATTTTTAAAGAAAAATATTTTCCTCCTAATTCATTGTAGTTCTAATAATCCATCTTAGAACTGCCTTTACATAGTACAGTCAGCATTGTTTAAAGCAGGTTGGTCAACAGCTGATAAAATTTGAGCTGATTGATACAAATGAATCAATTAAATTTAAATTTGCTCATTATCAAAACCTCAATAGAGAGGCATTGCTGAGATATTGAAGTATGAGAACATACAACTCAATAAAGCAAACCTATCAATCATTGTTTAAACAATGTTGCTGTTCTCCACACCCAGTCTGTGTGTAGGAGGCATGGAGAGGGGCATCTTTGGACAGGAGCTGGGGAGTGAGGAGATAAGAACACAGTGGAGCATTCTGTCTTATGTGGAACAACTATAGGATAATCTTGTGGCTAGCTTTTTAAGCCACATTCTGCCTTTTACTGTAGAATTAATACAGCCTCATGTCCACCCAGTTCTGAACAACTGGTCTTGACTTGCAGGGTAAGTGTGGATTAAAGAGGGGGAGTAAAGAGTAAGATTCAGTGGACCCTATAAATTCATCCACAAAAGCTTGAGGGCCAATTTGGAAGATACTTCATCTGCTGGCCTAACTCCAAACAATAAGGGCATGTACATGCTATGACTGCGGCCATGAGTGCATACAAGAGAGGGCATACCCTCACCTCCTGCCTGAGGGCTTTTCCAGGGGCATCTGGTGTGCCACAGTGGGAAACAGGATGGACTAGCTAGGCATTTGGCTTAGATCCATCAGGCTACTGATCTTCACATATATACACGCGCGCGCACACACACACACACACACACACACACACTATCATGTTTTCCTCCCTCTCAGCTGAAAGGACCACATTTCCCAAGAAGAAAGAAAGGAGGAAGGAGTTAATCCAACTCATGGCTCACATACTGCACAGCCCACCAGCCGTAAAAGGATGATGCCCCTTAGGGTAGTGTTCTGTTCAAAAATCTGCTACCTCTCCTTGCACACATGAAACACCCTCTATCCCTCTGAAACACAGCCCCATCGTGGGAGTGACAGAGTTCCCATTAGAAATCATACCAGTTTCAGGGGAGGAAAGGTAGGAGAGGGGGTATGCCCATCTCCTACTTTTTGGCTTCCCAGTGGCCAATAGCAGAGCCAGGCTAGCGGCGCCCCATGTCCGGCTGCCACGGTGGCACCGCTCGCCCTGCCCCCTATGTCTGATGTCACCCTCACATCTGATATCAGATGCAGGGGGCATGGTCAGGCTGCTGAATGGGGCTGCACAGCCCTGTTCAGGAGCTGGATTGGGCCCAGTGCTGCGTTTGCAGCGTGGCCAGAATCAGCTCTCCCTGAGGGAAAGTTGCTCCTGGCCATGAGCGAATGCAGCGCTGACCATTTAACTCCCGAATCCACTTGGGAGCTAAACCAGCCCCCCCCCCCACGTCTGACCTCTGAGGGGCAGCGGCCTTGGTTCTTTGACCCCAGTCGCCCAATGGTAGCTATGCTCCTGCCAGTGGCATCTGATTTGCCACTGTTAGAAACACAATTCTGGAGCAAATGGACCTTTCTTGCAGTGAGATTTACTGCATAACACTCCAAACTGTTTGCAGCACTTTGCCTGCATTAATTGTTGTGATCCTCACAACAGCACTCTTAGGTCAGCAGGAATATGTTGCAGCTGGGGAGGCAAGAGGGAGCAACTTGCCTAAGGCCACCTAGGATCTGTTCATGGCAGAGGGAGCAATCAATCCAAGGAGGTAGTCCTGATTTGTAACTCCTCCACTCTGCTGCACAAGCCCATTTTAGAATTGCCACCTAAGTCCTGATCTGAATCCAAATGACATATAAAGCCAATAACTGTGGGATCGCACTCCCTTGCAATGTATGTACTATGTATGTACTATTTCACCCGCTTGACCTGCATCTGAATGGAAAACAGAATAACTTATTTAAAGTGGTAGTTTTGCAGATTATAGACAATGGCCACATTTGCACGTAACAGGAACCATAGTCGAATGGGCCTGAGTTTCTGCAGATATTATATCTGAAGGTGGGCAACCCAGGTTACACACGGTGGCAAAACCAGGGGTTCAGATTTGGAACTCCAATCTGAACCCTAAGGTTGCAGTGAAGAAGGAAGCCTGCACAGCTAGATCTTCACTAACTGCAGAGAGACAGCTCTCCAGGATGCCTGAATTCAGATGGAAAAGCAGGGGAAGGGGGGATCACAACCGCAGGTCCATTGGAACAGTGGTTCCGTGTTACATGTGAACACAGGCAATGGCTGAAATACTGTTCAGATAACATAGCATTCTTGTGGGCATGCTAGTGCACAACTGTGAAAATCACAGAACTACATTACACAAGAGTATGCCCACTGAAAGTAATAAACTTACTAACATGTAATGTATTTTTGCAATTGTGCATGCCTGAAAGGGTACTATGCTTCTGTGCGTAACTTTCTTGATAATCCCTTTAAATCAGCTTTCAAATAATTTTTGGAAGGTTTTTCTCTTTGCTGAAGGAAGGGGCTGATTTTTAAATTTGCCATGTATGATGGTAGGAACAGATCCTTTGCTATTGTTGATGGAGGCATATGGCAAAATACCAACGGAGAAAGGATGCTGGAAGCTTGGTTCACATACTAATACAGAAAAAGGTGGGGTGGCGAGTCAGAAGTGATCATATTGAAGCATCCTTATAAAACTTGCTCAGAGCATCCCTTGATCTATTCCTTTATCTCCTAACATATACATTTCAGTGGTTTACTATGTCTCTGTGGAATAGTCTGCCAGATGAATAGTTGAGAAACTTCATAAATACACCACCATGGACTCCAACACATCAATATGAATGAGTTAGCAAAGTTTGCCTCATTGACAGAATGCTTTGGAAGGTTGCTTAGCCATCCTATGACTAAATAGACCTCATTGTGACATGTTCTGAAGGAAAGTTGCTATTATTTTTGTAAAGTGAGACCATGCACATGTTTAGAAGAATCTGATAAAATTAAGGATAAAGAGAAAGAAAAGGGGGCACGTGTACAAAACCTTGCTTACCTGAGATGGGGATTAAAATTATATGAAATGATGTTAAAATAAAGCATTAAAACTTTTCTGCTTTATTGTATTCAGGTGCCATTATTGTACACTTTCCCATTAAGCATAGCCCTTAAGCATTAAGGATGTACAAGCTGGCTCTCTTTGAGTCAGGCCCGACATTGAGGCAGCCTGGTTCAGGTGCTCCAAATTAAAACCAGACTGACCCCAGTTCTAAGAACTAGGGATATGCACGGAACCAGTTCCATGCACTTCCGGGAGGGTGGGGGAGTAACTTTAAGAGGCAGGGGAGGTGCTGCCTATCTGTCAGCCCCTGCTCCACCGCTCTTCCCCCACTAGCGCTCTCTCCAAAAGCGGGTGCGCGGGATTGCAATGTTCCCACCTGTGCCCCGTTCTGCATTGCCATGCAAATGGCTGACATGCATGCGGGGGCTGGTAGGTAGGCAGCATCTTCCCTGCCTCTTAACTTTACCCCCACTTCGAATGGTTTGGATGCCAGTTGACAGAACCAGTTCGGTGCTCCAGAAAAGGAGCTGGTTCTGTGCACAGCCCTACTAAGAACTGGTTCACGGACTGTCTCAGGTATTCAAGTAAAGGGGGAATTCCTAAACTTAATGGTAAAGGTGCCAGGGAGGGGGGAGTGAGGGAAAGTGGCTTTTGGCAGCCTCTGTACTTTTAAAGGGGACCATGGCAGAGGTGGAGGAGAAGCATCAGAGGCACAGAGGGGCCATGGTGGGGGCCGGGCTTGTTTGAATCCGGTCCATATTCAAACTTAACCAGCCAAACCGGTTCCGTACACATCCCTAGCCCCAGCCTCTGGACTCCCCACTTCCATGGGCATAGGAGAAATCCTGATGCAGGCCTGTATTAAGAGACTTGCTAGGAAATGGAGCCCGTGTGGTATAGTAGTTAGAGTGTTGGACTAGTACTGAAGAGACACAAGTTCAAATCCCCATTTAGCCATTAAACTCACTGGGTAACTCTGGGCCAGAGTTACCCAGTGGGTTTCACAGGGGTTGTGTGTGTGTGTGTGTGTGTGTGTGTGTGTGTGTGTGTGTGTGTGTGTGAATAAACATAACAATGTACACTGCTCTGTGCTCCTTGGAGGAACAGTGGGCTATATATGTAGTAAGTAAGTAAGTTAAAAAATCCATTTTAGTAAACTATTCTGTTACCAGATAGATAGAGCCTAAGTCCAACCATTTATGACAATTCACAGGAGTACCTGACTAGTGAACTCTGGTTCAACACCTGAAATCCTCACTAGTGCAGCACCAATTAATGAATGACAACAAAAGCCCTCACACAACTTCCCTGTCTCCCTCTGTGAGCTCAGTTGCACAAGAGTCTCTAGGCCCATTGACATGCTGGGCCTGTTTGCACATAGCATGAAACGTCAGGTAGATGAACCTTTGGTTAGGAATCATCACACAGTCATTCAACCATGGTTTCCCAAACTCCGGCTTCTGGGCAGAGGGACCCCTTCCTCTTCCTGGTCTGCCGAGGCTGCATCCCAGCAAGCTCTGTAATTCTCATGTTGCCAGACCAGGAGCAAGGCATGGAGAGGAGAGCTGGTCTTGTGGTAGCAAGCATGACTTGTCCCCATAGCTAAGCAGGGTCCGCCCTGGTTGTATATGAATGGGAGACTTGATGTGTGAGCACTGTAAGATATTCCCCTCAGGGGATGAAGCCGCTCTGGGAAGAGCATCTAGGTTCCAAGTTCCCTCCCTGGCTTCTCCAAGATAGGGCTGAGAGAGATTCCTGCCTGCAACCTTGGAGAAGCCACTGCCAGTCTGCGAAGACAATACTAAGCTAGATAGACCAATGGTCTGACTCATTATATGGCAGTTTCCTATGTTCCTATGTTTCCTAAGGCATCAGGAAGTCAGTAAAGCAGCCATGATTGGCCATTGGCCATGATCTTTGAGTGGCCATTCCCAGTGTTATTGTGCCTTTTCAGCATTGATCGCCTGCCCTTGGCAGGGAAAAGACTTTTTAACCCTTTCATCACACCACTTGCACGACTGCCCTTGCAAGAGCTTCTCAGCTATACAGTCTTGCACAAGCACAGGTATTGATGATGATGATGATGATGATGATCATAATTGATTGATTCAATTTCTATACCACCCTTCCAAAAATGGCTCAGTGTGGTTTACACAGAGAAATAATAAATAAATAAGATGGATCCCTGTCCCCAAAGGGCTCACATTCTAAAAAGAAACATAAGATAGACACCAGCAACAGTCACTGGAGGGATGCTGTGCTGGGGGTGGATAGGGCCAGTTACTCTCCCCCTGCTAAATAAAGAGAATCACCACATTAAAAGGTGCTGCTTTTCCAACTTAGCAGGGGAGATGATACAGGAGGATGGCGAAGGGTGCTAGTTTTCTGTTACTCCGGGAAAGGATCATGATGACTTCCCAGGAGGGAATATGTATATGAGGGCAGGCAAAGGATTCTGGGGTTTGGACCACTGTGACAAAGTGTTGCTCTTGGATTCACAGACTTGGACTAAGCAGTCCAGGAAGCTCCAATACCATCTTGCCCCCATGCCGGCTTTCCAGCTTAAGAGAGGGCCAGTCTATCAGAGTAAAGCAGAGGCACCATGTGATTCAGCTCTCAATTGGACTGCACTCTCATGAGGTAGGCATCCAACTAGGGGGCAGTGATCCCTCTAACAGAGATTCCCAGATGTTGTTGACTACAACTCCCATAATCCCCAAACAAGGGCTGATGCAGCTGGGGATGCTGGGAGTTGTAGTCAACAACATCTGGGAATCCTTGTTAAGAGGGAACACTGATAGGGGGTCCCACTGAAGTGGGGCTCCAAATATCTCTGGTTAATAATAGAATTCATACTTAGTACCTTCCCCTCTACACTCAACCCTTCCAAGGAGTCGGGTCCAGTTCATGTGTCTGAGCGGTTTTGGGTGGGCAGAGTTGTGGAAGACTGGGGATGTCTGGGATTGGTGTTGTGGCGTATGTAGATCCCATAGTGGGACATAGATCCCATTGTGGGACATCCCAGGGCAGGACACTTGCAGATTAAAGCAATCTCTGTCAATCCAGGAGGCCTTGCAGGACAAAAAACCCCCATGGATATGTGTTGTGGGGAGACCAGACTGTCAGAGAGAGCACTTGCACTCTTGGTTTGTGGCAGTTGCTGAGACCGGGAAAGGTGTTGCTGGGGTACCCTCATCTCGGGCTTGCATGGAGCTACTAACCGGTCTGGGTGACCACTGCCCTTATGCTGGCCTGGATGTCTCCATGGCAGAAACTCTCATGAGACAGCGGTCCATGGGAGAAGGGAATAAGCATCTATTACATGTTTTATCATCACACAGGGCTTGCAAACTTGCTCCCCTTGTCCCATTGGACAGTTCCACTCATCATGAGGTATGCCTGGGACTGCATGCTTGCACCCCTGGGGAAGGGGCTTGGCCCACCTTCCCCTACTGATTTAAAAAAATAGAACAGGACCACTGGAAAAACCTAGCTACTTTCTTTTAACCCAACTACAGGGTTGTCTCATATGAATATGAATATGACATTTGATATTTGGATATGATATTTGAATATGAATATATTTATCTATCACTTTTCAACAAAAGTTCCCAGCATACATAGATATAAATAAATGAAATGACTCACTGTCCCCAAAGGGCTCACAATCTAAAAAAAGAAACATAAGATAGATACCAGCAGCAGCCACTTGCAGGATGCTTTGCTGGGAATTGATAGGGCCAGTTGCTCTACCCTTGCTAAATAAAGAGAATCACCACTTTAAATAAAGAGAATGACCATACAAAACGTTTTGACAGCTTCCATCCAGGGAAGGAGAAAGGGTACACATGCAAGGAACCCTTCCATTAATAACTCACCTGACATAGTGTGGCTGCCCAGCAATGCATCCTTTCAAAGTTGTTGTGTGTGTTGTCAGCATTGATTGCCCTGGAGGCCTGGGCAGTGTCTGGATTTTTAAGGTTCTTGTGGACAGCACTGCCCCCTCCAACTGTATGGAGGGGGTGCTTCAACTGTGTGTGTTGAACACACACATGTTTAGCCCTGGCCCCTAATCGAAGAGCAATTCTCAACACATCCCTGGTACTTTTAAAAGGGAGGAGAGCAGGTCCATACCTGCTCCTCCACCACTCACTCACAGCATTATGTCCAAAAGCAGCCATTATGTTCAACACTCGTTCAACAAATGTCCAGTAAGGATGTGTTTTAATCAATTCTTTTGATTCGATTTGTACCCAAATTGAATCACCTCCAATTTGTTTTGGGTCCAAATCTGGCCTGCTAGCACAGGGGTGATTTGTTTTGTCCACAGATCTCCCAAAACAGGTCCCAAATTGATTCGCATAGACAGCAGGTGCAGGCAGGGATTCTCTCAGCAACAGGAAGGGGGGTGGGAAAAAAATCTCTTTTTTCCTCAATCAGGAAAGCAGGAACAGAAATCAGAGAAACCACTCCAAGCAGCAGGCAGGCAAGGCAAAGCAAACCTCCTCTCTCTCTCTCTCTCTCTCTCTTCTCCCATGAGGCAGAAAGGCAGAATGGTGGCTGGTTGCCTCCTTAACTACATTTGAAAATCCCACCCTTGTCCCTTCTTTGACCCTTCCCCTAGCCAATGTGGGGTCAGTCTCCCCTGGCAAACAAGATTTGAATGGAAATGAGCCAATCTGGAACCAAGGGGGAATCGCCAGCCAATCATTACACACTGTAGATCATCAATCTGAAGCTTGAGAGGGCAGGATTAAAAAAAAATTCCTGAAACAAAATGGATTCAGCAAGAGAGATCACCACAAAATGGAGTTCTGAATCTACAAATTTTTCAGGTCCAAAATCTGAGCAATTTGTTTCGGACCTGAATCTGGCCAGCTAGCAAAGAGGTGATTTGTTTTGTCCACAAATCACCCAAAACTGGTAGATTTGGGTAGAAATCATTTTGTACCCGAATCGATTCACACATCCCTAATGTCCAGTGTACACAGGTACAAAACTGTACACAGATACAGTCATTCACATATTATATTGAATGCAGGTACAGCAGTACAATTCCTATCTGTATCATGCATTTGAAGGGCCTGTATCCAGGTTAACTTTTAAAATGAACACAGGTACAGGTACATTCACACAAACACATGTATAAGTGTACAGACATCTGTATGCTTGTACAGCATAATGTACAAGACTGAATCAGGCTTCAGGCTTCTCATTCCTTTTGCTATCTAAACTTCTTTGAGATAGTGTGTTGTTGAAAAGTTTCATATGCAAATACTAAGCAGCCAAGGAACCATGTGTTATGATCTGATCTACTGGCCCCAGTCAAAACCTTGGCTATTGCATTCTGAGCCTATTCACAATTTTGGCCCATCTTCAAGGGCAGCACCACTTTACTTCTGCTCAGTGGCATAGCCAGAGGTACGTGTTCCATCCCGCCAGTGACCCCCTTTGTGTGTGACATCACGTGCAGGGGCTCCGCCCCCTTTGCACAATGTCACACACAAAGCGGTGGAGCCTGGGCTTCGTGGAGCCCATGTGAGCTCATTGAAGCTCATTTCCAGGCAGTGCTTGCTGCTGGGCTGTGTTTATTTCCCTTCCTCTCCCTCCAGCGATGGAGAGGAAGGTAAATAAATGTGATCCTGCAGCAAGTACTGCCTAGAAATCAGAGGCCTGGGGCGGGCTTTCTGGCGATTGGGCCATGCCCCCTTTGCGTATGACATCACATGCAATGAGGGCTCCGATGGCCCTTTTCATTGACGACCCGGGTTCTTTGAACACATTTGTTCAGTGGTAGTTCCACCCCTGCTTTTGCTGCTATTTTGTGTCCTTTTGTTTTGTAAGGCATAATGTGAATTGAATGTATATGCATGCACTCTGTTGACTAGGTGGAGCTGCTTAATTTTGTAAGCCATCTGGACCATATGGTGGTATGTAAAAGGAAACCACGTGCAGGGGTATAGCTATAATTGAGCAGATAGGTTCAAAGAACCCGGGGCCCCCAGCTCCTGAAGGCCCATCAGATCCACCCCTCCCTATTTTATTCATTATTTCCCATACTCTGAGGGGCCTCTGTGGAGAGGAGAGAACATGGGGTCCCTCTCCCCTAGCTACGCCCCTGACCATGTGTATATTCGCATTGTAATTCTCTGATAGTGCGATCATATGCGGCTCCCAGGCTGGTCTCCAGGACAACTCGGAGAGACCATATTATGGCTGTTTTGAAACAGCTGCACTGGCTTCTGATATGTTTCTGGGCAAAATACAAAGTGCTGGTTATTACCTTTAAAGCCTTGAATGGCTTAGGTCCAAGTTACCTTAGAGAGCGCCTTCTTCAGTATGATCCCCACCACACGCTAAGATCATCTGAGGAGGTCTGGGTCCAGTTGCCACCGGCTCATCTGGTGGCAACCCAGAGTCGGGCCTTCTCTGTAGCCACTCCTAGATTGTGGAATGCACTCCCTGCAGAAATCCACAATTTGAATTCTTTATTGGCATTTAGTAGAGCCCTAAAGACCTACCTGTTCGGCCTGGCCTTCCAGGGTTTTTGAATTGTTTTAAAGGGTTTTTAATGTATCGGGTTTTTATAAGGATTTGAATTGTTTTATTTTTTAGCTGCTTTATTGTACTTTAAAATTTTTATTCCTGATTATTGATTGATTTTAACTGTTTTATGATATTTGTGAACCGCCCTGAGCTATTCTGTAAGGGCAGTCTAGAAATCCAACAAATAAATAAATAATAATAATAAATATGCATGCCTACTGAGAATTAACTTCCAATGAATTCAATGGGCCTTATTCTCGAAGAAGTAGCCGACCTATCCAGATGATTGGTGCACTAGTGAAAACATGTTGCACCAGTGTAAGGATGCTACACTAGCTACTTTCATGAAGTCATGGGAACATAGGAAGCTAGCTTCTACCGAGTCAGACCCTTGATTCATCTAGCTCAGTATTATTTACACTTACTGGGAGTGCTTCTCCAAGGTCCAGGCAGGAGTCTTTCCCAGCACTACCTGGAGATGCCAGGGAGGGAACCTGGGATCTTCTGCATGCAAAGTAGATTTTTTACCACTGAGCTACAACAAGCCCACCCCCATTTTGCATTCCAGACTAGTGTTGCATTGAAACAAACAAAAAATGGCAGCGTGTGCAGCCTGTGTGAAACCTCTATTAGTCCATATATGTTGCAAAGAATATATGGTGCAAAGCTATCCAGTACCCTGAGCAGGTGTGATGCCTGTGTAGGAGGACCGAGAACATAAGAGATGGCACAACTGTGAGCATCTGCTCAGCTTCATGGCCTGCTTGGGTGTATGCATCTTTGTTTGTTGCAGTAGCTCAGCATTAGACTGGATATCAACCAGTCTGTAAAGAATTGCAGACTCCGAATTCATGCCACAAGTCATGAAAGAAACAATTCCCCCTCTCTGTCTCCGCCATCTGTCTCTGTACACAGAGGCTCTGTTTAGCTGCTATGGCTAATACTCTTTCATAAATCTGGAGCATCCTTCTTCCTATCATTTGCCTTCTCTATCAATCACCACTCTTGAGATGTAGTTAACAGTTTATCTTTTTATTTAGGTCTTCTCCATATGATTTGCTTTCTCTCCTGCTCTTCTCTTGTGTTTCCAGTCTCCTTTTAGACCTTAAGCTAGTCCATTGTTATCCATCCATCCATCCATCCATCCATTAATTTAGCATACCCGTATACTGCCCACTACTGTAGTCTCTGGTTTACAATATTAAAACAAAACATTTTTAAAAAACCACAACTTAAAACATATAAAAGTTCAAATTAAAATCGCTAAAACCCACTAAATAGCTAAAAAGCTTGGCTGAAGAGATGTGTCTTCAGTTGTTTCCTAAAGGTCAACAGGGATGGAGCAGCTCTAATCTCAGCAGGAAGTGTGTTCCACAGCTCTGGGGCAACTACAGAGAAGGCTCACCTCTGAGTCATTGTTAATCTTTGAAATGGGGCTAGTTTCAAGATAGACAAAATAATGGACTTCTTTATTCATTGTATAATTAACACATGGAATTCACTACTAGAAGAAAGTAGTTATATAATTTATTGTGCCTAAAATATAGCCACTGTCTTATGGTCATGAATTCCCCATGCTTAATTTTGCATTGTGTGAATGCATAATTTATCTGTCCTGAATTTACTGCCAATCTCATTGGGTGACCCCACATTTTTGTGTTGTGAGAGTGGGATAAAAAGAACTTTTTCTTCATGTTTCAAACCATTCATGTACATGAACACCACCATGAGGTGCTGTCCTAACACAAAGAAAGTGTGCTATCTTAACACGAAGAAAAATTAATGAATGTACTAAGCAATAAAGCCACCAGGGTTGCACAAGAACAGAAGAACAGCCCTCCGGGAACAGGCCAAGGCCTATCTACTCCAGCATCCTGTTTCACACAGTAGCCTACTAGATGCTGCTGGAAGCCTACAGGCAGGAGTGGAGGGCATGCCCTCTCTCCTGCTGTTGTATCCCTGCAACTGGTATTTCGAAGCATCTTGCCTTGGAGACTGGAGGTGGCCCACAGCTAACAGACTAGTAGCCAGACTAGTAGGGGTGTGCACAAAACCAGCTTGGCCTGTTTGGTTTGAATTCAAACTCAATTCAAACCAGGGTGGGTAGGTTCATTTTTGGTTTTCCTCGAACCCCCCTTGGTTTGGTTAGAATACGAACCCAACTCAAACTGGTTCGAAAAGATTCTACATAGGGTAGAATGGGGACTCGAACCGACCCATTATTCCCTATGCAGAACATCTAGGGGCACAAAACCGGGGTGAGTGGTAGGCATCCATGAGTGCCAACAGCCACTCAAACCCCAAAGCAAGAGGAACAGTGGGGGAGCACAAGAGAGAGGAAAAGTCTGGCTGCACTCCCAGCTGTCGAGCCCCTGCCCTCCACCCCTGCCATGGAAGCAGCTTCCCTGGCAGGAAGGTCCCCCACACTACCAGGCTCCGCACAATATGACAGCACTGGTGGTGCACCAGGACCTGGCTCAGCGGCAGCAGGCTTCACCGGATAGGAAAGCCTTCGCATCACCATCTCACCTGGCGCAAAGAATTTGCCAATGCGGACCTGTGGGACCTCATGCCCTCTACTCTGCCCCACACACCAGCCTCCCACACCAGCTGGGACACCCCTCCCGCCTCTGCCTGCCACCCTGCTATGAGCCTTGTTTGCCACACAGCGCTCAGGAATCTTCCCAATCCCTGGTGGCTTTAAATCTAAAAAATTTAAAACCCTATTTTTTTAAAAAACACCTTAATTACCCAGCCACTCCACTCACAACAACAACACAATACAATGGGGGGCAACTAAGAAGGACTTGCAAAAACAAGAGACAACCTATTTAAAAAAAAGCACAGAAAATACCTCCCCCAAATCCAACCAACCAAAGGAGGACCTATTTAATAAAAACTAAGGGCAAAGGGTGCACCAAAAAGCAATAACTTATCCCTCCTTGTCATCCTGATAAGGCTTCTGCCCCACACACTGGTCAGGGAAAAAACCCCTGACTAGTGTCAGGTCGGTAGCACACTCAGTCGGGGCGGGGGTAGTGGCAGGGCAGATGTGCAGCCTTCCAGCTACTCACCCACCCAAACAATCAAATTAAAAGAGAAACACTGAATGAAATAAAATAAAATAAAATAAAATGTTTGCGGAAGAACAGTCAGCAAAAAGTGGGTAGTGGTGGGGATAAAAAAAATTGGGTCATAGTGGCCTCAGTCCCAAGGCCTGTGCCCCGCCCCCAGCAGTGGCCTCACCACCAGCAAAGACCAGAGGCAGCACCACAAATCACTTCAGCCAGAAAAGCAGCAGCAGCAGCAGCCAGCAAGCAGCTCACTCTCTCAGTTAAAAGTGATTTTCCAAGCCCAGAGGCTGGCTTTAAGTAGAAGTTGAATCTCTCTCCTTTGGCAGCACCCACCTTTGCCCTCCCTCAGGACCGATAGGGTGCCAATTCTGCAGGACTGGCAGCACTGCAGAGCCTACCAGAGAGCCAGACACATCTCGCCAGGGAAGCAGAATCTCAGCAAATCACAGCAAGTGACATAGTGCCACAAAATGGCCACCAGCACCTAAAATGGAGGTTTGACCCATTGAACAGGTTTGAACTGATTCAAACCGAACCAGGCTCTGTTTGGTTTGAACTCAGACTGGCAGTGCCATAAGAATGCCCTGTTTGGCCTGAGCGTGAACCTTCGAACTGAACCAGTTTGAATTTGAACCAGTTCAAATTTGAACCTGTTTGCACATCCCTAGCCATCACCACAGCCCATGGCAGAGAATTCCATATATTAATTATGTGCTGGGTGAGAAAGTGCTTCCTTTTGTCATTCTTAAATTTCCTGGCCATCCATTTCATGGGGACACCCCTTGTTCTACTGCTGTGAGAAAGGAAGAACACTTTCTCTTTGTCCACTTTCTCTGCTCCATGCATAATTTTATAGAATTCTATCATGTCTCTCCATAGTTGCCTCTTATCCAAATTAAAAAGCCCCAGATGCTGTAGCCTTGCAAGGAAGGTGCTCCAGGCTCCTGATAATCATGGTAGACCTCTTCTGCACTTTCTCCAATACTGCAATGTCCTTCTTAAAATATGGTGACCAAAACTGGATGCAGTATTCCAAATAGTACTCCACACCATAGATCTGCATCCCTTCTGCAGATGTTGGCCTACAACTCCCATAAACCCTGACTATTGACCACAGTGGCTGGAGATGATGGCAGTTGTAGTCAAGAATAGCCAGAGGGCTATAGTTGTGCAGCTCTGTGTCAGACTAACAGTCACAGGTGTTTACTGCCTTTTCCTGGTCTTCATTTTAAACAAGCAATAGTCAGTGGCAGACATTCTGGCTAATGAAGCGCTCATGCTTCTAGGGGCTTTGTGGTTGTGATGAGAGCCCTTACACAGCTCACCTTGTTCCCCTGAGTGACCTCAGTTGTGCAAAAGTCTTGACTGGAGCACTCCTCAGCTCTGTAAGGGCACTCCAAGACTAGAAACATGTTGTATTGATGTGCAAACGGGTTTGACGTTGAACGTGTTTGACGTCCAAAAGGTTTGGTTCAACTGTTTGGGGTTGAACTGAACCACCCCCTGTTAGGTCCAACCCCGTACAGAACCCATCCACCCCGGCCATTCGGAGGGTTCATGATTTTTTTAGATGTAATTTTTTTTAATTACCCCCTCTGGGGAAGTTGTTTGAGGTGGCGGGGGGTGGGGAGTCCGTGGAAGTTCCCTATCCCCCCTCCGGCCTACCTTACTGCCCAAGCCAGCCTGTTTGGCCGGCTCTTCAGCCCGTTGTAGTAGCAAGCATGAATTGTCCCTTGTGTTAAGCAGGGTATGCCATGGTTTGCATTTGAATGGGAGTCTACATGTGTGCATACTGTAAGATATTCCTCTTAGCAGACGGGGCCTCTCTGGGATGATTATCTGCATGCTTGCATTGCAGAAGGTTCCAAGTTCCCTCCCTGGCATTTCTAAGATACAGCTGAGAGAGACTCCTGCCTGCAACCTCAGGGAAGCCGCTACCAGCCTGTGTAGGCAGTACTGATCTAGGTGGGCCAATGATCTGCTGCATAATGTGGTAATGGCCACTAGCTTGGATGGCTTTAAAGGGAGCTTAGACAAATTTATGGAGGACAGGTCTATCAATGGCCCCTAGTCTGATGGCTATAGGCCACCTCCAACCTCAGAAGCAAGATGCCTCTCAATACCAGTTGCAGGGCAGCAACAGCAGGAGAGAGGGCATGCCCTTACCTCTTGCCTGTGGTCTTCTCAGAGGCATCTGGTGGGCCACTGTGTCAAAACAGGATGCTGGACTAGATAGGCCTTGGGCCTGATCCAGCAGGGCTGTTCTTATGGTTGTATGGTCAGTAGAAATCAGCTTCCTATGTTCCTAAGTCAAATTGCAACGTAAGATTGTGTGATGGTGGATAGCAGCAGAACAGTCCTCTTGTGCAGCAATGTGGGCATGTGTTTTAGATGCCCACAGTGTTGCATATATAGTTCAGAACTCTCCATGGTGTGTTGTGGGATGTACCAGCCACTTACTAGGAAGCTGGGATTACTCATGCCTTCCTTCTGCATGCTCATTGGGTGGGGTGGGGGTCACAAAACTGTTCATTTTATCACAAATTCATTGTTCTGTCACAGAATGATTTGTGTTGTATTCCAGTGTAATGAATTTACAGAAGTATAATCCAGCCTGCAGAGTTCCCCCTCTCTCTATATCCTTGGGGTAGAGGAATGCAGTTGTAAGCCTATCTTTAATACCCTGCTAGGGAGCTGATGTGTATAACAGAGTTTAATAAACATGTGATGTGGCCAATACCTGTGTGGGGCTGCAATGATTGCAGAGCATGCAGATTTACGTGTGAGTCATCTAGTTTGAAAAGGCCCTCATTCCATATGACTTAGAAACAGTCGAAATCCCACCTCTCTCCTTCCAAACCTCTCAGGTAGTCCCACTCAACGTCACAATACATTTAAGTAACAATTTCATTCCAGCCTCAGCTCTAGAGGAACAAAGATATTTATTACAGACTTTTTCCGATCCTTTGGAGACAGATTAATAAGAACTGGTGACAGTTGTCTATGATAAAATGAGTCCATAAACCAAAATGTGTGCTGACATTAGATCTACGGATCGGCATATAATACAATACGTATTTAGGTTGTCATGAAGAAAAATAACTTGGGAAAACAAACCTCGATTTCCATGATTAAATACTTTCTGTTGCCCAAGGCGTTCCTTCTGTGGTAAATATGGCTTGCAAAATCCCCAAGCTATTAAAGGACAGATTTATTTTCTTATTGTTATACAAGGAAAGCACTGGTTAGTATGAAGTTATTTACATGGTATAAGGAATCATAATAATGTAAATAAGTTAAAATATTCTACATGGATTGGCCTTTAAAAATGAAAGAAAATGCCAAAGGAAAGCAATATTTTGTTATTATATCTGAAGGGGAAAAGTAGCTATAGCTGTAAAATTGCTCACACAAAACAATTATGCAGGGGTTCTGAAACAAGGGGCTCCAGTTATTAGACTACAACTCCCACAACCCCCAGCCACCATGGCCAAAAGTAATGGTATCTGGGGATGATGGGAGTTGTAGGCCGATAACATCTGCTTTGTTATAAACTGCCCAGAGACTTGCGTTTTGGGCAGTATACAAATATATTAAATAAATAATAAATAAATAAATCTGGGGACTCGACTTTTTGAGAATTGGTGCTGTGGATGCATCTACAAATGATAACACTTTTTTTTGTCTCTGAGGCAATTTTTACTTAAAGATGGTGACTATGATTAATGCAGCATACTAGAGCAGAAATAATGTGGAAAGCAACTATGAATCTGGCACATAGAGTTCTAATCTGTGGCTAAATCCATCCACTTCTTTCACTGCAATGGGTATCTATGGAAAAATCTGCCTCTGGTCAGGTGCTGAAACTTACCTAGATTTAAACAATATGTGTATAAATCCAAGTTGTTTCTGCAGATGCTTTTGTGCCACGCTGTGAACCATGCAGCATGAGATCTTTAGTGTTAGAGCTCCATTTTAAATAGAGTGTGTGTGTGTGTGTGTGTGTGTGTGTGTGTGTGTGTGCGCGCGTGCTTTCCCCCCTTGCATCTTGTGTGGTGTCACATGGCATTATGGATAAACACTCAGTGGCAGGGGCATAGGGAGCTTGCCTTTGGCTGGAGCACAAAGTCCTGCTGGCAACTTCCCCACCACATTCCTAATTTTAATTGCA
Source organism: Hemicordylus capensis (assembly GCF_027244095.1). NCBI lineage: Eukaryota > Metazoa > Chordata > Lepidosauria > Squamata > Cordylidae > Hemicordylus > Hemicordylus capensis. The sequence goes on along the minus strand of NC_069660.1, from coordinate 17,555,398 downwards.
TGCACAAAGCAAATGCGTGCCCCAAGCCACACACCCTACATCTGACACCATATGGACGGGGTGTGGCCATTGCTGGGGATGGGGCCAATCAGCCCCTGCCGGGTTTCTACAGTCAGCGATTTGCTGAATCGCAACTGGGAGCTCCTTTCCCTGCCCTCGCATGGAGGTTGAATCACTGACTGGGAAAACTCTGCAGGGGCTGATTGGCCCCATCCCCAAAAATGGCCACACCCCCTCCATCTGATGTCAGACACAGGGGGCATGGCTACTGCCTGGGAGAGGGTTCATTCAGACCCTCTCCCATCCCCCTCAGTCAACGTTTAATAGAAATGTTGACTATTTAATTGAAATGCTCCCCCACTCCCACCAGCCCATCCAGCATTTCGATGATACACTAGCTGCGGAGGAGAGGGGCAAACCCCATGCTCCCAGTAGGCAAGCGCTTCGTTTGCCAACTGGGTGCAAGAGGGGGCAATGGGGTCCCTCATCAAGGGTGAGGAGGTGACTTGGTGCCCCCCGACCCAGCTGAGGGACAGTCATCCCCCCTTGCGCCATTGTCCTTCTGCCTCTGCTCATTGGTCTGGCAAGCAAAATGTTTCTTGATTTTAATTGCTTTATTCTGTGTTTTTGGCTCTAATGTAAACCACCCTGAACCACTTATGGAAGGGAGGTATATAAATTGAATGAATGAATGAAATGAATAAAATAAAATAAGAGATCTGATATCACAGATGATATCACAGATGAATGTAATTTGGTGAGATTTCAGTTTCTTCTTCTATATCTATATTCATTTGTTCATACTTTAATAAATGGTGCATTTTTAAAATGATAGGTATTTTTTTAAAGTCTTATACCCATGGCATAGCAAGGCAGGCAGCAGACTAGGTCCAAGCTTTTTGGCTCCCCGCTCCCCGCACGGCAGGCCTCCACTGGCCTGAGCTTATTTGCTGCTGCCTCCACAGTCTCACTGCCCATAAGGTCTCTGTGGCCATTGCCAGACATTGCTGCCATGGTGTAGCGGATTAAAGTCTTTGTCTCAGAACAAGCTCACATGAGGGAAAGAAATGCTGTAATCATCAGGAGGTTCAAAAGGCTGCTGCCGGCATCCCACTTATCAACAGAGTTTGAACCTCTCTAGGCTTGGAGTAGAATCCCAGGGAACATTCTCTTTATTTTGCTATTGGATACGTACCAAAAACCTTCCACATGTAAGCTTACACAGGATAAGAAAACTGGTAGCTGCTGAGCATCTGAGGATGTGTTTGCATCAGAGAACTCCCCCCTTCAGTCCCCCCTTTTTCCTGAGTTAAAAACCAACTCAGAGAGGCTCGTAAAAAGGAAAGAGTTAAAAACAGTTTTATTCAAGTACTATAGACTGCTTCTGTCTGAGGCTTTCTCAGCTTTATATACAAATAATAATACTTAATAGGATTGCAAAATAGGTTGTCTTAATGCACATTTAAAGAGTAGGTAGAATGGGTGTAGGCTAGTGTTTATTTTAATGATGTTGCAGGTAATCAATACTAGAACAGTATCAGGGATATACAAAGTACACACCAAAGAAACAGAAATTCTAACGCAAACTCAGACTAAACAAACTTTTCCCTAGACTAAACTTCCTGAAGCCATAGCCCAGGCTTCCTTTTTCATTGAATTCACCAAACTCCGATTGTGATTCAAGCCCCTGCAGTTCTATCTTCCAAGAGCTGCAGTCATCCTCCATGGCCACATGTAACCTTCTCCTCTAACAAAGACCTGCCCTTCTTGTTCCCAGAATTCCTTGCAACTGCTCTCTAGGTCCTACCCACCTGGTGTACTGATTGACTACCCTGGTGTTCACCAGCATCTCAGTCAAGACAAGAGTTCACTCCCTGTTAACTCTTTAGGGGGATAGGTGGCTGATCACTACACATGGCCATCACATGCTGGTCAGTTGCCTGGCTTCTGCATCCCCTGCTCCAGGGGTGTAGCTATAACTAAACAGATGGGTTCAAAGAACCCGGGCCCCCAGTTCCTGAGGACCCCCAGATTCACCCCTCCCTATTTTCTTTATTATCTCCTTTACTCCAAGGGGCCACCGGGGAGAGGGGTGGACATGGGCCACCTCTCCCCTAGCTACACCCTACCCTCCTACATGCTGCTGTTCCTACCCACAATATGATGTCACCATCTGGCACCTGTAACTGGCGCTGAGTGGTGACATCATCATATCACATCACAGCTGGTGACAGCAACATGTAGTGGGGCTGCAAAGACCAGGCTGGCCGGTTTGTGGCAGCCATGACAACAACCAGGGGCGTAACAAGGCTGGAGTGGGCCCAGAGACAAAATTTTAAAATGGGCCCCTCGCTGATAACACACACACACTTCACAATATATAGTCATGTGACTTGCCTCTGGAGGGCCCCTCGAGGCGTGGGGGCCCCCAGGCAGCCGCCTCCCCTTGCCTAATAGTAGTTACGCCCCTGACAACAACAGATTGCAGGGTGAGCAGAGGCAGCAAATCCTAGTTGGGTTCCTGGGAGCCCAGTGGCCTGTGTTCACACAGGTGAACACCACTAGATACACCCCTGGTTATAACTTTCCCTCCCATACACATTTTAAATTCAAATCAAATGTATTTTAAATGACATTACATAACCTTAGAGAAAAGTGCATAAGATTCCCTTCAGATGTTATGTGCTGCTGGCTGAAAGTGAAAAAGACTCTGCATTTGGTGGATGGCTCCTCTCCATAATGCCCAAAGCCCTCTTGGCTTAATTTATAGTAGCTTAAAAGCAAATCGGAGACTTCTTTCATGGAAAACAGGCCTAAAAGGAGAAAACCGTGGGCTTCAGCCAATGTTTGAGGTCTGCATTGGAGTTTCTCAGTGCCTTAACCTTTATCTTGCCTTGCTTAAATTAACTCTCTTGTGGAATCTATGGGAATTATCCCTCCATTTTGTTCTATCAAGACAGATTTAAATTCCCTCTAAATCCTCCCCCCCTTCACTGAAAGGAAATATTTTGATCCATTTTGTGGCTTGTTAATGATAAAGAGAGAGATTCAAATTAGATCTTTGTAAATGTTACAGGAAGGTCTTTCATGCTGATGAGGAAGCAGTGGGACTGTAATGCTGGCCAAGTTTAATTAGGCAAACAGCACAGTAATATCACCAGCCTTCATTTTTTCTTCTGAGTTCCCCTTACACTAGAGCGAATGAATACTTCACTTTAATTGCCTAAATACACAATGGCAACTGGGTAAGACCAAAAGTCTGCCTTGCCTACTAACTTGTCTCTAGCACTAGGAAGAACAGGAAACTACAAATGCTTAAAGACTTGTTAGGTCCCTGGGATAATTTGGACGTCTGAATTCACATGGCAAACAAAAAAGACACATAGAAATTATTTGATTTGCTTTCTAAAATGGATTTCAAATTCAATCAATAAATGTTGCACTTGTGCAAGGATTGTATGCTAGCTCGTTCTGCTAAGTGCCCAACTAGGGTTGCACTGATGCAACAGGGTGTGCTTGGACAAACTGTGGTGTGCCTTCTGCTGCGAAATCTATTGCAAAGCTATTTGGTATCTTTGTTGTGCAACCGGGATGCTTGCAGAGGCTGACCAAAAGTGCCAGTGCACAACTTTGAGCATCTGCTCAACAACATAACCTTCTTGCATGGGTCCATCTTTGTTCATTGAACTAGCACTGCTTTAATGTCTGGATATCAGCCACTCTTTATTGTGATGGGAAACTTTCCTGGGGATGTAGAGGGTCTCAGTGGACACAGCCTCAGCCTTTTAGCTGGTGCCTATCAAATGCCCTTAGTCCCTACTACTGAAATAGTTGGGGAGTTTACCTTCTCATTGGTAGGATTCCTTCTGGAGCTTCATAGCTTATGTCCACCCTCCAGGACCGGCACCACCCAACAAGAAAAGGATTCCTTCCTTTGGACCAGAGTGGGGAGATAGTTGTGATGAGGAGAAGGAAGGCTCCTTCCATCTTGTTTCATTCTTGGGGCAACAAGACGAAATTGGCCTCCTCGACTCCATCAGCTATCTCCTCCTCCTCTCTGTCATCAGAGGGAATCTTTTATCCTCTGTGGTGGTGACTGGACAGCCAGCACGACACTGGCATCCATAGATGTCAAATTTGTTCATCATAATTGTGATGTCCTCAAAAGTTACAGTGGTGGTACAAATGATCCCCAATGTTCACAATAGCATTATACAACAACTTACACAGTAATCATAGATAGAAATGCGTGGATTCCAAAGTATCTTAAATGGCCAGTCCTGATTCCTCCTCACCCCACCCCATCCTCCTAGAATTCATAGCTTAAAATGCAGACAAAATGTTTTCCCACTGGCCAGTTCTCTCTGTTCTTTTCACAACCACTTTTCTGTATGCAAAAGGGAGGGGACTGTTACTGCGCTGCTAGGATAGATAGATTTTATTACAGGAGTCAACTGGATAGAAAGAACACACAATTTGTGTACTGGGAGTGAGGGGTTTCCAATAATAATGCATCTCCCAGGGGCTTCAATATTCCTTAAGTCAGGCCACAAACACACACAACACTCTGGGGTTTTCCGCCCTTTATACAAGGATACATTTACAGATACTAGAAGAGGCTTAGAAGAGGCTTATTCAAGCTCTTCAATTCATGTCTGCCAATATGCCCCTCAGATTTACAGCAGCTTCTGGGAGAAGAGACATATTCATTTTCTATGCACAGCCAAGGCAGGGCACTACATTCTGAGAGGCATCTACAGCTCCTGTTTTATCATCAGTCAGGGTCTGAGAATAAGTTCTGAATAAATGAGGAAAACTTTTGAAATATTAATAAGGCCTTCATTGCGAGAAGCTTTGATTTGTACAAAACTGGTGCCTTCCTTTGGAAATCACTATGGACCTGGGCCAGTTCCTTCTGCACAGCACACCATCGTTTGTGTACAGCTGCAAATATTATTCATCTGGCACTTAGAGAAAACAAGAATATATTGATTAATTGATAGGACTCTTGCCATCTCAGCTGCTCAGAAGTTAATTACGGGCAGGCAGGATGGAGGGAGAGAAATCCTTCACTTTTTTCTCAATGTAAAACAAGAAGTAACAGCTAGGTTCCATGCACGAAAAAGACAGCCAAATAGAAATATTTCAGTAACTGTGCTATTAAATCAAGAAGGCAAACCACAGTAGGGGAACTAAGGCGATTCCCAGTGAAAGAATACAGTTACTTTCCAACTAACGTTTTAATTTCAAGATGAGGAAAGGAAACCATCAGAGGATGGTAAGTATGGGCATCAGCTACATCAGTGGGTCCACCACCCAAACAACAGTGAACATAAGAACAGTCCTGCTGGATCAGGTCCAAGGCCTATCTAGTTCAGCATCCTATTTCACACAATGGCCCACCAGATGTCTCTGAGAAGCCCACAGACAAGAGGTAAGTGCATGCCCTCTCTCCCACTGTTGCTCCCTTGCAACTGGTATTCAGAGGAATTTTGCCTCTGAGGCTGGAGGTGGCTGTAGCCACCAGACTAGTAGCCATTGATAGACAAGTCCGCCATGAATCTGTCTAAGCCTCTTTTAAAGTAATCTAAGCTAGTGGCCATCACCACATCCCATGGCAGAGAATTACATAGGTTAATTATGTGCGGCATGAAAAAGGACTTCCTTTTGAGGTCCCAAATTCTAGTGTTGTGAAAGAAGGAAAAAATTTCTCTCTGTCCACTCTGTCTACTGCATGCAGAATTTTATAAACCTCTATTATATTTCCCTGTAGTTGCCTCTTTTCCAAACAAAAAAGCCCCAGATGCTGAAGCCAGTCATAAGGAATCATACTGCTGAAGCCTCATAAGGAAGGTGCTCCCAGCCCCTGTTCATCTTAGGAACATAGGAAACTGCCATATATTGAATCAGACCCTTGGTCTATCTAGCTCAGTATTGTCTTCACAGACTGGCAGCGGCTTCTCCAAGGTTGCAGGCAGGAAACTCTCTCAGCCCTATCTTGGAGAAGCCAGGGAGGGAACTTGAAACCTTCTGGCTTCATCCCCTGAGGGGAATATCTTGCAGTGCTCACACATCAAGTCTCCCATTCATATGCAACCAGGGCAGACCCTGTTTAGCTATGGGGAGAAGTCATGCTTGCTACCACAAGACTGGCCGTCTTCTGCTTGTTTTCGTACTTCTTCAGTGACCAGAATTGGACACAGTACTCCAAATGTGGACACACCATATATTTGTATAAAAGCATTATTATATTAACATTTTTATTTTCAGTCCACTTCCTAATTATCTCTAGCAGGTCTTAACACTCACATCAATTTCAGAGGATGAATACAACTGAAGGAAGTCCGGGCGGATGTGTGGCTGGGGGATTCAGTCATGTGACTTGCCTCTGGGGGCCCCCCAAGGCAGTGGGCCCCCATACAACTGTCTCCCCTTGCCCTATTATAGTTACACCCCTGCTCTGCTGAGAGAGTCACACCATCACAGCTGTCTCACCAAGGTGGGTACAGGAGATGACTGAGTGGGTCCTCTGATGGGCATAGACCCCTGGACTGGTGCTCACCTTGGACTCCTCCTGGAGAAAGTCCTGCACTTTCAGGTCATCCCTCACCATTCTTCTGGCAAGGAGAGAGTTGCTTCTGCCACACACTCACCATCCTAGTAGCCTTGCATTTGCTTGCTACGTGAAACAAGGAAGTACTGCCCCCAAATCCTTGTTTTCTTTATGAGCAGCAGCTTGTTTTCTGTTTTCCTCCTCCCAACTGCAGCCCAAACTGGAGGGAATACAAGGAAGTCATGGCCTTGCTTGGAAAACAGCCAAAACAAGGATTTCTTTGTTCCCTCTTGAAAAGAAAACAAAGGTATCATGAGAGCGAGTAGGTGGTGAGTGGATTGTTCTTTAGTACAGACCTTTTTTCCTCCAAATTCTTCACAGTTTCTCCTCTGCACTGTCATTTCAGACTTTTTATCCAGTTTGCTGTTAGTGGCTGCCATCCTGCTCAGGGATACGTCACCCCAGTGAAGCTGTATGTTGGCCTGTGCACCTTCAGAAAATTTGGATTCAACCCAATCCAATTTTGACAATCTCAGATTCACATTCTATGGGCTCTGGCAATGTTGGGTATTAGATCAGATTCAGAATCCAAATCTGAGTTCCAGCTTAAATTCTGATCCCCCCCCCCATAGTGGTCAATGGGGAAATTGAAGGGGGGGGGACTTTAGTTGTGACCTAATGGTGCAATGAACATTTTAGTCATTTTTACAAAAAATTCAAAGCTTCACCAAATATCAGGGAAATTGCCAATACTCTTCAAAGGCACTGCAGTGGTCTCGGACCTCCTTACCCATATATGTGGCAATTCCCAAGGCTCTAGGACCATCCAGTGATTTTGAGTGATTTTTTTCCCCATTGACTGCTATGGGAGAAAATCTGAATTAAAGTTGGAATTTAAGTCAGGAGAATTAAACTGATATCTAGCATTGCCTAGAGCCCTATAGTGACATGATTTCTCTGTGTAAACCACCCTGAGCCATTTTTGGAAGGGTAGTATAAAAATCGAATGAATGAATAAATGAATGAATGATTAGGGCAGATCACCTTGTGCAAGACTATTGTATCTGGAGGAGATAAATGTTATGTCTGTGTCAGATTCTCAGCCATGAAATGTAGTGTGATGCATGTACCAGTCCCTGTGCAGAAGGAACAGGACAGCCATCTTGCTTGAGAGTCAGTGACTTGTATAAAGCAGTCTCTCTCCCTCTTGTTAGATGAGAGAGATTCTCCCTGTCACTCATCTCTTGGTTAGGTATTTTCACCAGTATCAAAGTTTCAAACAAAGCTTTATTTCATTGCTAGCAAAAGCTTTTGGGTGCGGCCGCCCCCAGTCTGGCAGGCCATCCATCTTTTATACTCTGCCGTAAACAATTATCGCACCTGCGCATTATGTACAAGCCAAAGCATTACTTTTAACCCCAGAGGTTCCTATTTGCTTTCAAGTGCTATATTTCCCACTTTCCACTTCCCAAGACATCTGGCTTGTGGCCTTGGCCTGGTTCCTCTCCCTGCTGAGACATACTTTCAAGCAGTGTCATCATAAACTATCCTCACGGCGTGGAGGGGGGTGAATCTGCTAGCCACTGCAAGCGCCATTGATAAGGCATGTATAGCTTGTGTTGTGCAAACCAACCATGCTTTGGGGCTGTTTGAGAGCTATTTGAAAATAATATTCCAACACTCTCCTATCTGCTGAACTCCTTATTTTGGTTAGTGATTTGGTTAGTGATATAATTCCTTGTTTTGGTTAGTGATATAATTAGCTGCATCGCCTTATCAGCATTCTGTGTGAGAAACGTGGTCATTATACCTTCTTTCTCTGGGCACCTGCATTTATCTATGCTTTGCTGATGCATGCCCATTTGCGAGAAAGTGGAGTTTATTTGTAATCATCTATAAAAGGCAACCCCCTTTGGAGTGCTAACTGGATTTCACCAATTGACTAGTGCACACAGTGCCATGGACCCCTCCAGAACCATAGGATCCCCACCACAGCAACAGGATCCCTGGTAGTGTGTTTGTTTTGAGGAATGTAAGCCTTTCCCCCCATTATCTTTCTCTGAGTAAAATGAAATCTATTCACCCTCCACCAGTGCGTGTGCCTCACTCTGTCTCGGACCCAGGAAAAGAACCATACCCCTGGCAAAACAAGCCCATAGAACCAGAATCTGAAATTGTTAAAGTCAGATTGGGTCAAATCTGACTCCAAATTTCCTGAACATGCACAGTCCTAGTTCCCAGTATATTCCAGTGGTTCTGCCAAAGGTGGTACTGCAAATACATGGTCAAATTCCAGATTTTTGTTTTTAATTTGGCAGCAACCATAATTATTAAGTATGTATCTATCTATCTATCTATCTATCTATCTATCTATCTATCTATCTATCTATTTATTTGATTTCAATACCACCCTTCAAAAAATGGCTCAGGGTGGTTTACATTAAAACAAAACAATTAAAATCAGTTAACAAAAACAGAGATTATAAAACACCATAAAAATTAACATTCAAAACTGTTTAAAAATCCTGGAAAACCAGGTTACAACAAATTAAAAATATTTACAATAAAAATCCTGGAAGGCCTGTGTGCCTTCACTCAGATTCTGAACCACTACAATGAGCACTTCCATCTTGCTTGGATTCAGATTCAATCTGTTATCCCTCATCCAGCCCATTACTGCCTGTTGGAATGAATGCTATTTCCTAATGATACAGATGAAAAGGAGAAGTAGATTTGGGTGTCATCAGCATACTGACAACACCCAGCACCAAATCTCCTGATGACCTCACCCCGCGGTTTCTTGTAGATATTAAAAAACATTGCTTATAGAATGGAGCCCTAAGGGACTCCATATAGCAGCTCCTGTTTTGAGGAACAACTGTCACCAAGCTCCACCATCTAGAATCTGCCCAAGAGATATGAGTGAAACCACTGCAAAGCAGTGCCCCCTATCCCCAACACCCCTAGGTGATCCAGAAAGATATCATGTTTGATGGTATCGAATGCCGCCAAGAGGTCCAAAAGAACCAACAGAGTTACACACCCTCTGTCAATTTTCCAGTAAAGGTCATCCATCAGGCTGACCAAGGTTTTCTCAACCCAAAAGCCAGCAATAAAGCCAGTTTGAAATGGGTCTAGATAACCAGTTTCCTCCAAAACTGCCTGGAGCTAGTTGGCCATCACCATCTCAATCACCTTGCCCAACCAAGGGAGATTGGAGATCAGCCTATAATTATCCATCACTAAGGTGCCTAGGACAGGCTTCTTAAGCAGCGGTCTAACCATTGCCTCCTTCAAACATGGAGGCACCCTACCCTCCCTCAGTGAAGCATGATATTAATTAGGCCACCTCCAACAATCTCCCTGCTAGATAGAAGCCGCCAAGTCAGGCAAGGGTCCAGAGAACAAGTGGTAGGCTGCACCGCCACAAGCAGCTTTTCCACATCCTCAGGAGTTACAGATTGAAACTTATCCAAACCAATATTGCAAGACGGATCGCTGGACACCTCCTTCATAGACCATGCAGAAACAGTGGAATCCAGGTTGGCCCGAATACAGAAGTTTTTGTCCACAAAGAACCCATTAAAAGCATCACAGCAGAAGACTTCCAGGGACTGATTTGAAACGGAAGGAGCAGAAATTAAACTCCTCACAACCCGGGATAGCTCTGCTGAACACAAACCCTCAGACGTAATGTGCACAGACCAAAATCCCTTTTTTGCTGCAAGCACTGCTAACACATGAGCATCCTGTCAGATTCGAGCCGAGTTCTCCTCCACTTGCGTTCCAGTCCCCTAACCAGCCGCTTCAGCTCTCACAGCCCCTCGGTATAACAAGGGGCCATTTTTGAAGCAGTTCGGGAGGGACGCTTAGGAGCAATCATGTCTACTGCCCTGGTGAGTTCCCTATTCCAGGTTCGCTGGCTGCACCAAATTCAAAACTCTCCAAGGCCTTTTGGAAAACTGCTGGGTCCAGCAGCCTTTTTGGGAGGACCATCCTAATAGGTCAATCACCCCTGCAGGGGTGGATTGTGGCTGTGAAACCAACCTTAACCAGGTAGTGGTCCATCCATGACAATGGGAAACCATCGGATCCGCCACCCACGAAACACTCCTCTGATCTGAACAAAAGACTAAATTGTGTGGCCAGCAACATGAATAGGTCCAGAAACTAACTGACCCTTGCTAACTGATCAAAGAGACACCTGTTAAAGTGGTGATTCTCTTATATTTAGCATGGGGAGAGCCACTGGCCCTATCCAATCTCCCTCCAGTGGCTGTCACTGGTGCTTACCTTATGTTTCATTTTGATTGTGAACCCTCTGGGGACAGGGGACCATCTTGTTATTGTGGTGTTTGTTTTTCTATGTAAACCGCTTGGAGAACTTTGGTTGAAGAGCAGTATATAAATATCCGTAGTAGTAATTTGGACAGGCCCATGGTTGTCATGGCCGCTATGAACTCCTGAGCTGCACCAGACAAGCCAGCCCCAAAGTGGATATTGAATTCCCCCAGCACCAAAAGCCTGGGAGATTCCAACACCAACTCTGCAACCAGCTCCATCAGCTCAGTTAGGGAGTCAGTTGAGCATTGGGGTGAAGGGTACACCAACAGAATCCTCTAGTTCCCAGCCTCAGAAATGCACTCTCAATATAAGTCAACTGTTTCACAGGGGCCCTGGCAAGGGAGATGGTATTCTTATGGACCACAGCCACTCCACAAAAACCTCACACACTTCCCCAAGCCTGCTCTACAACAGAGTAGCCTGGTGGGAGAAGCTGGGCTCAAACTGGGCCACTAGCCTCCGCCATCCAGGTCTCAGTTATACAAGCCAGGTCAGTTCCCACATCCATAATCAAATTATGGATTATTTAGATCCAGTTCTGAACTGATCTGGTATTGCAGAGGAGCAAGGCCAGACTCTGTGGGTAGTTGGAGTGCTCCCCGAGGCCTGAGAATTGACAAGGCAGTTGGAAGTGGAAACAGTTACTAAATTACTAATTTCCCTTCCCCTGTAATGGCCAGCTGCTCTGCCAGTACCAATTCTTCTATTCCCCACCACTATGGCTATAGCCGCCCCAGAACTGCACCATCCCACTCAAGAGAGCCCAAACACATACTTGCAAAAAGGCCTGGCAAGACACAGTACAATAAAAAAACTGACAGCCTCTAGCCCAAACCTCCACCCCCACAGGATAACCTCCCTCCAGACCCCCAGTCCCATCCCAAAGGCCAACCCCCTTTGGCGGCCAGCTTTGGTGGCTGCCTACAGGCAGACCACCGGCCATGCTGCCAGCCACGCCTCAGGCTTGCCTTCCAGAAATTCATGCCTCCAGAAGCCCCTCCTCTCACAAGACACTGCTGAGCCAACGACAGGTGGTCAAAGTAGTCAAAATTATGCCTTGTTACATGAATGTGTGACTGAGCGGTTTGCTTGATTCCTTCTGATTGGCTGATCACCATATAGGATTACGCCTGTCTCGCAGTAGTGAGCATGAATTGACCGATTTGCTAAGTAGGGTTCACCTTGGTGTACATTTGGATGAGTGACTACATGTAAGCACTGTCACAAGATAGGATGGACGTAGCGCAGCGGCAGAGCATCTGCTTTGCATGCAGAAGGCCCCGGGTTCAATCCTTGACCTCTTCAGGCAGGGCTAGGAAAGAATCCTGCTTGAAACCTTGGAGAATTATTGCCAGTCCATGTCGACAATACTGAGCTTGATACCAGGTACTGATATATCTGGATCAGTATAAGGGAGCAGTTCCCTGTTCCCTATGTACCATCCCCCAAAGTTCCAATAATCCAATTTTAAGGAAGATGCTATTCAATTGACCTCATCTTTGAAATCACTTGTTAAGGAACAGGGGTAGGAAAGTCTCTTTTTTATTCTTCAATCCCAAGATCCAGTTCCCCTATGTTCCTACTTGAAAATGCTTCTGATCTCTACTAACGACTACAGAAACCATCAGTTTAGTAAATAAAAGCTTTTACATGAACATGCCACACGAGGGAAGAGTAGATACTCCAGATGAATTTTCCCCCACAGAAAATAAGAACCTAACAGTTTAAATTCTATTTTTATCTAATTAATGGATTATGAATGAAAGATAATTATTTTTGCACTAAAAATGTGGTGAATTTTTGAAGGAAAAAATGGCTAAAAATTGTGAAATCTAGCTTGTTTCAAGCCAGAACTTTACAAAAGATTTTGGATCTGAAGGCCCTCCTTGGACCATCATTCCACTCCAATGTGGAGGGGAAAGAACATTTATTTGATTTTATATGGGTTTTTTCTTTCTCATTGCAAGGCAGGTAGACCCTTTTTAAAAGGATTAAAACAACTTCACACCTTTTAATCCCTTAATGCCTAGAATGAAAAAATGAGAAATTATTTATAACCACAAAAGCATAAACATTCAAAGTACTTTCTTTGCATGCACACAAGTTGCACAATGCCACAAAGTGGACACATGCAACCATTGTGCAAATGACTTTGTACGTAAGTCCACTGGAAATAAAGTACCATTACTACAGTCGCGGAATTTGTGTGCACATGATGATGGTACAGTATGTCAGGCAGCAGAACCAAATTGAGGCCCAAATTACACACAACGGCAGCAGTTCTTGAAATGCAGGTTTAAAGTTCAATGGTGGGGGGAATACAAAAACCCTCCTGTAGATGTAAGGAGTCCAGGGTAGGCTGCCACCACCCACTTTTTAATATGAGCAGATTCACCTTTTCAAGGGAATGTTCTGGGAGAGTAAAGTGGAAAAGCCCACCCTACAGAAAGACTTGAGCAGTCTTAGACCTTCAAGAGCATGTGATTAGGGTGGGACCCAATGAGTGAAACTCAGGGGTGGAGCCACTATTTGGCGAATGGATTCAGAGAACCTGGGCCACCACCAATCAGGGGCTGTGAGCGCGGCCCCAGACACCTCGCCCCGTGTCTGACGTCAGACGCAGGGGTGTTATTTCGGTCCCAAACGGGGTCATGTGGCCCCATTTGGAGCCAAAATTGGCAGTGCAGCTGGAGTGACTCTCCTGTTTAAGAGAGAGATCAGCCCACCCTGCATTGGCAGAGTGGCTTGAATGGCTCTCCCTGCCTTTAAGGCAGGGAGAGTCGCTTTGGCCCATGCTGCCCAATGGAGCGTGGGCCGATCTTCCTTCCAAACGGGGCCACGGGGCCCCATTTGGGAGCGTGGCCACGCCCACTGCATCTGATGTCAGATAGCACTTAGCAATAGCACTTACATTTATATACCGCTTTATAGCCGGAGCTCTCTAAGCGGTTTACAATGATTTAGCATATTGCCCCCAACATTCTGGGTACTCATTTTACCGACCTCGGAAGGATGGAAGGCTGAGTCAACCTTGAGCCCCTGGTCAGGATCGAACTTGTAACCTTCTGGTTACAGGGTGGCAGTTTTACCACTGCGCCACCAGATGCAGGGGCGTGGCTAGCCGGGCCTCTGCATCCAATGTCAGGTGCAGGGGGTGGGGCCAGGGGCCATGTGAGCAGCCGCACACAGGCCAACGCCAGCCTCGCTACACTCCTGGTGACACTATATAACAACAACAATGATTTATTAATAATTGGATGATGAGGAAAACTAGAGAGGCATCGCTGGTTCCATTCAAGTAATCCATTCCCTAGGACTACAAGAACCATGTAGTTAGATCCAAGCACTTGAACAAAAATAGATCCCCTCACATGTCTTGCTAAACTCTTCCCTATCCTTCATACTTACTTCTAGGTAAGGAACTCCCAGTTGATTCCCAGCCCAGGGCTGTTAGTCTCCCCTTTCCCTACAGTAGCTCATCAGACCTCACCCAGAGGCCTCCTGGGAAGAACTGAGCTCTAACACACCCCTCCTCTACAGGCCATTGTCCAGTAAACCCCACCCCTCACTCTAGATTTGGCCACAGGGATTTGATTCTCCAGGCTTTCTTCCTTATTTGGAGAGGCTCACCTTCCAAGCAGTTACTCTAATTGAAGCCTAGTCCTCCCCCAAGCCTGACTATCACTACAGCATGTCTGCCCCATTCACATGTAAAAGAGAGCAGGGGTTCACTGAAAGGACCAAAGTAGTGCTGTCATGCTGTCTGACTTCTTAGCTTGAAGCAATGCTTCTAAATGTTGGGACCAGCATTTCAAGCAAAGGAGTCAGATAGGCCTGTCCCACCACTAAATACCCTCTTCCTCTCTGTAAAAGTAAGATTTGCTATTCAGAGAAAGGGAGAACTGAAAGGGAGGTTTTGCAGCAGACACTCATCCACACTCATCCTCAAAGGGGTTTATGCCCAACAGAAAAAATGGGTGAGTCTAGAAAGGTCACATTTTGAGCCACCTCAGCTCAAACTATTTCATGTTCACTGGATTACATGTGCAGGGAGTGCAGGATAGTGCCCAGCCAAATGATACTTAATTTTGGCTGATATTGACGTGGGGGCGGGGATTGAATGAATAAATACACTGTATTTGTTTACTGTATTTTTGATTTTTATGATGCTGAATTTTAATTATGTTTTATATTGCTTTTATTGTAACCCGCTCTGAGGCCTTTGGGTATAGGGCGGGCTAGAAACATAAATAAATATATAATAAATAAATGATAATAATGGGAGCTGAAGCTGGCCCCAACAGCTCACCATTTTTTTTGTTATTGGCATCCTGTTTTACAGAAACTGCTGGCGATCACATTTCCCACAGAAACCCTGCTCACAGCCATGCTACAGGCAGGCTTGTGTATATCACAAGCCATTTTTGGAAGAGGGGTATAGAAATTGAATTAATAACAACAACAACAACAACAACAACAAGTTAAAATAATCGACATAGCAGTACCAGGGGATAGCAGAATAGAAGAAAAAGAAATAGAAAAAAATCACAAAATACAAAGATCTACAAACTGAAATTGAAAGGCTGTGACAGAAGATCAAAATAACCCCAGTGGTAATTGGCCCCCTGGGTGCAGTTCCAAAAGACCTTGAAGAGCACCTCAACACCATAGGGGCCACAGAAATCACCATCAGCCAATTACAGAAAGCAACATTACTGGGAACAGCCTATATTCTGCGACAATATCTATAATAATAACAGCAACAACATTGACAATAAAATCCAGCCATCCCAGGTCCTTAGGAAGGACTCGATGTCTGGATAAAACAAAACAGTCAATAACACCTGTCTGACTGTGTATACAACAACAACAACAACAACAACAACAACAGCAATATCAGGATTCTGGGAACAAAATGGTACCTGGAAACTGAGTGGTGAAACTGGAGGGCTATTTCAGTTTAGCCAGCCCCAGTATTACTGAACCTGCCACCCATCCCTTCAAATTATTTTATCCACTTCAAATTTCAGTACTGGAAGTGAGCCTGCCTGGCCAGGTGAGGGGTACAAGGGAGACAAACGCCATGGGTAGGGGAAGAATTTGGCACCTTCACCAAATATGCCCCTTTAAATCACAAACTCTCCCACATGTTTGCATGTGAATGGGGCTGCTGTCACACAAAGTCTGGCCTTTAGAAACCTTTGGTGCATCTTTTCCCCTCTTCTCCCATCCTTTGGGGAAATGGCTTTCAGTTGCATGAATGCTGTGCATAAAAAAATCCAAACACCAATTGGCACTGTGTGACCCAGACTCTCTAAACAGACATCCAGTTTCATGTAACTGGTTCTCCTGGATAGCTACTCACCTGCCTAGGTGCAACAAGATGCATCCAGGTAGCTAGTGCACTCATGGATGGTGCAGTGGGGAAGTGGCAATTTTTGATGTCCTCCCCTTTCCCAGGAAGCCCTCTGTGCCACCCAGAAATATATATTTGAGGAAAGGATGTCAAAAATTGTGGCTTCTCCACGTCAACGGTGTAGTCAGTTGGGAAATTCTGTTAGGCTGCTCTTTTGCTGCACCAGCATTTCCTTACTCTGAAAGTCAGCCTTAGTTGTTGTTGTTGTTGTTGCTGCTGCTGCTGCTGCTGTTGTTGTGGCTGTTGTTAATCCATGAAAATAATAGTCCACCATAATGTAGTTTATCCTTGAAGCAACTTTATATGAATTAGAGGATTTATTTGGTTTGGGAAAGTTGTCCTGCCTTAAAAATTATGGTATTGACAATAGACTTGACTTCAGTTCCCCTAAAATTGTCAGTATTTCCTAATTGGTCAAACAGATGGTCAAGCAGACCCATGGAATCTAGACCGTATTGATTTTCTTCTCTCTGAAAGCTGTGCATTTGTCTTGAATGTAATAGTGT
Organism: Hemicordylus capensis; assembly: GCF_027244095.1. Classification (NCBI taxonomy): domain Eukaryota; kingdom Metazoa; phylum Chordata; class Lepidosauria; order Squamata; family Cordylidae; genus Hemicordylus; species Hemicordylus capensis. The sequence continues at coordinate 17,538,579 of NC_069660.1, read as the reverse complement.
GATAGACCAAGATAGAGTGTTAATTACAGGCCAGTTTAGCCAGCAGAGGGATGTTTTTGGTGGTGGTGGTTGTTTTTTTAGCTTTTTAGGGGCCAGGCCAGGCTTGGCCTTAAGGCAGATGCTGTTTTGAATATGATTTTGCATGAAAAGCCTCCAGCTTAGTTAGCTGTCTGGCAGTGCCCTGTCGGTGACACTTTGCCATCTCCAGTTAAATGACATTTGTCACACTTAAGCACAAACAGTTATTAATAATCGTCATTTCATTAGGAGCACTACAATGAAATGTCAACAACTTTTAAAATGCAGCAGGAGTGTACAAATTAATTTTGATTTTCAGAAGTGTAATTATTTTTGTACTGTGTAATCATTTTGGGTGCTATTACTTGTGCAATCAATTATCCTGAGATTACTTATCTTTTTTCCAACATGATTTCCTACTGTCACCTGTTGGTGAGATTGATGTTTTTTGATGGGGGAACATTAAGAATCCATTTCCAGCTTTGCGCACAGCTCTTGGGACTTATTTAAAAATGCAGCCTGTCTTTTAAGAACAAGCCATTTTTATCTTGTAGTTCTGTAGGTATGTTTATGGGAGCGAAAGAGAATGCATTGATATTCTAGTCCCTCATTGTATTATAACAGCCCTGCTCTATCAAGCCAAAGGCCCATCTAGTCCAGCATCCTGTTACACACAGCAGACCAGCAGATAATGATGATGATGATGATTTTACATTTATATCCCGCTCTTCCGCCAAGGAGCCCAGAGCGGTGTACTACATACTTAAATTTCTCTTCACAACAACCCTGTGAAGTAGGTTAGGCTGAAAGAGAAGTGACTGGCCCAGAGTCACCCAGCAAGTATCATGGCTGAATGGGGATTTGAACTCGGGTCTCCCTGGTCCTAGTCCAGCACTCTAACCACTACACCACGCTGACTTGTCTCTGGAAAGCCCACAGGCAGGAAATGAAGGCATTTCCTCTCTTGCTATTGCTCCCCTGAAACTAGTATTAAGAGGCATCTTGCCTCAGAGCCTGGAGGCAGCCTATAGCCATCAAGACTGGTAGCCATTGATAGACCTGTCCTCCATGAATTTCTCTATGCCCCCTTCATCACCACATCCTGTGGCAGAGAGGTCCACAGTTTACTTATGCACTGTGTGAAATTTTGCCAGTCCTAAATTTCCTAGCAACCAGTTTCATGGGATGGCCCCTGGTTCTAGTGTCGTGAGGGAGGGAGAAAAATATCTATCCATTATCTCCACACCATGCATAATACACCATGCATAATTTTATAAACCTCTATCATCTCTCCCCTTATGCCTTTTTTCTAAACTAAAAAGTCCCAGACGTTGTTGCCTTGCCTCATAAAGAAGGTGCTCTATGACCCTGATTATCTTGGTTGCACTCTTTCCAATTATACTATGACCTTTTTTTGAGATACAGTGACCAGAACAGTACATAGTACTCCAGATGTGGCCGCACCATAGATCTATAAAAGGGAATTATAATATTAGCCGTTTTATTTTCATTCCCCTTCCTAATGATCCCTAGCATGGAATTAGCCATTTTTACCACTGTCACACAATGAATTGACACTTTAAATGAGCTGTCCACCACAACCCCAAGATCTCTCTCCTGGTCAGTCACAGACAGCTCAGAACACATTAATGTATATGTGAAGTTGGGGTTTCTTGCCCCAATATGCAGCAATTTATTCTTACTTTAACTGAACCACATGTGTCATTTTGTTGCCCACTCACAGAGTTTGGAGAGACCATTCTGAAATAAATATTGGAGTTCCTCAAAATGTTTTTTAAAAAATTAACTACCTTAAATAGTTTAGTGACGTCTGCAAATTTAGCTACCTTGCTGCTTACCCCAACTTTTAGGTCATTTATGAATAAATTAGAAAGCACTGGTCCCAGTACACATCTCTGGGGGACCCCACTTCCAACTTCCTTCCATTGTGAAAACTCTCAATTTATTCCTGACCTCTGTTTCCTGTCCTTCAACAAGTTACCAATCCATTTTATGGCCATTTTCTCTCTTCAGAATGTCTCAGAATCATAAGTGTCCAGGGAATTTTAGGAGGGCAGGATGACAGCCACACCCTGATGCCTGATAACCTGAATTCTGCTGCTACCAAGAAATGTAACCCCTCCCCTAAATTTTTGATGAACTGTCAAAATAATTAAAACAAACCAATTTATTACTCATTCTGAGCTATTAAATTTATTTCAGAATGAATGAAAATCTAATCTTGTGGGCCCGTTTGGTCCATTTTTCCACGTGTCCCCAAATAAGCCACACATAACACTACAAAACCCATGGTGCAGTGTTACAGTGAGGGAAACATTTGTCTGGACATCTCCCAGTTTGGTGGGAGGGGCTATATAGGCAATGTAGTGTTTTTGAACTGGGGAGACATATTTTTAGGCCTCAAACTTTCTGCAGAAATCTATTATTTGGGCTGAGAAAACGGAATCCCATCTATGGGTTTTGCACAGATGTGGGTAAAAGATGGAATCCCATCTATGGGTTTTGCACAGATGTGGGTAAAAGACTGTTTCATCAGGTGCATGTTATAAACAGAGAAGGTGGCTAATATCAGTGCACTGAGTACAGTGGAGCAAAAAAAACAAGATACCAGTGTGAGACCTAAAGATAGCAGTAATGCAAAGAACACATCTTGATAGCTGGAGTGTGAAACATGAACAGAGCACATAATCAAAACAAGCACATAATCAAAACATAATTGGTATTTGCTGAAGCGTAAAAGCATGACAACAAAACAATTACTGTTAAAATCAAATGAGGGGTCAATTACTTTTTCTAGTAAGACAACCAAGTATAATCCTTTTTTAAAATCATGAGCTATGGTGTAAATTTTTGTTAATCGATTCCATGCATGCAGAGGCGTAACTAGGGAAAACGGCGCCCAGGGCAAGCACTGAAATTGCACCCCCCCCCGCCACCCCCCCAACATACATCTGACTGACACACATGTTTCAGAAAACTTTTATTTTAAAAATTACAAAAATTACCAAAATTACCAAAAATCTCAAAATGCACTACATACTTAGGTTTTTCCTCACAACAACCCTGTGAAGTTGGCTTGTATCTCAAACATCAGAATTATGATGCAATGATGATTATTATGATTATGATGCCCCTCCCTCACGCCCTGGTTCTGTTCCTGACTTTCCCTTGTGAGTGACTGTATTTAACAAAACGGAAACCAAGGACTCCAAAGTAATTCGAGGGACTAGGGTGATAGTGCTAAAGACTCCTTATTCTCCCGCTGTTAAAGAAAGACTCCCCTTTTCCAAAACCGCACGCTATTTACACCAGAAAAGGTTTCAAATGGAGGGGGAAGCATTTATGCATTTATGCTTTGTTTTATGTTACGATTTCAAAGTTAGAAAAACTATAAAAGGGCCATTTTTAGAGAAGATATGCACTGCCTTAGTTGTAAATCCTGCTTTTTTGAGATTCCCTGCAATTGAATAAAGCGATAATATACACCTTTGCTATTTAAATTGGTTAGAGAGTATTTATGACAATAAAAAATGAAATGGCATTTCAGATGCAACATTGGTTGCCTAAGACCACTCAGATTTAACTAATCTTCATCACATTGACAAAAAGAGCAATTAAAATTAAAATCTATGACTAAAACCAAACCACTTTGGGGTTGTTTTTAATGAAAGGTGGTATATAAATTTAACAATAAATGTTTAGAAGTATATACTTTCACGCCCTGCCCAACCTACCATTAATTCCAGCTTATTTTCAAAGGGCTTCAAGTTTTATTTACAAATTGCTTGGCAGCACCAATGTTTAAGTAATCGCTAATTGCTCCTAATGATAGTTTTACTTATTGTTAAATTTATATACCACCTTTCATTAAAATATTCTCTGTTCATCTGATTTTCAGTCTGGTTAATTAAATCGGTGGAGGTTTAGACTTTCCTGATGGGCTGAAACAGCTAATCCATTTTGATGATGACATATAATTAAATTAGCTTGCATTACATAGTGAAAAAGTCCAGGAAGGGAGAGATGGGGGGATGTGGAACCCATCCACATCCCCCCATCTCCCCCTCCCTGAACCTTTTCAGTTAAAACGTGGTTAGATTATAGGGGAGGAAGGACTTGAATGAGCAAAAAGGGGAACTGGTTCGGGCGTTCAGGAAGTTGTTCAGAAGAGGGAGTTGTTCAGGAAGTTTGCTCTGGTGCGTGTCCTCCTCTCGACGCATGCACGACTGGTGGCGGGGCGGCGGGGCACGCCGGGGAGTGAGAGTCAGAGACTTGGACTACGAAGACGCCGTGGCGCCCAGTGCTGGATGAGCAATGCCAATGGGGGGGGCGCCGGGACTGGGGGAGGGGGGCTGCTCTGCAAAATAATAATAATAATAATAATAATAATAATAATAATAATAATAATAATAATAATTTCCAGCAAATCGGCAGGGGCACTTTTTGGTGCCCCCTGCCAAGTGGCGCCCGGGGCATGTGCCCCCCCTGCCCCCCTATAGTTACGCCTATGCATGCATGGGAATGAATGGACACAAATTTTCCATTAACAATGGAAACATAAAGCAAACAATGGGAGATCCTTTCAGTCTCCCAGTATTAATACCCTTAAAAACAATCAGTGGTTGGCATGTTGTGCAACATTATGTGCACACTGCAAAGTAACGTCTATGCAGTTTTGCATGTGCACTCTTGTGCAAGTGCAAAAATTGTGCCCATACTGCCATGCAACTGTGTTTGCACAATTTTTGCATTTGCACAAGAGTACGCTTGCACAACTGCATGAATATTACATTGCAATGTCCGCATAATGTTGCACAGTATGTCATAGGAACATAGGAAGCTGCCATATAGTGAGTCAAATCATTGGTCCATCTAGCTCAGTATTGTCTACACAGACTGGCAGCAGCTTCTCCAAGGTTGCAGGCAGGAATCTCTCTCAGACCTCCAATTTCAAAGAAATTGGGCAAAGGGCTGATCTTTTGTGATTTGATGAAGTTTACGTGTCTAAGATTTCTCCCATAGGGAATAATGGAGGTTTAGGTTTCAGAAGCCCTATAATTCCACTTGGGGGGCACTGGGGGTGCCCAGAGTGAGGGGTTGTGTAGTGCACATAGGGTGCCAACCACCCCCATACCCACAAGCCCATGGGGTACTGGGTTTTGTTGTTTCTGAGGTGTTCATTGTAGATTCTCTGATAGCATATGAGATTTTCAGTGAAAAACAAGAATCCACTCTCATATGCTACCAGAAAATCTACACTCAGAACACCACAGAATCAACAGAACCCAGCACCCCATGGGTTAGCAACCCTTCCCCTGGCCAATGTGGGGTCAGTAAAGAGTGGCAAGAAGCAAAAGAGCCAATGCGGAACAAGGAGGGAATTGTCAGCAGGTCAGCCCATGATTTAGGTCACTGATCAGAAGGCTGGAAGGGTGGGAAATTCAAAGAGATGTCAAACACAAAATGGAGACTGACTCAGAGATCACCACAAAATGGAGGTCCGAAACAACAAAACGTTTTGTAGCCGAAACAGGGACGTTTTGTTTTGTATACAAAACTTTTGGATCTGGAAAATGGGTGTTTTGTTTTGTTTACAAAACACCCGAAACAGGCTGTTTTGGGTACAAAACATTTTGTATCCAAAACGTTTCACACATCCCTATTGTGAACCCTAAGGGGATGTGCAGCTTGGAGTGGGTGTCACTTCCTCCATCTGCCTTGATCACTAGATTGGCGAAGAAGAGCAGCAAGCAGCAGTAGGCTAACTGGCTGCTCTGAGATGGAGTGTAAGTACCCCAAACCACTTAGGTTAAAGACTTGAACCTTGGGCATCAAGTTCCTAGAACCCACAATGTAGCGGGGTAGAGATCCCATCTCCACATTACTTGATTTATTTGATTAAATAAAATTGTGATTATTTATCTCTACTCTAACTAAGCCTTGTGTCTTCATTGATGTGGGTGCAATGGTACATAACCATGCATGCCCTCCTAAATACGTAGGCAGAAGATCTAGACCAGGGTTTCTTAACCTTGGGCCCCCAGATGTTTATGGACTACAATGTCCATCATCCCCAGACACAATGGACATGGCTGGGGATGATGGGAGTTGTAGTTTATCAATATCTGGGGGCCCAAGGTTAAGAAACCCTGGTCTAGAGTCTTCAGAATGTCATAAGAATACACACAAAGGCAGAAGCAGTGATTACATATAAATAGGAGCTAAATGTGTAGCACAGATATTCCCATTACTTAAAAAAGAGATTGTATAGCTGCTTCTTGACATCAACAGAATGTGTGTGTTTGCATGCATGTGCCAGTGTAAGGTTTCAGCTTGCAAAATCACTGCCTTTGTATGTTACACAACCCTTATTGCAGAAAACATGTTGGAGTTGGCACAGCAGATCTGACAATAGTTTGCCTATTCCTGCAAGGCCAAAAAAACGTTGATCTCCCTCCAGCAGCAGAACTTGCCAAAACTTCACTTTAAGCAGGAATCTCCAACTGGTTCAGATTTGAATGCCATATGCTTGAGAGACTTCTGGAGCAGCATTACCCTCCTTGTGGCTGCTGCTGCCAGGCTAAGACTGGTTATAAGATGCCACCTCCTTGCCTTGTCTGTTGGGCCATAGCTGTGAGTTCTGCATAAAGTCCTCCAGGAATTGCTCAAGTCTGAGCCTTTAGAAGAGCTTGCTGCATGCAGTATTAACATCTGCTGATGAAACTAAATAATGCAAAATGAAGGTGAAACAAATGGATATGCCACCATAGTCATTTTGGACTTCCAGGGGCTTTCCAGATACAAGAAAATAGAAGATGCACAGTGAATATGTTTTTGCCTTGCATCAGAAATACAGCTTTGATATCAGCGACCAGAGCAATATAGGAGGGATTAGCTTTGGCAGCATGAAACATTTCTGATTACATTTCATTTTCATGGAAAGTAAAATCTGGCTCTTTCTGCAGGTGTCTCCATCTCTTCGAATCTGCAGAAATTGGTGGGACATATGATGGCATGAGGTGTCATGGAATGCTCATAAATATTCTGAGGGCATGCACACGAGCAGCCCTACCCAGGTTGCCCAGCCCTACCTGGGTAGGGCTGCTGTTGTGGAGGGTTAAGATCAGTTCTGATCTTGGTGCTCTTCAACAGGGTAGCCCAAATTTGTTACTTGGGCTTCTACTGAGGTAGAAGGGTGTGAGCACATCCTTCTAACCCCATCCCCAGCAGCGTTCCCTCTATCAGGGATTCCCAGATGTTGTTGACTACAACTCCCAGAATCCCCAGCTGCAATGGCTTTTGCTTGGGGATTCTGAGAGTTGCAGTCAACAACATCTGGGAATCTCTGTTAGAGGGAACACTGATCCCCAGTCATATGGATGTTCAAGCTGCCTGCAGCCCAACTGTTTATAGAACTGGGTGGATAGAGAACCTGGAATCCGGAAAATCCTAATCCCCCATTGTGGGATTTCTGGAGGCTGGGCTTCATTTCCCCAGCCTCCAGATGGCTGCAGCAATCCCTGAAGTGCACACAAACATGTGGGCATGCGAGCAGCACGGCCCAAGACTGGGCAAGGAAGGATCATCTGGGGAAAGGTAGGTGCTGATAAACCTTCTCCTCCACCCACCTCAACCCCACCAACAGCGGTCATGAGAACAAGCTTTCTGACTGCTCAGAAGACATTATCAATGACATAATGTTGACAAATGGCACAGACTCTCGAAGGGAAACAAAATATCCATCTAAATAGTTAAAACTAGAGCTGAGCCCAAACGGGAGGGTGCTTTTTATGTTGTCTTTTGCCTTCCACAAAGTGCTCTGTTCTGGCAACTTTTGCAAGTGGGTGGGAAAGTATTTGCAAGGTGGCAGAAGGAGAAAGGAAAGAGAATGTCTTAGTCAACAAGACAACCAGGTTGATGCTCCCTCACCCCAAACCAGTGGCAGGTAGCTGAGTAGTTGTGGCAGGATAGAGATGGGAATTTGCATTTTGCTGCATATCTTGAGACACCCCGGACAAAATAATCAATCAATCAATCAATCAATCAATCAATCTTTACTAGGGTCATAGACCAGCAACAAGTATGAGGGTGATTACATATTAAAAGTGAGAGTAGATAAAAAGTACACAGGGTGATTACATATGATACGGTACATAATAATACTAAAAATACTAAAAATATTAGAAAGTACACCAGAAGCATGAAGGCACAAAAAGCCTGAAAAATAATAATTATAAAAAGTCACAAAAGGCATAAAAAGGGATGGGGGGGCATAAAAATGAATGTAAAAAGATTAAAAGACATAAGAAGACCAAAATAAATATGAGCTTAACTAATAAAACTAGATAATGGCCAGACTATAAGGCTATAAGTGGCAATAAAAAAGAAATGGAGGAGCATAAGTCTTTCTATTGAATCAGTATTGCGTGAGCAAGTGTAGAGCCTACCCGCCCATACGCCCACCCACCCTGAGTCACTGCGGGTCAGATTGAGGCTGATAGGACTGCCTACCATCCACCGACAAATGCTTGCAACCCTATATGTGATAGCAAAACCAGGCAATGCTATATATGATGGCAGGCTTAGAGTCAGAAAACAGCAAGGATCTGTAGAATTGGCTCGAACATCCCAGATACTTGCCTAGCAATGGAAGGATGAGGGAGGCATGAATGTCTCTGTAGAACAAACAGTAGAGGAGAACATGCTTGGTAGTTTCGATCTGCCCTGAGCCACAAGGGCATAGTTGCTCTGCAAATGGAGTTCTTCTATAACGGCCTTCTAGCACTGCTGAAGGGAGGGCATGACAGCGAACCTGAGTGAATGCCCTTCTGTGCTTCAGAACCTCCAATTGGGTGAGGCATGCCACTTGAGAGGCAGAATATCTAAGCCCATCACTGATATGAAAGTTCAGGACCCTGATGAGATCAGTTTGGCATTCAATATCTATAATTTGCTGCTTGATAGTGGCTTTTGCCTGGTCATAACCCATACTAAACAAGGTCAAGGGGGAAAGACCCAGGGTGGGCATTTTTGTCTCGATTGTCCAAATCCAACTAGATTGACAATCATCACGTAGGGTTAGGGGGGCAAGACCAACTGGGCAAAAGGGTAGTCCAAGCCAGTAGCAGAGGATGGCCATCCACACCTTAGCCTCCAACTCAGGCCTGCCTCTTGGCACAAAGTGGCATTAGAGACACATCTTGGTACTTGGAGTGGTGCCCGCAGGAATTTAGATTGTACAAGTTCCAGATTTGTAAAGTTGGGGAAGGGGCCCACCTGGGCACCATAGAGGAGCTGAGCTAGCGGCTTGGCTATGAACAATGTGAGAGCCGCGGGTACATAATGGCCTCCTCTTGTCCGCAGGAATTTGAGAATGGCAGAGGAGCTTCCCTGAGCATTTAGAGCCACTTGTTCCCTGTGAGTTTTCCTAGAGCCAGCAGAATGATGAAAAAGTATCCCCAAGTATCTGAAGCATGAAACTTGCTTGATCTTATGCCCCTCAATCGACCAAGAGTGGATTTTGGGCCTCCTGGTGAAGGCCATGATTCTAGTTTTGTGATAGTTGATTTCCAGGCAGTCCTCCCTCAGTGCTTTTCTATGGCTGATGAAGGTCCTTGAGAGGATAGCTGCATCATCTGCATATAACAGGATGGAAATGTGTCTCCCAGTGAGCTTTGGAGGGTGGAAATCTGGATTGCTGAGCTGGCCCACCACAGAGTGAATGTAAAAGTTGAAGAGGAGTGGGGCCAGAATGCATCCTTGCTTGATGCCCTTCTGAGTTGTAACATTCTATGTTTATTTTAAATAACCTGAGCCAATAACCTGAGCCTGAGCCAATACTGTGAATAACCTGAGCCTTTGGGCAAGTAGTTTTCTTCTAGAAAACAGAGGTGGGGGGAGGGGGAGTGAAAGTAGTAAGTCAAAGTGGAAAAAGGAGGCACACACCTTGTCAGCTGCAATTACATTTTCCAAGAGTAGCAGCTGAAAAATAATATAATTCAATGTCTCTGTTAGCATTCAGCATTGTTAATTCATGGACAAGTAATTTAGATGAATTCTCAGTGGGAAATTGAATTTGAGGCGACTCAGCAGGAAAATTGGTGCATTCTATTACTGAATGGAAAACAGTTATGAGTTATCACTGGCTTTGCCTTTGATATATTGCGGACGGCATGGAAGGGGTCTGCCACTTTGACAACTGTTCATATTTTCTTAAAATAATGAGGAGACAAACTCGAAGAAGGGAAGGGTAGCTGTGGACGGATTTTTTGAACAGCACTAGAAGGCTTTAGCACAAACATTTTGGGACTTGAATCCAATATTTGCTTTCAGCACTAATGAAAGCTTTGGGAACTCAGGAACGTTCACTCTCCTATTTTTCCTTCCTTGCATCTTTGTCTGGCCTGGATCGCTCCTCAAATACATAACTTGTTTCTGTAGCTAAATGTGGTATTAGAGATGGTGCCAAAATCCCCTGCCAAAAAGCTGAAGTGTGAAATGAAGTTCAGAACTCCCAAGGTGAAACTTCTGAGAATTTTCAAGGGAAGCCAAATGAGATTCCATAGGACGAATTAAATTAAGTGTGTGTGTGTGTGTGTGTGTGTGTGTGTGTGTGTGTGTGACGGGGGGCGGGGTTCATGCACATTCCTGTGTTGTATGGGTGAAGAATGGGAATGGGCTAAGAGCATGTTGGAATAGGGTTGGGGCTTGCCAAGTGTGCCTCTATGGATGTTGGACCTGGGTACAATATCCATGGCCTTAATAACAAGTTGGCAGGTCTTGAGCCTCTGGTATCCAGTGCTCATAGAAAAGTTAAAAATACATCAAGGGAAGGAAGGGCAGACCTCTGCTAAGTGGATAAATAGAACAACTTTTTAATGGTGTTTCTCGTACATTTATTTATTTAACAGATTTTTATATCCCCCATACACAAGTCCTTGGGCAATTCATAATCTAAAAACACAACAATTATTTATTTTATTTATTTTTTATTTATTGTTAAATTTATTTACCGCCTTTCATTAAAAACAATCCCAAGGTGGTTTACAAAAATTAAAAAACATATAATAAAAATGACAGTTAAAAGTATTGTTAAAAATATGACAACAAATCTGATTTAAAATATATAAAATGCAAACATAAAAACTGTAAAACACACAGAAGCAGCAATAGAACAATCATGTAAAGGCCTGGATAAAAAGTCATGATTTAACAAGCTTTCTAAAAACTGTGATGGAGTCTGAGGAGCGAATGGCCACTGGGAGAGCATTCCAAAGTCTGGGGGCAGCAACAGAGAAGGCCCTGTCCCGAGAGCACGACAACCAAGCCTCCCTCATTGTCAGCACCCAGAGCAGAGCCCCCTTAGATGATCTCGTCAAGCAGGCAGCAACCCTTGGAAGTTGGGTTTAGAACATTAACACAATTAAAACAGTTTAAAATACAACGAAGAACTCTAAAACCTAAAACTTAAAAACTATAAACTAAAAGCCTGACTAAACAAGTATGTTTTCTGGTCCATGTTAAAAACAGAGGGGTGGAGGTTCTAATTTCGTTAGGAAGCACATTCCAAAGTCCTGGGGCAACCTAGAAAAGGCCCAATTTTGAGTTCCCATCCACTGAACCAGTGGCAACAGCAACTGGACTGGACCTCCCCTGATGATCTTAATATGAAATTAATAGGATCTTAATTTAGCAGAGGAGGAGGGCAATCCCCATGCAGTGACCTTACCAATGGCATTTGCTAATGTCTCCTTTGTGTTTCTTTTTAGACTGCAAGCCCCTTTGGGACAGAGAACCATCTTCTCATTCCTTTTTGCCACTTTGATAACTTATTTTTGTTGAAAAGCATTGTATATTTAAAATGATGTGTCACTCATAATCGATATGCATTGATGCCATGCTACCATGTCTGACTATGAACACAAATAAAGCAGCTAGAAATGGAAAGAGCTTGAACAACAGGAGTTAAAGAAACTAAAGAGGTTAATCAAGCCTCCATTTTTTAAAATGAACAAGACCTTTCATGGCGGGCTGTTACAAGATTGTACTGGGCCCAGATAATCCTCCTCCTTCCTTAGACACATTTTTTTGCCCTGCCCCTCTTTAACAGCATCTACGTTCTGCCAGTCTCAACTACACACAGTTCTGGCTGCCTGCTTGCCTGCCTAACCCAGCCCTCTGACTTTGCAGCAGCTCAGCCAATCACTGTCAAGAACTTCATCATCATTCAATTGCGTTGAGCATTATAACGTAGACTTGTTTGGGCTTGGATTTTTAGTAAAGCTAAAGCTGCAGCTTTTGTCTGTCATTGCTCTGGAGTTGTTCTTCTTTATCTGAAATCCTCAGAAGAATGCCAAGAGGCCATTTGTGTATATACAATTCCTTTGTGCATATTTCATCTCATGAAGCATTCTGGGATGCAACTCAGAATGATGTCAGAACTAAGGGAGAGAGAAATGTGATAGACCTGAGCCTGATGGATGCCATTATAAAAAGGACAAAACTCAATTTAGGAGACAGGAAGGTTTGGCTGCCTCCAAGACAGACACTCTGTAATCAATCTGAGCAACACTTCATTGTTTGCCTTCTTCTGTCTTATCCAATTTCCTCACCAGTTAATTGGTGTGCTGTCGAGGGTCCAGACATGTCTGTAGGCCAAACACGGGCTGACAAACTGTGTCAAGTGCTGTGCACTTTGCAACGTGCATGCCACTGAGCAAGTATGCTCTTGCACAAGTGCAAAAATCGCACAAATGGAGTTGCATGATAGTACGGCCCAATTTGTGGTTGTGACATTGCAGAACATCATTACTGATCACGTAGCACATCTATTAAGGCATCAGCCTTAGGCAAAGGCGCACTTCCCCCTGGATTTCCTGTGGGAGGTCCAGGGTATCCACACCCCCTGGGCCCCAGAAAATCTTTAGTCTGTCCCAGGTGGTGTGGTCACCATGCTGCCGGTCCGCACTGGGCCGGGCGGTGAAGCTTGACTGTGACCTGCACTGGGACGCTGAGTGTGACCTCTGCTTTAGAGACAGAGGGGGCAGTGGGGAAAGAAATATGTGGGATGGGAATCTGTGAAGTTGCCTTTTGAAATGTTTCTGCTAATGCATATTTGCATACATATACCTGTTTTATGTTCTTACATAGGAACATAGGAAGCTGCCACATACTGAGTCAGACCATTGGTCCATCTAGCTCAATATTGTCTTCACAGACTGGCAGCGGCTTCTCCAAGGTTTCAGGCAGGAATCTCTCTCAGCCCTATCTTGGAGAAGCCAGGGAGGGAATCTGAAGCCTTCTGCTCTTCCCAGAGCGTTCTTGTGAGTTCAGCTGCTGTTTGTGCCCTCAAGAACCCATGTGTTAAAAACCGTCTAATGCTCTCCATACGAGCAGTGTGGAGAGCCTGAATGGGGTTTGTGGGGAGAGCAGGCTTGACCCGCTTTCCCTGCACACAAGCAGGAAGCCCTCCCTGGGTGGCCGGATTGGCTGCCAAACGAATATCGGCTGGACGGTGGGGGTCAGGGTTAGGATTAGGGTCCCAGCATGGATTCTGGGTAGTCGCCCGATGCTGGGAGTCTTGTTCTAACGCCCCACCACCACCACCGTTGGGAGGCTACTTGTGAGGACACACAATCAGGAAAATGAGGTTAGCGGAGCACACACTCCGCTAAACTCGGTTTTTTTGGGCGGGGGCATTTAAGCTGGCTTGCCCCCAGGAGCCACACAGCTCCCACTGCAGCACACGACCAGCTGAAAATGGGCTGGGCTCCCTCAGCCCAGTTTTGGCTGGTCATGACAATAGCCTCTGTGTGTGTCACTGTGTATGTGTATGCAGAGGCAAGATGCTTTACTTGAGCAGGGGGTGGGCTCCAAAGGCCTTTAGGGTCAGACTCCAAAATTATCTAGGTGCACCTCTGGCCTTAGGTTCAAACCAGCAGGTTTCTTTTTAAACACAAAATGCAAGGGTTCGAACCCAGCTTAGAAGCTGCAGCGATACCCTTGTGCCACCTCTTCCAAAGTGCAGGCAGCAGGGCTCCGTTCGCCGCGTGGCTGAGGCAGGTGTCCTTGGGATTTTGGCACCCTTCGCAGTTGCCTGGTTTGCCTGTAAGGTTGGGCCAGCTTGTGACCCACCCACAAGGGCCCTACTCCCCCTTGGCAGATCCTGATCCATCACTGGAGACTTACATCCTTCTGATTTATATCCACGAGTTGAACAAGGATTTGGAAAAGCTCACTTGAAAGCAAATCTGCTCCTTTGAAAAGGGACTTGGAAGGCGGAAAAAAAAATTGATTGAAGATTTTGGCAAACAGTTTCAGGTCAAATGCAAATGCACACGTGCACGCGCTCACACAGAGATGCGCACACAGAGGCAAACACTCACACACACACACACGTCACCAACCTGTTTTCCTTACCAGTGATTCCATAACAATGCATTTTCAATTGTTAAATAACTCTCAATGTTAAAGGGGAAGGTACGCTAAAATATCTCAGTAAAATTTCAAGACAAACAGAGAACATGCAGTATGCATCAAATATTGAAAATATTGATCTACATTGTGTGTGTGTGTGTGTGTGTGTGTTCAATTGTTCAAATATCAATTGCTCTGTTGTTTTGAAAACATTAAAGATCAAATGAAAAATACAGAGCTACAGTGTGGATGGAGTGGCATATCCTCAAAGAGCATTTTCAGTCAAATAGGATCCATAATGCCCCAGCCATTCATTAACAAATATTCATTATACTCTACTCTTCCTTTTGTTCTATTACCCCTTTCTAAGAAATAATGGGTTTTTCTTTGGATTCAGGCCTGAAGTCTGTTTTCAGTGCCAGAGTGCATCTCTGGAAAACATGAGAGACATTATCTGAGCATGTGCAAAGTACCTTCCTCACCACTGGATAAAGACAGGAAGACCCCTTCATTCGGGGAATAAGCTTCCATGTTAGATCAGGCATTTTATGCTCTAACACCCACCCACCCACCCACGCATCCTTTTTAAAAAATCACAACCTGGAGGGAGGGCATACAAGTCAGAAAGGGAGGAGATCTAGACTTGTGATAGCAAGCATGAACTGTCCCTTTGCTAAGCAGGGTCCACCTTGACTTGCATTTGGATGGGAGATGACATGTGAACACTGTAAGATCTTTACCTTAGAGGATGGGGCCACTCTGGGAAGAAAATCTTCATGCTTGCCTGCAGAACGTTCCAAGTTCCCTCCCTGGCATCTCCAAGATGGGGCTGAGAGAGACTCCTGCCTGCAGCCTTGGAGAAGCCACTGCCAGTCTGTGTTGACAATACTGAGCTAGATGGACCAATGGTCTGACTCAGTATAAGGCAACTTCCTGTGTTCCTAACAGAGAAGACTGGAATGGGCCACAAGTTTGGGACTGTGGTGTATGGAAGAGTTTGGTGTAGTAGGTTGTTGTCACTTTAAGAAGCACTTCTTGGTTGTGAAGTTCTTGGTTAGAATGTAAGCTGTGACACAGCAGTTTTTAGCAGTGAACTAAAAGTGTGGAAACTGTAACATGTAGACTTGGGAAAGAATATTCACCAATACATTTAGTAGAATGGAAATATTATATATTAATAGAATTGAAATATTCTCTTCAATTATAGTTAATGCATTGGCAAATATTCTTTTCCAAGTCTAGTTGTAAGTCTTTTTTCCTATTCTGTTTATTCTTGTTTGGTCTCCAAATAAAGGTTGTTGGGACCTAATACTGCATTGGTGTGGAGCCTATTCATAACAAGGAGGAACAATGCAAAATGGCTTTCTGAACAGGGATGTGCGAATCGATTTGGGTACAAAATGATTTGTACCCGAATCTGGCTGATTTGGGCGATTTGTAGACAGAACAAATTACCCTGTGCTCAATTGTCCAGATTCAGGTAAAAAAAAGAAAAAGAAATCACCTAGATTTGGATCTGAAAAAATTAAGGGATTCGGATCCTCATTTTGTGGCCAAAGTGGATTGGGTGGTAGTGCCCAATGGGTGAAAAGATGCTACCAGCCCAATTTCAAAGAAATTGGGCAAAGGGGTTCTTTTTAACTTTTTTTTTTTTTTGAAATTCACGCATCTTTAAGCTTTTTCCCATAGGGACTCATGGGGAATTTCAGCAGCCTTAGTTATAACTTTATGGGGGGGGGGCACCAGGGTGGCCCAGAGTGGGTTGTGGTGGCGGCAGTGCCCAATGGGTGGAAGGAAGCTACCACCCAGATTTCAAAGAAATTGGGCAAAGGGGTGATTTTTAACAGTTTTTTTTTGAAGTTGCTATGTCTTTGTGGCAGATTTGGGGCAGAAAAGGGGTTTCAGGGGCAGAAGAGTGGTTCAGGTGGTAGTGCCCCAATGGGTGCCTGCTATCACACAGATTTCAAATAAACTGGTGAAAGGGATGACTTTTAAAAGTTTGTTGAAGTTGGCGCGTCTTTAAGTCCCCCTCCCAGGGAATAATGCGCAATCCAGCTGCCCCATAATTCCACATGGGGGGTATCAGGGTGGCCCAGCATAGGTTGTGGTATAGTGCACATAGGGTGCCAACCACCCTCAAAACCACCAGCCCATGGGGCACTGAGTTTTTTTGTTTTCAATATCTGAGGTGTTCTGAGAGTAGATTCTCTGGTAGGAATTGAGAGTAGATTCTTTCAAAGTCCATTCATCATTTTGCACCAAAGAAGATTATGAATGAACAAAAATAAGCAGTGATCAGGGATTCTAAGTTCTGAACTTAGAATCATAATCTTCTTTGGTGCAAAATTCCAGTGGGACTACTCTGAGTAATTTCCTCATCATGTCTGCCATATAGATGCTCTTCCACTAAGCTATGGCCCCATCCCCTACTGGGAGTATCTTACAACACTCACTAGTAGTTTCCCATACAAATGAAAACCAAGGGAGACCCTACTTAGCAAAGGGGACAATTCATGTTTTCTGCCTCAAGCTCAGCTCTCCTCTCAGTAGCCCTTGTTCCTCTGGCAGGTGTCTGGGGTCAGATTGTCATTTCCTTGATGTCTTCAGCTATGGGGCAATTGACAGTTGCAGCAGAGTTCTCGTCAACCAGCATATTTATTAATGCTGCCTTTGTGAGCAGTTCCATATGGGTGTCTCTGTTTGCACGCACATGTAATTCTCTTGGGATAATGCTTTGCTGACAGATTTTCCCAGGATTCTAAATAAATGGTTTAGAACATCTCCCATTTCTCTCTGCTTTCCCTGTCAATATTATTGGTTTTGATTCCTCTGTGCTAAAAGAAGTGGGGGCGGGGGGAGCTATAAAATATCCTAAGCCTTTTCTTTCAGATTTAATATCTTGGATCATATACCTGTATCACAATGTTTAGTAAGATTAGTTACATCTTTAGTAACAGCATTCTACTCTTGGAGATTTGCATTCATTTGTAGAAATGAAAGAGAGCTCTAACCACCAGGGATTAACAAGAAAAAAATCTGTTTCACCATGCATTTTTTTAATCTAAAAGAGTCATCTGCGATGCTGTTTCTTGGCTGAATTCACATTGCATCACCACAATGATCGTCCATTTCAGTCATGTGTGCAAGAATCAGCTGCAATTCTTCTACCCCTAAATTAACAGTTTTCCAACCAATCTGCTTGAAATTTGCTGGCATTCTAGGACCACTCCAAGGGACAAGACCTGCCAGATTTCAGACAGACCGGATGATGGGGATCCTCTTTAGAGGCCATAGTCAAATAGACACATCACACAATTGTTTAGACCAATGTTAAACAGAAAGAAAAACTAAAGGCATGGCAGAGAGGAACCCAAACGGGCATAGCCGGACACAGTTTTGAGAGACTTTGCCAAAATGATGAATCTGTTGTTTGGAAAGTGGATTTCAAATGAATTCCCCCTGGCTGCTAAGGTATAGTAACGTCCCTCCAAATAATGTGATCTTTGCATGCAATAGCATCTCTCCAAATAATGTAACTTTGTTGGGCACAGAATAGTGCTCAACATTCAGTGCAGTGTTACATGTTCTTATGTTGCACTGCTGGGTTGTTGCAGAGATCAAAGCAAGTGTCTGAGTTGCACAAATAGGGGGGTTGTGCAAGCAGCACTTCTGCAAGTGTCCCCGTTTAGGACAATGGGGATACTTGTGAAGTGCTGCTTGCATAGCTACCCCCATTTGCAAAACATTAAAAAAACATTTAAACTTACCTCCTCTGGGGTTCCCCCCCCCAGGGGCAGCAGCGGGGCGTGTTGCACAGAGGACCCCTTCCCCTTGCTGGCCTTCCCACCTTCAAAAATGGCCCTTTTGGCCATTCTTTGGCCAATTCAGGCCTTTCCCCTGGTGTGGTGGCCATTTTTGAGGCCATCGTGGCTGCCCTATGGGCCTCTGCATGGCCTGGGTCATGCCATGAAATACTTGCATGTATTTTTGTTGTGGTTGCACTAGACCAGTAGACTTAGGTAGACTAGCACAGCGTATTTTGCAGAAACCAGTAACCCTTCTTCCTCCTCCCCCCTCCCGCTCAACAGAGTAACCAAGGCACAATGGACTGACCATGTGTCATCTACTTTACATTCCTGCGCATCCCTCCCCTTGCCACTCTGTGATTGGATGTTTCTGTGTGTCAAGAAACTTTATCAGATTCTTGGACACCTTGACTAAAACGAGTCTGAGTTCAAGTGTGAAGAGTTTACATAGGAAATTCCTCCTGCCCAGCCCCGCTGCAGCATCCTAGCTGTTGGCTAGGGGGATGGAATCTGAAAGGCACCAAGAAGGCCCCCATGAACTGAATGGACAGTTCTCCTCACACAGTTCACCTCCGATCTCCTCTCACAGAACTTGTTTGCTGTTGTGCTTGTCTTGCCACAAATGCCAAGCAGAATGAAAGCAGTCCAATTCATCCTATTTTTTCTCATTCATCCTGAACTGAATGCATACCCCTACTGGTCACAGCCTCCTGCAAAATTACCCTCAGTGTCCCTTGAATGGATGGTCACTACTGTGGAAAGCTCACTCCACTTACAGCTCTGCTTTTGAAGCAGCTAAAACTTGGTGTAGCTCTGCAAAACTTCTTGGATCTCTTCAAACCATTAGACAAATGTTTCCTTGAAAGCCCTTTCAAAATCAACCTCTGTTTAAACAGTGCTACACCTCACACATATTTTTCCTTACCTTTTTCTCTTAGCATACTTACTTGAACAAAAGGTTACATCTTAAATGCCCGTTTTAATCCAACATCTCAGCAAAATAGCCTCTTAACAGGTGCACAGGAGGATTGTGAAGCATCCTTCTGATCAGAGAAAGAAAGACATGCTGTGATGTGACAGATCCTTTCACTGGCAGCAGGTTGGATCATTTGCCTGCAGGGCCAGTGGAGTTCAAGGAAGTCAAAGACATTCAGTTACTCGGGAGAGGCTAAGGATAGCAAACCACGCTTGAAGGTTCTCTTCTCTGAACATATTTTAGTACTGTTCAAAAGGAGAACTGCTGCTTAATTTTTTGAAATATACATACGTGTGTTTGTGTGTGTGTAATTGGAGAAGGAACCATCTGGGCATGATAAAGAGCAGAGAAATTAGCACAGGTGTTTAAGGTTTTGGCTGAAATTTGTTATCCACTTTGTAGGTGGATACAAACCTACAAAGTGTAGAGCTAGATCGGGGGTTCCCAACCTGTGGTCATCCAGATGTTGCTGAACTAAATTGTTGCTGGGGGTGATGAAAGTTGTAGTTCAGCCACATCTAAAGGAGCACAGTTTGGAAACCCCTGAGTTGGACCATTGGACCATCTAGCTCAGTCCTGTCTACACTGACTGGCAGCATCTCTCCACTTCCTATTCATGCTTTACTACGTCATACATGTATTCTGCCCTGCCTCACGAGGAACTCAGCACACTGCATATATGTATATATACACAGCACAATATACATATGCCTAGTTTTCCATACGATTGGGCTTTCACCAAAGATAACCGGAACATAGGAAGCTGCCTTATACTGAGTCAGACCCTTGGTCTACCTAGCTCAGTATTGTCTACACTGACTGGCAACGGCTCTCCAGGGCTTCAGGTAGGAGTGTTCTACCACTGAGCTATGCCCCCCCTTCCTATTCATGATTTATGACATCACACATGCATTCTGCCCTTCCTCCCAAGGAGCTCAGTACACTGCATATTGGCCTAATTCAGTTTTAACTTCACAGTAGGTGATGTACAGTACAGTAGGTCATGAACAGTAGGTGAGGCTAACCATGGCAGCGAAGGCAGCCCCACTGGTAGAAGGGATATGGCACATGGCGGTGGGGGGGGGGTAACATTTTGCCCATGCTCCTGATATGGATTCCTCCTCCTGCAAGTACTATTTGCCAATGACAGCTTCTCTTACAGAACTAATAGCAATCGTGGGAGATGGGGTCCAATAGGGATCAGAACTATGGGAGGGACAGAATGTTATTCATACCCTTTCCTGTATGTCAGTGTTCTTCACTCAAAGGCCTGGGGGTGTTTGCAGTGGCAGCCCCCCACCAACCCTAAATACTGTACATCTCCCTGAATAATTGCTTATTGAGTCTGCGTGATGCCTCAGTCAGATCTGAGTATTCTGCACAGGCCCCCTGACCAGTGTTCTCTCTAACAGGGATTCCTAGATGTTATTGACTACGACTCCCATAACCCTCAAGCAAAAGCCATTGCAGCTGGGGATTCTGGGAGTTGTAGTCATCAATACCTGGTAATCTCTGAACATTGCCCCTGACACCAAGAAGAGACACCTATTCCCACCATACAATGTTGCACTTTGCCCAGCATTGGTGGGGGCGCACTATTTTAAGGGAAATGG
This sequence comes from Hemicordylus capensis, assembly GCF_027244095.1. Taxonomy (NCBI): domain Eukaryota; kingdom Metazoa; phylum Chordata; class Lepidosauria; order Squamata; family Cordylidae; genus Hemicordylus; species Hemicordylus capensis. Next base: position 17,517,730 of record NC_069660.1, on the reverse strand, counting down.
AGCCTTCTTGAGCTTCTGCACCATCTTGGAAGGCATGCAGAGAGTGCTGGGAAGTGTAGCCCTTTCCTGTGCTTGTCTCCTAGAGCTCTTTCGAGGGCTCCATCTCTCTTAGAGGGCCCTCCCAGCACTAGAAAAACACAGTGTTATGTGGAGGTCAGTACAATGGGGGATGGCCCTTACAATGAAGGGTTTTTGTCAAACTGACCCCTGCTTGAAAAACAGTCAAGATTACTCCTGAATGTCTTGGTCTCAATGCAGACCCCATCTCTGCAGCTGATGCTTTTAAAAATGAAAGATGGCACTCTTCTAAAGCATTTAATGTTTGAGAATGCAAATGGCAAAATATATCCGGACTGACATATAATTACCGCAAGAATTATCACACAATCCACCTGGCTTATTGCACATGTATTTGTTTTCAGAGTTAATGGAAATGGATACTAATGGGCCACACCTATATTTGTTTCCATTCATTTTGTAATGAATGTAAGCTGGAATGAATGGCAACAAATGGGAATTCTGAAAAAGCATAATTGAGTCCATTCTGGACTGCAGCTCCAGGACGTGGCACCTCCGACAGGCAGCCATTTTGTTTAATCAAATGACCCACAATGCGGCATCATTGTGGGGCATTGTTAAAAAAAAACTGCCACTGCCAGGAGCAGTGGCCTTTAAAAACAAACAAAAAATGCAACATGATACAGCACCAAAATGTAGCAATGTAAATTAGGGGTGTGCACGGAACCCGCTGGTACGGTTCGGTTTGAGTCTGGACCAGACACAAACTGGAATGGGCCAGTATGGTCCAGCACCTCCTCGACCAGCACCGGTTTAGTTTGGTCCAGGGGGTTGTTCGCAAACATTAAATTTTTATTTATTTTTAAATTTGACTTACCTCCTCCAGGGGAGTTGTGGGAGGAGGCAGGGGCCCCACAGAGGTTTCCCCTACCCCTGCCAGCCTCCCTTGATGCCCGTACTGGCTGGCCAGCTCTTTGGACCATTCAGGCCTTCCCCCTCCGGCGTTGTGGCCATTTTGGAGGCTGTCGCACCTTTGAAATTGGCATCTGCATGACCCAGGCCACACATAGGCCAATTGCACAGGTGTGGTGGCCTCCAAAATGGCTGCAGCGCAGGAGAGGCTGAAGAGCCGGCCGAACAGTTGGTATGGGCATCAACGAAGGCCAGCAGGGGAGGGGGAACCTCCACGGACCCCCCCCACACACCATCACCTCCAACAACTCCCCCAGAGAGGGTAAGTTTATACACACACACACACACACACACACACACACACACACACACACACACAAATTGCAACCCCCCTGAATGGTCGGGGGGTGTTTGGTCCTGAGTCGGACTGAACAGGGGATTGTTTGGATCAACCTCGAACAGTCAAACCGAACTGGTTTGATGTCGAACACATTCAATGTCGAACCTGTTTGCAAATCCCTAATGCAAACGTATATAGAAAGAAAGGAAAGATAAGCTAAGTGAAAGTATGTTAAATGAAAGGAAAATAAACCAAATGAAAATGAAATCAAAACCAAATGGAGTGTGGGGAGTTCATTCTTGTTATGTGTACTGATAGACTGGGAGAAATGAGCAAATGTTGTTATTCTGTCACTAACCTTTAGAATAATGACTTGAATGCAGAAGAGAAGAACCAAGAAGAATGCATAAAGAAAGAGGAGCTGACATCCCCACTAATGGTGCATATGTGCAGCCAAAAATAAAATCAGGTGCAGCACTTGTGCCTGAACTTCTGAAGCATGGATGATTCTGAGGATGGGGGTAAATTTATTTTATTTTATTTTATTTATATACTGCCCTTCCAAAAAAGGCTCAGAGTGGTTTCCATAAAATCAAAATAATTGTTGTTGATACCTCCTCTCCCAAGGAGTATCATACACAGTGCTCTGTGTGATTTGGAAATATGTCCATGAAGGTCCTGGAGCCCTCTGGGGCCTACTTCCAAATCTCATGGAGCAATTCTAGGGGAAGGGGGGATCGGTGAATATCACACACACACACACCCCACCTGCGTGAATATCCATTCTTCAGAAGCTTGTTGCACACATGCGTCTCCATACCATTAGTGAGGATGTCAGCCAGTGTATTGATTTGAAGTCATGATAGATGTAGAATAGTGGTTTGATACTGTGGAGTTTTGGAAGAGTCTTGGAAAAACATATTTTTGCAGAAAACCTTAGGCAGAAAATGTCTGAACAGCTCGATATAATGCACATGGATTGATCCAAATATTGATCTATCACAGATAATGACTGTGGCAAACAAATAATGTAATAATAGGAAGCTACCTTATATTGTCAGAGCATTAGGGCACCTTTCTCAGTATCATCTACATTGACTGGCAGCAGCCCACCAGGGTCTTAGACAGGGGTCTCCTACCTGCCCTACCTGCAGATGTCAGAGATTGAACCATAGAAATGCAAAACAGATGCTCTCCACTGAACTAAGCCTCTTTTTCCCAGTTCCAGACATTTGTCCTTCTAAAGGTAAAGTATGCTGTCAAGTCGATTTTGACTCCTGGCGCCCACAGAGCCCTGTGGTTGTCTTTGGTAGAATACAGGAGGGGTTGACCATTGCCTCCTCCCACACAGTATGAGATGATGCCTTTCAGCATCTTCCTATATCGCTGCTGCCCAATACAGTACCAGTGGGGAGCCGAACCGGCAACCTTCAGCTTGTTAGTCAAGCTTTTCCCTGCTGCGCCACTAGCTAGTTTAAAATCATTCAGATCTGGCAAAATCAGAGGACAGAGGGGCCGTTCTCATGATCAAGCATGAGGGTGGGCAGGTCGGGAGGAAGCCTTGGAAAGCTTACCTCCCCTTCAGACAATCATCCTGTTGGTGCTGGGTGTGTGGATCTCACACCCAGATGCTCAACCACTGCCCTTGGCAGCACGGAGGCGTGGGGGATGGGATGCATTAGGAACATAGGAAGCTGCCATATACTGAATCAGACCATTGATCTATCTAGCTCAGTAATGTCTTCACAGACTGTTAGTGGCTCCTCCAAGATTGCAGGCAGGAATCTCTCTCAGCCCTGTCTTGAAGAAGCCAGGGAGGGAACTTGAAACCTTCTGCTCTTCCCAGAGTGGCTCCATCCCCTGAGGGGAATATCTTGCAGTGCTCACACATCAAGTCTCCCTTTCATATGCAACCAGGGCAGACCCTGCTTAGCTAAGGGGACAAGTCATGCTTGCGACCACAAGACCAGTTCTCCTACTTGCATTGCCCTGGTCCCCGGAAATCCAACAATGCACCGTGCCAGTGCGCTGTACATTGTGGGGGTCCCCCAGCAATGGGCAGGCACCCGTCAGTTTTTTAGTGCCAGCTGAAAGCAGACAGTGTTGACACACAGTCAAGTAAACAGGGTTAAGGGAGTGCTCGATCCCTTAACCTCATTTAAGAGGCAGGCTTCCTAGGCGGGTTTGCCTTGGAGGTGCTGTCGGGAGCCAGTTGGCCCCCAACGGTTCCCACGGGCAGCGAAGCCCAGGATTTGCTGTCCTAGCCTGGTCTTGGCTGCGCATTAGAACAGCCTCAGAAACTTCATACTGTGAACCTGATCACTGGTGTGACTTAATAACAAGATGTGTTTAGGTGTGTGGTCCTCTCCCTAGACATGCCGACGGAACAAAGCCAGGTGATCAGAGCCGTGTAATGAACCCCCCCATTATTCTGATTACAAGTGGCCGGCTGCAATCAGTTTTGACTGCACTTTGGAAACCTCGCAGCTGCACAAACCATTTTCCGAGTTTGCCGTTGGAAAACAACATTGAAATGAGAAAGCAAATGGAACCATTCCACCTCCCCCCCCCCCCCACCAACAGTCTGGTGAAGGGATGTTATTCAGAGCGAGCTGACCACCCCCACCGCTGTGAGCTGCATGGCTAAGTAGTTCTCTTGGAGGAGTCATTAAGCCTCGAAGCTGGAGTGCCACCATTCCGGCTGCCATAGCGCTCTCAGCAGAGCTAGGAATCCGCGACTCTGTCTCACAGCCACTGAAACCTTTCCCCACCCCGCTCTGTATATCTGAGCTAGTTGATGGTGCATAGCTTTCCCCCAGCTGGAAACGGCCTCCTGAATGGCAGTGCCTTGCCGCCACCAGGCATATGTAGAGAAGTGCTGGGGGGGGGGGGAGAGAAACAATATTTAATTCTACAGCATTTACAATAAATGGAACACGCATTGATTCTGTGAATGATGGAGGGTATTCAAAAGCCAACTGCATATTCAAAAGATGAAACTGAATATGTAAGGATTAACTACTTCACTGAAACTGAAATTACCATTAGCAACCCACTTTTTTTTTTTTTTTTGAAAGAGAGAGGGAGAAAGAGAGAGAGAGAAACGAACAGGTGGTGCTTTAAGTGTAACCAAGATTAACCCATATTCAATAACTTTAAAGCTTTCACTCTAATAAATGTTCCCTAATTACGCATTCTTGGGAAGGATGTACATTACATTGGGTTTTTCCAATTAGAATCTGGAAGCGGCTACAGTTATCTCCCTGCTGCAGTTTTGAGTATATAATCAGCCAGAGGATTTGGAGGGTGCAAAGCATTCAAAGTTACTCTCCTTTCAATGCAGCTGCAGTGGACTGCACAGGGTAATTGTAGCACTTTCTCTCCTCTTCTGAGAATGGCAATTAAATAACTATCTACAAGAATGATACTGGTGTCAAAGCAGGAGCCCAGAACTACGACAAAACAACAATAATACTGTACTTCATTAAATCTGTTGCCAGAAAGAGAAAGCTGGAGCATGTTGTGTGAGTTGTGAAAAAGTAGGACATATAAACTGGACAATAACCTTTAAAGCAAATCCACTGTCCTAACATGGAGTGAAAACAAGCACATTTTCTAAATGGGAGATCTACAGACCTAATTATCAGCTCTAGGAAGATTCACTTTCAGATCTGCAGGTCTTAAATGATTATTGTTCTCTTTCCCTGTTGATATACTGGGAGGCAGAGAGTCCGTACACTTTGACTGCAGTCGCATGTCATGCAGAACCACAGGTCCAATAGACCCATGGTTCCACTCTCTGACTGCACCAGCAAGACAGGAGGGGGAACTGGCTATTCGGGCTTCCTTCTTGCTTGAAGGACAGTCAGCACAGCCAATCACGGAGAGAGAGGGGGAGGAACTTCCTCCCTCGACTCCAGTCCAGCTGGATGCAGCCTCCAGTGCTACATTTGGACAGAACAAAGGCTCCGTGGACCCTCGGATTAGAGAGTGAAACTCACTACAAACCAAGGGTTCAAACTTCAAACTGGAGTCTCCTAAGCTCAACCTTCGGTCACGCAGCAGATGACACTGGAATTGCATGCGTTCAGATGTAACGGTAAGGAAACTGGAGGTCCCGCATTACATGCGGCCTATGTGAAATGTATCTGTTTATTATTATTAGGGATGTACAAACAGGTTTGACATCGAATGTGTTCGATGTCAAACCTGTTCAGTTTGACCATTCGGGGTAGAACCAAACCATCACCTGTTTGGTCTGACCCTGGACTGAACACCCCCCAACCTTTTTGGGAGGGGGCTCGCAGAATTTTTTTAAATAAAATTTTTATTTTGTTTTATTTTATTTACTTACCCCCTTTGGGGGGAGTTGGTGGAGGCGGTGGGGTGGGGTGGGGTCTGAAAAGGCTCCCCCTCCCCCTGCCAGCCTTGCTTTATGCTGCCACCGGCCGTTCGGCCACCTCTTCGGCCCATTTGGGCCTTCCCTCGCAGCGGCCATTTGGGAGGCTGCCTTACCTGTGCAATTGGCCTCTGTCAATTTACTATGTCTGGGGTTGGTAACTTTTTCTTTTTGACCCCGCTGGTGTGGATTTAATGTGACCATAGGTACCCAGCCCTTAGACATCATGACCAGGGATGATCTATCCACAGACTGAAGTTGGCCATCCCAGCTATGTCACCCCTTGCTCTCCCTCATGTTCCCAGATATGAAAGCATAAGGGGATTTCTCTTTAAATATCACAAGCATACAAAGAGTGTCACTGATCTTGAAAAATCCAGCCTGAGCCAGGAGAATCTTAGGTGAGAAGAGAGGGGCATGCCAAACACATAAAGTTTGGAGCATGCTCAGTTTTGGGGTGGGATCAGCCACCATTTATTTTTAAACAGTAATGTCATTGCCCTAAAATTAAGCACTTGGAACTAAACTACAGGTTTAATTAATTCCATGGAACCAGGCCCATTGCTAGGTACTTAAAAGATCTACATCCTGGGCCCACAGCCCCTCTTTTGATAGTTAAACTCAGTCATATTCCTCAAAAATAATTACATATTTTAATGTGGTTTTCTTTTCAAGTCCCCATATCATAATGCAGCACTTATGAAGGTGAAAGCAGCAGAGAGCTAGGTGAGCCTAAGAGCTCTCTCTCAGGCTTTGTGCAGGTGCCTCCATTGCTGCACTTCCTTTCTGGAAGAGGTCATGGAGGAGGGAGGTGGCTGTTTGGGGGTCTATGCTGTGCCCCATGGGCCACCCCCTAATGATACCCCTGCACTAAACTGAAGTACACGGCTTACTCTATAGATAACCAGGATCCAATCCTGGTTAGTGATGCTGATTAAATGCTGGTTAACCACAGAGACTGAAATGAGATTGCCCAGAAATTCCGAGTTCTCACAGCTGTTGGGATTTTACAATAGACATTGAGGCTGTTCCCATGATCAATGGAAAGCAGGGAACTTAGCCCGCTTTCCATTGATCGTGGGAACCACCGGGCTCGCAGGCAAGCTCTGTGCTCCCAAGGCAGCTAGCCCACCTGAAACACCCTCTCCTTAAATGAGGTTAATGGAGCAAGCGCTCTGTTAACCTCATTTTGTTGCTTTGTGGGTCACTGTGGCATGCGGCGACACATGAGTAGACCCCCAACCAGGAGGCTGCAAGCAGCCTCCTGGCCTCAGGGGTCTCTCCAGGATGCCCCACACAATCTGCAACAACATAACTCTGCAACAACAACATGCTCTGTGGGAGCATGTGGGGCTGGCCAATCGCAATTAATCATGATAGTTCTGGTTGTGAGAACATGGCCATGAAAAACTTGGATGAATTCAAGCTGGAATGGTTCTATCAAACCCTGGAGCAGCAAGTCTAATGTTTTAATTTATAAGCCATTGAAGAAGACCATATGGCAATGAGTTTGGCAATTGGAGTTGTTTATTCACTATGTTTATTGATAAGACTTGTTATTCTCTGTAACCACACCCAAGCATGAACAATTGTTTGCATGTTTAGAATTTCAGAATTGTTTGTTTCAAATAAATTTATACGATTGCAAAGTATTTAATCATTTTTTTAAAAAAAACTGTATAGGACAGCTCAAAAGTATGTGGGAAAGCACATGAGGTATGGACATAGAGAATATATTATATACAAAAAAGAGAGAGAGAGAGAGCTGAGAATATTCACAGTCTCCATTTGTGAGTAATCTGTTAGATGGATTCAGTTGGGCCCTGACTTTGTCATAGCATCTTGGTGGGAATGATATTAACTACTGTGTGTATGAAATCATATACAAATTGAATTAGCAGCAAGTTCAGTTTGTTAAATGCTTCAAAGCAGAACTGGATGATAAGAACATCCATGATTACTTTTCATCATCTATGTGAACTAGCCTGGCTTTTGTGAGAGAATAAAGGAAAACTATTGGCTGATCCTAGCTGGATTGTGATAAAAGCATTACAGTCATTGCTCCTGCTGTAGCATTTTGTTGCTTCAGGCTACTCCTTAGTGGTTGTGATAAAAGGAAAGCTTATACTTTAATTCTCTGCAGGCCTTTTATTTAGTGTGCTACTCTAAGCAAGATCTGTGCAAAATTCTCTACTTCTTTTTTCTTCCAAAGGCAAATTTTGGACTTTTGCTTTTGTTCAATTTCATACTCCCTACAATTGTCTCTGGGTTGGTAATTTTGATGGTATCCCTTTTGCAAATATGAGAAGAAAACCAATTTCACATTGTCAATAATAAGACGGTTCACACGGAAAAAGGGTCCAATTTCACTGTGAAATGGGCCTGCATTTTATTTGCTCTAAATAGATGCATACTCTGCAATGTGTTCTGTAATTACCGGGCACATGGGCATCAGCTAACGTATTTCCCTTTGAGCGTACTGGAAGCTAGAGCTCTTCTTTATCTCCAGAGATTCATTTAGCATAGAGTCCTGCATTGTTATTTGAGGACAGATTTAAAGACAGCCGCCGGCATATTGTACAGAGTCTATCACGTGTTGACAGCACTATGGATACTGCTTTGTGCTCATCACACAGCCAGCTGGGCAAGAGCATTGTTGCATGAATGCATGAATTGTGGGGTCACAGCTGCATAGTTATATGGCCATTGGACATAATGTTGGTAACACTGCGTAACTGTGATCACCCAATTCGGGTGTTCATGCAATGGTGCTCTTGTCCAGCTGCATGAATGCTGCTGTTATGAGCATGCAACATTTTCCGCAATGTTGACAACACCGGTGGGATGCTATGCAATATATCAGCTGGTACTTCCTGCATGGTGCATCACTCCAAAGCCCTTGCCTTTGGAAGCATTCCATGAAGCTACTAGGGTTAACAGCTTTTGATGAGGTCAGGAGTGGAGCCAAGGCAGAACATATGTAGAGGCTCAGGGACGTACGCTGGAGCATTTCCAGGCATCAGGTTTACTGCAAGGCTTTACTGTGAGTTCAAATTTGCCCCCCCAAACTGGGGTAACCCCCCCCCATATATATGCCTCTGAGTACCAGTTGCAGGGGAGTAACATCAGGAGAGAGGGCATGCCTTCTACTCCTGCTGTAGGCTTCCAGTGGAATCTGGTGGGCCACTGTGTGAAACAGGATGCTGGACTAGATGGTCCTTGGGCCCAATCCAGCAGGGCTGTTCTTATGTATGGTCTTAATCAGGCAATGAAAAACTAACAATGAAAAACCCGAATCAAACCCGAATCATGTCTGGAGTGCTCCCTGATAGCTCTCAGGGACTTCAGTGTAAATCTGACCATTATGTGAACGCACAAGGAAACAGACATGTCCGAAACAGAGCCAGGATAGAATTATAACAGCCATGGGCAGGGATTTGTTGCACATAAGAGACATCATGGTTACATTTGTCCTCAGAGTTCTATAACAAATTGAAGCTGGATACAAGCAAGATGGAGGTGCTCATTGTTGGGGATCGAAATTTGAGGAATGGGATAGATCTTCCTGTTCTGGACAGGGTTACACTCCCCCAGAAGGAACACTTATGCAATTTGGGGGTGCTCTTAGATCCAGGCCTCATCCTGGTATCTTAGTTGGAGATGCTTTTTATCAGCTTTGGAGCACCTTTTACCTGCTTCGGCTAATTCGACAGCTGCGTCCATTCCCTGAACAGAAGGATCTCAAAACAGTGGTGCACCAGCTGGTTACCTCCAGGCTTTACTATTGCAATGTGCTCTACATAGGGCTGCCTTTTACATAGTTCAGAAACTTCAGTTAGTTCAAAATGCAACTAGGGCAACCTGGAGAGACCATATTATGTCTGTACATAATTGGCACTGGCTGCCGATATGTTTCTGGGCAAAATACAAGGTGTTGGTTATTAGCTTTAAAGCCCTGAATGGCTTCGGTCTGGGTTACCTTAGAGAATGCCTTCTTCTGTATGATTCCCACCACATGTTGTGGTCATCTGGAGAGGTCCGTCTCCAGCTGCCACTGGTACATCTGGTGGTGACTCGGGATCGGGCTTTTTCTGTAGCTGCTCTTGGGTTGTGGAATGCACTCCCTGAAGAAATCCATGGTTTAGATACATTACTGCCTTTAAGAGAGCCCTTAACACTTTTTTTTTTTTTTTGGTCTAGCCTTCCAGAATTTTAAAATTGTTAAAATTGTGTTAAATGGTGTTTGAATTGTATAGCTTTTATATGGTTTTAAATCTGATTTTTAAAAGATTATATTTTGTTTTGGTTTTGTAAACCACCCAGAGCTGTTGGATGGGGTGGTATAGAAATGTAATGTAAAAGAATGTAATGTAATGTAATGTAAAATGTATTGTAGAAATGTAAATTCCTAAAGAATAAACTGAGTACCCCAGTGTGTGGGGGTATGGGGGTAGCTGGCACATGGCAGGAAACATTATTATACACCAAAGAATCCAAACACTTGAAAAATAGTGACCACACATTTTGCTCCATAACTCCACTTATACATGGACTAGAGCTTAGCTATTTTTTTGAAATGAAAGCTGGGAATCTGGGGAAATTAATAGCAGGAATTCGAATCTTGAAGTGATTCGAATCAAATTTGGTGTGATTAGATTTGGACCCGAGTCTAGCCAACGGACCACATGGTCAATTTGTTCTGCCTCCAAATCGCCTGAATCAGCTAGATTCGGGTACAAATCGATTTGTACCCAAATCAATTCACACATCCCTAGTGCAGACGACCAGCCTTACCAGGGCTGGCCATGGGAATGACCTTACTCCATGCTACTTGCATTATTTGCAAACTAAGTAGTGCTGCATGACTGCCCAGGACTCGTTAAGTTTAACATTACACTTAATGTTTTGAGTCATTCCACAGCAGCCCCATCATACACTGTTGGGGCTGCCTTTTAAAGTTGCTCAGCAGCCTTGGCAGGTGCCTAAAATCGACAGAAGGTTGCCTGTCTTCTTGGCCAATTAAAGAATTAAAAGCAACTAAGCAGTCATTTAGAAACACATTCCTGATGCCTGGCATACTGTGATGAGTATATGCCAGGTGCAAGTAACAATGGGACTTGAAGTTTTTTTCAGCACTTCAGACCCATGTCAGTAGCACTGGAAAAATTACACTTCCCAACACATCTTGCAGCTGGCATACAATCATCACACTGTACATGGCATCAGGGAGAGGGAGAGATTGAGATATATATATATATATATATATATAGAGAGAGAGAGAGAGAGAGAGAGAGAGAGAGAGAGAGAGAGAGAGAGAGAGAGAGAGATCACTTCATTCTTCTCCTGCCACTGTTGGAGATTCAAAAGAAGCAAATGGGGCTTGGAGGCCGGCACTTACTGTGTTGAGAGGACAAGAATGGCTTAATAGGGAATAATGTTTTTGATCATTCATGTCCTAGTGCTTTCAGGGCTGTCCCTACTGGGGTGCGGGGCTCAGGGTGAGTGGCACTCTTCTTCAGCAGCATTTCTCCAATGCCACCCCTGCTCCCACCCACCCTGCTGGGTATCCAGCACTTGTAGCACTAAGAAATTCAACCACCTCCCTCATTCTAGTGATTAGAATGGCAACCAAACTTCCCAGCACCACACACGAACTGGATAGTACATGAGAGACACACTTGAACTCGAATACCTAATCAGGGCTCACGCACACCTCTCACTGAGTATCCAGCTTGTGCAGCACTGGGAAGTTCACCTCCTTCCTCATTTGAGTGAGGAGAGAGGCGAATTCCCCACGCTTGCCTCTCATTTAGTATCTAGCTCCCACAGCGCTGGGAAGTTTGGTCGCCTCTCTCCTCCCTTGAACGAGGAGGAGGTGAACTTCCCAATGCCTTGCAAGCTGGATATCAAATGAGAGATGTGCATGCACCCTGCTGGCTAATCAGGGCTCATGCATGCCTCTGATTTAGTATCCAGTTTGTGCAGCACTGGGAAGTTCGGTCACCATTCTAATCACTAAAACAAGGGAAGCGATAGAACTCCTTAGCGCTGCACATGTTGGATATTGAGTAGGGAGAGAAGGTGAGGGGTGGCAGCTGACAGGGCATGTGTGGGTGCTTGGGTATGGCCATGGGGCCTGGGTGAGCATGGGACTGAGGGCAATCACCCCAGTCACCCTGCCCAATTAAAGCCTGAGTGCTTTAATAGTAAGAGGTTGGCTGTCAATCACTTGGTTAAATCTCCCCTCCTCCCATGCCACAGTTTGGTTCTGAAATAATCCTCTGAGAGAGAAACAGAAGCCATCTAGCATAACACTGGAATGGAAGCAGAATTTCGAAACAACCAATTGCAACTTGCATGGATTGCATCAGATTAAAATACATAAGGCTTAAATTTCAGCAGCTGGCTTACTATCCTACAAACACTGTTATGACTAAGAATCTCAATTGCCTTTAATCTGCAGGATTCCTGACCATGCAGACAAAGAGGCGAGTCTCACGATCAATGCGACCCTCCTTCGGAGGGTTTGCAGGGAGAGCGGGCTAAGCCCTCTCTCCCTGCAGACGATCCCCAGACAGCCCAGGATGGCTGAATCCGCTGCCCACACAACTGTCGACCCCATCAAGGAGCCGGAGGGCACTGTGGGGATCAGGGGCCATGCAGCCCCTGGAAGTTCCAGGATGCCCCGTGTGAGCATGTGGGGCATCCTGGAGAGACCCCCAGGGTCGGGAGGCTTGTTTCAGCCTCCTGACAGGGGTCTCCTCATGTGTTGCGATGGCGCAGAGCCACGCCATGGCAATACACAATGAAAAAGATGGGGTTAGCAGAGCGCTCACTCCACTAACCTCAGCTAAGGGGAGGGGGAATTAGGAGAGTTTGCTGCTGGGAGCCACATGGCTCCTGGGACAGCAGATGATCAGCAAAAAGCGGGCTAGGCTCCCTTTGCTCACTTTTTGCTGATCGTGAGAATCTCCTCAAAGTCTGTTTGTTTACAGCTTGTACACATGTATGTAGGCTTTTTCAGAAATTATACCAAATACCATTTCAATCACTGACCCATATCCTCATACCAGAGGATGACTGGGGCATCAACAGGATCGTCCACCCCCTCAGCAGGAAAACCCCCCAGAACCATCAGGAATCCATTAGGATCCATAAGCATCCAGAGGCGGACCATCTTAACTGGTCCCCCACCCCTGCAGAGGTGTATTTGGTCCACCCTCAGTCCAGTCTTAATCAGATAGTGATCCATCCATGACAACATTATTAAGGCCTCCTGGACTATCCACAGAACACCACTGTCCACAGTTGACCCAAAGACCAAGTCGAGCATATGGCCTGCCACATGTGTGGGACTAGAAATCAGTTGAGACAAGCCCATGGTCATCATGGAAGACATGAAGTCCTGAGCTGCACAGACAAGGCGGCCTCAGCATGGACATTAAAGTCCCCCAAGACTAACAGCCTCAGGGGCTATTCACATGACTGTGTCGGCAGGCAGTTGGGCAGGCAGAGTGGAAGGCAGGGTTCAACCTACATTCTCCTAGATGTTCAATGGCCACTTCTTTGGTGTGCCCACATGACCCCACACTGCTGGGAGCAGTGTGGATCACTATCTTCTTTGCTCCTGGCAGTGCAGATTAGCAGAGGCTGGGACTTTGCATTGGCAGACAATGCATCTGGTGAGGCATGTGGTCTCTCAGTGAACCAGAGCAAATCCACCTCCCCACCCACCCTGCCTTGGCTGATGCTGCACCCAGAAACCCAGTGGGCACAGCTAGGAAAAATTTACATCTCCACACTCTTCCAACCAGATCTCTATAATGCATGCCAGGTCAGCGTGCTCATCCAGGATAACCTCCTGGATGGCTGTGGTCCTTGCATTTATGGACCTGGCATTTAATAGCACCAGCTTCATGCAAGTTGGGCTGCTGGGAAAATTACTGAGTTCTCCTTGGATGGGAGAAGGACCAGCGGGTGTGATGGCTTTGATATAGCCAGTGCTTCTTCCCCTCACCTGGCATGTCCTACTCCCACTGCCATATCGTCCTCTGCCAAGGACCACCTCAATTGGAAGGGCCTCCTCCAAAGTAACACCCCCCTGACACATATTGTGAAAAGCAACACTTTAATAATGACAAGAAATAAAAACTCCCTCCTATTAAAACAGAGGCATTATTATAGATAAACCCGACCCCTTCTGGTACTTTGGCCACTAGTTACAAACAGTACCAGGGGTTTTTATGTTCCAGGGGCAGGGTTTATCAGCTAATCTGATAAGCTCTATGCAGCTGCTAAAACCCAAGCAGGTATGGGGAGTGCTCCTCCCATCAATGTTCTTGCTCTTCAATCCTCCAGGTATAAGAATACGACAAATATTTATATACTGCTTTTCAACAAAAGTTCCCAAAGCAGTTTACATAGATATAAATAAATAAATAAAATGGCTCCCTGTCCCCAAAGGGCTCACAATAAAAAAAGGAACCTAAGATAGACACCAGCCAAAGCCACTGGAGGGGTGCTGTGCTGGGGGGGAATAGGGCCAGTTGCCCTCCCCCTGCTCAATAAAGAGAACCACCACTTTTAATAGGTGCCTCTTTGTTCAGTAAGCAGGTATTTGCTGCTAACTTTTTCGTCCCTCTGACTCTTCAGGTCCAATGGCTGAGAGCCACAAGGAAGAGAGCTCTTGTGCTCTTGCCCTTCGGATGGCGCATAACCATAACCATGGTTATGGGCTCCTTGGAGAAAGAGCAGGATGGAAATGCAAAAATAAATAAAGGGCTCACACCCCTGGCCTGAGCTGGTCTTTTACAGAGGGACAGGTGGTACCTGGGTGGAGCAGATGGAAGTACTCAGGCAATCACTCGGGGCTCCACCCAGCAGCAGCAGGCCAGGAGGTTACCAACTCCTCCCTCCCTCATACGGGGTTGTTAGCCTACAAAAAGAACTACAGTCATCCCTTGCCAATCGCTAGGGTTGCGTTCTGGCAAAACCTCACTGTTGGCAAATTCGCAGTTGGTGAGGCATGAAAGGCTATGCAAAACAGGGGGTTAGGGGAACCATGACCACAAAAAGACCTACAAATAAAAAGAAAATACAAAAAAAGCTTAAAAATCTGAGAATGTCACCAAGAGTCATCAAGAAGAATGAGCAGATCAGACCTCTGGAATATTTTCTTTAACCCCTCACTATCACTCAAAGGCATTTTAAATTGGCAAGGGACAGCAAGGTCAGCAACGGTCACCAAGGAGAATGAGCAGATTGAACTGCTGAACCCCCCAAAATCACTGGAAACCCCCCCCCATTACTAAAAAACCTCACCAACCAGGAATACTCGGGTCACGGTTGGCAAGACCTGTCACAATTTCCTATTTGCATATACTCAAAACCGCGGTTGGTAATACCGTGGTTGACAAGAGATGACTGTACAGCCTAGACAGACAGAAAGACATGCATGCATGCATTTTGCTTTTGGGCTACTTGCCACTAAAGAAAGCCACAAGGCCTGCTCCCCTGACTGCCTTTTTAAAAGCTGTACATCTTAGAGGCTGCTAAAAATAAGACAGAATTTGTGCTAAGCTCACCCCTTGACCAGCCCCAAAATACTGAGTCTCTTCACTGGACCCATAAAGAACTGCTGGGATCAGTCCCCAGACCTGCCAAAGACCTGCTCCAAAACCTGAGAAAATAAAACCTACAGAGATATCTGCCTAATCCCATCCCAGATCCACTCTGGGCTCCATTTCCAACTCCTACCCAGGTACCATAATGTTTGGTTTCAAGAGTTGGAAATCCCAGACCTATAACTACAACAGATCATGTACAGAGCCTTACCGGGTTCTACAGGGAGAGTGGGCTTTGCCTGCTATCCCTGCAGACAATCCCCTGGCTAACCCTGGGTGGCCGGATTGGCTGCCCACATGACTACCAACTCCATCATGGAGCAGGCAGGGGCAGTGGGGATTGGGCCCAGCCCCTGGAAGTCCCAGGATACCCCACATGAGTGTACAGGGCATGCTGGGGAAACTCCCAAGGCCTGGAGGCTGGTTGAAGCCTCCTGGTTTGGGGCCAACTCATGTGTCGCCGCGGCATGGAGCCATGCCACAGCAGCACACGATCAGTAACGTGTGGTTCGTGGAGTGCTGGCTCTGCTAACCTCATTTTAGGGGAGGGGTTCATAGATGGGCTGGCTGCTGTTGAACCACCAGGCTTGCCTGCAAGCATGGTGGATCTCACAAGGGGGAAAACCGGGCTGGGCTCCTTTAGCCTGGTTTCTCTCTATTGGCAGAATCACCCCCTTGCATTGTATGGTAAAGGTAAAGTGTGCTGCAGGGGCGTAACAAGGCTGGAGTGGGCCCAGAGACAAAATTTTAAAATGGGCCCCTCGCTGATACACACACACACACACACACACACACACACACTTCACAATATATAGTCATGTGACTTGCCTCTGGGGGGCCCCTCGAGGCGTGGGGGGGCCCCAGGCAGCCGCCTCCCCTTGCCTAATAGTAGTTACGCCCCTGGTGTGCCGTCAAGTCAATTTCAACTCCTGGCGCCCACAGAGCCCTGTGGTTAGTAGAATATAGGAGGGGTTTACCATTGCCTCCTCCTGTGCAGTATGAGCTGATGCCTTTCAGCATCTTCCTATATCACTGCTGTCCAATATAGTACCAGCGGGGATTCGAACCGGCAACATTCTGCTTGTTAGTCAAACAGATAGTGGCCAACATCCATACTAATGCAGCAATGGTGCTACTAAGGGGGGGCAATTCTTGTCATACTCCGCTTCCCTATGACTCTCAAAAATATGACCCTGAGGGTTGTGCAGCCTTCAGGGTCATTTTTGGGGAATCACAGTCAGCTTCAGAGGAAAGAGGAGACTGACAGATATCTCCCCTCTTACATCGGACCAGAGCAGCGTAAGCAACAGCAGCACTTTGATAGCCTGGATGTCGGCAAGTATATAACCCATACTGACAGCTGTTTAAAGTATGTGGAACTTAGGCCTTCATGTTCCAACTCTGCCTTATTAAAACTGTTTAAAGTTGTCCAAGTGCAACTACATAATCCAATAGTGTAGCCAGCTATATTGAAAAATTGCAAAGTGGGTAGAGAACAATGGAATGGATCGATGCTAACATCTAAGCAGTCTAAGAACTTTTCAGTCCAATATGCTTCAGAACTCCAAACGAAAGAAATGTGTCATCCAACCAATCTTCAGCAGCTGAATAATTAGAGAAAAATGGGATGTTTTTACCCACATTTCATTGCTGGAGAGAGAAAAAATGTATTGACAGATGAATTATGAGAATAATAAAACCCTTGAAAGTGATCTTACCAAAATGATCTCATATGAGCTCATATAGATTTATTTTCCACCAAGATAACAAATTGTACCATTCTATGAGACACAACACACTCCTGTTTTATTATGAGTACTGAAGAAAGTTTGGACTTTTCTTCTTATCTTGTTTACCATGTCCTAAATGAGAAGAACTCATTTATATGCTCTTAGACCACATCTAAATGAAGGGAAAGGAGCAACAAAAAGAAGAAATCAGATTAGAACCTACAAAAGTAATACTGCAGCAGTATGAAATAATAAATCATACGTTCATAGAGGCCATGTTCTTTGGGAGGTAGGTGGAAAGAGATGTATTTATGAGCGTCTAGAGAAACCTGGAGAGCTGAGGGACTTCCAAAGCTAAGATAGGTTTGGTGTGAGGTGGAATTGAATTGAAATTATCATTTCTTCCAAGCTGAATCAAAATATTTGTCAACCTGGGCAACACTTTGTGGGTATAAAAATAATTTATGTGAATTTTTAGTTGCAACATTTTAAATTATGGGTTTCAATCATTTATGCAATTCCACCCCCACTTGGGAAAATATGTAAGTTCTTACTCATTTTTTCTATACCCTGTGGAGTATACAAAGTATTTATTAATACTGTTTATATGACAATTCCTTCCAGGAACGTAAGATGGCAAAGATGGCCTCTGCATTTTATCCTCACCACAACCCTGTGAGGTAAGTTAATTACTACTTACAAATGTAATACAAAACTGATTGCTAAGACATTTAGGACAGACAAAACGAAGGGTTTTTTTCCACATAGCACATAAACTGTGGAACTCTCTGCCATGGGATGTTTTGAAGGGATGTGGTGATGGCCACCAGCCTAGATGGCTTCAAAAGCAGCCAGAGGGAAAGACAAGGGGAAAGAGGAATGATACAAATACGAAGAATATTTATATACCGCTTTTCAACAAAAAAAACCCCAAAGTGGTTTACATAGATATAAATAAATAAATAAAGTGGCTCCCGGTCCCCCAAAGGGCTCACAATCTTAAAAAAGACACATAAGATAGACACCAGCAATAGCCACTGGAGGGAAGCTGTGCTGGGGCTGGATAGGGCCAGTTGCTTACCCCCTGATAAATGAAGAGAGTCACCACATTTAAAAGGTGACTCTTTACTCTGTTAGCAGGGCTAATGATGTCGGTGGGCTGCGGCCCAGGAGTGGAGAAAATCTGACCTCAGGCACCTGACTATATTGATCCTCTGCTGCTCAACAGCAGAGTGAGCCAAGAGCTGTTCATGGCTGCTGCTGTTGCTGCCGGAGATTCCTACCTGCCAGCCAGAAAAAAGGCCCTGCAGGACAGATCCACACCCCCCCACCCCCACACCCACCTTTTGCAGTGCAGACCTGCTTCGGGGAATGAGTACAACTCCTTGTAATACCAAACACGAGCCTTAAGGTGGTAAACATTAAGCTATCTACTATCCTCATAGCAGCACTGTTCAGTAACTGCTGTTGTGAGCAAGGTGAGCCTAATTGTGGAGAACAGGATAAGGTAGGCAGAAAGGCCCCCACATCACCAGGAGCATTACCAGATAATAGGCTGTACCGCAGGTTTACTGCGAGGCTTTACTGCAAGTTCGAATTTGCTCAGAAGAACTGATCCAAAAAGTGGAAATTTTTTTTTTACCCCAGACATAAATCGGGCTATACTCTAACATGTAATTAGAAAAACCTGAATCATTTCTTGATGGCTTCCTGAAAGGGACTTCCTTGTAGGGACTTCGGGGTAAATCTGGCCGATACGTGAACACACACCCTCCATTCCAGAGGAGAAGTGAGCTAAAAGACCTGTCTGGAAATGCTCCAGCAAATCTGAGAGTCAAACTCTCTCCAAAAGGATGATCATCCCAAACCCACACTGTTCCCAAGGCTAGGGATGCCTCGCTGTATCAAATGAGAGCCTGCCAGGCAGAAAGCTCTTTGGCTCTGATGCCCTGCCTCACGAGCCTTCCGGCCAGTCAGTGATCCCAAGAATGGGTGCAGGTGAACAGAGGCCGTTTTAAATAGAGTTTTCAAACATCTAGCCATCAAAATGTTTTAGAAAATATTATTAGGTGCCCAGTTCACTCTACTCTTGGTAAATGGCAACATTTGAATCTAGGTGATTTCATAAACTTGGGGTGCGGCTCATTGTTTTGGGAGGTGGGGAGAGAGTCAGCTAATAATGACCAGTCACATCAGCCCTATACAGACATTGAGGTCATTCACACAATCAATGAGGCTATTCACATGGTCATGCAAAACCGGGCTAAAGGATCCCAGCCCAGTTTTGTGCACGTGTGTGAACCGCTGGCTACATGGCAGCAAACCCACCTAAGTAGCCTCCCTTCTAAATGAGGTTAAGGGGGTGAGCACTCCCTTAACTTCATTTATTTGATTGGGTGTCAGTTGCGGCTTCTTGCAGCTGTGGCTGGCACACTCAGGAGGGGGGGATCCCAATAAAGCACCATGCACTCACACGGTGCATTATTGGAGCTGCAGGGAGCAGCTGCCAGTCGTCTGGGCAGGCAATCTGCCTGCCCAGCGAAACATGGAAGATTGTCTGTGGGGAGGGTAAGTGTAACCTGCTCTCCCCAAAGACCACCCCAGAGCTCTTCTCAGAGATGGTGAGAAATGCTCCATCAACTGTTTTCTACCCGGGTTTGGGAGCTGTATGTCCTCCCAGTTTTTGGTTGTGTGGAGGCATGGTTAGAAGAAAACCTGGGTAGAAGTGATTGCATGGAAACAGGGTAGGAGGAGAAGCTACCAGGTTATCCTCCCATCTTGCTTCCACACAATCACGTCTACCCAGGCTTTCCTCCTACCTTGCTTCCATACCACCTTAAATTTAGGGTACACAGCTCCCAAACTCAGGTAGAATACAGTTTTTGATTGAGTGAATGACTGCATTGTGTTGAACACTTATTTGAGTGCATAGTGTACACAAGTGCAGATCTGTACACAGGTATCGTTATCTGTACCATGCATTTGAGGAGCCCGTACCCAGGTTCACCATGAAAATAAATGCAGTACAATCATTTACACAAAAATATGTATGACTGTGCAGACATTTAAGAACATAAAAACATAAGAGCATAAAAACATAAGAACAGCTCTGCTTTTCACAGATATGCAGTAGAGTGAAGGTTGGCAGGGTGTTTCAGGTGGTGCAAAGTTGGTAATAAACCGCCTGATATCTATTTACATGATGATTATAGGCATAGGGATATCCTATGCACTCTGGTAGGGAGAGCATAAGAACTTAAGAACATAAGAACAGCCCTGGGATCAGGCACAAGGCCCATCTAGTCCAGCATCCTGTTTCACATAGTGGCCCACCAGATGCCTCTGAGGAGCCCACAGGCAAGATGTGTGTGCATGCCCTCTCTCCTTCTGCTTCTCTCCTGCGACTGGCACTGAGAGGCATCATGCTTCTGAAGCTGGAGATGGCCCGCAGCCACCAGACTAGTAGCCATTGATAGACCTGTCCTCCATGAATCTGTCTAAGCCCCTTTTAAAGCCATCCAAGTTTGTGGCCATCACCACATCCCATGGCAAGGAATTCCATAGCTATGAAAAAGTACTTCCTCTTGTTGGTCCTAAATTTCCCAGCCTCCAGTTTCACAGGGTGACCCCTGGTTCTAGTGTTGTGAGAGAGGGAGAAAAATTTCTCTCTGTCCACCCTCTCCACTCCATACTTAATTGTATACACTTCCATCATGTCTCCCCTTAGTCACCTCTTTTCCAAGGTAAAGAGCCTCAGATGCTGTAGCCTAGCCTCATAAGGATGGTGCTCCAGGCCCCTGATCATTTTGGTTGCCCTCTTATGCACCTTTTCCAGTTCTACAATATCCTCCTTAAGATATGGTGACCAAAGCTGTACGCAGTACTCCAGATGTGGCCACACCATCATTTTGTATAAGGGCATTATAATATTTGCATTTTTATTTTCAATCCCCCTCCTATTGATTCCTAGCATGGAGTTAGCTTTTTCACAGCTGCCGCACATTGAGACAACACTTTCAATGAGCTGTTCACCACGACCCCAAGATGTCTCTCCTGGTCAGTCACCGACAGCTCAGATCCCATCAGCCTATATGTGAAGTTGGTGTTTTCTGCCCCAGTGTGCATCACTTTACACTTGCTTACATTGAACCTCATTTGCTATTTTGTTGCCCTGTCCTCTAGTTTGGAGAAATCTTTTTGGAGTTCCTCACAATCGATTGTGTATTTCACTGCCCTAAATAGCTTAGTTTCATCTGCAGATTTGGCCACTTTGCTGGTCACCCCGAATTCTAGATTGTTTATGAACAAGTTAAAGAGCACTGATCCCTGTACTGATTCCTGGGGGACCCCACTTCCTACCTACCTCCATTGTAAAACTCTCCATTTATTCTTCCTCTCTGTTTCCTGTCCTTCAACCAGTTACTGATCCACCCATGAACCTGTCCCTTTATTCCATGACTGCTAAGTTTACTTAAGAGGCTTTGGTGGGGAATTTTATCAAAAACATTTTGGAAGTCCAAGTATACTATGTCAACCAGATCACCTTTATCCAAATGCCTATTGACACTCTCAGAGAACTCCAAAAGGTTAGTGAGGCAAGACCTTCCCTTGCAGAAGCCATGCTGGTTCTCCTTCAACGAGGCCTGTTCTTCTATATGCTTAATAATTTTGTCCTTAAGTATACTTTCCATCAATTTACCCAGCACTGAAGTTAAGCTGACCAGCCTGTAATTTCCAGGTTCCCCCTGGATCCCTTCTTGAAAATTGGAGTCACATTGGCTACTTTCCAGTCCTCTGGTACAGAGACTGATTGTAAAGACAAGTTATATATTTTTCTTAGGAGTCTGGAGATCAGCAATTTCACATTGGAGTTCCTTCAGAACTCTAAGTGTGGATGCCATCTGGCCCTGGTGATATGTTAATTTTTAGCTTTTCAAGACAATTTAGAACATCTTCCCTTGTAACCTCTAACTGGCCGAGTTCCTCAGACGCGAAACATGAAAAGCTCTATTTTGGAGAGGGTATATGGTCAGTTTCGTCAGCCATAAAGACAGATGCAAAGAACTCATTCAGCTTCTCTGCAGTCTACTTATCCTCCTTAATAATCCCTTTCACACCCTCATCATCTAAGGGTCCAACCACCTCCCTGGCAGGTTTTCTACTTCTGATATATTTTAAGAAGTTTTTGTTATTCCCCTTGACACTTCTAGCTGTATGCTCCTCAAACTCTCTCTTTGCATCCCTTATTGTGTCTTTGCACTTCTTTTGCCAAAGTTTATGTTCTTTCCTGTTCTCTTCATTTGGGCAGGACTTCCATTTTATGAAGGAAGTCTTCTTCCCTTTTATAGCTTCCCTGATTCTACCTGTAAGCCACGTTGGCATCATCCTGAACTTGGTGGTACCTTTCCTCCTTAGGAACATAGGAAACAGCCATATACTGAGTTGGTCTATCTAGCTCAGTATTGTCTTCACAGACTGGCAGCGACTTCTCCAGGTTGCAGGCAGGAATCTCTCTCAGCCCTATCTTGGAAAAGCCAGGGAGGGAACGTGAAACCTTCTGCTCTTCCCAGAGCAGCTTCATCCCCTGAGGGGAATATCTTGCAGTGTTCACACATCAAGTCTCCCATTCATATGCAACCAGGGCAGACCCTGCTTAGCTATGGGGACAAAGTCATGCTTGCTACCACAAGACCATCTCTCCTCTCCTCCCCTTCTTGGTATACCTTCCAACTGATTTTCTAGTACTGTGGTTTTAAACAAGTTCCATGCTTTCTGGAGTGATTTGCCCCTTCTGACTTTCCCTTTCAACTTCCTTCTTACCAGTCCTCTCATTTTTGAGAAGTTTCCTCTTCTGAAATCCAATGCATCTGTGTAGGACTTCCTTGACAATTCTCCACTTGCATATATGCTGAATTGGATCACACTATGGTCACTGCTACACAATGTTTCTGCAACTCTTACACCTTGCACCAGGTCCCAGGCACCACACAGGATTAAATTCAAAGCCCCCCCCCCCGATTGTTTCGGCGACTAACTGTTCTAAGGCACAGTCATTTAGCACATCTAGAAATGTGGACTCTCTGTCATTACCTGGATGTGAATTTACCCAGTCTATGTGTAGGTAGTTGAAGTCACCAATTATTACTCCCCTACCTCTCTTTGAAGCCTCTCTTATTTGTTTCTCCAACTCCAGGTCACTCTCAGTGTTTTGATCCAGAGGGCAATAACATGTCCCTAGTAACACATTTCCTTTCAGTCCTCATAATGTTACCCATAATGATTCTGTGGGGGACTCTGGTCCTCCTAGGTTTTCTAGTATGTTGGGGTCTATCCCTTCTTTGATATACAGTGCTACTCCTCCCCTAACCCTCCCCTCCCTGTCCCTTCTATAGAGTTTATATCCAGGAATAATCATGCCCCACTGGTTCTCACCATTCCACCAGGTTTCTGTAACACTCACTATATCTATGTTTTCATTAGTAACCAAGTACTCCAGCTCATCCATCTTGGCTTGGAGGATTCTGGCATTGGTATACAGACATCTATATGCCGGGCCCCTCACCTAGTGTTGGCGTGTGCTATCTCTCTTACCATCATTTGACCTATTTGGCAAACTGTCCTGTGTTTCCTTCTGCTCAGCTCCTGGCTCTACTCTGTCCCCTCCTGGTTTATCTGAAACATGTTCACCCACACCTTAGGGGATTTTGCCAGCCGAAGCAGATACTACCCTGTTCCCACTGGCAATCCCTCAGGCATCATTTTAAGAGCTGCTCTGCAACCTTCTTGATTTTTAGTGCCAGCAGACTGGTTCCATTTTGGTTCAAGTGGAGCCTGTCCCTTTTGTACAGGCTTCACTTTCACCAAAATGTATCCCAGTGCCTAACGAATCTAAACCCCTCTTTCCAGCACCACCGTCTCATCCATGCATTGAGACCCCTCAACTCTGCCTGTCTTGCTGTCCCTGTGCATGGAACAGGTAGCACTTCAGAGTACACTACCCTGGGGATCCTGGAGTTCAGTATGCTTCCTAGCAGCCTAAATTTGGCTTCCAGGACTTCCTGACTGCATTTCCCAACATCGTTGGTGCCAACGTGCACCACGACAGTTGTCTCCTCCCCAGCACTGCCCAACAGCCTACCTAGATGCAGAGTGACATCCGCAACCTTCACACCAGACAGGCAAGTAACCGTGTGGTCTACATGTGGGTCACAAACCCATTTCTCTATGCCCCTAATGACCAAATCACCCACTACTAAGAGGCCCCCATGCCCTGGAAAGGTATCCTCTGTGTGAGAGGATATGGGTGCATCACTCAAGGAAGGGGTCCCTGATAAGGGAGTGTTTCCCTCTTCCTCAGAACAATGTCCTCCTTCTCTGAGACCCTCATTCTCCATGACAGCAGAAGTGCCATCAGCATGGGAGTGGGATGCCTCTACCACAACCCTGAGGGTCTCATCTACACACCTCTCTGCCTCCCTGAGCTTCTCCAGGTCAGCCACCTTGGCTTCAAGGGAACGAACTTGTTCCCTGAGAGCCAAGAGCTCTTTGCACTGAGCGCACACCCACGACTTCTGCTCCTCAGGCAGATAGTCATATATGCAACATTCTGTGCAATACACTGGCAAGCAGCCCCTCCGCTACTGACATTCTATCTTCATAACTAATCTTGTTAGCTATTTAGAGTATATGGGGTTTGAAGCTAGTACTGGGTACAGTTGCCAGCTAATTAATGGTTTTTTGTTTTGTCTTCCAGGAAAATCACAAAGGTTGGGTAGTACTACTCACCTTATTCTTCCCTTGTGTGTCTCCTCACAGCTCTCCCTGCCAATCTCCTGCTAAGCCCCTGCTAAACTGCTTTGTTATCTGTTTGCAAACTCCTGTTAGGAAACCTCCTGGGAGCAAAGCTCCTCTTGTCTGAGCCTTGTATTCAACACCAGCAGTCAAACTGACTCAGCTCAGGAATGTGGGGCCTCCCACAAGCTGGGGCCCTCACCTGGAATGAATGAATCCCTCACTCAGGCTTCTCATCTGGCAAAAGACACAAACACTGCCAGCCAGCCAGAAATCCAACCCTAGGAGATTTGCAGCCCAAGCAGACCTAGCATCTCCTTCCCCTCTTGTTTTCTTGGTGATTTATGTATTTATTTTATATACTTGCTGTGGAAATGTTGCTACAAGCTTGTTGCTTCCTTCCTCCTCAAGACCAGCAAGCAACTGGTCTTTGAACACGGGTACAACAATGTCTGCATAGGCCTAATGTGACTTTCAAACCCCAGAAGCTAAATTAAAGCCACATCAGTGGGATTTACACAAAGTTAATTTTTCTCCTTATTGTAACCAAAGTTATTTTGTTACAAATAGTCCTTAATTCAGGTACACATTATGTAGTTCAATTCAATTAACATCAGGGCTCCTGATTATCCAGATGCATAAATGTTTCCTCGCAATCAAAAATTCTGTCATTTCAGTTTTGCAGGAGAATGTTAACTGGGATCAAACTGCTTCAGAACATGCCCCACAAGGATCCCCCTGTAATATAAATATAAGTTAAATAAATAACAAAATGCTAATCTCCTCTCCTCTTTTTCCTCTTCCTGAAGTTCAGTCCTTTCACTGAAAGGGCTGTTTACCTGCAAACAATCTCTAATGAAGTAAATGGCTACAGCTGCATGGATGTCAAAACATGCCAGCAAACGAGGATTAAATAAAACCAGTGGAGCTCTGACAATTTACTCTTCCAGACAAGGTGGCCTTCATTGTTTGGGTCAAAGGTTCTGTGAGAAGGCAGAAAGACATCCTGACAAGACTTGTGTACATGCAACCAAAAAAGGCAAATGTGCAGCGAGAGCATCTTTGCTTATGAAGCACAGGGGCTCAGGCATGGGGTGGGGAGACAATGTTTCCCAACTTGCAGTTTCATGGAGTGACCCCTGGTTCTAGTGTTGTGAGAGAGGGAGAAAAAATTCTCTCTCTCTACCCACTCCATGCATAATTTTATACACTTCGGTCACGTCTCCCCTTAGTCACCTCTTTTCCAAGGTAAAGAGCCCCAGATTCTGAAGCCTAGCCTCATAAGGATGGTGCTCCAGGCCCCTGATCATCTTGGTCGCCCTCTTCTGCACCTTTTCCAGTTCTACAATATCTTTCTTAAGATACAGTGACCAAAGCTGTAAGCAGTACTCCAGATGTGGCCACACCATAGACTGTATAAGGGCACTATAATATTAGCATTTTTATTTTCAATTCCCTTCCTAG
The DNA here is from genome assembly GCF_027244095.1 of Hemicordylus capensis. NCBI lineage: Eukaryota > Metazoa > Chordata > Lepidosauria > Squamata > Cordylidae > Hemicordylus > Hemicordylus capensis. Next base: position 17,491,453 of record NC_069660.1, on the reverse strand, counting down.
CATGGAATTTGCTTTTTTCACAGCTGCCACACAATGAGACGACACTTTCAATGACCTGTCCACCATGACCCCAAGGTCTTTCTCCTGGTCAGTCACCGACAGCTCAGATCAGTTACCATAATTTTGTATAAGAGCATTATAATATTTGCATTTTTATTTTCAATCCCCCTCCTATTGATTCCTAGCATGAAATTAGCTTTTTCACAGCTGCCACACATTGAGACACTTTCAATGAGCTGTTCACCATGACCCCAAGATGTCTCTCCTGGTCAGTCACTGATAGCTCAGATCCCATCAGCCTATATGTGAAGTTGGTGTTTTTTGCCCCAATGTGCTTCACTTTACACTGGCTTACATTGAACCTTATTTGCCATTTTGTTGCCCTGTCCCTCAGTTTGGAGAGATCTTTTTGGAGTTCCTCGCAATCCGTTGTGGATTTCACTACCCTAAATAGCTTAGAGTCATCTACAATTTCAGGTTTTTTGGGTCTTTTAAAGGCTGCTAAGGATCTTAAGCCTTTGATATCTACAGGTAGCACATTCCACAGCCCAGGACTGACTACAGAGTGGGCCCAATCCTGAGCCATGCCAGATGAGCTGGTGGCAGTCAGAGATATGGGCCTCTCTCATTGACCTTAATGTGCAATGGGGATGACTCAAAGACCTTAATGTGCCTTAATGCTGAAGGAGGCACTCTTCCATGTAACCTGGTCCTAAGCTGCTTACAGCACTTTGTATTTTTCCAGGAGATATATCGTCAGCCAGTACTACTATTTTAAAACAGGCATAATATGCTCTCTCCAATAAGCTCTGGAAACCAACTCCAGAGCAACCTGCAGATGGCCAGAATTTTATTGCAATTACCAGATTAGTGGCGGTCTGGTGCCATAAGCAGCCAATAGGATTCCACCTGGTCCTATAAAGCTGCTGACTTTGCTATAACTCTTGTCACTTAGGAACTTATTGCTTAGAACATGCCTCATCTCACTTCTAGGATCAAGCCCTAATACCAAGAAATCATTCATGTAATTCTAAAGAATTGGCCCAGCTTTGCAGCTCTTTGGTTACATATGTTTTCTAATTTGTAAATACTGACCATTTCCAAATATGTCATTATGTTCCTGAGCAATATTGGCACCAGCTTGAAACCATCTTTAGATATGATAGAGAGGAGAACTCTGGCTTTGTATAACAGAAACTCTGATGAATTCAAACAGAAGGCAGGTGGGGAAGGCTGCGATTGAAGGGATATTATTGGTTAACACAGATGTAGTTTGAGCTAATAATTATGTTTGTCAGTCATGCTAATCAAGTTTGATTACATCCAACGGGCACAACTCAAAGCCCCAGCATACTGACTCACTGTGAAATCTGTTAACTGCTGACATTGAATGGAAAACTAGAGGTTACTCTTGAGAAGGTCATGAAATATTCATCAGAGTTTCATGGAATCATAAAACATGAACAGCTCCTGGAAGCAGGCAAGCTGGTGAAGCATAGTGGGCAGGAGTGCCGCTGGCTCAGATCTCACCAACCATGAACTTGTCACATGTTCTAAAGCAACATTCCGGCTTACATAGTGCACAGCTCCCCATCCATGGGTGTCCAAATGACTTTTTCCAGGGGCAGGGGACAAAGTCAGCAATCCTATACCCACTTACCTGAACTGAGTTTTCTGTTGCCCACCCTCTCGGGATGTCCATGACCATAGAAGAATGGAGTATGCACTGGTTATATTTGAGTCCAATTGATGCTGCTAGCAAAATGAGAGCCTCTGTTACTCCTAAGGACCACATCCATGCTACCATGACCCTTCTTCCATCATCCTCAATGGAAGAAGCTTCATTACAGCAATCCTTAGAAGCCGCGGAAGCTCTCTCAGTTTGCTAGCAGCATCAATGGGCATCAATGAACCAAGCCCCAATGGACAGCGCATGCTCCGCTCTCAGATCAGCACGGCAAAGCACAATATGTATGTATTTATTTATTATTAAAACATTTTTATACCCCCCAAAACTTACGTCTCTGGGCGGTTTACAACAGAATAAAAACAAGTAAAACATTCGTTAAGACAAAAATGGGGAGGGGACACACACATTACAACAATTTAAATTTTTTTAAATAATATTTTAAAACAGCATTAAAACCATTAAAACCATTAAAACAACATTGATTAAAAGCCTGGGTGAAGAAATGTGTTTTTAAAGACTTTTTAAAAGCTGTCAGAGATGGGGAGGCTCTTATTTCACTAGGGAGCGCATTCCAAAGCCTCGGGGCAGAAGCGGAGAAGGCCAATCCCTGAGTGGCCTCCAGACGAGCTGGTGGCAGCTGCAGATGGACCTCTCCAGCAGATCTCAGTGGGCGGTGGGGTTCATGCAGAAAAAGGCGTTCCCTTAAATACCCAGGGCCCAAACTGTTTAGGGCTGTATAGGTTATAACCAGCACCTTGTATTTTGCCCGGAAACATATCAGCAGCCAGTGTAGCACCTTCAGTACAGGAGTTATATGGTCTATCTGAGATGACCCAGAGACCAGCCTGGCTGCCGCATTCTGGACCAGCTGTAGTTTCCGGACTACGTACAAGGGCAGCCCCACATAGAGCGCATTACAGTAATCCAGTCCGGAGGTTACCAGCAGGTGTACCAATGTTCTGAGGTCATTCACCTCAAGAAACGGACACAGCTGGCGTATCAGCCGAAGCTGAGAGAAGGCACTTCTGGCCACCGCCTCAACCTGGGACACCAGGGAGAGGCTCAGATCCAGAAGCACCACTAGACTGTGTACCTGTTCCTTCTGGGGAAGTGTGACCCCATCCAGAACAGGCAGATCAAACTCATCTCTTGAGTTCCGACCTCGCACAATGAGTACCTCCATCTTAGCCGGATTCAGTCTCAGTTTGTTATCCCTCATCCAGCCCATCACCGACTCCAGGCAGGCATTTAGGGAGGTTATGTCCTCTCCCGATGATGCTGACATGGAGAAATAGATTTGGGTGTCATCAGCATACTGGTAGCACCCTGCACCAAATCTCCTGATGACCTCTCCCAGCGGTTTCATGTAGATATTAAACAACATTGGAGACAATATGGAGCCCTGGGGAACACCATACAAAAGTTCAGATTTTGAAGAACAGCAGTCTCCAAGGGACACCATCTGGAACCTGCCTGAGAGGTAGGAGCGGAACCACTGCAAAGCAGTGCCTCCAACTCCCAACCCCCTCAGATGCTCCAAAAGGATACTATGGTCGATAGTATCGAAAGCCACCGAGAGGTCCAAAAGGGCCAACAGAGTCACACTTCCTCTGTCAATTGCCAATTGGAGATCATCTATCAGGCCGACCAAGGCAGTCTCTGCCCCATAGCCAGCCCGAAAGCCAGTTTGAAATGGGTCAAGATAATCAGTTTCATCCAAGTCTGTCTGGAGCTGGGAGGCCACCACCCTTTCAATTACCTTGCCCAGCCATGGAAGGCTGGAGACAGGCTTGTAGTTGTTCAAGTCTGAGGGATCCAGGGTAGGCTTCTTCAGAAGCATTCTAATAATTGCCTCCTTAAGACAAGGAGGCATCCTACCTTCCCTCAGAGACACATTTATAATCTCTACTAGGCCTTCTACAACAACCCCCCTGCCAGATAATATAAGCCATGTCGGACAAGGGTCAAGAGAACAGGTGGTAGGCTGCACCATTCCAATCAGCTTGTCCACATCCTCAGGAGTCACAGACTGGAACCAATCCAACCTAATCACACAAGAGGAGTCGCTGGACACCTCCACATCAGACACTGAGGTAATTGTGGAGACGGAGTCTAAGTTGGCCCGAATACGAGAGATTTCCCCCACAAAGAATTCATTAAACACATCACAGCGGGTAATCGATGGTTCCAGATTCTGATTCAAGGGAGGAGGGGCACTCACTAGCCCTCTCACAACCCTGAACAATTCCGCCGGACGTGAACTTGCAGATGCAATACAGGCAGAAAAGAATCGCTTCTTTGCCGCAAGTATTGCCTGAGCATAGGTCTTCAAATGAGCTCTATGTTGCAATTTGTGGAATTCAAGCTGAGTCTTTCTCCACTTGAGCTCCAGTCATCTACCTCACTGCTTCAGACCCCGTAGTTCTTCTGTATACCAAGGGGCCAGTTTTGAATCTGGTTGGAGAGGACGCTTAGGAACAATCATGGCTACTGCCCCAGTGAGTTTGCTGTTCCAATTCTCTACCAGGGCATCAACAGGATCACCAGCAGAGCCAACACTAAATCCCTCCAAGGCTTCTTGAAATCCTATTGGATCCAAGAACCTTCTCGGGCGGATCATCCTAATAGGTCCCTCGCCCCTGTGAAGGTGGGAAGCGATTGTGAGTCCGACCTTAAGCAGATGGTGGTCCATCCATGACAATGGGGAAATCACAGGATTCCCCACCCACGGAACACCACCCTGATCAGAGTGAAAGACCAAATCAAGCGTGTGACCTGCAATGTGCGTCGGCCCCGAGACCACTTGAGATAGGTCTATAGTCGTCATGGCCGCTATGAACTCCTGAGCCGCGCCGGACAAATTGGTCTCAAAGTGAACACTGAAGTCCCCCCACACCACAAGCTTGGGGAACTCCAACACCAAGTCCGAGACCAAGTCCTTCAGCTCAGTTAGGGACTCTGTAGAGCAGCGGGGCAATCGGTACACCAACAGAAGTCCCAGTCTATCCCTGGTCCCCAGACTTAAGTACACAAATTCGATATGGTCCGACACTCTAACAGGGATCCCACTCTAACAGGGATCCAATATGTAGCCATTATTTTCGACATTATTCAGAGTAGTTATATGCTACCTACAGCTACAGTTTGCCTCTAAATACCTGTTTCTGTGGAACAAGAAAAGACGATTGCCTTTATTATTTACTTTATGTATTTATGTATTTATTTGATTTCTGTGCCGCCCTTCCAAAAATGGCTGAGGGCAGTTCATGCAGAGAAATAATAAATAAATAAACCTCCTGTAGCTGAAGGATCTGGTTTACCAGTGGTTTGCTCTGATCCAGCAGGGCCCTTCTGATGTAGCCTCAGCCCCTCATTTGTAATATGTAGATAATAATGACATAGGGATGTTCACTGTTAACATTATTACTGCTTTTTGTGTACTTACAATCAGGTATAGAGAAAGGATCCGGGATAATTAAAGAACCAAACTACACATTTAGAAATATCATATAGAACAGGTCTACAATATTAAAGGCAAAGTATCATGAGGAAGGAGGATTCTAACTTACCTTAAGCTAGGGATGTGCACAGATCACAATTCAAACAGTGATTATTTCACAGCACAGTCCCGGCACCTTTAGAAGAGAGGAAAGCAAGTCCACATCTGCTCCTCCACTGCTCACTGCAGCTTTCTGTTTCAGCAGCACACCCCCAGCTGCCCTTGTGTGACAGCAGCATGCACATTTATTTGTTTTATTGATTTACTAGCTGGCCTGCGTGCAGAACATCTGCACCTCCCTCATTCTTGGCCCCCCTCCCTCGTTCTTGGCCCCTCATTCTCAGCCCTCCCCCCACCAATGCCTTTTCTCCCTGGCTGCCTGCCTGGCCAGCCACTTTTTCCATCCACCCGCCCGCCACCTTCTCCCCCCGCCACCACTTTCACTTTTGCTTTCTGTCCCCCTGCTGCCTCTGCTTTCTCTTCCTGCCTACCCGCCCGCCCGCCTGCCTGCCCATTCACTGGCCTGTCCATTGGCCTTATGTTACCCACCACTGTCGCTTTCCTTTCCCCCTCCCCTCACTCGCGAACTCTCGTGAGAGCTGCCATGCATGGGATAAGCAACAGGTATGTTTAAGACAATTATATAGAGAGATCGCACATGCAAAGTGGCCATTTGTGTGGTCAGAAACCATGCAGAGTAATCATACAGAGTAAGACCATTGGTCCATGTAGTTCATGAGTGTCCATATAGGTAATATATTTCTATACTGGCTAGCACCATCGCTCCAGACTTCCAGACAGGAGTCCTTCCCAACCCTACTGGCAGATAGCAGGTATTTAATCTGAGAGTCTGCATGCAAAGCATGTGCACTGCCAGTGAGTTATGAAGTCTCCCCTACATTTGTGAAGAAAGAATGCAGATGTGTAATTCCATATTTGCATTCCAAAGTGATATAGTCCTAGGAGGATTGCATCACATGATGCTTCTGAATGGGCAATTGGGTTCTTCGATAACAAGCTCAGAAACTCCAGTGTGGCTCCTCGAAGTTTATGCTGACTTTACTGAATTCACGATACAGTCTTAAATATTCACTTAATTAAATTGCAACCTTGTTCTCCTACTAGTACATTTGTGGCCCTTTCCTGCACCTTCCCTCCCCTAATTACAGGGAGATCAGAACCCTAGACAGAACTGCTAGCCTTCATTAATTTTTGCCTTCGAGTTCTCACCATACATGTATTCCACAGTGTGCAACTTTCTCTCTCTCTCTGCAAACCTGTCACTGAACGTTGCTAGGCTTTACTCGGGTTAAAACACTGTGCTGAAAGCTGATTCTTCTAGGTCTTTTTTCTTCCAAGGTGTTTCATAGTGTACGAACTGAAAGGATATTTCATCTCCAGTTTCCATTTTCTCTCCTTGCTACTTTATTTTACGTTTACCTGTACTGTAGCACAAATTCTCCCTGTGCAGTTCCTAGTTTCACCCTTCCATTCTCTGAACATTTATATTACATTCTCTCTCTCTCTCTCTCTCTCTCTCTCTCTCTCTCTCGTATTGACTTCTAGTTTCATTGTGATCAGCAAATTCCCACAAGCCTCTTGCTTTCCTTTCCTTTTTCCTTTTTTTCTTTCCAGACTACTGAAAGATTAAAGCTGAACCAAGAAGGTTCCCTGAAGTGGGGTTTTGTGTTGGCACATTCGTATAGATGAAAACCAGTTCAAGCACTAGGCATCATTTCTTAGATGGTGTTTTGATTTGGAGGCCGTAGCACTGCTGGCCAGTGAGCAAGCAAATCAGATGGCTTGATCCTGAGGAATCTGCTGTGGCTTGGTAGTCTGCTGCTGCAAAAGTCTTATTTCAGACCTGGTACAGCATCATCCATTTGCTTTTAGAAGAGAGATAGGAAGTGGCTGGGCAATGAATCAGACCATCTCAACTTTGGTTCCCCACATATTGTTGGTGGGGCTGCCAGGTCCAGAGGGTGAAAATAGTCGATATTAATCACCAAAAAGTGGAAATAGAGGATGTTTTTCACACAAAAAATCCCCATTTGCATAAAATTTGCATATGTTTATTGGTAGTATATATGGATATTTTTTATAAAAATTAGATAATTTGAGAATATATACAGCTCAGCACTGTGAAGCTGATGACCAGGTGAGCTGTATGTCTGCTCAGACGGCTGTCTAGGTGCCGAGTTCCCAAGGCCCTGGCTTGCTTCTTAACTGTAAATTCATCTCCTGGTTAGGTTGACCACACACACAGTCCTCTGTCCTCCAGCCCCATGGGTCACCCAGCCTGCTCTCCCCAGCCAAGCCAGAAGCTTCATCTCTTGGCTCAAGGCAGGGCAGCCAGCTAGCTACCGAGGCAGCCTCTTTGCATGCTGGCACAACAGTGCATGCATGCTCTCCCACTCAGTTGCTGTACTCTATGACTACAAACATTTATATATGGCTTTTCAACAGAAGATTCCGCAGTGGTTTTCAAAGAAAAATAAATAATAAGATGTTCCCCTATCCCACAATCTCAAACGAAACACAAAGTAATGCCAGGGTCAGCCACTGAAGGGATGCTATGCTGGGGTTGGGTAGGGTCAGTTGCTCTCTCCGTGATAAATAGAAGAGATTCACCACTTTAAAAGGTGCCTTTTTACTTAATTAGCAGGGGGAGCTGCTAACTGAGTAAAGTTAGTTAGCTAATTGCTAATAGAGTTAAGTTAATTAACTAACTGCTAACTTCTCATTGCCGCCGCCGCCGCCACCACCACCACCACCACCACCTGGAAGAAGCAAGCTGCATCTATTCATGTTCCAGCATCATGTGGCTCTGCAACCTGCCACTGAAGCCAAACCTCCACTCTGGCTGCCCCATTGGATGGATGGTCAGTAGGAAGGGGAAGGAAGCAGAGGAAGAGAAGCTGCTCATCAGATCAAAGAGTTTTTTGGGGGGGAAATGTTCCAGCTGCTCCCCAGATCTTTGGACACCACAACACATGCAACAAAAGTTGTTTGGTCCCCCAAATAATCTCTTTTCCTCCTAATGCAAAAAAAGTCATTTGCTCCCCCAAATAATCACGTGTCCTCTATAAAAGTCCCTAGTTGGCAACCCTAGTTGTTGGACTGAAATTCCCATTATCCATTGGCTATTGTGGCTGAGGCTGATGGAATCATGTTGTGATCCAGCAACATCTGGGGACCCAAGGTTGAGTACCCCTGACCTATCCTGAATGGAAATGGTTCTCCAAATATCAGATTCTAAGCATGGGAGAATAATGTTTTGATCAATTGGGGAAATCACTCTACCCCACCAATATGGGACCAATCTTCAGTGGTGAGGAGAAGGAGGAGGTTATGCTTTCCCTGTACTTTGCTTCCCTCAGCCTATTCATTGAGGCTGTTCTCATGACCAGCCTAACCCTGCCCAGGCTGCCCAGGCTGCCCTAGGCAGGGTTAGGCTGGTCATGAGAATTGGCAGGATCCTAGCAGATCCCTCCACACCCCACTCACCTAACCCCCTTAATGAACCTGGCATCTAGCTGAGGTTAAGGGTGCTCTTGCACCCTTAACCCAACTACCAGGTATTGTGTGACTCCTCGGGCTGCATCTGAGGGGGGAATCCCCAACACAACATGTGTGCTACACATTGTATTGAGGGATGCCCAGAGACCAGAACAAAATGTTCTGGCCCCAGATCCCTCTGCCCTCCTCCGTGATTAACGGAGGGCTGCCTGTGGGTGTGTGGGAGAACACAACAAAGAGAAGCTGCTTGATCATCTGGGGGGAAGGTAATGTGAAAGCAGCCTTCTTCCCATGCCCTTCCGGCCTGCCCAGGGCAATCATGTGAATTGCCCCATTGTCAGAAGGGTGCGTGAAGGAGGCAATGATAGATATGTATTGTTTCCTCCTCACACCCTCTCAAAGCCAGCTCCGAGTTTTGGGAAGCAATAAGTGGTCTGGTCATTTGGATCTAGGTTTTTTTGTTGGTTGCCAACATTCACATACTTGGGTGAACCCATGCCAAGGTGGTTTATAGCCTGAGATCAATCTGAGGTACCTGCCTTGGCATGGGCTCATACAAGCACGTGAGTGTTGGCAACCAACATTAAACCTAGATTCAAACGACTGTGTGAATAAGGCCAATGTACAAAATGCATAAACTTTCTCTGTTCCTTTCATTTTCCTCTTCCCTATTGGAAGCAGTGAGTAGAGGAAGATGGCAGGAAATAGTGAGGATGAGAAGGACAAAGGAAAAAAATGGAACTCTCTAGTCCTTCCATCAGACCTAACAGGACTTTATTACAAAGGCCTTTATTCCAAAGGCTAGGGATTATGAGAGTTGTAGTACAACAACATCTTGGGGACCAGAGATAGACTGGGACTTCTGTTGGTATACCAATCACCCCGCTGCCCAACGGAGTCTATAACTGATCTGAAGGACTTGGTTTCGTGCTTGGCGTAGGAGTCTCCCAGGCTTGTGGTGCTGGGGGACTTCAATGTTCACTTTGGGACCAACCTGTCCGGGGCAGCTCATGAGTTCATAGTGGCCATGACAACTATGGGCCTATCCCAAGTGGTCTCAGGACTGACACATATTGCTGGTCACATGCTTGATCTGGTCTTTTACTCTAAACAGAGGGATTTAGTGTTGGCTCTGCTGGTGACCCTGTCGACACTCTGGTGGAGAATTGGAATAATCAACTCACCAGGGCAGTGGACACGATCGCTCCTAAGCATCCTCTCCAACCCTCTTTGAAACTGGCCCCTTGGTATACGGAAGAACTATGGGGGCTGAAGCAGTGAGGCAGACGACTAGAGTGCAAGTGGAGAAAGACTTGACTTGAATCTGAAAGACTGTTACATAGAGAGCATTGGAAAATCTATGCTCAGGCGATACATGTGGCAAATAAGCAATTCTTTTCCTCCTGCATCATGTCTGCAAGTCTACATCTGGTGGAGTTGTTCAGGGTCATGAAGAGGCAAATCTGCACTCCTTCCCCCTTGAATCACTACTTGGAACCAACAATTACTCGCTGTGAAGTTTTTAATGAGTTTTTTGTGGACAAAAGCGTTCATATTCCTGCCTACTTCGATTCAGACTCCACAATTGTTACAGTATCTGATGCCAAGGTGCTCTGCAGCTCCTCTTATGTGATGACCCTGGATCAGTTTCAGTTTATGACCCCTGAGGATGTGAACAAGTTGCCTGGAATGGTGCAGCCTACCACCTGCCCTCTTGATCCTTGTCCATCATGGCTTATACTATCTGGCAGGGAGGCTGTTGTAGAGGGCCTGGTAGAGATCATAAATACTTCTCTGAGGGAGGGCAGGATGCCTCCTTGTCCTAAGGAGGCAATCATTAGACCACTTCTGATGAAGCCTGCCTTGGATCCCTCAGAGTTAAGCATTTATAGGCCTTTCTCCAACCTTCCATGGCTGGGCAAGGTGACTGAGAAGGTGGTGGCCTCCCAGCTCTGGGTGTTCTTGGAGGAAAGTGATTATCTAGACCCATTTCAAGCTGGCTTTTGGGTGGGCTATGGGGACTGCCTTAGTTGGCCTGATGGATGATCTTCAATTGGGAATTGACAGAGTAAGTGTGACTCTGTTGGTTCTCTTGGATTTCTCAGCAGCTTTTAATACTATTGACCATAGTATCCTTCTGGAACATCTGAGGGGACTGGGGGTGGGAGGCACTGCTTTGCTGTGGTTCCGCTCCTACCTTATGGGCAGATTCCAGATGGTGTCTCTTGGAGACTGTTGTTCTTCAAAATCTGAACTTTCCTATGGTGTTCCTCAGGGTTCCATATTGTCTCCGATGCTGTTTAACATCTACATGTAACCGCTGGAAGAGATCATCAGGAGATCTGGTGCAGGGCATTATCAGTATGCTGATGACACCCAAATCTACTTCTCCATATCAACATCATCGGGAGAAGGCATAACCTCCCTAAATGCCTGCCTGGAGTCAGTAATGGGCTGGATGAGGGATAACAAACTGAGGCTGAATCCAGATAAGCTGGAGGCACTAATTGTGCGGGGTCGGAACTCAGGAGATGATTTTGATCTGCTGGTTCTGGATGGGGTCACACTCCCCTGCAAGGAACAGGTACACAGTCTAGGGGTGCTTCTGGATCTGAACCTCTCCCTGGTGTCCCAGGTTGAGGTGGTGGCCAGAGGTGCTTTCATTGGCTTTGGCTGATATGCCAGCTACATCTATTTCTTGAGATGAACGACCTCAAAACAGTGATACATATGCTGGTAACCTCTAGGCTAGATTACTGCAATGCATTATATGTGGGGCTCCCTTTGTACGTAGTCTGGAAACTGCAGTTGGTCCAGAATGAGGTGGGCAGGTTGGTCTCTGGGTCATCTCGGAGAGACCATATTACTCCTTTGCTGATAGAGCTACACTGGCTGCCGATATGTTTCTGGGCAAAATACAAGGTGTTGGTTATTACCTATAAAGCCCTAAACAGCTTAGCCCCTGGGTATTTAAGAGAACGTCTTCTTCACCACGAGCCCCACTGCCTGTTAAGATCATCTGGAGAGGTTCGTCTGCGGGTGCCACCAACCCGTTTGGTGGCTACCTGGGAGTAGGCCTTCTCCGTTGCTGCCCCGGACTTTGGAATGTGCTCCCTGTTGCAATATGAGCCTCCCCATCTCTGGCAACCTTTAAAAAGCCACTGAGGACACATCTATTCACCCAGGCCTTTAATTAGATTTATAGTTTTACAATTTTAATACTGGGTTTTAAATGTTCTTAAATATTTTAAATGATTTTAATTGTAACCTGCCCAGATGCATGTTTTAGGCAGTATAGAAATATTTTAAATAACTAAAATAAAATAAATACATAAATAAAATATCTGGGGGGCTTATGGTTAGGAAGTCCTGGTCTATGGATCTCATTCCCAAGAGAGATCCCTCTAATATCTTCTATGATTTTTAATTAAAGTCAGAAAAAGTCTGTCTTGTTTACCTGAATTTTATTTTGTAGTTCAAGTTTATTGTTCTATATGGATTATTTTTCCCCTGATGATGCTTTGGTTTGACAGACAGACTTCTGGAACTGTTTTAATGTTTAGTGACTTGTTTTATCTGCAACTTAATGCTTTGATTTCCCCCCCACTGACAGATTTTTTTTAAACTTTGCAATTGTTTTAACTTTGCCTTAATGTAATGTTGTTAGCCACCTTGGGTGCCATTTGTGGGAGAAAAGCAGCATACAGATGTTTTAATAAATATATTACATCTTTAGTCATCAGCATGCAACTGAAAGGCAGTGATTTCTGTGACCCAGTTAGAGCTTAAAGCAGGATATTTGCTTTGTTGGAGCGAATAAGGAACACGAAACATGGGGAAGACACATTTTGGACTGAGCCAAAAGCCCCTTCTGTTTTATTGCCTCAGGCAGCAACATTGGCCATTTTAGCTATTTTCAGGAGGGTGAAAGAGAAGATTGCAGGTAGTAGCTGCACTTATCTCAGTGGCTGGTGGTCACATCTTTTACCTTCATAATTCTCCTTAGAATGATGACACCTGATAGTGTATGGCAAGTTTGGATCATATGTCCAAGCTGGTCCCTTCCACATATGATTAGGGATATGAATGAGCCCATCTTGCTCCCCTTCCTGGTTCCAGTTTTAATAAATGTGTAGGAGGGTACAGGGTTGTCCAAACCTCCACTTCACACACCATCTAAACACACCATTGTTGCCTCTGGAGGAAATGATATTATTATCATCATGAAGCAGCTGGTGCTAGCAAAATAAAGTGAGCCTTGGGATGGTTTCACAAGCCTCCTTTCACCATCCCTGCCACCCCTCAAAATTCAAGCCATACCTTCTTCATGGAGGGCACTCAACCCTAATGTTCTGGTATATCTCTTTGGCAGACGCATACCCCATTGAATAAGAGCAAGCTGTGAGATGCTCCAGTCAGCCAAAACACACACGTGATTCCATTTTTCCTAAGTATATATTGCCAGAGTATACCATACACCTTTTTTTTGCATCCATTATTTCTTTTTAATGATGAATTATGATCTCCCCATCCAGCTCCTTCAGTAACCCTGATTAATTTTTTCCCCTTTCCCCTTTACTTATCCCTGCCTCTCTGCCACCTTGTTTCAGTGTTGATTGCTTGGATCTATTCTTAGTAAGCCAGGAGTTGAACAGTGTCCATGACCCTTGGGAATGCATTCTAAAGAAAGGCTTAAAGAAAAGGCTTGTTTTGAACAGATATGATATACAAACAGCTTTTTAAAAAAGAAAGAAAGAAAGAAAACACCTCCATTTCAACTGCATGGGTCTAACACTGTGTCTCAGTTCACAATCAAGGAGGAAAATTGCAGAAAGCTCAAAGGGAAAGAAGCTTCAGGTTTGGGGGCAGTATCTCTTCAGCTACAAAGATATTTGCTTTCCAAGCTCAATAGATAAAAGCTCTCCTTTCAGCAACACAAACATGCCCACTACTAAAGGCCTCCTTCAGATGTTCTCCAAGAGGTGTTGCTACTTAGGAGGACTCAGGGGGCTGGAGAGTAAAACAAAATCCGCAACAGAATGTGAAGCTTTTCTGCCCTTTGAATATTTATTGTCAGTGATGATGAATCCAAACCTCTCAAAACATCACCTGCATGCCCCAAACCATTGTAAATTTCAAGAACTCAAAATGTAACTTGATGCTTGTTTGTGATTGATGCTATTTCCTGTACCATGCTGTACAAGGTTATTCATGTACTTCAGCAGGGTACTCTCCACAGTTTCACTGTCTTTCCTCAAAACGCAATAGTGTTTTTACTGGTCCTTGAATTGACAGAAACATCTTGGAAAGAGAGCTCTAGGTTCAGTAGTTCTTCTTTGATTAGAAATGTTCATGGAAGCAGTTTTTCTCCCAGCTTATGCTAGAAGATCACAGAAGCATCCTGGGAAAGCAGTTGATTTCAAGTGGTTTTCTATCAAATGCAGCCCGAAATTGCAAGATATCATAGCATGATGTGGTCTTGGGACCCATCCAGCAGAAATGTTAATGCAAGAAGAGGAACATTCAGAACTGACCATAATCATTGACCTCCACATTTAATTTTCAAAGCTCTGGATTCTCAGTCATTGTTTTCTTTACAAGTCCAATTTCAGCCTTTCTGAGGGAAATATAGGGAAAAGGAAAACAGAGCCAAAATGTCTCCTTTTCCAGAAAACAGTTGAATAAATAATACTCCTCTTCTACATAAACTCTGAGTGCTCTCAGCATAAGGCAGAAGCTTGTATTACATGACTGATTAATATATATATATATACATTCTCAGGCAGAAAAAAAAAGGAGGACACAATCCACGGTTGCTTTATGTTATCTGTCATATTCATGGATGAGAAATGGCCTGCAAAAAGTATGATTTATCAAGCCCAAGTGCCAAACAAATCCCACAGGCCATTTGTTGTGTTCAACCAGATACACAGTGAGCCAGTGTGGTGTAGTGGCTAGAGTGCTGGACTAGGACCGGGGAGGCCCGAGTTCAAATCCCCATTCAGCCATGATACTAGCTGGGTGACTCTGGGCCAGTCACTTCTCTCTCAGCCTAACCTACTTCACAGGGTTGTTGTGAAAGAGAAACTCAAGTATGTAGTACGCCGCTCTGGGCTTCTTGGAGGAAGAGCGGGATATAAAATGTAAAATAATTAAAATAAAGTAAAATAAAATAAAATAAACAAATACTTGACAACACTCACTTCCTACATTTATGCATGGGGACAGGCAGCAAACAGAAAATATATTGAGGGCTGGTGACTCATGACATGAATACGTGAAATATCCAAAACATGATCAAAGATGGATAGCACTTTCATATTGCCCAGCAATGAAGACACTAGTCTTCAGATAAAGCAGAAAGTGATACAGTAGAACCAGGAGTAGAGCAGACGGAAACACATGACAGCTGGTCAAAAAGATCAGGTGATAGTAAGGGAGATAGCACATGCCAATGCCAGGTAAGAGACTTGATGTATAGGGGTTTATATACCAATGCCAGAAGCCTCTGAGCCAAGATGGGTGAGCTGGAGTGCTTGGTTGCTAATGAAAACAGATATATAGTGGATATAATGGAAACCTGGATGTAACGGTGAGAACCAGTAAGACACTGTTATTCCGGAATACAAACTCTACAGAAAGGGCAGGGAGGGGAGGATTGGGGGTGGATGTTAAAGAAAGAATAGAATACAACAAGTTAGAGAACATAGGAGGACTGGAGCCCTCCACAGATTCACTGTGGGTGACAAGAAGAGGACTGAAAGGAAATGTCTTACTAGGGATGTGCTACCGCCCTCTGGACCAAAACACTGAGAGTGACCTAGTGTTGGAGAAGCAAATCAGAAAGGCTTCTCAGGGGCATCTGGTGGGCCACCATTTGAAACAGGATGCTGGAGTGGGTGGGCCTTGGGTTTGATCCAGCAGGGCTGTTCATGTTCTTAAGTAAAAATATACCCATGAAGCTAACTGATACTGAATCAGACCCCTGGGGCATCAAGCCTAAAATGGACTAATCTGACTGGCAGTAGCTCTTCAAGGAGTCTGGGATGGGTTTTTCCCAGTCCTACTACATGAGATCCTTTTGACCAAAGAGTCTGAGACTTGAACCTAGAACCTTATGCATGTGAGGCATAAGAGCCAGTCCTAGAGCTCTACTCAGGTTTTCACTGTCTGGGTATAGTGTGCCCAAGTAGAAAAGGGGCATGAGTGCACCAGATATCCCCATGCTTTCCTTACACTAGCGTGCTCCATATCTATGGCCCTATTCTTGAGTACAGTATTTGTCTGCAGTGCAATGCTATGCTGAGAGAAAGTGTCTCCTGTGACTGGGATGCTCACTAGGCATCAGCCTCCTAGGCCAGGTGGCAGCAGTGGCAACAGTGTCACCAATACTCAAGAGCCTCCTACCTTACTTCCACACAATCACTTCTACCCAGGTTTTACCTCTTACCTTGCTTCCACACAACTGGAAATTGAGAGCTCACACAGCTCCCAAACCTGGGTACAACACAGATTTTGATTGTATAAATGACCTCTTTGAGTCCTTGGCCTCTTTTGGTCATTCCCTCCATGCATAAATTAAATGCATGGAAGGGTGTGTGTGTCCACTCCTGCTGCCCCCATTCCGGATGTTGCAGCACCTCACTGGTTTTGCTTCCAACCTCTGAACACTAGCTGGAAGATGCCAAGTGGGTGTCTATGTGTCAGGGAGGTCAAGGAGAAAGCCAGCAGGGCCCAGTAACGTCAGAGTCATGTCTGGCAGGTATATCATATTTTAAAATCACCTGATATGTACATCTCTAGGCGGTGTACAAAATTTAAAATAATATTTGCAAGTCAACACAGATTAAAATACACGGGACACAATAAAAACAATAGTATTAAACAGATATTAACACAAACTTACTAAAATGAATTCTAATTAAAAGCTTGCGAGAACAGGAGAGTCTTGAGGGTCTTCCTGAAAACAAACAGAGAAGGAGAAGCTCTTATTTCATCAGGGCGCATATTCCAAGGCCCTGGGGCAGCCACAGAGAAAGCCCGGTCCTAGGTTGCCACCAAACGAGTTGGTGGCAACCGTAACAATACTGCTCTTGTTCTGCAGATCCTAATTAACTGCAGCCTAACATTCTGCCTTTCTTCTGGGATAGAAAAACAAATGAGAAAAAAACAACGTGTGTGTTCAAAAACCTACTCATAGGGACAATTGGGGAAATGTTTACATTTGGGAGGGATGACAAAAAGAAACAGAAAGGAAAGGAGTTAATTTTTGTAATACTGGTAGCTGTTTGTTCCTGGGGGGAAAGGGAAATTAAATTATTTTCCAATAACATGAGCCAGGATCTAACAATAATCGGAGGGTAATTGTTTAACAATTAAGAGATGTCTGGAACCAAGATTGCTGAAGTCATTTTAATAATCTGTGCACTGAATTGCATGTGTTTTGGCTTTCTATTTTTTACAGAGGCAATTCAAATAAGTAATTTAGTGGTAGAAATAAACTATGAATTTAATTTATATGTTCATTAATTGTACAATTAAGCAGAATACTAATTGACTGTAGAATTATAGCTAAACGGAACACTGAACTAGGGTAATTAGTTCTACTACTGTTTTTTTCATTGCAAACATAATTTTGGGTAGTCTCACCCTACCCAATTAGTTTTTGTTTGGTTTTATTGATGCATAAATCATTCCCACATGGAGGTTTAATCTTGCAAAATATGGCCATCTCATCATTCTCTTGCTGAGAGCATGGTTGTCCCTCACAGAAGGGCATCTGATTGCAGAGATGGAAGATCTGGACATTCCATGTGCTTATAAAATGTATTAACAAATAATCTTGCACAGAGGCATGCTCTAGTAGTGTCGGTAAACAGTATTTATTTGAGGGTTGATGCAAAAGCCAACGCACCATTATTCCAATGGTGTCCCACTGTCCTGAGAACCTCCCTCTATCCCATGAAGGCTTTCCCCAAGAAGCTCTAGAAGCAAAAATAGCCATTCATGATAAACCCCCCTATATGCATCCAGTGGACTGTCTGCATTGAACCTCTACATTAGTAGAGGTTACAAACTTACTCACAGGAACACAGGTAGCTGCCTTGGAATAAGGCAGACCATTAGTCCATCTAGCTCAGTATCCCACACTGACTGGCACTGACTCTCTAAGATTTCAGGCAGGAGTCTTTCCAAGCCATACCTGGAAATGCCAGGGATTGAATCTGGATTGGATCTGGGCTCTTCTGCATGTAAAGGACCTGCTCTACCACTGAGCTATGGTTCTTGCTATTCAAGGGTTTTCAGTCATTGGGGGAAAGCCCTATGCATATATGTTCCATGGAGACAATCAACTGAACTTCTCGAGTAATGACCATACACATATGCAATCCATTCAACTGAACATGTGAAAAAGGCTAATGTGTGGCCACAAAGCAGAGATTAATCACCTGACCACACCTGACACATGGGCTGATATTGGGAGAAGTGATCCCACAGATATTGATATATTGATTCTCTTTTTAAATTTGTTGTACATCACCCAGAGCCTTTGAATGGGGCGGTTTATAAATCAATCAATCAAACAAACAAATATTCATTTAATTTCCAGACTGTTTTTCTACTTGTACACTAGTGTTCCCTGTGTCAGGGATTCCCAGATGCTGTTGACTACAACTCCCATAATCCAGCCAAAGGCCACTGCAGCTGGGGATGCTGGGAGTTGTAGTCAACAACATCTGGGAATCCCTGGTACAAGAGAGACAGGCCCCAGTCTACGATGGGCTTTATATATTGGAATGAGCACCTTGAACTGGACCCAGAAGCACACCGTTAGCCAGTGCAGTTGGCACACATATAGATGATATTTAAAAAACCTATTTGCATAGCGCTGAATGAAGATTGGTTTCTGTCTTGGCTTGTGATTTGTTCCTAAAGAGAGGACCCCAGCATGCCCTTTATGATACAGCTGAGGTGGTGGTTCCTTTTTTACCCCTACTGTGATCAAGGTGTACACAGAAGCAGAGAGCATGATTACTCCCCTCTAAATATCAAAGGAACATTACAAGTCTTAGTGCTCATCATAAAATGCTAAGGTTCATTTAATCATACTACTCTGAAGAGTCAAAGTACTGGTGCCATATGTGTTCATGCCTGGAGCTGTCGGGTAGAGAGAAACTATTTCACACTATAAATTTTTCAACTTATCTGAGCAACGTCTCTGCAGTTAATGAGGCTCTATCTGACAGTGCAGTGCAGATATGAAGATGGTGTTACATTCAAAAGATATAGCCATAAAATTGGCCATTACAGGACTGATCTCTTTATTTAGCAACTGCTCCTCTGTTCTAGCATATCAAATAACATGGACCATAATTTGCTGAACTAGAGAAGGTATTATGCTGTGATTTCCCCCCACTTTATTCTTTTGCAAAAATGTGATTTTTGATAATGTGTGTACATGGATGACACTCTAGGGCTAATTTACCCATTTGTGTGCATAACTTGATTTCTCTACACTTGAACTGGTTCACACACATATGTTATTAAATAATATCTGCAGCATCACTTGAGGATTTGTAGTGTGAATGGGCCATATGAGATATAAAGCCAAAAAGGGGGTGTTAACATCTTCTCCCATCAGTTCTTTGCTGTCCCTTCTTCCAGTTTTGTGCATGGTACCGGGGCAGGAGAGGACAGCATTGTGTTCATCCTTGGAGGAGGGGGTAGGATTCTGGTGTCAGATTGTGCTGCAGCTGCACGTTGTCTTGGGCCACTGAGACAATTGGAAGGGCATGAAGCACACCTATAAAGTGGAGTCCCACCTTATTTGGGTGGGACAAATCTTTATTTAGATTGTGAGCCCTTTGGGGACAGGGATCCATCTTATTTTTTTATTATTTCTCTGTGTAAACCACCCTGAGCCATTTTTGGAAGGGCGGTATAGAAATCAAATGAATGAATGAATGAACCAACCCCTCAAATTAGAGTGGATTCATGGTGTTTCATTGAAAATCTCATTTGCTATCATAGAATCCACACTCAGAATACCTCAGAAACAACAGAACCCTGTACCCCATGGGTTAGAAACCCATGGGGGTGGTTGGCACCCTATGTGCACTACACCACCACTCACTCTGGGCCACCCCAGCACCCCCCAAGTGCACTTATGGGGCTGCTGAAAGCTGCATGCATACCTTATGAGGAAAAACCTTAAAGACGCGTAAACTTCAACAATTCCCCAAAAATCAGCCCTCTGCCCAAATCCTTTGAAAAAATTCAGGTAGCTTCCTTGACCCTACCTGGCACTACCACCAACCCCACACTGCTCTAGGCCACCCCTTTGCCCCCGACGTGAAGCTATACATTTGCTGACACCTCCATGCTTCTTTATGGAGAAAAACCTTAAAGACGCGTAAACTTCAACAATTCCCCAAAAATCAGCCCTCTGCCCAATCACTCTGAAATTGGGGTGGTCGCCTCCACCCATTAGGCACTACCACCCCACCCCACTCTTTTTGCCCAGATCCCACGCGATGCCCCCGAACTACCCCAAAGACACTAAAACTTCAAAAATTGCCCCAAAATCAGCCCTTTGCCCAATCCTCCTGAAATTTGGGTGGTAGCCTCAACCCACTGGGCACTACCAACCCACCCCACTATTTTGCCCTGATGCCCGTTTTTCTGACCCGAATTGATTCAGATTTTGATTCAGATTAAATCCGAATCCGAACCGAATCAGGGGTGATTTGGGTAGCCCATATTCGGGCACAGAACAGAACGGGGGTGATTCAGTTCGGGTCCCGAACCGAATCACCGAAAACCCGAATTGCACACCCCTAACAGATGCTTGTCCAGGAGGCAGGGGCTGCACAACCCTCAGGGACTTATTTTTAATGCAGCACAGAGGGCTTCCTGGGGAAGAGGAGGTCATCAGTAATCTCCCCCTGCATGATCACCAGAGCTGTGTTAGCAGAACACAGCAGCAGAGTTTCTTAACTCAGGATGTCGGCC
This sequence comes from Hemicordylus capensis, assembly GCF_027244095.1. Lineage (NCBI taxonomy): Eukaryota > Metazoa > Chordata > Lepidosauria > Squamata > Cordylidae > Hemicordylus > Hemicordylus capensis. Next base: position 17,470,733 of record NC_069660.1, on the reverse strand, counting down.
CTTGCCTGTTACACTGAGCAGCATACTAAACACAATACTTAAGGAGATCATTCATGAAGGAACAGCACAAAGAATGGCCTAAATATGATTTTGGCAGCCATGGAAAAAAGAGTCTGGAAAAATTGGTTGGAAGAAAATAGATTTTCATGCTGTACTACAATAATGGGCAAAACCCTCTCATCTCTACTTAGTGATAGAAGCACCAGCCTTATTTTTCCCTGTTATCCACTAGATTGCTGCGAATAAAAAATATGTAACCTCCTAGTGGGTGTGGGTGCTTCCTTGCTTTTAGAGAAGAACAGTATAAACAGGGGATCAATGCATATTAAGTGTCTTAGTATAAAAGATTATGCTCCATGATTTATTTTCAAAATTATGTACCTGTAGATAAAGTAAGAGCCACAAGGATCAAATTAGCTCAATGAACAGTTAATTTATATGGCATTAAGTAGCTGCAAAAAAGGAAGGAAAGTCAGTAAAGGTATGTTTGGGAAACAGTAAATCGACAGTGTCTTGCTGAGCCACAGCATGAGATATATCTGAATGATGTAGCTCTCATTAAACATCATCAACTTAAAAACTGTCCGGATGACAAGAAAACTGATATAGCTTCACACAGGGAGACGAAACTCCCAATACTATTCAGGGCTGGGAAAATAAGGTCAGAGGGGATATTTTGTTCCCCATCTCTAATGGAGGCTACTTATGTAATGAGCACACTTGTAAACAAAGTATACGATTACAGGGAACTTTTACCCCTAAGCGCTCGCCCTGATGAAATGGCCAGCCTAGTAAAAGACAAAGTATTAGATCATCGCTTCCAACATTCTGACAGTGGCACATTCACATTGATTTCTTTAAGGGAGGAGGGAGAGAGCGAGCGATCAATACCTCTCAGCAGCTGAAGACTTCAGATATTTGTGGAAGACCTGCAAAGTCATGTTTGTGGTGGCAAAGAGTTCAAAATTATCTGATTAAATAACATTTAGTTTAGTAGTAATTGATAAGTGACAGGCCAGCCCAGGTGTGAATGTTTGCCTTGATTAACAGGAACACCTGTATTGACCCGCTCCTCTTTCATGCTGTTCAACAGAGAAAATTTGTCATTTACGGTTTTAGGAGTGCTCCCTTACCTCTAATGAGCTCAGAAGGGCATCCTTGTTTATGGATATTGCAGAGCAGGGAGGAAAACAGTACACACACATATTCATTGTGTGTCTGGAAATGAAGATGACATTTTGAATCTCTTCAGATGCTATGAAAGAAACAGAGTGCTTGAAACAAGATGGATAACTAACGGGCCAAAGAAAGGCCTGTGCCCCAGTTAAGAGAAGATTATTGGCAAATAGGAGCAGGCCTTTGCTTTATTTTGGATCTGCAAGCATAAATTGGATGCTCACCCAAAAGCATATCTGCATGTGGAAATCATTTGTCTACATTGCATTACTTTTAATGGAGTGCATCTATGCACATCCAAATGTGGATTGGAATTCGTAATCACATACATCCCTCACGCCATTCTGATTCATAACTGGCAAACCCGTCTATGGTTTTCCCCAAACTGGGTCATATGCTGGTTTATTCCAACTCAAATTGAAAGTCAGATTGGCCACTGTTGTGTCTCTGACAACACAATCAGGAGTTCCATGGGGCCTGATCCTGCCCCCAAGCCCCCTAAGAGTCTCAAAACCTCCTTCCACTCTTTCTCACCTGCTTAACAGATTGCTGATCTGGCTGCAGTGGGAAAGTATTTTCATTCCCTCCGAGCTCCTGTAACTCTGCTATGGCAGCAACTCAGATGCTGTTAGTCCTGGGAATTGTCATTTTCCTATGTGTACAGTTGTCCAGTGGTATGCTTCATTGACCAAAATAAAGGTGTTAAATGAAATATATGTTATTGAACTTCAGGCTTCAATGGTTTGAACAAAATGCAGTCCCAAGATTAATCATTATAGGGGTGTGAGAATCAGTCTGGTTTGAACCCCAGTTCAAATAGAACTGGGGTGGTTCAAGTGGCCCAGGTTCTAACCGGACTGGTTCAGACCAGGTTGGGGTATCTACTCATAAAGAGGAATCAGATGAGGATTCCCCTTTATGAGTACAGGGGCAAGGGGGCTTCCTAGAGCCAGAGGGTGCAGGAGGGGAGTCAGGCCTACTTACTTTAATCAGTGATGGTGGGGGAGGCGGTGCTCCCCCACAGCCTCCTCCAGAGTAGCCCAGGCTGCCTGAAGCCCAGTTTGGGCCTTCTCCAGCCTGGTTCATGTCTGCACACATTCAGAGGCCATTTTAGTGACATGCATGGAGGCCACAAAATTGGCCTTTTCCAGCTTTGGCATTCCAGTCTCCAACCACCAGCATCACATCTTGCTTGGATGTTCTGTCAATTTCAGACTGAACTTGAGCATAAAACTCATCAACTTCCTCTTCTTTTGTATCAGTCGTTGGGACATAGACGTGAAGAACTGTCATGTTAAAGGGTTGTCCGTGAAATCTAATTGATATTAGTCGGTCACTGACCACATTCTACGCAAGTACTGTTATTGCTATATCCTTCCTGACTATGAAAGCAACACTGTTCTTCCTTTGGTTTCCGTGTCCTGAGTAGTAAACAGTATGATTTCCTGACTGAAAGTGTCCCATTCCAGTCCATTTAAATTCACTGATGCCCAAGATGTCAATCTACAGTTGATCCATTTCATCTTTCAGTGTGTTGAGCTTTCCCATATTCATGCTTCTTACGTTCCACGTTCGCATTGTAATTCTGTCTTTGCAGAATTTGGATTTTCTTTTCCCGCACAGCAACATCAGCTGCTAGAAGTCCAAAAGGCTGTAGTCTAATCGCGTCATAAGCGTCATCAGTATTCTGAGAGATCCTCAGCTCTTCCTCAGTAGCATGTTGAGGACCACCCGACCTGAGGGCCCCATTATCCGGCACTAACTTAACAATCATTCCATTTTCTCTATCCATGTGGTTTTCTTGGTAAAATACAGGAGTAGGGATGTGTAAACCAGTTCGATGTCGAGCCAGTTTGGCATCAAGCTGCTTTGGCTCACACCAGAGGAGGAAGGCCTGAACGGGCTGAAGAGCCGGCTGAATGGCTGGTTTGGGCTGCAAGGAAGGCCGGCGGGGGGAGGGGGACCTCCACAGACCTCCCCTGCCTCCAACAACTCCCCTGGAGGGGGTAAATGACATTTTAAAAGTTAGTTTTAAAAAAAGGTCTGCAAACCTCCCCACCAAACCAAACCAAACCGGGGAGGTGGTTCGAGGGGGTGCCGGACCGAACTGGCCTGGTCTGGTTCGAGTCCGCTCTGGACACAAACCAAACTGGGCCAGCCAGTTCCATGTACATCCCTATACAGGAGTGGTTTACCATTGCCTTCTCCTGTGCAGTATGAAATGATGCCTTTGTTGTTGTCACTGAAGTGATCATCCACCTCCAGCACCTTCCTATATTGCTGATGCCCAATATAGGTGCCTGCTTGCTTTAGCTGGGCAGCTGGGATGACCTTCGTGCTTTGGGTGACCCTACTGGGAGTATACCTCCTGGTGTACTTCACTCATCCCTCCCAGGAACACCCCCCCCCCCGCCACATTGAGACAGCATAGCAGGACTTGGGGGGGGGATAGCAGATATAGGGCTGCCCATTTTCAAGATGATGATATCATGAGGTGTTCCGGAAAAGAGGATTATCATTTAGGGTACCAGTTGATGAGCACTTTGGCTGTTTTCAGGCATTATTATGAGAAGCCAGCAACTGCATACTTTGGAAGATGATGACATTATTTTATCAGCCAACTTCCCAAAACATGCTGTTCGCAACAACTCACAGCATCTCTGAACTCAAAAGTTACTCAGTCAAGAATTTTCCACTCAGTTGGACTCAGGACTCAGTTGGACTCATCATGGCTGAACTTAGAAAACATTAAATCCAGGCTTCTCAGAGGGCTAACAGGGGTCAACAGGGACCACAATCAACACATGAGTGCCACTTCTTTTTATATCATGTAGAATCCATTCAGTGTACACACCAAAAAGATATTGGAGGGCTGTGGGCCACCTTCAGCCTCAAAGGCAGGATGCCTTTGAGTACCATTAGCAGGGGAGTAACAGCAGGAGAGAGGGCATGCCCTCAACTCCTGCCTATAGGCTTCCAGCGGCATCTGGTGGGCCACTGTGTGAAACAGGATGCTGGACTAGATGGGCCTTGGGCCTGATCCAGCAGGGCTGTTCTTATGTTCTTATGTTCTTATATGAAGGCACTCTAAAAAATTCTGGATATGTCCTAGTCTCTGTGTGTGTTATTTGCCAGGGCTAGCATAGTCTGTGTGTGCATTATTTGCATTATTTGCCAGGGCTAGCATTTGCCAGCAAATTCCTGTGTTTTAGTTTGTCCCTGCCTGGAGAGGGTAGAGTCAGCTAGAGATGGGGGAGGCCCTACATTCCTTTGAGACATATCCTGTGTCTCAGTTTGAAGCCTACTCTCTACAGAAGAGGTGAAGGTCTGAGAGCATAGTGAACAGAGCATAGTGAACAGGGATAGCAAACAGGTCATTGGAGTTTTGCGGGAGTTTAGCGGGAAGTGTGCAGGGGAGCCTGGAAAACCCCCACCCCCAGTATGAAGATAGAAAGCCAGCAGGAATGGGGGCACTTCCCAGTGTATTGCACAGAGTGTCGCATGTATGACTATTTGCTACATGGGCAGAAGTCATTGGTGTGTGTTCGGTGCAAGGAGCTTCTGGCTCTCAGGGAACAAGTTCATTCCCTCGAGACCAAGGTCGTGGATCTGGAGAAGCTCAGAGAGACAGAGAGGCATGCAGACAAGACCTTCAGGGATGTGGTAGAGGCATCCCACTCCAGGGGGATGATAGCTCCTCTGCTCTTGGGGAGAATGAAGGTCTCAGGGAAAGAGGACATCGGTCTGAGGAAGAGGGAAATACTCCATTAGATGGGACCCCTTCCAGGAAAGATGAGCCCATATCCTCTTGCAAAGGGGATACTCCTCCAGGAGGTGAGAGCCTCCTTGTAGTGGGTGATTTGATCATTAGAGGTATAGAGAGATGGGTTTATGACCTGCTTGTTGACTGCACAGTGGCTTGCCTGCCTGGTGCAAAGGTTGTGGACATCACACAGCATCTAGATAGGCTGTTAGGTAGTGCTGGGGAGGAGACAGCTGTCATGGTGCACGTCGGCACCAATGATGTGGGGAAATGTAGTCAGGAGGTCCCGGAAGCCAAATTTAGGCTGATAGATAGCGTATTGAAGTCCAGGACCCCCAAGGTAGCATTCTCAGAAATGCTACCTGTTCCACGCTCAGCTACAGTGAGACAGGCGGAGCTGAGGGGTTTCAATGTGTGGATGAGACATTGGTGCCAGTCCAGCCGGGCTGTTCTTGTGCTCTTATATGAAGGCACTCTAAAAAAATTCTGGGCTTCCAAATTCCCACTAAGCGTGTTTGGCAGAAAGAAATAGAGCAAGTCGGACATATTTCATTCATCAGCTAACCAAACAGCAACATATTACTACCATCATCATCAAAGTCCCCAAAGGTTTATGAAGGCAAATGTATCATTTTCCTAAAAGTGGAAGATTGGATCTAATGGCTCTTCCTGCAAAGAGAGTTCCACAAGGAAAAAGCCATGAACGAGAAAGGTCTGTTCCTAGAAGCTGCTAGTCTAGCTTCTAGTGGTATCGGGAAGAGCATATCTCCAGGGACTAGTTCAGCTGATACTCTGTTTGGCCCTCATCAATGCATGGGGGGTGGGGGGAGCATGGGCAAGCACATTTCTCCCACACCCCATTCTGGTGTGTCATTACCGATTAGGCCAGAGAGAGAGTCATCCAAACTGCCCCTCTACATGCACTCCAAATACTGCTTTACAGTAGAATTCGAACCATGTGTAGTGGGTGGCTCCACTTGATTAGATGATAGATGGAGGAATGTGTGCCCATACTCCTCCCCTAAGCATTTGTGAGGGACAGTCATATTATTGCCTGAACCAGCTCCAGCTGATTTCAGATTCTGGGGAACTTCATATTCAACTAGACACTCTCATTAGAGATAGTCTGGAACCATTGATAATAACTGGAACCGGAAGAGCTCCATGAATATACTTGGAGCACTTTTATAGGGCTGCCGAAACTCCCTCCCATTTCACCATTAGTGGCTGCCACCTTTCCCCCCAAAGTCCCCTTGGAACAACACTATGCCCTCATGTAGCATAATTCCTGGGGCATTCTGGAGGAAAATTCATAGCAGCTGAGAAGAGCTCCGTATCACTGCTGCTGTTGCCAGAAGAGAGGTGGCAGGGGTCGGGTGCAGGGAGAGAGGATAGTGGCCTGCCACCAACCAACCAATGCAAACTTGCCCCTAACATTTTCAGAATTTCCTTACTCCCCTGAAATCATCCCTGTTTTGTTCCCCCAATTTTGTTTGCCATGCCAAATTCAAGTGCAAAAATTCTCAACATATTTTTTCCAGCTCACCCCTAGTTTTTATGCACCACTCCTCATGTCCTTCCTTGTTAAAGGACATATATTAATAATTTAGGGATCTAGCTTTTCCCTCTGATGAGAGAGGGTTGGTTCTGATATAATCTGGTGCTATTAAAAATGCAGATGGCCATTGTGCTTTTGCTTTTCCGATCACAGCATTACTCCAATGAATTGTTTACATTCGGCTCTCCTTTCTTCTACTGTTTTTTTTTTTTAATTTAAAAAATGTGGTACAGTGAAATGAACTGGATATTCAAAGCACCCCATGTTGCCTTGACATGGTATCTTCCCCATGTCCCCCTCATATCCTGTGGGATAAGGAACAGCTATTTGAGAAGACAGGGATGTCTGCTTTCTATTCTTGTTGCAGAACATGAGATCTTGTTTTCGATGGTCCACTTAAATGAAGATGTTTTATTTACACTTGTCCAGATGCTCTAATTATTTTTTAAACAGAATGCCCCCCACTGAGATCTGGCCGCAATGTGAAGATACCTGCTTGCTCATGTTGATATTGCTTTGTCGAGCTCTGGGAGAGTTACAGGGTAATTATGCCATCGAAAGAAGGCCTCCAGGTTTCCCAATCAGCTGTAGCATAGTCTTTGTTCTGGTCTTTCCAGGGGAAGCAGGCAGACTGCCATGGAAAGAAGAAAAGGTGTTTCATCGTTTGGCGTGCAGGAAGTCTAAGTCTCTGCCAAGGCTCTGTGGAAGCCAAAGAACCAACAAGCAGCAACATCTGGAAGTTTTAAAGGTGGGGGGTGGTATTACTAGGCTGGTGACCTGGCCCTGAATATACTGCAGAAACCAGATGGCACAGAGAAAGACAGCAAGAAAGAAGCCAACATGAACCCCCTTTTTATTGTGATTCCCAAGTTCTTTCTGTATTTGTAATGCAATACAGTTCGACAACTTGCCTGATAGATGTGGGACAGGAAGGAATTCAAGCCAAGGGATGGTGGGAATAATTTATATTAGTTGTCAGGGGAAGCCTCCCTGAGGCAAAGTGAGGCAGCAGATGATTGGGGCACCAGCAAAGCTGAAAGATTCCCTTCCTCCCCTCCCCCGACCCCACTTTGAAAAGGAAGGGAAAGGAGAGTGCGTGTAAGGAGATGGGAGTCTGGAGCCACCATTCTCAGTTTTTGTAGGTGTGTGTGCCAAACAAATCCAATTTCCCTGCTAACTGGGCAAAGAGGCACCTTTTAACATGGTGATTCTCTTTTATTTAGCAGGGGGACAGTAACTGGCCGTGTCCACCCCCAGCACAGTACCTCCAGTGACTGTTGCTGGTGTCTATCTTACATTTCGTTTTAGAGTGTGAGCCCTTTGGGGACAGGGATCCATCTTATTTATTTATTATTCTCTGTGTAAACCGCCCTGAGCCATTCTTGGAAGTGCAGTATAGAAATCAATCAATCAATCAAATAAATAAATAAATAATTTGGATCAGACCTGTACTTTGGAGGGATCCAAGCCTGATGCTGACTGATTTGGGTGGAGAGATGCAAGAAATATGGTGTTTAAAACCACTCCTCATTTTGGACTCTACCCAATCACTAACTAAAGTTGTGAAATCACTAACTAAAGATGTAAAATGGGGGGCCCCTGATATTTCCTTTTGGGGGGAGAGATGGAAATTTTGGGGAAATTGAAATATCTGCAATACTTTGAGGCTCTTCTCATGATCAGTGAGAAGAGCCTGGGGTGGGGAGGCTTAGCCCGCTCTCCCCGCACACAAGCAGCAGTCTGTTCCGGGCAGCTGAAGTGGCCACCCACACAACTGCCAGCTCCATTACAGAGGGTTGGGGGTTGGGAGGATCAGGGGCCGTGTGGCCCCCGGAAGCTCCAGCATGCCCTGCATGAGTGCGCAGGGCATGCTGGAGAGACCCCTGAGCCGGAAGGCTGCATTTCAGCCTCCCGGTCGGGGGTTTACTTGTGAGTTGCCGCAGCGTGGAGCCGCGCCATGGCAACTCACAACCAGAAAGCCCGGGTTAGTGGAGTGCTTGCTCTGCTAACCTGGGCTTAGGGCAGGGGTACTTAAGCGGGTGACCCTCTAAAGAACCACCGGGCTCGCAGCCAAGCCCAGTGGGTCTCACGATGATAGAAAATCAGGCTAGCCTTCGCTAGCCTGATTTTCTACCATCATGTGAATAGTCTCTTTTTTTTCTTAGCATCGTTTATAGGTCTAAAGTAACATTGTTTCTTTGGGAGCATTTATTATGTATAACCTGCTTTGCTCATAACATTGATCATGTTTGGTATATTACATTTAGAAGTACTGTACAGCTGTACCTCATTATCCACTGGGGTTCCGTCCCCACATATTACCCCAGGTAATGAAACCGCGGATAATGAGGCATTGAATATGGGTCTGTGGAGGTTTGGTTCCTAGACTTTTTTAAAAAGCCAAATAGGTGGTTTCAAACCACAAAAATGGGCCAAATTAAGTGCCCTACGATGCTCTGCGGGCATTCTGGAGTCCAAGGATGCCCCCCTCCCCAAGTCTCAGAGTCCCAGGAATTCTGTAAAAAAATGTGGAGCAGTTTTTTTGGGGGGGGGGATGTTAAACAAATGAGCCATAAAATGGGCCCTGTGCTTAAAATGGCAGCTGGAAATGACCTCCAAGGGAATTTCTGGCTGCCCCCAACCTGCGAATATGCAGAATTAACCCCGTATTTGCTGGGGGGGGGCTTGTGTACGCCAAGGTCAGATGTTAATTACCCAACCATGGATACACAAAACCATGGATTTTGGGTCTGTGTTTAGGGAGGTCCACACCTATATCGGGCAGCAGTGATAAAGGAAGATGCTGAAAGGCATCATCTCATACTGTGTGGGAGATGGGAATGGTAAACCTCTCCTGTATTCTGCCAGAGAAGAAAACCACATGGCTCTGTGGTCACCAGGAATCAACACCTACTCAACAGCACAACTTTACTGTACCTTTACCTGTATTGCTATCAGTATTTCTGCTTCTTCATTTTTATCATCTTAATGGCTTATGAAAACTGAATTGCCTGTATTGAGACGAGCCTCTTTACCTTTTCACATGTTACTTTATGTCTTGATCTGGTATATTTCCAAATGTAGACCAGTTTCTTTTACATGCCGAAGAAGATGGAGGAATCTGAAGCAATCAAGAAGATTGGGAGAATAAAAGCCAGAACACCTTTCCTTATATGAATATATCTGAACACCTCTTCTTAAACATTTTATTCATAATTCCAAAAGAAAATATTTCATGACCCATTTTTTAACTTCCATTTTTCAATTTTTTTGGGGGGGGGTTGGTCCTTCAGGAAAAAAAAGGGGGGGACAACTGTTTTTCCAAATTTTTATGGGTTTTTTTTCTCTGCCCTCTCATCTCTATCACTAACTCAGTGGGACGTAATTCTGAGTAAACATGTTTTAGATTAGGGTGTTAATTATGTGTAGCCTTGATAGCTAAAGAGCCATCTACCATCTACCCAATTCATATGGTTCCCTATCCCCAATGGGCTCACAATTTCAAAAGAATAAGTTAGATACCAACAGCAGTCAATGGAAGAATGCTGTGCTGGAATTTGAAAGGGCTTTCTCTCTGCTAGATATAAGGGAATTACCACTGTAAAAGGTGACTCTTTGCTCAGTTAGCAGGGGTACTATAGGAAAATACATAAAGGATTAATCTCAGCACTCAATGTTGGGTTGATTAAAAACTGCCCTACCTTAGAGAATTTTTTAAAGAGGACATTCACGAACCATGAGCGTGGGGTTTTTTTTTAAAAAAAAATTCATTGTTTTAGATCCCCACAGACTAAGGGAAATCTGTCTTTGGTGTGCCTAAGTGATACAAAAGTATACATTGCTGTATGCTCTGAAGGCATATACATTAGAAGCTCTGGGAGCAATTTTTACAATTCTGTTGTTTTATTGCTCCACCAAAGTTGCAGCACTCCACAGCCTGTTTAAGAACCTGACAGTATGAATGAAAAAATAGTGTAACTCCTGGAACAACTTTTCCTGACACTTGAAATGATTAGTTAAAAGAACGTTTGTGAGACAGATGCAGAATCTTCATCCCGAATGGCTAAGGCATCACTAGCTGTCTGACAGTTTCCCACTCCAGTGTAATGAGTTCTGGATATCTATTTTTAATAGGAAATGGGCCTTGGCACACACAATATATCTAGCAACAGGCAGACTTTTCAATAGCTACTCAATGTTTTCTTTTCAAGAACTCAACTTGTGTATGGAATAGTGATGGGTAAAATCCATCCATCTAGATTTTGAATGGGCTGACTTCATGAGCAGTTATTCACCATTATTTTGGACTGGATTACTGGACTTTGTAGAAATTACTGTGTATAAGTAATTTATCCATTTTTCAACTTTTTATTCCTTTTCATTTTCCCTTTTTCCTGTAACTCATGTACATGAGCACACTGGGTGCACTAAAACTTTTGTGATGAGAGCAGACACTCCATCAACAAATGCACAGTCCCATTGGCAGTGCAACAATCTGTTGGGTGGGCTTTGTATGTGAGAATATGCATCTCTTCCCCATCTGCATCCCATCTTTTATCGATGCAAATGTCTACTCATTCAGCCCCTTGCATAACTTTACATTTGTTGTTTCAATAAACACAGCCACTCACATTTATGGATTACTTGGAGAGAGAAAATGAATGCAAGTGAATTGATGTAAATAACACATGCATCAATTCCAAAATTAAAATCAGAAGATAGAGCAGAATGATGGGCAAAGCCAAACCACAGAAGAACAGCAAAATATATCAGCTGGCATCCTAAGAAAGTGGTAGTGTTGCACTGGTGCTGCAGACAGGATCATTAACTCAGCACCAGCATTGCACTTGGGGGTAGAATTTCAATGACCTTCACTTCCCATAGCAATCCTGTGTCTTCTGAAAATATGTCCCTGAGGAGTTTGCTGGTCAGTGACTGAATAAACCTATCTCTCTCTCTCCCTGAGGGTCACACAGCCCTCAGGGACATATTTTCAAGTGACATAGAAGATTTCTGAGCAGTGTAGGTTGTCACTATTCACCTTCCTCCATAAGCTTCGCTGTTTCGTTAGTCTGGAACTTGTCTGCAGCACCAATGGAGCACTGGCACGGTCTTAGGATGACAATAAGAAATCCTATAATGATCTCCCAGTAACTTCTTTTCCTCTGATTCGGAAGGGTTTTTTCCACAATTCTAATCCACTCAAAGTAATTATGGAGAATCTCTTCAGCTGGAGTGTAGTCTGGTCAGCCCTGGTGATGTTCTCAGCAATGAAGAGCTGGTTCCTCACATGTAGGGCGACAGATGTTGCTGATTCTGCTGGACCACACTTGGCATGATCTGCTTACTGTGATTTCTCAGCATATCCCCTCCAAGCATAACCCACACCATCACTCAGACACCAGAATCATAGAATTTTAGTGTTAGAAGATACCTTGGAGGACTTCTAGTTCAACCCCCTGCTCAATGCAGGAAATTGATTGTCAGGGAATCCCTGACTAAGGGCAGGACGCCGCAGGGAATGGGGTGCAGCCCAGTGCTTCCCCCACGCGGGTCTTACCTGGCCACTCTGACCCAACAGGGGAAGACAACTATGAAACTCCCACTCAAGAGGCTTTCAGCTGGCCCCATCAAGGAACAGAGGAATCACTGCCAGACGACGCCTTGATCTCGTGAGACTGGGGGAGGATCTCATGAGATCTCAGGCTGAGATCTCACGAGACTTGCCCTTAGTGTCAGGGACTCTATAAGGGAGGCCCAGCCTATGATGAGGGGCCAGTTCAAGAGGAGGGCTCACTCTGGCTCACTCTGGTAGGAGCCCTGGGATTCTGAAGGAGGCGTGAGGGAGCACCTCCAGGAAGGGGTTTGTGAGTGAAACAAGTCCCGGGAAAAGAGGAGACACGTTCCCTGTGGGCCATAAACTCTGAGGCTGTACTGGTCCAGAGGATGCGAGTGGACAAAAAGGGCCTGACACTGATCCAACATCCCTGATAGATGGCCACCCAGCCTCTGTATGAAAATGTCCAGCACAGAATAACTTACTACTGCATAAGTCAGACAGCTCCCCTGTTGAACTGCTCTTACAGTTAGGCAATTCTTCCTAATGCTTTCCTAAATCTACTTCCTTGACATTTCAACCCATTCATTTAGACCTGCCCTCAGGAGCCACAGAGAACAAGTCCGGTCTTTCATCAATGTGACAGCCCTTCAGATATTGAAGATGGCTATCATATCTTCAGTCTTCTGTGGGCTAAATGTACCCAACTTCTTCAACACAACTTGGTTTACAGACCATCATTGCTGCCCTCCTCTGAATCCACTCCAGTTTATCCATGTAAGGCTGCAAATTTCCCTCAACAGGAGTCCAGTTCGTAAGCCACTTGGCATGCCCTTTGAGGCTACAAAACGGCTATGTGTTTTTAAATAGCTATGCAAAGCCATTTATTTCCAATTGTTAGCTGAACATTCTTGAAAATAATTCATGTTCCTTGAACCCATTCTTATCCAGGCTGTGTGCTAGAAGCTGAGTATGAGACTTTGCACAGTCCATATAGATCTCAGCAAGTGAACCAGTTGCTTTCACTACTACATAATGACAATTATATATTTCATTTTGTTCCTGTACTCGCTGCACAATCTTTAAATGGGAACATTGATCCAGGATCTTATTTCCTTCCCCTTGCTGTTTTTGCTTTATTTGGACTCAAGTGCTTTCAGCCGATACTTTGTCAGGCCCAGCAGTGTGGCAAATTATATCTTCCAGTGTGAGCAAATCATGACCCAGAATTTCTGGATGAATAAGATTTTTTTAATAATTCCCATGATCATTATGTTGGTTTGTCATCCCCATTCCAAGGGTAACTGCCGCTGCAGGTATCACTGTATCTCCCATGAGATGCAAGTGAGAGGTTTAAAAGCCAGAAAACAAAGTCCTAGCACATATCTCCTGTTGCAGAAACGTATATTATTTAGATGGATGGGGACGGAGGAAAGCATACTAAAGAGATCTTTAGTTCTTAAGCTGTTTTTCTCCTGTATATATTTCACATCTGAAGAGAATACCACAATTCCTGCTCCATACCTTCTACTGAAATTGAGAAAATGAAACACTGTAGATATTGCCCCAAATTCTGAGCAAGAGGAAACCTGATACAAGAAGGGCGGGGGGAGGAGACCCTGGATCCCAAATCCCAACAATAGTCCTCCAGATCCCCCAGACACAAGCAGTCAGAGCTGATCTGCCTCACAGAGGAGTTCTGGAACACTGGGGACCCAGTGAGGCTCTTGTCAGACCCTCAGAACCTCTTTCATCACCTCCTCTATAGCAGAGCAGGCCTGAAGATCCAGGGAGGGGCAAGGCTCTTGCTACCTCATAAAAGCCTAAGGTGGCATTAGCCTTCTGATGGTTTGACAATCCCTCTGAGAGCCTGTGCTGCCTCACAGACTCTCCTGTGAGAGGCATTCACATTCCAATGACATTCGGGTTGGACCAATTCCTGCAGACCCCTTGCAGATAGGATCTTTGCATGAGGGGGTATAGGAATTGGTCTCATCAGGTTCATATGTGCTTCCCAATGATGTTACATAAGAACATAAGAATAGCCCTGATGGATCAGGCCCAAGACCCATCTAATCCAGCATTTCACAAAGTGGTCCACCAGATGCCGCTGGGAGACTACAGGCAGAAGCTGAGAGCATGCCCTCTCTCCTGCTGTTGCTCCCCTGCAACTGGTACTCAGAGGCATCCTGCTTTTGAGGCTGGAGGTGGCCTATAGCCCTCCGTCTAGTAGCCACAGGCAGGAGTTGAGGGCATGCCATGAAAATTGAAATTGAAATCCCATGAAATTGATTGCTGGGAAATCTAGGACCAACAAACGGAAGTACTTTTTCACACAATGCATAATCCACTTTTGGAATTCTCTGCCACAAGATGTGGTGATAGCCAACAACCTGGATGGCTTTAAGAAGGGTTTGGATAACTTCATGAAGGAGAGGTCTGTCAACGGCTACTAGTTGGAGGGCTGTGGGCCACCTCCAGCTTCAAAGGCAGGATGCCTCTGAGTACTAGTTGCAGGGGAGTAATAGCAGGAGAGAGGTCTCTGAGTACCAGTTCTCTAACACTGAGCCAAGGCCCCATCCCGTAAGGGGGATATCTTACAGCAGTGAGCACTCACATGTAGTCACCCCTCTATATGCAAATGAGGGCAGACTCTGCTTAGCAAAGGAGACAATTCATACTCCCTACCATAAGACCAGCTCTCTTTCCCCAACAGAAGGAGGGCTTCCATGTTATATGGAACACTGGGGTCTGGGATGAACCCACCATGCAGACAAGCACCAAGTATCCAAAGGCTTGAGCACATAGCCAGCAAGTGCAGCGATACAGTACTGTGACTATCCAGTGTGCTGCCACCCTTCCTCTCCCATAGTTCAGTGAAACTGGGGAGATAATGCTGGAATAGGGCAATAGATGTATGCACATCCACGATATCCCTGATCCAACATTTCATGCACGCAAGCACTTATGCTGTGCACCCATAGCCCTGTAAAAAAATGCAAAAATTTCATGATCACTGTCCGACAGGATCAAGGGAGTGGAGCAACTAATTCCAGCCCCACACACCCTCCCCAAGAGCTGCTCAGTGCAACTGCCACTTATTTCATGTACACAAGCTCCAACTGGAAGCAGTCAGTAATGTGCAATAATGGGCAGGTCTGCTGCACTCTGGTAGTGAGGATTTGGTGTTGTAAATGCACAAGAGTGCTGCAAAAATACTGGGGGTATGGAAAAATAACTGCAAGAAATGTTTAGAAACAGGTGTTGTTATTTGTGTACTTTTCAATAAAACAACTCCGGAATGAGGAAATGATCCAAGGGAATGCCAAGATGGTTCCATGTCACATAGTGGCTCACAATCTAAAAATAAACACAAGCAATAGCGACTGGAGGGAAACAATATTGGGTCAAATGGGGCCAAGTAATAGGTGCTTTGTGCCCCGTTAGCAACGGTAGATATTAGACCTGCTGAGGTTAAAATGGACCCCAATCAAACTGGCCAAATTTAGTCTGATTCAACCAATATCTAACTACCATTTGAGTCTGACTGAATCAGTCCTGACTACCTTTCCCCACATGATCCTCACCACTCTTCTTGGGTTCTGAAGTGCTAAACATGAGTGCTCCAGGAATTATAAGCATGAGGGGGAAATGCAGGCTGGGTCCTCCTGCATCCCACAATGCACTGTGCGAGGAGTGTGATGCATTGGGAGATTTTTCCCATCACTGGGTGCTCCTTCTGTCTAGCTTTATGGAAACTCAGACTGCCTCCTCCCTCACTTTCAGCGCGAGTTTCAAACCTGGACTACCCTGCTGAGGAGCACCGGGATCAGGACCAATCCCAGTGCTTCTCACAACCTGGGTAGGGCTGCACTAGCCTGGGTAGAACTGATCATGAGAATGACCTCTATGTCTCCTATGATTTGCCCTCCCAGTAAGGGCAGGGATTGGGGGGATATGGAGTGGAGTGGGAGTTTCAGTGGCTTTGCTGGGTCAAAGCTAGGGTTGCGTGTTTTGTATTTTTTCTGTTTCGATTTGTACCATATCCGAATCAACCCCATTTTGTATTTTGTCTGAAATTAAGCCTTCCAAATCACCTGCTTTGTTTTGTATCCAAATCAATCCAAATCCATTCTGAATTAATTCAGATTTTAAAATGGGCCACATGGTCAAAAGAGTGGGTGGGAGTTATAGTGCCCAATGAGTGGAAGCTACCACAAACATTTCAAAGGAATTGGGCAAACTGCTGATTTTTGGTGAATTTTTGAAGTTTGCGCATCTTTCAGATTTTCCCCATATGGTATGATGGAAGTTTCATGAAAAGTATAGCTTCACGTGTGTGGGGGGGGGAGGGGGGAGGGGGGGTGGCCCATAGTGGAATGCGGTTGGTGGAAGTGCCCGGTCAGTACAAGGAAGCTACCACAATTTTTTCAGAGGAATTTGGCAAAGGGCTGATTTTTAAAGAATTAATGAAGTTACGCATCTATCAGATTGTCCTCATAGGGTATAATGGAGGTTCCTGCAGTCCCATAACTCCACTTGAGGGGCACTGGGGTGGCCCAGAGCAAGTGACGGTGTAGTGCACATAGGGTGCCAACCACCCACATGGGTTGCCAACCCATGAAGTACAGGGTTTTGTTGTTCTAGAGGTGTTCTGAGAGTAGATTCTCTAGTAGCACATGAGAGTGGATTCATGGTTTTTCATCTAAAATCTCATTTGCTACCAGAGAATCTAAACTCAACACCTCAGAAACAGAAAAGCCCAGTACCCCAATGGGTTAGCAATCCAGGGGAGTGGTTGGCACCCTCTGTGCATTATACCACCACTCGCTTTGGGCCATCCCAGTGCCCCCCCCAGTGGAGTTATGGGGCTTCTGAAGCCTCCATTATTGTCTATGGGGAAAATTGCTAAAGACATGTAAACCTCAAACATTCCTAAGAAATCAGCCATTTGCCCTGTTTGGAATCTGGTTGCACCACCCTTGGGGCACTGCCACCCGACCCACTGTTTTGCCCCTGAAGCCCCACATAAACAAGTTGAAAGAGTGAAGAGAATGATGAACGACACTTAGTTTTTTGGCTCAGTTATTTGAGAATTTTGCAGCGGGTGTGAGCCTTTCCCTGTGACACTTGCACAGCAGCACAACCCATTTGTGGATTTAAGCAATCTTTCAATAAAAACACTCCCTCCCCATGGAACAGTGACCACAGGTCATTTGAGATAGCAAGATAGACCAATGAACTGCCTTGGTACTATGGAATAGCTTCAAATGTTCATTTAACTGAAGTGGAGTGAGCCGTAGCCCAAACAAATAAGCCTACTGTTCAGAATTGTTGATATTTATCATCACTGCTTTTAAGATAGTGGAAAACCATGGATCATGGTTACAAAAAAGAGAGAAGAGGGATTGGGGGATTCTAACTCCAGGAACTAAGATTCCTGGAGATGTCAATAGATTGACAGGGGTATTTCCCACCCCCCTCCTTTTGTCTCCTGTAGTCCCATGTGGATGACCTGTCCCTGCAATGCAAAAGTTGTGAACCCCTGGCTTAGACATCATGTCCCACCAAATTACATTGTGGCCTAAATTACATTAGACTGCTCAACTTGGGTAACAAAACTTAGACACCACTATAACTCATAAAAATCAGAAGAAAAACAAAATAGCTCTTCAAAAGACCCCTGAACAAGTCAAGAGATTCTTTCTAAACCTTTGGAAAGAAAAACCTGTGTAATTTCAAAACTTTCCTAACCAGCTTCTCAAAAAGCTTCTCCACACAATTTATACCATGGCTTTTAGCAAGAGCTTTGGAATTGCATTGCACTCCCAAAGATATATGGGTATTTCTGTCTCAAAATCCTGTCTTCCAAAACCATTTGCAAGGTCAGTTTGCATTTCAATCACACTGAATACAACACTAAACCATTCATGCTCAACAGCTTTTTGCATATCTTATCGTCTGCTAATCACTTAGTGCCTCAGCTAGGGTGGAGAGAGTCAGAGAAGTCAATTTGAATTGCAATGCTTTTCCGAAGAAAAAAAGCATTCTGTCCGAAACACAGTCATTTCGATTTGGAAACAAAAATCTCTGTTTTTTAATTCTTGATTTTGTCTTGGTTACAAAACCTCCGGAATTGCCATCTTCGGGCACAAATCATTTTGTACCCAAATCGAAATGCACAAGCCTAGTCAAAGCATCAGCCAAACTTAAAGTGCTCCCTTCAAATTGGGCTGAATCAATTGGGACTAGCCAGCCAAAACACCCAATCAAATCAGATTCAACTTAGAAGACAGGCTCCAAATCAAATTGGTCTTCTGTTGCAGAACACTAGGTGATACACTTGCCTTTTTGCACAGCCTCTTTATAATTTGACTTGGTATACATCCAAGATTATGTCTCCAGTCTTGCCTGCTCCTGAAATTTCCTCTTCCTTCACCTGTTCCTGCACCAGTTCAGAAATGGTGCTTTGCTGATATCTTCAAGTTCTAGTTTATCCACTGCCTAATATCAAAATAGAGAGAGTATTCAAGGCATACAAGTAGCCCTCATTATCTGCAGGGATTCCATTTTTGCCTACAACCGCAGATAATGAAACCGCAGATAACAAGACAATGAGGCGATTCTCACGATCAGGCTTAGCGCGCTCTCCCTGCAGATGATCAAGCCTACAATCCTGGGCAGACGGATTGGCCACCCACACAACTGCCAGATCTGTCACAGAGCCAGCAGGGGTTGTGGGGATCTTGGGTCGCGCGGCCCCTGGAAGTTCCAGGATGCCCAGCGAGAGTGCGTGGGGCATCCTGGAGAGACCCCCGAGCCCGGGAGGCTGCTTGCAGCCTCCTGGTCAGGGATCTAATCATGTGTTATCGTGTGCCACTGCAACACACGAGCTAAAAGAGGAGGCTAACGGAGCGCTCACACTCTGTTAACCTCATCTTAGGGGAAGGGTATTTAGAGCGGTTAGCTGTTGGGAGCTGCGTGGCTCCTGTTGCAGCACACAATTGCCCCAAAGCGGGCTAGACTCCCTTAGCCCGCTTTTGGGTGATCGTGAAAATTGCCTCCTTGAGTGAATGGGAGTTGGGGGTTAGGTTCCTGGAGGTCAAAAAAGGCTTTAAAAGGCTAAAAAGGCAGAAATAAAAGCAATACGGGAATGTACCATGCCCTCCAGGTCTCCAGCTGTCAGCAATGCCCCCCAAAACCCCAATTCCACCAATTTTCCAAGAAAAACATTTTTTAAAAGAAAGCCACAAAATGGCTCCATTCAGCAAAATAGTGGTTGGAAATTCCTTCTGAGGTCATTTCTGGCCACCTAGGAACCATGGGTAGGCAAATTTCAACTATTTTTAGATCCACAGAAAATGAGGCCAGGTGTATAAGGACCAACCACAGATATGTGAACGTGCAGGTGCCAGGATGGCAGACAATGAGGTCCTTGCTATAAATTATTGTGTCCCCCCCCTCAGTTTTTTGTTTGAGGGAATTTAAGGAGTTCAGTCAGACTTGAAATCTCAACTATGGTGAGTGTGTGTGTGTGTGTGTGTGTGTGTGTTGCCAGTGAATTCAAGATGAGTGGGCAGATTGTTTCCTGAATGGAACAACACATTGCTTCTTTCTTTGCCAAGGGAGGCAAAAGGATTTTAGGTTTTTAAAAAACTGACTTAGAGAAACGTGTTTATGAAAAACTCAATTATCCATCATTTTTATTCCCAATTTGGAGAACAAAACAGTGACAAGAAATATGCTTGTTTGCCTTCCCCAATGTCTTCACTTGCCAAAGGCCTGAATCTTGTTAGGCAATCTTTTCTTTCTCTTCTCACATCCCCCCATCTGACTTCAAAAATTAAAAGTGAAAAAAAATCTTCTAATTGTCTTTGGATTGCCTAATGATTGATCATCTTATACCTATTTCTGAAAGAGCTGGAAAAGTTATTTCTCTTGTGGACACATAACCGGTGCATAAGGATAACTCACGGGTACGTTCGTTGGTTTCACAAAAATCTGAAGAAATCTGAAGAAATAACCAAAGGGGGCTTAAATGTTGCAGAGTAATTTCTGAGCAGAGACAATGTCTATGGAAACATCCCAACATAAAAACCTCTAAATGGCCCCTATGTAACTCAATGAAGCAGAATGTTCACAGGCTCTGAGGACACTTAACAGACAACTAAGTGGGCAGAGCTAATGGAACTCACTGGTGAGAAGTGGGGAAGGATGCAGAGACACAGCTTTTGGGCGGTATATATGTTAAATAAAATAAATAAATAAAATAAGGAGGGCTTGAACAAAAATAGTGGGGATTTTTGCAGCTTGAAGAATATTCCCTTCAGACAATTACAACCCCTTTGGCCTCTGTTGGGGGAGAGTTGTCTAAAACTCTTTAGTATTCTCCCTAGCCATTCCATAGCTTTGTGTTTCTGAGGGGGAAACGGGTTGACAATTTTAAGCTCTTGATATGGAGTTACCCAACCCCCAATAACATAAAAGTAATTGTGTGTGTGCCTACTCTCCTGAGGAACAGAGTGGAAAGTTGTGCACTGAATTTGTTAATCTGCTGATCATTCCATGTTTGCATGCACACACAGAGTCACACAATAAACTGACAACATTCACCATCCCCACCCTTCAAAGACCAGGGATATACTGCAACATTTTGTTGTGGTCCATACATGTTTAAATATATATCAGAAGTATACATAGCTCCTTTTACTTTCTAAGCATGTTTACTCTGAATGAAGTTTCACTCAATTTGGTGGGTTTACTTCTTAGGAATGTTACTTCATTGGTTGACTGATAGAAATGTTGACCTGCACTCCTTAGAATGTAAGGAGTCTTCCTCATATATTCTGGGTTCCTAACATCCAAGGAAGCTTTGCCCCTTTCTTCTCCCTTTTTTTGAATTAAACCCTTCTCCTTCCCCTGCTGCTTGAGCTCCCCAGGGTCCCAGAAAAGAACATCTTTTCTTTTCAGTCAGTCTTCATTGTAATGATAGATTTTTAGCTTCTTCCATGTCTTTTGCTATGAGAATTCTTGCCTTTTGTTAATAAAAGCCTGCACTCTGATATCTAAAGGATGAACTCAATTGAAATAAAGGAGAAAAGATATATGCTGTGCCCTTCTTTTCTTCCCCTTTGCATTTCATATATTTCCAAGGCTGCAAGATTTTATCAGAGGATTAATCAACAAAAACTTTAGTTGATTAATCTGTAGAGATCTCTTCTAAGTCTAATTTGTGGACAAATCAGAATAAGTGAAACAGTACATTCAGGATCCACCTGGTTATTTTTGTAGCTTTTTGTTTGTTTGTTCTGGTGTGTTTAATTAGGGCTGAGTGGAAATTATTAACCTTGTTTCATGTACTTATTCAAGTCAAAAAGTGCCTCCCATATGAGACACTTGTTGCAAACACATTCATGTCATTTCAGTTCTGCTACTCTTTGTTCTTCCCCGGACAGCCCTTGGCTTCTTCTGCAAATACTACCAATTGATCCTATTTACTGTGTCCGCCCATGTGACTTTGGCAATGACATCACAACGTCGCATCTGACAGAGGATAACAGATGCTAATAAAGAAAATCAGATGGGTCGCCATGGCCAATCAGTTTAGTGTAGGCAACTGAGACAGAGGACTGAGAACTCTGAAAAAACTGCTGAGAAGAAGCAGCAGTGAGGGAAAGAAAAGCACTGAAACAATGCAAACATCCAGCATGGTGAACACTTCTGAAGTGACTATTGAAATTAGAGAAAATTGGGTAGAATCCTAACTATAATAAAGGATGGGAAATGAAATATTAATGATGGCCTTTCCTTCTAAATATGAATGGTAATTTGTTTATTAAATTATGTTATCTTACACTTCCATCAGGGTTTGAAAAAGGCACTTATGTTGAAGGGGTTTTTTTTTGTAAATTTATTTAAATTTAATCAATTAAAAGGCAGGTGATTAATCAACTAAAATTATTTAATCAGTGACAGCCATTATATAGCATGATCATATGTACTGATGTGCTGGCACATCAACATGTTGGTTCAGAAATAACTGATGTACTGTGCAGCAGACAAATATGTGGCCTTGTGAACGCACCACAACCTACTCCAGGAGGTTGTGCTAACTTAGCCATGTGGGTCAATCAAAGCTGTGGGGCCAGCAAGAGCCACAGTTGCCAGTGTGGCACATCAGAGGTACACATATTCATGTAGACAACTATGGACCCAAAACAAAATGTGGCAATATATCCCTGGTATTCATATGTTACCTGAGCCTGTGCCTGAGCATGGTGAAAGTTTTAGACACCTTGCCCTCTCAGAAGCAGGAGGGGTTGTGGCTGTCTTGAGGGAGTATTCTTCAAGCTGATACATTTCTCACTCTTTTTCTTCAAGAACTCCTTCCCTTCTCCTCACCACTGAGTTTCATTGGCTCTGCCCGCTTAGTTGTCTGTTAAGTGTCCTCAGAGTCTGTGAACATTCTGCTTCACTGAGTTACATAGGGGCAGTTTAGGGCTTTTTATGTTGGGATGTTTCCATAGACATTATCTCTGTTCTGTAATTACTCTGAAACATTTTAGGCCCCTTAACTGCCCTCTGAGTCCACAAACATTCTGCTCCATTGAGTTACACTTGGGGCATTTGGGGCTGTTGTTGGTTGTTGTTGTTGTTTTAACCCTTAGGACTTTTCTTAAGATTTGGGGGAAACCAACTTATCTGAGAGTGACCCTGAGTCTACCAGTATCTCCCTCTCACCTCCTGCAGGTGCTCCTGTTACACTTCCATAAGGATAATAACATTTCTAGCACTTTCAGAAATCATTAGAAGATTATACGAACATATGAAGCTGCCTTCTACAGCATCAGACTATTGGTACCTCTAGCTCAGTATTATTTACTCTGTTTCTCCAGAATTTCAGACATGGATCTTCCCCATGCTCAGTCCTACCTGGAGATGCCAGGGCTGGAACCTGGGACCTTCTGCATGCAAAGCAGATGCTCTACCTATGCTCTAACTATGGCACATTCCCAAAACAGCTACAGAAACAGGCATGGAAGAGATCATTCCAGGCAAAAAAGAAAAAGAAAAAATGATTGAGATGGCATATGTCCATGTGTTCCTTGTAGACCTTTATACAATCAAGGAAATGAGAGATGGTTATCCTGAGGCAATAAGCGCTTTCAATAAGGACAAAGAAGTCCAGGGTTGTTCAGCCATCTCTCCTTGAGCTCTGTTTTATACAATTCACAGCCAGGATACTTGTGTTTCCAAAAAAAACCCCACCAAAAACACACCACTTCACCCACTAGTTATCATTTATCCTGGGATGAAAGAGAAGTGATTGAATCAAGAGCACTTGAGGGTTGGTTTTTTATTTTATTTTTATTCTGATTCACCCATTCAACATCTTTTTTTTTTAAGCAACAGAGATTGAAGTGATTTAAGGAAGTATCCCAAGAAAACCGATCTTGCAAATAAGGCCATAGGTAGGCACATCAATTTCACAGAGAGTAAAAAGACTTCATGATCAAGTGTGTATTAAGGTATGTGAAAGAATGAGGCCTGAACCTCCTCTTTTTGTGTTACAGATTTCTATACTGCATATGTATTTGATTACTCTCTTTGTTCAGTGTTAAAAAGCTGTGCAGAGGCCAAAAGTTCACAGCTTCTGTTCTACTATTTGTTTTTGGAGGGGAAAGGGCATTACTGATTAACCTTTGGAGGGAAGAGAGAGTTTGATTTGATTTGATATGTTTTAAAATAATGGAGGGAACTTGATTTGTCCTGATTGGCTGGTTTAGAGAAATTTGGAGGGGTGGGGATAAAAGGAAGCTTGCCTGCAGCAGAGAATTGAACAGAGGGTGCTGAAGACAGCTCGAGCTGGAGTTGGAGTCTTGGAGAGCCTGAAGAGATGAGCTGAGAAGAGCTCCTGAAATTAGAGCTGGAAAATCACTGGGAGAGTTAAGCTGAAAACTCTGTTGAGACCTGAATCACCCTCAAAGATGTTGAAGGAACAGTCTGGAATTGAACCTCCATTGCTGGAAAAAATGATCAAAACCTGAAGCTGAGAAAGGCAAAAAGCCATGCTCACTGAAGAAATTGGTTTAAGAGCCAGTGAGGTGTAGTGGTTAGAATGCTGGACTAGGACCGGGGAGACCCGAGTTCAAATCCCCATTCAGCCATGATACTTGCTGGGTGACTCTGGTCCAGTCACTTCTCTCTCAGCCTAACCTACTTCACAGGGTTGTTGTGAAGAGAAACTTAAGTATGTATTACACTGCTCTGGGCTCCTTGGAGGAAGAGTGGGATATAAAATGTAAAATAATAATAATTAAAAAATAAGAAAAATCCTGGTAAGGACTATAGTTTAAGGCACAACATTAGGTGCAGGTTAGATTGTATGTCTTTTTCTCATTTTTCATTTGTTCCTTGTGCTCATATGGTTGCTGTTTAGTACTAAATTTTCCAAGAGAACTACCGTTTTCCATTGAACTATTTTAAAATAAAATTCCTCTCTTTGAATTTAATGCACAGTAGCCTCTGTCTGTTTTCCCCACCCCGAACTTAGAAGCTTTCCCACCCTACCTAGCTTTGTATGAAACAGAGGTTTTAAAGGCTGTTTCAGTAGACACAGCCAGAGAAAATATAAAAGTCTACTCACATTTTAGCATGCATTTAGTAACATATTTCTGTCCAAACACTGGGTGTGATAATGTTTTGCAGACTATGCATTTAAATGTGAATTTCCCCACAAATTTATGGAATGCACAGAATATGTAGAAATTGCCATCTCTGTTAATATAATGATGACTGCTAACAGAATGTATGTATAGGCACAGAGCTTCTTCAAACTCCCATTAAGGGTGAGCGGGCATTTTGGAATGCTGAGCGAGAGTGCCTATGTGGAAGGTTCTGAAAGGAGGTTCTTTGCCTCGTGTCAATAAACAGGGCACAGCCAAGAAAACTGGAAGTTTGTGGGCAGGAGGGTGAGAGAACAATTTGAAAGAATGAGGAGAGGGAAGGAGGGAGGGAGCAAGGAAAACCATGGAAAGTGGGTGACAGTGGGTGTTAACAATTACACAAGTCACAGGCTATATAAAGAAAAAAGGGACAGAACGTGCTAAGCACAAAACCAAAGAGAGAGCATCCTAAAAATGAAAAGAAATCTTACAAAAAGAAGTAAACAAGTGTGAAAGCAATTAAATATACTGAGCCCATTCTCACTACCAGCCTGACCGGGTTAGACAGGCCTAGTTGTGGTAGGGATGGTCATCTGGGGCCCCAGGATTGCTCCCGATCCCACCACTCCTCTCCAGGGTAGCCCTGATTGTCCACCTACATTTAAAGTGAAGTAGAAGTGTGTGCCTCCTACCCCACTCTCTTGTTGCTGGGTCACTGTCTTGCCAGCCGTTGCTGGCAGCCATCATGCTGGGGTTGGGGAAGGAATGGCCATACATCACAAAGCTTTCCCAATGCACCATGCTGCTGATGCTATGCATTGTGGGACGACTGGTAGCCTCGGCTTGCTTCCCCTCCAATCGCTGCTGGGATCACCACCTCGCTGCTTGTGTGAGTGTGTGGGAGGAGGGTTCTGATGGGCAACCAGTCATCTGGGGGAAGGTAGATAAGATCCTGCCTTCCCCCAGCCACCTCCTTGTAGTCATGTGAATGACCTCACAGGCTGACGTTCAGATTAGGACTTGAGTAATGTAGCTGTGCCTGACATCCAGACTAACGCTGAGCCATTAATGCAGAGCCTCTAATGCTCTCCCTCCTGCAAAAGAGGGGAGGGGTGTGATTTTCATGAGTTGCCTCTGAAGCCCACTGTGCCTCCTGAAAATATGTCTCTGAGGGCTGCTTCCACAAAAACCCTGTAGTTCTACTTTTTCAACTCAGCAGACACTTGATGCACATTAAAATGAGAATGCAATAAAGGCAATAGTATTTGAATACTTAAAAGAAATCTACAATGAAACACCAAGACTCATTAGACGAATATCCATTTGCTCCAGATTTTTCCAATTGTCTGTTTTTATGCCTTTCTTTAATGTCAACTTATCTTAGCAAGCTGATTTGTCCCTCTTTTTACAGCAAAAAACAAAAACAAAACGGGTATACATTTTAAAAATAAATTTAAGACAGTGGCTGACATGACAGGCAGCCCTCTATTGACAGTTGGGACCCATCAGGGCTGCTGTACAAAACTGTACAAGGGCAGTCCCAATGGTGTAGCAATGACACGGCTGTGGAATGACTTTAAACCATTTCTCTTTCCTCTGGAAACAATATAGAGGAGTGCTGCACTAGAAGCAGTTTAAATCGTTCATTCTGCAGTAGCCCTATTGCTGCACTGTCTGAGCTTCTCATATGTCTTGCTCATATATCAAAATTGTGCCAACGCAGTAGGGATGTGCGGAACCAGCTCAACATTCAAAGGTTCAACATCAAGCCGGTTCAGTTCGAAGGCTCGAGGTCAGACCGAACCACCCCCTGTTCACTCCGGCCTCGAGCTGAACCCACCCACCCCCCTCGTAACTGTTCAGGGGGGTTCACAGATTTAAATAATAATTTTATTTTATTTTTACCTTTAGCCCCTTTGGGGATTATGCAGAAGTAAATGTTTTAGTTCAATGGGATTCCTCTTAGGTAAGAGGGACAGTTCTCTCTCCCTGACCTGGACTGTTCCATTGTTGCTTGCTCGAAAGGGGAGAGGAGAACATAAGGGGGTGAGGGAAAGGACTGAACTGGATGGCTCTCTCTCCTGTCTCCTTAAGAAGCCTAACAAAATAGACAGAAGAAGATGGGGAAAGGTTAACAGCTTTGCAGATAATAAGGAGGGGGCCTCGTATGCCATATTCACCATTTCTCCTTCCCTCTCCTCCTTGCTGCACTTCATAGAGGAAGCAGCCCTGGTCTCATGGGAGATCTGCTCCAGCACCGTGTGAAAACCCTTTTGATTTACCCACATCTACTGGTGCAACAGTGTGTATTCCTTCTCTTCTCCCCTCTTTCCCCTTCTGCTCTCCTCCCTCTTTCTCCTCCCCTCTTATCTTTCCTTCCTTTTCTCATTTCCCATCAGCTCATGCAGCACGCAAAGACTGGCATGCAGAGGAAAGGTTGGGCTCAGGGGTCAGGGGGAGGGATGTGGGGTGAATTGGGAAAGATGTTTCTGAAATAATGTCAGAAAACGTTAAATAAAAAATAATTATAACAAAGCTAGGAGCAGAGTGAGGAAAGGGTTAAGCTGTTATCTGCCTGAGGAAGCTAGTAGAGCATGAAGAACATGACCCCGTTGAGGTTGTGGCCAATCACAGCCACTTTGCTTTGTTGTGAATGGGTGCATGTGTGAAAAGAAGTCCCCAACAGACAGAGGCAGGATCACCAGGTTAAGTCTAGCTTTCCTCAGTATAGGTGGGAAGAGAGGGGTCCAATCTTTTTTCCACAGGGGAGGGAGAGAGGGGGCCCCAAGTCCCTTCCTCCAGTTTGTTTTACTTGTTTTACTCAAGGGAGATTAAAAGAAGACACACACCCCCCAAGGGTGTGCAGGGATCTTTGTGACAAACCATTTTTCTGGATGTTTCACTTGAGTCTGTCAAACCATCCAGACTGGAACCTATGTGCAGCAGTGCTACAAGTGGATTCCCCCTAGGGATATTCTGCTTGCTGGTTGTAGGCTTCTTTCCAATGTTTGGGTATGGGTTTGTACAACAGTCCCTGCTGAAGAGAGTCTTGATTACTGCCCTTTCAAATCCAGGGAGCCTGCACTAATTCCATCAAGCCTCCCCTACTCTTTAAACTAGGGGGTGTTGTATCCAGATTAATTCTCCTGACCAAAAGTGGCACTCACCTGGCATTGCCAGGTGCTGCCTTCCTGGCCAGGTAACAGGTCCCATTACCACCCGCGGCAATTACTATGCATGAGATCTTCCTTAGACTCTGGTAGAAGCTGTGCAGCTATGTCACAGCATGAACTCAAATGAACCGTCCCTTATCTCATCCACCCACCCACCCACCCACCACCCTCACTTTCCCATTTCTCAGTGAGCCTTCTGTGTTTCTCCCCCACGGTACCTTTCCCATCTGGAAGATCCCCTTGCCATCCTGGGGTATCACTAATTGTGCATATGCATAGCTGTGTAGCTTAGGAATTCCATGAAAGCCACCGCTATAAGAAGTGGCAGGAAAGAGTTAATATATCTTGCCTCTGCCAAAGGCAGGGGATCAATGCCAATGCCGAGAAGACATGATCGCGCAGAGCACGCCCCCTTTCATACTGTCGCCAATAGTTGCTGAGTGACTGACCCAATGCCCATAGTCTGGCAATGCAACCAGAATGGAGATTGCTGGGATGGAGCCTGGGCATACAGAGGGAGGGGTTATGCTGGCCAGCAGCTGGAGGGAACAAAACTAGAGTTGCTCAGTCATCTGCATCACGATTATTGGGTTAAGACCTTAACCACAGATTTGTTTAACTGAGATTGGGTGCTACGTCTGAATGGGGTCATAGTAACTTTGTGTGTCTCCATCTCATGTTTTGATCATGTTTTTGGAATCTGATTCAAGTGTCCTGCTCGCCTGCCTTCCACACCAGCAAACACTTCATACAGAAGAATCAGATTCTGCCTGATGGAATTATCACACATATTTCACACCTCTAAAAGCTCTGACCCTTATTACTTACTCCCCGGTGCCCAAGTAGCAGTTAAATTCCTCACTGCTGAATATTTGGGATTTTATTTTATTTTATTAAAGCAACAACGTGAAATACTTTTACCTTCCACTGAGTTTCTCTGGCAAACCAGCAGAGCAAAATCTGAGAGCTATTTAAATTGACAGTGCATGATGATAAGGAATCACCTTATGCCAGACACTTGTGTCCATGACTGGGGGAAAATGTACCATTTTTTATTTGACCTCATGCACTTTCTTCCTGATATGCTGAAATCCTTGGCCAGTTTGCTCACTGCTCTCTTTCCGCCTCCTGTGCATAGCCTCCTGTGCACAATTTATATTATTTAAAATGTTTTGTAAACTTCCTTGAGATTATTTTAATGAAAGGCGGTATAAAAATTTAACAATAAATAAATAAGTGCAATTTATTTATTTATTTATTTATTTATTTATTTATTTATTTATTTATTTATTCGATTTAGATATCACCCTTCCAAAAATAGCTCAGGGTGATTTATATTAAAATAAAACCAATTAAAACCAATTAAGAGTTAAAAACAAAAACTATAAAAATAACATAAAACCCATTAAAAATTAAAACATTTAAAGCAGTTCAAAAACCCTGGAGGACCAGTCCGAACAGTTACAACAGTTTAAAAACCCTGGAAGGCCAGGCCAAACAGAAAGGTTTTAAGGGCTCTCCTGAAAACCAAGAATGAATTCAAATTATGGATTTCTTCTGGGAGTGCATTCCACAGACCAGGAGCAGCTACAGAGAAGGCTGCTCTGAGTCGCCAACAGACCAACTGGTGGTACCTGGAGACGGACCTTCTCAGATGACCTTAACGTGTGGTAGGGATCATGCAGAAGAAGGCGCTCTCTAAGATAACTCAGACCTAAGCTGTTCAGGGCTTTAAAGGTAATAACCAGCACTTTGTATTTTGCCTGGAAACGTATCAGCAGCCAGGGTAACTGTTTCAAAACAGGCATAATATAATCTCTCTGGGTTGCCCCAGAGACCAATCTGGCTGCTGCATTTTGAACTAACTGAAGTTTCCGAACTACATACAAAGGCAACCCCATGTAGAGTGCACTGCAGTAGTCAAGCATGGAGGTTACCAGCTGATGCACCACTGTTTTGAGGTCATCCTCCTCAAGGAATGGGCGCAGCTGTCAAATCAGCCAAAGCTGATAGAAAGCACTCCTGGCCATGGCCTCCACCTGAGATACCAGAGTGAGGCCTGGGTCCAGGAGTACTACCAAGCTGCACACCTGTTCCTTCCAAGGCAGTGTGATCCCATCCAGCACAGGAAGATCTAACTCATTCCTCAGATTCTGAGCCCCTACAATGAGTGCCTCTGTCCTGCTTAGATTCAGTTTCAGTTTGTTATCTCTCATCCAGTCCCATTACTGTCTGTAGGCAGGCATTGAGAGAATTAGTGCCATTTCCTGATGATGAAGGTGAAAAGGAGAAGTAGATTTGGGTGTCATCAGCATACTGATAACACCCAGCAGCAAATCTCCTGATGATCTCACCCAGCGGTTTCATGTAGATATTAAAAAGCATTGGTGACAGAATGGAGCCCTGGGGGACTCCATATAACAGCTCCTGTTTTGCGGAGCAGCTTTCACCAAGCTCCACCATCTGGAGTCTACCCGAGAGATGGAGCGGAACCACTGCAAAATAGTGCCCCCTATCCCCAACTCCCCCAGACAATCCAAAAGGATACCATTGTCGATGGTACTGAATGCCGCTGAGACATCCAAAAGAACAGAGTCACACTGCCTTTGTTGATTCCCCAGTAAAGGTCATCCATCAGGCCAACCAAGGCTGTCTCAACCCCATAGCCAGCTCTAAAGCTAGTTTGAAATGGCTCTAGATAATCAGTTTCCTCCCAAACTGCCTGGAGCTGGTTGGCCTCCACCCTCTCAATCACCTTGCCCAACCAAGGGAGATTGGAGATTGGCCTATAATTATCCATTGCTTAAGAGGTCCAGAGAAGGCTTCTTAAGAAGCAGTCTAACCATTGCCTCCTTTAAGGAGGCACCCTACCCTCCCTCAGCAATGCATTTATGATATTGACTAGGCCATCTCCAACAATCTCCCTGCTAGATAGAAGCAGCCAAATCTAGTAAGGATCCAGAGAACTTGTGGTAGGCCACACCGCCCCAAGCAACTTGTCCACATCCTCAGGAGTCACAGATTGAAACATATTCGACCTAATACTGCAAGACAGATTGCTGGACACTTCCTTCATAGACGCTGCAAAAAATAGTGGAGTCCAAGTCATCCGAAATACAGGAGATTTTTGTCTGCAAATAACACATTAAAAGCGTCACAGAAGAATGTCTCCAGTGACTGATTTAAAGCAGAAGGCGCAGAAATGAAACTCCTCACAACCCAGGAGAATGGCAAATGGTGGACCATTTGCTTCACTGAACACCAAACCATATGTTCACTGGAGTTTCTTTTTCTATTCTGTGAGAATGCTGTTCTATTAAGATCAGAAAGCTAATTCATGTTCAGAAATCCTGTCCACTTCCCTTTGGTTTCTTTTCTACTTGACACATTACATTTTTTCAGGTCTGCAGCTAAGATTGTTTACCCACAGTCCACTCCCCACTGCTGGGAATCTACAGGGAAGACCCAGGTAGTTTGTGGGAAAGTGTTGCTGCACTGGATTTAATTTGCTTCCTGGTGAGTCAAAATAAATTTACTGAAAATAACTATCCTGAATATTTTGTCTCTATTTTCTTACTAGAGCTTATGGAAATATTTTATATAAATGGGATGAGGGTTCCTAGGCAATACTTCAGGATCTGTGGAGTATATAGGTGCAAACAAAGATAAAAACCCCTGATCTAAAGTGTTATTATGACAAACACATGGTATATGATACAAAGAAACAGGGAGCCATGCTGTCTGGAACTGCCTTTTGTATGTACACTGGTAAACTCAGATTTTTCCCTCTGTAGGAAACTAACTACATGTTTTCAAGCCCTGCTTCAGATCAGTAAGAGTTGGAAACTTCATTTTTTAATGAAAGTTTATTTTTTCTTAGAAAGGAGATGTATGTAATATAAACTACCTCTGCGGTACCACTTAGGGTAGGGGGGCAGTTCCCGCAGAACTCGGGCTTCAGGCCATACGTGGCCCGGCTGAATGTTAAATGCTTTCCGACTTCCACAGACTAAAAATAGCATCCTGTACAAGGACCAGCCCCAGGTATGCAGTTAGCACCTGTTGGCCCCCTCCTATTTGGGTGGATGTAATGTTTCCTAGTTGGTGGGGTGGCACAAAGGAGGCAACAACCCTGCATTTCTCTTGGCCAAGAGGATCACTCAGTTGATCCTCTCATTTTACAATGGACTTTCTCCTGTGAAGGCCTCTGCACCATTGCAGGGACCTAAGAGGGAAAGCTCCTACTTGCACATGGGGTGGGACAGAGGACAGAGGAGAATGGAGTGGCCCTTTCAGCTGAGAAGCCTATTAGTCCTCTGGATCTATAGTTACTTTGGATCCACACAACATCATTTCAACTAATCCTCTTATCTATTGCATCCAGATCCCACTACTGGACAACGAGGTAGAAAATCAGGTACAGTAGTTACTGGGCAGAATCCAATGAACCACAGATGAAAGTTCACTTCAAGTAGCTTCTGTCTCTTCCCAGGGCTCCATAGCCTCTCCCACTGATTCTGGTGAACCTTCCTTCCCCAACTGCCAGGGACCATCTTGCTCTGAGGAGAGAAGAGATGATGCAGTCTGGAAAGTTGCCATCACCTGGGTCCCAGGTTCCAGATCAGATGGCCCCTCCCTCCCCAACTGCTTACCTAAGAACCATCTACCTAAGGAGAGGGGAGAAGAAAGAGCTCAGCATGTACAGATTTAAACAGCTTGTTTGATGTAGTTTATTTTAATTGATTTTTATGTTTATATCCCACTGTTACTCCAATTAGCCCAGAGACCCGGTGTACATTTTTATATTTATCTTCATGACAACCCTGTGAGGTAGGTAGGTTGAGAGATAAGTGACTGCCCCAGATTCACCCAATGAGTTACATGGACTCTGGTCTCTCTGGTCCTTGTCCAACACTCTAACCACTACACTACAAAGATTTAAAGAAAACTGCTTTGGAAGGCTCACCTGAAAAGTGGTATATACATGCTAAAAATAAATCTCACACCCACACACAAACAAACCACAAAGGGCTGAAGTTAGAATGCTGGTCCAGAGAGTCCTGGTGAACAAGAGCAATTGCTTGAATGCAAGAGATTTCTTGGATCCCACACAATATTTATTTGTTTGTTTGTTTGTTTGTTTTATTCATTCAAATATACAAGTAATAGAAAGGTAATCTTCTCATGTAGACATAAGTACTACCTGGAACTCTAGGGCTTCATATGCCAAAGCAGCACATACCTTCTGGAGATTATAGCACACCACAACCTTCCAGGGCTGGCTTAAAGATGGACATCTGAGAAAAAATATATTGTAAGTTGCTAAAGTAAGGATTCCATGTAGACTTGGCTTCATCTTGGGCCTCAAGAAAGCTATGCAAGTGCCCAGAGTCAACCCCAACCTCCTGAGTCATTTGGCATCATCTCGTCCAGACAGACAGATGTTGTGTCTTATTAAATTTTGAAGCAAAAGAAACATGTGTAATTTCATTATCTTCCCTGAGTAGGTGCCGATAATCTCATTCCCTCAAATGAAAGGCTGAAGTTGTGAGGATAAAAGAAAAAATATGTGCGACTGAGGGCACTGCTGAAGTGAGAGATATTAATTATCCTGCCTCGGCGGATGTTTGTCACTTTCTTTGACTCACTTAATGAGGTGATAAGGATTTGTACAGGATTCTTTCCAGAGACATACATGATAATTCATACAGTAGAGATGTCTGCTAAAAACAGATCAATTCTGATTAACAAAATTTAGAAGCTGGAAAAGAATAAAAGCAGTTTTGGTACACCTCTTCCCTTCCCTTGATTGGATCTTCTTAACCTTGTCCTTCACCTTAACTAAGAAAAGGAAAAGAAGAAGAAGAAAGTTGAGATAATTTGATTCAGGGTGAAACCAAAGGAGCAGTTGCTGCCTGAATAGTAAAACATCAGGTCTTCAGCTCAGGAAACTTGAAATCTGACTTGTATAGATTGAGCAGAACTGGTGTACAGGGGATGTCCGTCTTCACAGTAGGGGAGTGCACAAAACCAGATTTGCTGCTTCGGCTTGAAACCGCAGAGACTTGAACCAAGCCAGAGAAGGCCCAAACTGGGCCACTGCCAGCCCGGGCTACTCAGAGGGAGGCCAGTGGGGGTGGGAACTGCCACCCCAACCGCCATCCCTGCCGCCCCCACCCTCCCTGCTGCCACTGCTGCCACCAAAGCTGCAGTTCATATTTGTAAGTAAATATTTTATCCCCTTCCACTTCCACTATACTTAGGAAAGTCCCCCTGTCTCTGCTTGTACTGGTAAAGGGGCATCTAGTTTACC
This sequence comes from Hemicordylus capensis, assembly GCF_027244095.1. Lineage (NCBI taxonomy): Eukaryota > Metazoa > Chordata > Lepidosauria > Squamata > Cordylidae > Hemicordylus > Hemicordylus capensis. The sequence goes on along the minus strand of NC_069660.1, from coordinate 17,436,528 downwards.
AGTATAGTTCTGAGTCAGCTTGGTTTGAACCAGGCCCAGCTTGGTTTGAATTCAAACTGGCCAAGGCCAGTCCAGTTCAACCCTGAACCCGTCAAGCCGAGCTGGATTGAACCGAGCCAGGTCGCACAACTCTACTTCACAGCACACAATGAGGTGGACATCCAAAGTCAAGCAGAGGTAGCATGTTATTCTGAATCTAAAGCATGATAAAAATGAAAGTTTGAACCTGTTTGAAGTATCCAAAGGAGAGACGGCTCTTCTATTAATTGTGACAGTGTTCACTGGTAACATCTATGTTAAAAGAAATTAAAGCTATTACTGGGGTTTGGGGGCAGATTAAGTTGCAATTGAAGCTGAGTCAGCTATTTTCCAGTTTTGTTTTTTGGATAGAAATGATTAAATTCAGTGGGTAGATAATTTCCCCTAAATAACACTTGTGAATATTCACATTTCTTCCCATTCCATTTAGCTTTCTCCTAACTGCTTTGGCTATGGCACTTCCCCACCCCCTTCTATGATGGCAGCATCTTTCTTCTTCCTGGATAGTTATATGGTAATTTCACCCTATCAGGGAGCACTCAATTAATGGGATGTCATCACTAAATTAAGTACCTAGCAAATTTCACTACATAGTGAAATTCCTGAGGATGAGTGAGGGCAGGAGAGGCCACCACAAATGGATGAAAGAATACTTTCACAAGGAGTGCTGAAAGAAATTGCCCAAAACCCTCCTATTATTGGCATTCTTTTAAAAAATGCCAAAAATAAAAATAAAAATTGACTCATGTCTAGCTATGTGTACCCAGATATTTTTTTTGGTGGTATTTTTATTGACATATACTAAAGGGACTCTAAATCCTAAGGCGAAAGAATCAGTATAATATGAGGTGCTGCTGATAGGCATGGATTTTTTCCAGGGGCAGGGTGGGGCAAAGCCAGCAATCCTACACCTCCCTCCCTGAGAGTATGACCCACTGAATTCAATGGGAACTGGCTCAATCTGGGGGGGGCAACTGCCCCCTCTTGCTCCCCCTCCCCACCAGACAGCCATGCTAGTAGATTGTTTCCACAAAAAATAGGGACAAGTGAAGATTCTGCTTATGTTCCTTGTTCCAAATGATGGAGCACGTTATATAAGCACATTTAGATAAGATATGGAAAGGAACTTTCTAAACAGAGGGTAGGAATAAATGGGCAGTTTTCACAATGGAGGGAAGTAAGAAGTGGGCTCTGGCTGGAAACTGTACTGGGATCAGTGCACTTTAACTTGTTCATAAATGATCTAGAAGTTGGGGTAAGCAGCAAGGTGACCCAATTTGCCGATGATGCTAAACTAGTGAGGGTAATGAAATCCAAAACAGATTGTGAGGAGCTCTAAAAGGATTTCTCCAAAATGGGGGAGTGGGCAACCAAATGGCAAATGCAGTTCAATGTAAGCACATGTAAAGTGATGCATATTGGGGCAAAAAGACCCAACTTCACAGATACACTGATGGGATTTGGGCTGTCAGTGTTTGACCAGGAGAGAAATCTTGGGGTCATGGTAGACAACCCATTGGAAGTGTTGACTATGCTAGGAATCATTAGGAAGGGGATTGAAAATAAAAATGCTAATATTATAATACCCTTTTACAAATTTATGGTGCAGCCACATTTGGAGTACTGTGTACAGTTCTGGCCACTGTATCTTAAGAAGGACATTGTAGAACTGGGAAAAGTGCAGAAGAGGGTTAGGGGGCGACCAAGACGATCAGGGGGCTGGAGAACCTTCCTTACGAGGCAAGGCTACAGCATCTAGGGCTTTTTTGTTTGGAAAAGAGGTGACTACGAGGAGACATGATAGAAGTATATAAAATTATGCATGGAGTTGAGAGTGGACAGAGAGAAATTTCTCTCTCACACACACAACACTAGAACTGGGATCATCCCATAAAACTGAAGGCCAGGAAATTTGATAGATTGATTAAGTGCCATCAAGTCGGTGTCGACTCTTAGCGACCACATCGATTCTATCCAGGATGATCTGTCTTCAACTTGACCTTAAAAGTCTCTCAGTGTGGTTCATTCATTGCTGTTGTAATCAGGTACATCCACCTTGCTGCTGGTCAGCCTATTTTTCTTTTTCCTTCAACTTTTCTCAGCATTATGGACTTCTCAAGGGAGCTGGGTTTTCGCATAATGTTTTCGAAGTATGATAGTATGGAATCTGATCATTTGTACCTTGAGTGAAAATTCTGGATTGATCTGTTCTATGATCCATTTGTTTGCTTTCCTGGCTGTCCATGGTATGCTCAAAAGTCTTCTCCAGCACCAAAGTTACGAAGCGTCAAATACTTTTTCTATCTTTCTTTAAATTCCAGCTTTCACATCCATAGAAGTGTCACGGGAAAAACCATTGTCTGAACGATGCTAATCTTTGCTGTTATAGACACATCATGGCATCTAAACATCCTTTCCATGACCTTGTTTAAAGGAAATCTGGGACCGACAAAAGGAAGTACTTCTTCATATAGCACATAATTAATATGGCCACTAGCTTTTATGGCTTTAAAAGGGGCTTAGATAAATTCATGGAGGACAGGTCTATCAATGGCAACTATAGGCCACTTCCGGCCTCAGAGGCAAGTTTCCTCTAACTACCAGTTACAGAGGAGCGACAACAAGGGAGAAGTCATGCCCTCAACCCCTTGCCTGTGGGCTTCTTGGAAGCATCTGGTGGGTCATTGTGTGAAACAGGATGCTGGACTACATACGCCTTGTGCCTCATCCAGCAGGGCTGATCTTATGTCCTCATGTTCACTTCAATGTAAATACAACTAATAATATGTGTCAATGAAAATGGCCTTTTAAAAGAACTGGACAGCATGTATTATGTTTTGTAAATGAAATCAGTTGGATGCACATTATTTATTATTATTTATTATTTATTTATTTGATTTATATACCACCCTTCCGAAATGGCTCAGGGCGGTTTACAATTAAAACAAGCCTCTAAAACAATAAAAAGCTAAAACAAATTAAGAACAATATAGCAACAATTAACAATTTAAAAACATTTTAAAACAGCAATTAAACAGTTTACAGTAATTAAAAGCCCCAAAATTGGGTTAAAATTTAAAAACCCTGGAAAGCCAGGCCAAAGAAATACGTTTTAAGGGCTCTCCTGAAAGCTAATAGAGAATTCAAATTACGGATTTCTGCAGGGAGCGCATTCCACAGCCCTGGAGCAGCTATAGAGAAGGCCTGACTCTGAGTCGCCACCAGACAAGCTGGTGGTAACTGGAGACGAACCTCCTCAGATGACCTTAATGTGCGGTGGGGATCACGCAGAAGAAGGCGCTCTCTAAGGTAACTCGGGCCTAAGCCGTTCAGGGCTTTAAAGGTAATCACCAGCACTTTGTATTTTGCCCGGAAACATATCGGCAGCCAGTGAAATTGTTTCAAAATAGGTGTAATATGGTCTCTCCGGGTTACCCCAGAGACCAATCTGGCTGCCGCATTCTGAACTAATTGAAGTTTCCGAACTATGTACAAAGGCAGCCCCACGTAGAGCGCATTGCAATAGTCAAGCCGTGAGGTTACCAGCTGGTGCACCACTCTTTTGAGGTCATCCTCCTCAAGGAATGGACTTCAGAAGGCTGCCGCATTCTGAACTAATTGAAGTTTCCGAACTATGTACAAAGGCAGCCTCATGTAGAGCGCATTGCAATAGTCAAGCCGTGGGGTTACCAGCTGGTGCACCACTCTTTTGAGGTCATCCTCCTCAAGGAATGGACGCAGCTGTCGAATCAGCCGAAGCTGATAGAAAGCACTCCTGGCCATGGCCTCCACCTGAGATACCAGGGTGAGGCCTGGGTCCAGGAGTACTCCCAAGCTGTGCACCTGCTCCTTCTGGGGGAGTGTAACCCCATCCAGCACAGAGAGTTCTAACTCACTCCTCAGATTCTGAGCCCCCACAATGAGCACCTCCGTCTTGCTTGGATTCAGCTTCAATTTGTTTTCCCTCATCCAGCCCATTACTGCCTGTAGGCAGGCATTTAAAGAGTGAGTGCCATTTCCTGAAGATGAAAAGGAGAAGTAGATTTGGGTGTCATCAGCATACTGACAACACCCAGCACCAAATCTCCTGATGACCTCACCCAGCGGTTTCATGTAGATATGTAGATATTAAAAAGCATTGGTGACATTATATACTGATGCACTATTTATCATATTTTTTAAATTTATTTTGTCATCTACATGTCACCTAAGGTATTAAGGGCAACTTCCATATACAAGCTGTATAGACCAATACAATATCAGAACAATATGTAAAATCAACAACAACAAAATTATAGGAAGCAGCATCTAGGTTGTGAGATTCTGGCCAAAGCCTCATCACCCATTCCAAAGGGAAAGGCTTCACCACAAGTTATAAAGAAATGAAAAATTGATGTAAATTGAAGATTACAGATATATAAGGAAGAGACATAGGATTCCTAGGGGAGCCTCAGGAGGCATGCTCAATCCTGAATGTGTGAAAGAATAAGTGCCACTTTGGATGTTACCTGGATTCCTGCTCTTATTTCACCAATTAGTATCCTGACTAATGCTGCACTTGCCAAATGAACAAAGTCATGCTATTGCAGGAAGATTGTATAGCTGTATGAAGTCATTAGGATTTTCGAGATTCCACTATTGGACAAAAGTTTCCTGTAAAACATATGGAGGTTGTTCACACCTCCATATATTTTGTCTGAGAGTGCAGTCCTCACTCCCAGCAACAGACTGGGCCTTTGCTGAGGGGAAGATGAGTTCAAGTAGGCTCCCCCCACCCCCCGCACCCCTGCCATCCCATCCACCTAGTCATAGGAACATAGGAAGCTGCCATATACTGAGTCAGACCACTGGTCTATCTAGCTCAGTATTGTCTTCACAGACTGGCAGCAGCTTCTCCAAGGTTGCAGGCAGGAATCTCTCTCAGCCCTATCTTGAAGAAGCCAGAGAGGGACCTTGAAGTCTTCTGCTCTTCCCAGAGTGGTTCCATCCCCTGAGAAGAATATCTTACAGTGCTCACACTTCTAGTTTCCCATTCATATGCAACCAAGGCAGACCCAGCTTAGCTAAGGGGACGTCATGCTTGCTACCACAAGACCACGATGTGTCCTGACCTCCAGATATCCCACACAATGCACTGTGTGACATGCATTGGGAATTTCCCCCCAGAGATGGGTGCTCTAGGTATCCATTTCCATGTCCCCTGGGGCTGAACATAACCCCAACGAACACCCAATTGTGGAGCCCAGGTTAAGGGCTTGCTCAAGCTGTTGAGGGTTTTATAGGTAATAATTAGCACTTTGTTTTCCACTCAGAAACATGTTGGCAGCCAGTGCAGTTGTTTTAAAATTGGTGTTATATGGTCCCTTCGGGTTGTCCCAGGGACCAGTCTGGCTTCTGCATTCTGTATAATTTTAGTTTCTGGACTACATACAAAGGCAATCCTTATTAGAGCACATTATGGTAGTCAAGTCTGGGGGTTACCAGTATATGCTTCACCTTTTTAAAGTCATTTACCTCCAGAAATGGATGTAGCCAACATATCAGCTGATGCTGATAAAAAGCTCTCCTGGCCACTGCTTCAACCTGAGAAGAGGTTTGGATCCAGTTTGGGATCATGTGTTCAGACCAAAGGGCATGGAGCAGGATGGAGGGAGAGTATTCCATGAATGTACAATGTGCGTTCAAGCACAAGAGCCAAACAGGTGGTAGCTATAGTCGTACTGATCCCTAAGAATTAACATGACGGGTTCGTACTCAAGAATGATATGCCACCAGTTCAATAAAGCCACTTCAGCTGGTATGTCCCTGGGCTGAGTAAATGCATCCCTCTGCCGATACACTCACTTGCCATGCCCCCAGGCCTCCACATGTTCAGCATGTGTCTGCAGAAAAGATCCCTCCATCTGCTGTCAAACCTTGGGGATTCTTGCAGTGGATTCTTGGGGATTCTCTTCAATCTGTGCTGCCCTCTGCAGACCAAGGCGAAATGCTTTCTGGCCTGGGGGGTGGCCAGAGAAATCAACTTTGATTATCCAGCTGCACCACCAGTTATTTCTATCCAGGGTCATAATGTCTGAAGTAAGCTTCAGCCAATGGTGGTACTTGTTCAAAGAAAAAGCTGTGGCAATGCTGTGCTTGTGCAAGGATACTGTACTAGTGCAAGACTGCCATACCAGCTAGTTGTGTTAAATCTGGAGCTTGCATTCCAGACTAGTGCTGTGCTAGCCCAACTATATTTGCACTTGCACAACATGAGCACAACCTGTGGCATGCCTCATGAGGCTATTCTCACATGCACACTAACCCAGGCTAGGCTGGGTGTGAGAACCACTGGGATCGGGCCCAATCTGAACTGCAGTCTCCCCGTTATGTCCAAATTCTGACAGGAGAAAGAGGGTGGGGTGGAGAGCAGAACTGCAGTTCCATTGGACCCACAGTTCTGCGTTATGTGTGAATGTGGCCTATGAAACTCTCCCCATACACATTTCTTGCCAGATATTGGCATTCTTAATTGCATAATTTCATTTCTGGTGCAGGACTGAAGCATTACCCCATTCTTCTATTTGAATTCCAGTCTTCGTTTAGACTGCGTCCACTACTGCAGTTTTAAGTCTGCTTTTTTTTTAACAGAATATTACTGCATGTTAGCACAAATGCACATTGATTAAACTGAAACACAAAATGGAATAATGATGTGATCATGTAATCATAGAAAAGTTGCCTAGCTTCATGAATCACAGCAAATAAAGGCAGTAGATCTGACTTTAAATTAGACACTGACATACAGAGCAAGGATGCAGGTGTGCAGCAAGAAAGCAGCCTCTCAGAGCTTCCCAACTCACTGCACCGGTGCAGTGGGGAAGCAGCACATTTTGACTGCCTCCCCTTCACCTGGAAGACCTCTTTGCCACCTAAAAATGTACCACCAGTGGCGGAGCCACCATTGGGCGACAGGGTTCAAAGAACCTGGGCCGCCACCCCTCAGGGGCCACACCTCACGGCCCTCATGCCCCCCACATCTGACATCAGCTGTGGGGGTGTGGCTAAATGCTCCCTGCATCTGACTTCAGATGCAGGGGCAGGGTGAAGGGGGTGGTGGCGGTGGCTGAACACAGGCCACCACCGGCCTTCCTCCGCCACTGCATGGCACTCAGGGAGAAAGTTTCAGGTGGCACAGAGGGGTTTCTGGTAAAGAGGAGGGTGTTAAAAATAACCACTTCCAAGCTGCACCGCTGCAGTCAGTTGGGAAGTTCTGTTAGGCTGATCTCTTGGTGCACCCATGCATCCATGTCAGCCAGTATTTTTAAGCCTGTAGGTAGTTTTAATTTTTTTAAAAAATGCTTCTCTCCTTTCCTATTTCAAATCCAACATGAAAGTGCCGGTAAAATTAGTGGGAAGGTGAACTTTGCATTCAGTGGGCCTGTGGCCAGATTTCTCTTCCCACTGTATCCCAGTGTGCTGTCTGGAGAAGAATAGTAAACCAAAAACCAGATGACATCTAGATTACGGAAGTGCTCACAAAGCTAATGCACAGCACACAGTGCACACTCCAGGGGGAGGGCCAATATTTGTCTATCTCCTCTCCCTCTGAAGACCAATGTGACCCACCAAAATATGACCCTGAGGACTGCATGATCCTATAGGGATATTTTGGGGAGTCCTAGTGAACTTCAGAGGGAAGGGAAGATTGACAATAACCATCGCTCCACCAGAGCTCTCATGTAGCATCACTGAACAAGCAACTGGTTAGTCTGGAGGTCAGCCTCCTTCTTGCTTCTTCTTTGTTATCTGTTTGGTTTCCCAAATAAATTATTCCAGTCACCCCTATTTATTTAGCCTCTCCTTCTCATGGACAGTCTATGTAAGTCTTCTATGGGCAGATCTGGGCATTTTCATGTATAATTTCTGTTACCAATCAATTAATAGGGAAGGAATAATGCTCTGAGAAAAGTCCCAGTTTTCACAGTATTTAGTGTAAGACGTTCACAATTTTTTTATTAGCAAGAAATGAAGGAATAGAATTGCTCTGCTGGTAGGCTCACCAACATATATAACAGAGTCAGAGAGACCATACCTAATTTAATGTAATTGAGTAATGGAATTAAAACATCACTCCCCTCCCTGCTGTCTAATGATATCATGCTCCAGGAACATCACCTCAGCCAAAGGTGGCAATTCCCTTGACAATTCTAGGTGAGAACTGATTTTACAGAAAGAAGTGGAAGAGAAGGTTCAGGGCAAACATCCATGAATTTGGGGGTTAAAGAGATGATGAGAGGTGGCCCTGAATATTATTTTAACATTCAGGATGTCATTTTAACTTGGGAATGAAATGAAGGTTAAATTTACCTTAACAGGAAAAGATTCAGACCTGCAAATAACATATTTTCAATAGTAAACCTACAATGGGAGGGAAGGATTGGGCAGTAAGGCTGTGCACAAACCCTATTATCACATAGATCCCAATCATTCTCACATTTTGCTAACAGTGCAAAGGTGGTTTGGATTGCATTGGCAATGGCAAATACTTATATACCGCTTTCCAACAAAAGTTTTCAAGGTGGTTTACATAGATATAAATAAATGAATACATACATAAATACATAAATGGCTCCCTGTCCCCAAAGGGCTCACAATCTTAAAAAAAAGAACATGATAGACCCCAGCAACAGCCACTGGAAGGATGTTATGCTGTGGATAGATAGGGCAAGTTGCTCTTGCCCTGCTAAATAAAGAGATTCACCACTTTTAAAAGGTGCCTCTCTGCTCACTTAGCAGTTATCCTGAGCGGATAATCAGGATTGACTCGATGCATCAGGATGTAGTGGATGGGGCTTACTTGTATTGAAAAATTAACTTTCCTGAAGAAATGGAATACCTTCCAGATGGTGTTTAATACTGTTGGCTTTCCTTCCTTGGTCTCGCCCTATTATGCACCAGGGAAGAAAGCAACATCATGGCATCACATCCTTTTTCAGGTTCATTATGTGGGGTGGGGAATGACCATGTCCTTTGCTTACAATTTCTAAATGCAGCAGCCAAAGAACAGAAGAAGGCATTGAAGTGCTTCACACAATCACTGTGAAATGCCTCGATGAAATCTGTGGGGAGAACTGGCTTAGCCCGCTCTCCCCGCAGACGAGCATGCCTGGAGCCTTGGGCAGCCGGATTGGCTACCGACATGACTACCGGCTCCGACATGGAGCTGGTGGATGCTGCGGGGATTGGAGGCTGCCCTGGAAGTCCCAGGATGCCCTGCATGAGTCCCAGGATGGGAAGTCCCAGGATGCCCTGTTTGCAGTCAGGGGTCTGCTCTTGTGTTCCCACGTGCCATGGCGACACACGAGCAAGAAAATGAGGTAAACGGAGTGCTTGCTCCATTAGCCTCATTTATGGGGAGGGTGGATTAGGTGTGCTAGCCACCTAGGAACCACCAGGATCGCTCGGTGGTTCCCACAATTGGTAGAAAGCAGGCTAGGCTCCCTTAGCCCACTTTCTACTGATTGTGGGAATAGCTTCAGTGTATTCCAAGGCAAACAGAAGGCCAAATACCAGAGGAAGCAGTGTTGGGGAAGGGAGAAGAGCCCTCATGGAGCAAGACAAGCTGCTAAGGATGAGCTCCGAAACTGGGGTTTGATAAGACCTTGTGGGAGTGGACCGATCTGTGGGGTTGACTGACTGAGTTTACAATTAGGTGGCAGGGCTGGTATTGCATCCTAGATAACCCCTTGAGGAACACAATTCAGTCCGTGAGGCTTGTGGGGGCCTCAGCTTGTGACACAGGAGAGAACATCCTAGAACCTGGCTCTCAGATCCATCAGCTGACACACTGACACTGGAGCCCTGCCAAAAAAGAAATCATTTGATTTCATAGATGACTGGCGGTTGACTGTGAAGTGGCTCCATTGAAAAGCTTTGCTTTGAGGTGACATAAGGCAATAAGGAAGTTCTATGTGTGGTGTCACATCTATGATTTATTTACACATGCTAGTGATGTTGCAGTCATAAAGTGAATATGTGAACCAGCCCTAAGTCTCCTTCACTTATACAGAAAGCATATGCGTATATATATATATATATATATATATATATATATATATATATATATATATATATATATTCTCCCCAGCCTACTAAGTTCTAATTGGCTGTTTCACCATTAATCTTGAGAACTGAGCAAGAGATAGCAAAGTGAGGCAGAATAAAAGCAAGAAATGAGATTCTCTAAGTAAAGAAAAAGGAATGTTATTTTGTGCCCCTTCCAGAAGAGCAAAAGAAGCCAAAAAGAAATAATATTAGTCAAGAAGGGCAGGAAAGATCAGACAGGCAGCCGTGACAAAAGAGGAAAAAAGTATGACAAGATAGTGGTGACCCAAAGTACGGGAACATTGTTATCAAGGCCATCAGAACATATAATGGGCAGCCTCAAAGACGGATAATAATAGGATGAGTTTCTGATATGATTTTGGCGCAGTCTTGATTAAGCTACTTATTTCGGAAGTGTTCAGCTAGGGAGGAAAAGAGGGTTAACATAAAGGTAAGTGCACAGATCGGAGAGGGAGAGATAAGAGAAAAGATGGGTGTGTGGTGTGTGGAGTACAGGAGGCAGCTATGAAATGCAGTAGAAGGAAACCATAACCTGGAGGAAGTCTAGGAGTCCATGTGCATTTTAGGGCCAAATTGCCCATGGTGTTAATCATGTAATTAATTGGCCCTTGAGTGTAAGTTAGGGGTGTGCAGAACTGGTTCGAATCAAACCTGGTTTGATTTGAACTGGGCCAGTTTGACCAGTTCAAGCTTGAATTGGATTGGCCCCCTCAAAGAGGCAGCCAGTCTGAGTTTGAACCAGACCAGGCCCGGTTCAGATTAAACTGGTTTGACCCATTTCTACCGGTTCGATTGCCTTGCTTGTAAAGTGGGATCCAGTAAGGATTCCCTTTTAAAAGCAAAGGGAGATTCCCTATCAAAAAGGGGGTGGGGGCAGGTGAGAGGATGCCTCACCAGCTGTGGCAGTGGCTGTGGTAGTGGCTCCCCGGTGGCAGCGAGGGCATCTCCGTGGTGGAGGCAGCCCATCTTGGCCCACTGGCATTCCCCAGCCCACAGCATGGACTGGTGGGTGGTCCGATTCCAGCTCATGGTGTGGGGAGAAGAATGAGAGGGGCTGAGTGGGGCTGCTGCCACCATGGAGCCACCTGCATCATTGTCAGTTAGCCACCACCAAAGCTACCACTCCCCCAGCCAGTAAGGTGCCCTCTTGCCCACCCACCCGAACCTCTTTTTTTGATAGGGAATCCTCCTTTACTGGTAAAGGGAAATCATTACCGTATTCACCTTTACAAGCAAAGCACTTGAACCAAGTGGAACCGGGTCAAACCAGTTTGACCTGGTTCAACAGCATGAAGTGAACCCCCACTGGTTTTAACAAACTGGTTTGTGGACCAGGTGGTTCAGTTTGAATTTGGTTTGAATTAGAACTGAACCACCCATTCTGGTTCCATGACACCCCCAGTGTAGGTTTTTCAGGTGGAACAGACATGGAAGGTTATTAGGGTTGGAACATCAGGGGAGGTTTAATTATTTACGCCCATGCTGAAGTCCTGGTGAACAGGAGGCATTTTTTCATAACATGAGGTGAGGCAGTCACCTCAAGCAGCAGATTTTTGGGACAGCAATGGGGTGCCTAGATGCGCCACACCACCTCACTTGTATCTCACGGTTGCCTGCATCCCACCATCATCAGAGCAGTTCTTCACTGCTCCCCCAAGACATTCCCTCTGTGACTTCCCCCTCCCCCTGACCCAGCGCTCTCCTCCCTCCTTCCCTTGTGCCAAGTTGGTAATAAAAACGAAGGAAGTGGAAGAAGAAATTATGAAAGAGCAATATACAGGAGACAACCTATAGAGCATCTCCTATACTCTATTACCCTTTCATCATTTCCTCTTCCACTTCCTTTTTCATTAAAAGCTTGGTTCAAGGGAAGGAGGAAGGAGATCTGCACAAAAGTAACACATTATTTCCCCTATGGATGTGTATTTCTTTAGCATTAAAAAAAGTTTTAAAAATATAAAATTGAAAAACATGCAGAAGGAACAAACATTATCCTCGAGGTTTTCATTGCAGTAGGTTATAAAAAGTATCAATTCCCCAGTAAATGGGTATGACTCTGAGTTTAGATTCTACAGGGGCAGAGCCACCATTGGGCGAATGGGTTCAAAGAACCCGGGCCGCCACCAATCAGGGGCAGCAAGCGTGGCCCCAGACACGCCCCATGTCTGATGTTAGATGAAGGGGGGCATTATTTAGGTCACAAACGGGGCTGCGGGGCCCTGTTTGGAACCAAAATCGGAGTGACTCTCCCAGTCTCGCTGCCAACACAGTGGGGACAATCAATCTCCCTCCAAAATGTGACCCTTTTGAGAGGGAGATCAGCCCACTCTGCGTTGGCAGCACAGCTGGCCAGAATGGCTCTCCCTGCTAGGGAGAGTCACTCTGGCCCGCACTGTGCAATACTCTGGCCCACACAGCCCCGTTCGGGAGGGAGACCATGACCCCGCATCTGACATCAGACATGAGGGCGTGAATAGCCAGCCCCCTGCATCTGACATCAGATGCGAGGGCAGGGCCAGGGGGCAGCGGCCGCACATGGGCTGCTGCCAGCCTCCCTACGCTTCTGGATTCCACCACAGAGAAACCTCAAAAGGAATGCCCAACATCTTGACTGGGGGGGGGAGGTGGGGAGAAGCATCCCTGCTGCTAGAGCTTCCTTAGCTCCACAGTGCCCATCATGCAAATGGAGGGGGGCTGATTTTTGCAAATTCCCATCCCATGCTCAGTAGATAGCGGCAGAGCTAAGCTCAGAGCTCTTCTAGCTCTGAGAAGGTGTTTCTTCTCAGCAGCTGCCCACACACTTAGGATGCTGGCCAGTAGGTTTAGCTGAAATGCAGTTGTTGCCATTCTTTTGAACCAGTCTAACCCTGGGACATCTGTTTCCTTCCAATAAGGAGCATGCTTTTTTGCTGCGGTGAACAAGTTTACTGCTATTTAAAGATCATTGTCATCGATCACTCTTTTCACATAACATGAAAAAACTGCTTTTACACCCAAAGGAATTGTGTATCTGGTTATGTGACTGATATTTTTTTCTTTCCCATACTTTTGTGTACAGTGACATAGCCAGAATATATAATAGAAATATACATGACCATATCTGCATCTTTGTATAAATATAAATAGATATAAATATAGACCATATCCATTTCTGCATACTGTGCTAATTTTCACATACATCTCCGTTTACATGGTGTGCAACACCATTGAAAATATACTTTGAAATTCTTTCTTTCAGTTTTTAGGCTAACAGACTAGATATTCTCAGTCTTTTGCCGTCTTCATTCCTTATCCCATATAGCACATGCAAGATATTTTCCTTAAGACTTTAAAAAAAATCACTGTTTTGTCTAGGTTTAACAAAAGATATGTAAACCTTCCCAATTAGCTATAATTTATATTGCTTATTCCAATTAATGATCTGAATGCATTTTTTTCACCTTCAGTTATATCATTACATAGTTAAACCCGATCGGCTATGTGATGATATCACTGTTACTGGAATAGAAAAAGGTTGGTTTTTCCAAAGCATAAATCATGCTGAAACTGCAGCAGATCAGAACAGCAGAGAAATAGCATTGAAAAGCAAGATTGTGGACAGGGCTGATGGAAAAGGGGGCAGGCGATAGTCATCTGGGATCCCATGCTTACAAAAGACCTGTGCTGCAGCAAACACCCTTCTAGTTCTGGCAGACTAGAAGACACTCACATTATTTTTATGCCCAGAGCAATGTTGTTTAATCAGTGGGGGTGGGCCACAAAGGGCTCTGGGTCCTGCACAAGCTAGAGACAGCCCTGGTTGTGAAGGTCCTTTGGGAAGCTTTGAGCAGCTCCCCAACCCCCAACCCCCTCACACACAAAAAATCACTGGAGAATATTTGGCTCAACTCCCATACAGTGTTCTCTCCAATTTTTTCCATCTATGTGAGGAATGAGTTTTGTTCTGAGCAGCAGTATCAAGGCAGTGTGTGCACACATGCATTCAGAGTGGGGCCTTCCTGATTCAACCTGAGTGGGATCTAAAATTTACTGAGCAGACATCAAAAAACTTGTGAGAGTGCATGCACGCACACACACACACACGCCTTAGAGGGAACACTGCTCCCACATCTCATCTTACATTCTTATCTCATTTTATCATTCTCATCATAAATCTTGAATAGAGATGTGCAAAATGTTTTGAGCTCAAAATGGGCTGTTTCAAGTGTTCTGAGCTTGAAACAAAACACCCTTAAAATAAAGGGCCTGTTTTGAGCTTGAAACAAAATAACCCCATTTCAAGTTGAAATGTTTTGAGCTTTTTGAGTGCCATTTGGAGGGCTGTTTTTCCAGGGAGAGTTGGTCTACCTGCAGACCTCAACCAGCCTGCTACAGTACATGCCTGGGGTACAGGCTAAATCCAGGGCAGAAGTCTGGTCAACCTGCCTCACGTGGTCGATAGGCCAGTCCTCCAAGGTGGGCCATTGCGCTAAGTAGGGGTCAGAGACCTGATCTACCCATCTCACAAGGCGGGTAGACTAGTCCTCCAAGGTGGGCCAACGTGTCAAATCCATAGTGGAGGTCTGGTGTACCTTCCAACCCCAATTGGTAGACCAGCTCTCCCTGGAAAAACAGCCCTCCAAGATGGCTCTCAAAACACTCAAAATACTAAAAATGTTTGAAGTTTGTTTCATTGAAATAGCCAACTTGGCTGCTGTTTCAACGAAACATTTCGAACACTTTGCATTTTATTTCAAGCTTGAAACAAAATGCAAAATCCATTTTGTGCATATCCCTAATCTTGAATACTAATGAATTGTTACTTCTATTAATTGTTACTCTCTGTTTTGTGCTCTACCATTAGAGGCTATATATGTGCCCCAGAATGCCACAGGGACAGAGAACTCTTTCAAATGGTCTACCCTCAGAGGCTTATGGATTCATAGAGATTCCTGATGGCACTGGAAGAATCTTCCTACAATGAGAGCTGATGATGATCCAATGCCCTGGTCTTCTTCTGGAAAGAGGAAATGATGCAGGAACATCATATGATTGCTCCCAGTTGCCCTCTAACAACTCAGAGAGCACATATTGCTCCTTGGTATACCAAGAACCCGAGGGCACTGAAGCATGGAGTTTGATTATTAGAGTGTAAGTGGCAGAAACCTTGTGACAAATCTAACTAGACACAAGCTAAAATCCATACAAGATTTATTGTGTGATTGTGATAGTGGCAAAGGGTGTGCCCCATCACTTCAGCTCAATATCAGTAAACAGTTATGATTTGGGTGGCTAAGTGTTTATTATATCTGAATCCAGGGAGAGGTACAATCCTTGGCAACTCAACTTATATTGCATTTTCCCAATACAATTTCTTGAATTCACTCCAGTCACCATTGTTTTAGCAGAGTCTAAAGCAAATATATCCAATGCACCATCTGGTCCGGTTGTGATGGATGCCTTTCAATTTGTGCAGCCTGAGAATGTGGACAGGTTGCTTGAAGTAGTATGGCCATCTGTAGTTTGGAACCCTGCCCATCCTGCGTTATTCATGGGCCAGAAGGGAGTCTGTGGGTCTTGGAGGTACTCACTGCCTCCTTGAGACAGGGAGAGAGCCCTCCCTGTCTCAGGCAGTAATATGGCAGTAAAAGTGATAGAGTGGGTGGTGGCTGCACAATTCCAGGGAGTTCTGGATGAGACAGATTATTACTCTGGCTTCAGGCCTAGTTATGGGACATAAACTGCCTTGGTCATCCTGGTGTGTGATCTTTGCTGGCTGACAGATGGGGAAAGTGTGACCCTGTTGATTCTCTTGGACCTCTCAGAGGCTTTTGAAACCACCAGCCATCCCATCCTTCAGGGCTGATTGATTGGGGCTGGGTTTGGGGGCATGATTTTACCGTGGGCCCAATCCTTTCTAGTGGGCCAGACCCAGAAGGAGGTGCTGGGGATGAGGCTCTGCCTCATGGCCTTTGGTCTATGGTTGACTTCGGGGCTTCCTTCCTTCCTTCCTTTATTGCCATGTTGTTGAACATGTACATGAAACCACTGGAAGAGAACAGAAAGGAACATAAACTCTGGCAAAAGAAATGCAAGGAGACAATAAGGGATGCAAAAAGAGCGTTTGAGGAGCATATAGCTAGAAATGTTAAAGGGAATAACAAAAACTTATGTAAATATATCAGAAGCAGAAAACCTGCCAGGGAGGCAGTTGGACCCTAAAATGATTTGGGCATGAAAGGGATTATTAAAGAGGATAAGGAGAGTGTAGAGAAGCTGAATAAGTTCTTTGCATCTGTTTTCATGGTGGAGAATGCTGACCATATACCTACTCTGAAACTGAGCTTCTGAGGCTTGGAGGCCAAAGAACTGGAACAATTTGAGCTGATGGGAGAGGATGTTCTAAACTGTCCTGAAGGGGAAAAAACAAATTGCCAGGGCCAGAATTGCCAACGCCATCCACCCAGGAGTTATGAAGGAACTCAAATGTGAAATTGCTGTGCCCATACTACAGAGACATTCATATTGCCCTCATCCTTCCAAGACTAATCAAGTCACCAGGTCGCTCAAGCCAAATCTACGTCTCTCTCCCACTCTCTGACTCCAACCATGTTATCACACATGGAGCCCTTACTCAGGATCCCTGAGAAGGGCTTGGCAGGCCAGTGGGGAGGAAGGTTCACTAACCTTCCCTTCCCCAAAGATGATACGTCGAAGGAGCTGGATGCGGGGATCCCACACCCAGATGACCCTCTGCTGCCCCAGGCAGTGTTGAGGATTAGGGGCCAGTACATGTTTTCCTAGCCCACAGAAATCCCATGAAGCACTGTGTGAGTATGTGGTGCATTCTGGGTATCCTCCGGCAATGGCCGGGAGCCCCACAATCTCCCAGCCCCAGCTGCAAGCAGTCAGTGCTGGCAGATGATCAGAAAATTGGGGCTAAAGGAGTGCTTGCACCCTTAACCCCATTTAAGAGGCTGGCCTCTGTGGTGGGTTTGCTGCCGGGACTGGGTATGATTCTGTCATTTCGTACTATCAACCAAGACTAGGCTCGGCTTCCTTCACCCAGTTTTGACTAATCATAAGAACAGCCTCATAATGTTGCCAAGTTCTGTGCAGCAGTGCATAAAATTCTTTGGATCCTGACAGGAGTTCTAAGCAGGCACAGTGCATGGTCTCATAGTTCCGCTTTAGCATTTTAATTAGCATTCGTAGTTATAGAGCATTTTTATAGTATTACAGCTTTATAGATTGATTTAAGATTAAAGATGTCAATATGGTAAGATTTTAACCACTTAAAGCTTTTATATGGTCTCACTCATTTTACCCCTTTTAAAGTAATTCTATCCTTTTAAACTGCAGTTTTAAGATAGCTCACTAAAGTCTAACAGTACCTGTACAACACTGTAAAGCTTTTAGCCTTTATACACTCTGTTCCAAGCATAGCTTGTTTTAATGTCATTTTAATGCTGCTCTGATATTTTATGCTGGTCAAAGACCGTAATAAAGATTGATTGATTGAAATTGCTGATCTCCTAGCAAAAATATATAAGTTGTCCCTACAATCAGGCTCCGTACCAGAGGATTGGAAAATAGCTACTGTAACTCTGATTTTCAAAAAAGGATCCAGGGGGGATCTAGGAAACTACAGGCTAGTTTTGTTCTGGGTTTTGTGTTGGGTAAATTGATGGAAAACATACTTAAGGACAAAACGGTTAAACATATAGAAGAACAGGCCTCTCTGAAGGAGAACCAGCATGACTTATGAAAGGTTAAGTCTTGTCTCACTAACCTTTTGGAGTTCATTGAGAATGTCAACAGGCATGTGGATAAAAGTGATTTGATTGACATAGTATACTAAGACTTCCAAAAAGCTTTGGCCAAATTTCCCCACCAAAGGCTCTTGAGTAAACTTTGCAATCATGGGATAAGGGGACAGGTTCACCTGTGGATTGGTAACTGGTTGAAGGACAGGAAACAGAGGGTAGGAATAAATGGACAGTTTTCACAATGCAGGGAAGTAAGAAGTGGATTCCCCCAGGGATTGGTACTGGGACCAGTGCATAAATGATCTAGAAGTTGGGGTAAGCAGCGAGATGGCCAAATTTACAGATGACACTAAACTCAGGTGGACAGTTCTGGAACTGCCGATTGTCAAATGACACTCCCAGAGCACATATTCACCAGGAACCTCTGGTTCCCGGCTTCTGGACTTGGCAACAATTGCGTGAACCTACCCTATTTATTTTTCTCTCTGTTTTAAAAAAATTACACATGCAAACTATATGCAATTATGTTAATCTGCCCTCTCTTTATAGATAGAAAGATAATTATCTGTATAATTATAGATTTACAATTACATATGCACATCTTATGCCATAAGCTGCCTTCAAAAATGCAAATATTTTTAAAAAGATAAACAATTATCAGGAACAATTCAGCACGCTCCTCCATTTCAGACTGGGGTAAATGGGAATTTGAGCTTGTCAGCAACATTAATGGAAATGTTAGCACCTTGTTAGATATCACCTAATGGCAGTGGATGTTTTTATTTCTTTCTCAACCCTAGTACCAAATTCAAGAAATTATGATTTATGGTCCACAGAAGGAACCATGGTGTAAGCTTCTCTGATCAGAGAATTCCCTCAGCTTGCCTCGTAAGTGTGCTATTCCGCATCACCAAAGGATATTGATGGATGGTTTTATGACTCATTTGGCAAGATCTATGAAGGCAATTACTTCATAAGGTGGCATTTTATCACAGTTGCTTTCGACCTGCTGTAGCTGACTCATTGATCGGAGTTAGTCGAGAAAAGCAAATGTTACAGACTTGGTGTAAAACTGCTGATATTTGTATCCAGATTTTAGCCTCAATATTTTTGTCACTTTGCCCCTGATTACCCCATGTATGCTTAATTATTCTGTCATTAGGTGATGTTCTATAATATTTTGTGACTGGTGAACTGAATAGTAATATATGTTCCAAATTTTCATATGTCTAAAAAATGCTTCCGGTTGATCCACACATCCTGCTAAGCACAAATATAAAATGGACGAAACTGAATTTTAAATCTATATCACTTTATGCTCCATTTCAACAGGATATTGGATTAGAACTCATCATAGTATGTGTGTGCAGTATATGCATATGTGGAGGACTCAGCTATCCCACCAGGCTATCAAGTGTGGGGAACAGCCCTCTAGTCCTCCTGACTCCTTCACTGTTGCCGCCAAGTGGGATTTTGGTAAGGCTGAGTCCACTGCAACAGCCCTCCCAGGAATGCAATAAACCCAAACCAAACCTTAGTAGAATGGAAAGGCCTATAGGCATTGGGTGGAGACAATTAACAAGCTCTACTATATTAACAAGAACATTAAAAAAAAAGTTCCAATTAAAACATTACTTTACAGTAAATCACAAAATAATACTCATAGGGCAAGTCAGGGTAGCTAGAGAAAGTAAAGAGAAGAATTCTGAAGGAGAACTGGTATAGAACGGAGCAGCGTTAAAAAGCCTACAGATTGTTAGCACAGGTCTGGGGCTCAATCCAGCCTGGCTACTCCCCCACTTTCAGTGATTTCAACTCAAAGTCCTGGCTTTCTGGCTGGGCAACTCCAGCAGTCTCCAGAAACCACCAGTTCTCTGCTTCCTTAGTCCTCTCCCAGGTTTCTTTTGCCAGCCTTTCTTTCCAGTTTTCTCTCTCCAGTAGCCTTTTGCCAGCAATTCTTCTGCAGACTCTCTCAGCCTGACTCAACTGGACTCCAGCTCTTTTTTGCAGACAGCTCCAGACTGAACTTCTCCAATTCCACTGCACTCAATCCCTCTCAAACTTCCCCAATATATCCACTTCTTCCATCATATCAGTCAATACAAAACACTTCTACAAGGGAGAAGGGGTCTGTAAGCACAAAAATCAATGCAGGCTTACAATTCTTTTAAGTGGGCTTATTTACAAAAAACAAACCAACCAGGAGGTCTAGGCCTCATTCCTTCACAGCATACTATATCAGGCCTTCCCGCTACATACTTTATTTTGAATTAGTCTTTTAAAAATGTGATGTTTGTACATGAACTTCAGCACGCTCTCTAAAAAGAATGGCTGACATACAGCACAGTCTACTATCCATCCAAGAGAGATCCCCATGCTACTGCATTCCACTCAAAAACACCCCACTGCTCCTTGCAAGCATGCAGTGCCTCCTTGGTGCCTGAGGGATGTTGTCATAATTGTGGTGATGCCGTTCCCATTGGGAATAACGGGAGCTTCATTGCTGGAGTGATGATGCTATGCCTAGGCATTGTGGAGGCTCTGTTTGCTTTCAAGGAGCAGAGGAGTGCTTTTGAGTGGAACAAAACAGCACAGCCAACAATTTTATCTGCAGCTATATTTCCTTTTTTCATTAGAAATGTAGGAAACTGCCTTATACTGTATCCATCTAGCTCAGAATTGTTTACCCTGACTGGCAGCAGCTTTCCAGGGTTTGAGACAGGGGTCTTTCCCAGCCCTACCTGGGAATACCAGGGGCTGAACCTGGGACCTTCTGCATGAAAGCAGAAGCTCTACCAGAAAACTAAAGTCTTTTCCCATTCTTTAAAACTCTTGCATCATCCTTTTAAAAGAAAAAAATATGGTGATTTTGAACAAATAACCATACCAATGCTCTGCCATTTCTCCAAATGTTTTAGCCTACTTTCCGGTAGGCTTATAAGATAACTTGTCCAGTGTGTATGTCCATCCATGTGTTCCTCCATGTGTCCGTCCATGTGTGTGCCCATCCTCCATCAACTTTACAATGCCTTGACCAATAATATTTATTTATTATAATATGAATCAAATCAGGGGGTTTGGTGCTGGGTGTTATCAGTATGCTGATGACACCCAAATCTACTTCTCCTTCTCATCTTCAGGAAATGGCACTCATTCTCTAAATGCTTGCCTACAGACAGTAATGGGCTGGATGAGGGATAAATATTGAAGCTGAATCCAAGCAAGACAGAGGTGCTTATTGTGGGAGCTCAGAATCTGAGGGGTGTGTTAGATCTTCGTGTGCTGGATGGGGTTACACTCCCCCAGAAGGAGCAGGTACACAGCTCAGGAGTACTCCTGGACCCAGGCCTCACCCTGGTATCTCAGGTGGATGCCATGGCCAGGAGCGCTTTCTATCAGCTTTGGCTGATTCGACAGCTGCGCCCATTCCTTGAAGATAATGACCTCAAAACGGTGATGCATCAACTGGTAACCTCCAGGCTTGACTATTGCACTGAGCTCTACGTGAGGCTGCTTTTGTACATAGTTCAGAAACTTCAGTTAGTTCAAACTGTAGCAGCCAGATTAGTCTCTGGAGTAATCCAGAGAGTTCATATTATGCCTGTCTTGAAACAGTTACCCTGGCTGCTGATATGTTTCAATGCAAAATACAAAGTGCTGGTTATTACCTTTAAAGCCCTGATTGGCTTAGGTCTGAGTTATCTTAGAGAGTGCCTTCTTCTGCATGATCCCCACCGCACGTTAAGGTCATCTGAGGAGGTCTGTCTCCAGGTACCACCAGTTTGTCTGTTGGCAACTCAGAGGCGCCTGCCTCTGTAGCTGCTCCTGGTCTATGGAATGCACTCCCAGCAGAAATCCGCAATTTGAATTTATTACTGTTTTTCAGGAGAGCCCTTAAAACCTTTCTGTTTGGCCTGGCCTTCCAGGGTTTTTAAACTGCTATAATCAGTTTTAAAATGTTTTCATTGTTTGCCCTGGTTTTCCAGGGTTTTTAGCTGTTTGAATGCTTGGTTTTATTCTGTTTTTATAGTTTTGCTTTTAATTGTTAATTGGTTTTGTTTTTATTCTGTTGTAAACCTCCCTGAGCCATTTTGGAAGGACGGTATATAAATCGAATAAATAAATAAATAAATCAGGTACAGTTGTAGGGGGACATAGGGATGTCTCAATGGCCTAGTGTGCCATTGAGCCAGTGTGGTGTAGTGGTTAGAGTGCTGGACTAGGACCGGGGAGACCCAAGTTCGAATCCCCATTCAGCCATGAGACTTGCTGGGTGACTCTGGGCCAGTCACTTCTCTCTCAGCCTAACCTACTTCACAAGGTTGCTGTGAAAGAGAAACTCAAGTATGTAGTACACTGCTCTGGGCTCCTAGGAGGAAGAACAGGATATAAATGTAATAATAATAATAATAATAATAATAATAATAATAGTTTGTGATGATGCCATCAAGCCCAGTTCAAGATGGCAGATGTGTGAATGTTTGAGCTGCAAGTGGGCTAACTTGTGAACCACCTAACTTATTTGAACCAAATTTGGTGCAGTTGTAGTGAGTGACACATAGGGACACCTCAGTGGTGTAGTTTGTAATGAAGTCATCCACCCTGATCCAAGACAGCAGATGCATGAACATTTGAGGCACAATTAGGCTAACTTGTGAAACTCCTAAACGATTTGAACCAAATTTGCTACAGGTGTAGGGACACATAGGGACGACTCAAGGGCATCATTTGTTGGACACGTTGGACACGTGATGTTGGACACGTGAGCATCTGAGGTACAAGTGGGAACCTGTTTGAACCAAATATGCTACAGTTGTAGGGACACATAGGTACACCTTTAACACATAGTTTGTGACAAGGTCATCCACCCCAATTCAAGATGGTGGATGCATGGATGTTTGAGGTACAAGTGGGCTAACCTGTGAACTGTCTAACCGATTTGGATCAAATTTAGTCTGGTTGTAGGGATAGTGAAAGGAAAGTAGGAGGATTGGTTCTTACGAGAACAACTTGTTCCTTGAATGATTCACATGCCTTTTCCCATGCACTCTAACTCCTGGAGGTTGGTTTTAGGTGGCAGTGATTAAAAAGAGTGAACAACAAGCCTTCCCCCAAGAAAGGCTTCTCTTACCCCCACCTCTATAATACTGGACTTTTCCCCATGCTACGGTGGCGAGAGCAGGTGTCTTGAAATGGTGGCCTTATAGGGAAGCTACTGCCCATCTCTCTTGAAAAAGGAAACATCTGTACACAGCCTATGGGGAAAAAGAGGTCATTCACAGGAGCATCATACCTGGTGTTGAGGAGGGCTGGGGGAAAGACAGGCTCCTACTTACCTTCCCTCCACACTACCACAATTGCCGTTGCTCAAACACCTACATGATCAGTGCTGCAGTGAATGATGTACCAATCCAGAAAGGATTCCTGGCCTCCACATATTCCAGAATGCACCATGTGAGCAGTGTGGTGCATTATGGAAATGCTAGAGACCAGGCCACTCCTTCCTCCAGCCGCTTTCATTTCAATAGCTGCCAGCAGCCCATGTGCAGAGATGACTAGGCAGTGGGATGGGAGGGTGCGCATGTGCCCTTTAACCTCACTTTTAGCCTGGGTACAAAACCCAGGCTACCCATTGGGAGACTACTGGGATTGATCCCAATCCCACACAACCAGCTCTATCCTGATAGGACTGTGCAAGACAGGATAGGGCTGGTCATGTGAACAGCCCTAAAGTATACCACAACATGTAAAACTATGTAAGGGAGGAAATCTACATATGGAATGTTCATAAGATGGATAAAAAAAATAAACAGTAAGGTTGCTAATGTTCATAATTGTCTGGATTGGAACCCAATGGTGTCCTGCAAGCCTTATTTACCCCCCAAGGTTGCCCTCAGGTTTAGGGATGCTGTTGATCTTCTTTTTATGCCTTTCTAGGTTGTTCAAACAAAGAAACAACACACCTGTCCACTAATGGTGGCTTCTTGAGAGGTGTGCAGAAAGTAGAAAGGAGCAGTGATCTAGGGAAAGGTGGGGGGGGGGGGGAGGGCCTGCCCTAACTAGTAAATGGCAGAAGCAGAAGAGCATCTATTTCAGAGGCGTCCTGCAGAAATGACCTCTTAGGTCATTTCTCAGCACCAGCCACTTCCTACATGCCATAACCTCCTATAAGTCATTATTAC
This sequence comes from Hemicordylus capensis, assembly GCF_027244095.1. NCBI lineage: Eukaryota > Metazoa > Chordata > Lepidosauria > Squamata > Cordylidae > Hemicordylus > Hemicordylus capensis. Next base: position 17,412,452 of record NC_069660.1, on the reverse strand, counting down.
TTCCCATTCCCTTGGTCTTTTCATTGACACATAGGCCACATTTGAAGTAAAACAAATCTGGAGGTCCCTTCTGTTTCATTGAAAAATGGTCCGGGAGTTTCCCTCCCCAAACTCTACTTTGTGCCTTCAGTTTGAAATAAGGTCCGCCACCCGGACCTCCAGTTCCATGGTGCCAGCATTACATCCAAACACTGCCACTACAGTTTCCCTCTCCTGAAATCGGAATTGAGGGAGGAAGCTCCTCCCTCATTCTGGCTGCTATTGGCTGCCGGGGCTGTCCTTCAGTAAATAAGGAAGACACGGCAGCCAGTTCTCCCTCCTCCTCTGCATTCAGCAAGACTACAGAGAAGGAGCCAGGGCAATAGCTATAATTGAGTGGGTGGGTTCAAAGAACCTGGGCCCCCCACCTCCTGAGTGTCCCCCAGCTCCACCCCTACCTATTTTCTTCATTATATCCCCCACTCTGAAGGGCCAGTGGGAGAGGAGCTGTGAAGGCCCTGGACTTTGGCCCGGAAGTCCAGGGATAAGAATGCCTCTGATTACATCCAAAGGTGGCCAATAAGTAGCTCATGCAGCAGTGTATAAATAAAGCAAGTATGTGAGATCCCTGTTCATCGTAAAGGGATACTGAAAGTATTTGATAAAAGAACCAATTTGTCCTTTCCCCCACTGGGTTTAGATTTGAGTTAACAAAAAGCCACAACAGAAGTAGCTGGTCATACATCAAAGAGTTTAGATCTAACAGCCCTTTGAATAGATAGTGTAAACATGTGGGAATAGAAGTTTAAAGCAGCTATGCTCTTTTGGAACAAGAGCTGCCTTTCATGATGCTAGGTAGTGTTTAAATTTTAAATTGTTTATAAATCAATACTTTGAATGCAAGCCTCTCTGTTTGTTGATTCTCATTAGTCAGCAGGCATACCCAGTGAATGTATATCTGCAAGAGGATGGGGTTTAGATCCGCTCAGCCCAATGTGGAAGAAAGCTGGGATTTAAAACTCAGTCTTGGAGTAAATGCTTGGTTTGGGTGCAGATGTTCTTGAATGTTTTCAAAATGGGTATGTAAAAGGATTCTAGGGGCTAGAGTACACCAGAAGTAAGACCATCTATAGATTTCTTTTTCATTTCTATTCAATTAAAACTGTTCAAACAAAATTAACAGAAAACATCATATTGACAGCAATATTGATGTCATCGACCTTCACGTTACCTCAAACATGCACCTGCCATCCTGAATCAGGGTTAATGACATCATCATGAACTATGTCATTGAGTATCCTTGTGTGCCCCTAGAACTGTACCAAATTTGGTTCAAATCAGTTAGATTGTTCGTAAGTTAGCTCACTTGCACCTCACATGTCCATTCGTCCACCATCTTGAACTGGGGTGGATGACATCATCACAAACTAAAACATTGAGGTTTCCCTATGTGTCCCTACAACTGTACCAGATTTGGTCCAAATTGGTCCAGGCATTGTGATATTGATAGGTCAAGACACACACACATACACACTAAGGCAAGTAGGCTAAAAAACAAATAAATAAGATGGTTCCCTGTCCCCAAATCTTAAATGCATAAACATAATCTTAAAAGCATAAACATAAGGTGGACACCAGCAACAGCCACTGGAGGGATGCTGTGCTGAGGGTGGATAGGGCCAGCTGTTCTTCCCTTTCTAAATCACTACGTGAAAAGGTGTCTCTTTGCTCAGTTAACAGGGGTAACTGAGATTGGCTCTCAACCCATGAACGCAAGTAATTCATACTACAATTCATACGTAACACATCATGAAAGATCTTCAGAAATTGATTTGAATGACGGTGTGTTAAGTAACAACCTGGGCCTACAATGAAGTATTCACAAGTTTGACTCAACACAAATCCACTGAACAAAACAACTCCTGTTGACATCAATTTGCACACAATATTTGTATGCACTTTCCAGTCAATCTTGTTTATTTCACCTACACCCAGCAAATGACTCTGCTAACTATTTTTTTTCCAAATTCTTCACACCACTTTGTGCAGCCAGGGCTCCACAGCACTCCAGACTTGATCATGTTTGAAATAAAAACCTTTGCAATTTGTAAACTGTCAGGCTTAATATGGGATCTTGGCATTAATAGGATTTTATTGACTTCTAGCATCAGCAGAAGAAAAGGCTGATAGAGTGCCGTGAAGGAAATGAAGATACAATACTCATTTTGCTTATGTCTCTGGAGTCATATAAATTTGGTTGTTGAATCTGCAATGCTCTGGCTTTATTGGCTGGTTCTTTCCTCTTCATGGGGCAAAGGGGAGAAAAGAATCTGAGTGACTTTGCTGAAGCTTTAAAATCAGCAGATTCAGGGAATTTTTGTGGAGATGGATTAGAGGTTTGGTGTCCAATTATGGTGAAAAACACATGAATACATAGTACACACACACACACACACACACACACACACACACACACCCCACCACCACCACCACTGGATTCCTGCCAATTTCTGCATTCTCCCTTTTCACTTAAGACTCCATTTGCCCAGTTATTTTTCCCTGAATGCAGCTTAACACAGAAGAGAAAGCCAATACAGAGCTCGAGGATGTTTAGGAAGCCAGGGTGACGGTAGTAGGTGGACTCCCATTACCCTTTGCAAATTGATTTTCCCCCACATCATCTAAAGAAACAAAATAAAATATGTACTGTGGCTTTCACAGCTTTTGCCTAAATGAAATCAACAGCAAGCTTCCACTTGACTGCTGATTAGGAATCAAGGTCAATGATCCAAGTTTTATGTATTGCCTATCCATCATATCTCTTGGAAAGAAAGCCAAAATCCTTCCTCTCAAAGAGCAGTTTGTGAATTCAAAGAAATTCTTGCAGATGTTTTCCCCCGCTAGTAACACAGGGAGGAAAAAAAACCAGTAAAAACAACCAAGAAAGGGTACTTTCTCCTCCTGAACTAATCATGCATTTTAGAGGTTGTAACACGTTTTTGTCACTGAATGCAACAGCAGTTTCTCATCCAGTGAGTCTTGGACCATCTCTTACCCATTCCTAAAACAAAGAGAAAATAGTATACTGTGTGCTCCCTCCCCCTCTCCCTCCCCCCCTTCTGAGTTGTATGAGTATACAGATGTCTCTACACTTGTACATGTTTTTGTGTGAATTACTTTACCTGTGATCATTTAAAACGTGAGCTGGGTACAGGCCCCTCAAATGCATGGGCCAGATAGGAAATTTGCCTGTGTTCAACAAGTGAAGAACTGTACAGATGTGTACCTATGTACAGATCTGTATCTCATTGTACAAGTGTTCAACATAAGAAAGTCATTCCCAAAACTGTAGGCACTGGGGATGGGGAAGGATGGGGGGAAGCAGGCAGGAGCCTGCCTGCTTCCCCCTACAAGATCTGAGCTCTGCTGCTTGCATGCCCATATGAGTGTCAGGGTGAAAAGGAGGCAGAGAGAAGACAGCCTGGCTGCCAGATATCCCACAATACACCACTCAAGCAGCATGGTGCACTGAGATATCCCAGATTGCTGGGATGCTCCTTCCCCCTGGCTCTCTGGTAAGTATGGCTGCCAGCAGTTCAAAAAGAGCTGCTGGCAGCCAGATCACCCACACAATTGGTCTCCTACCTCATTTTAGCCCAAGTTTCAAACCCACCTAGTGGTGGAAAGCTAGAATCAAAAGCGATTCCAGTGCTCTTCATGGCCAGCCCTGGCTGGGCTAGCACTGCCCTACCCTGCTAGGGCTGGTTGTGAGAACAACCCCAAGGTGTGAATAAGGCTCCTCCCTCCCTCCCCCCCTCCCTCTTTCTCCCTTCCTCTTCCTCCCTTCCTTTGGGGAGGGGAGAGAGAGAGAGAGAGAGAGAGAGAGAACGCACTTCTTCACTGAGTGATTAGTCTATGGAGTTCACTACTAAAGGATGTGGTAGTAGCCACGAGTTTAGACAGCTTTAAAAGGGGATTCACCAAATTACTAAAGGACAAACCTATCCTTGGCTACTAGTCTTGATGGCTATAGGCTACCTCCAGGTTAAGAGGCAGGATGCCTCTGAGTATCAGTTGCAGGGGAGCAATGGCAGGAGACGAGATATACCTTTCTGGAAGCATCTGGTTGGCCACTGTGGGAAACAGGATGCTGGACTCAATCAGCCTTAGCCTGATCCAGCAGGGTTCTTCCTGAGGCACTTCACACAATTGGTGTGGAGTGCCAGACAGGGTTTGTGCGGGGAAAGCAGGCTTAGCCCGCTCTCCCCACACACAAGCAGTCGCTTGTTGCTGGGCAGCCAGATCGGCCTGCCCAGACAAGCGGCTGCTCCGGTTGGGTGATCCTGCACCCAGCCGCAGCTCCATTGGGAGCTCCAGGGGTCGGGGGAAGGGGAGCACCACCGTACGGTGCCCCGGCCCCGCAAACCCCAGGAAGGTACTGTGCAAGTGCACAGTGCCTTCTTGGGGTCCCTCTCCCTCACCCCAGTGTGTCAGCCGCAGCTGACACATGGTCAAATAAACAAGGTTAATGGAGTGCTCACTCCGTTAAGCTCATTTAGGGTGAGGGGTAGTTAGGCGGGCTAGCCGCCAGGGAAGCACCAGGCTCGCCTGCAAGTCTGGTGGTTCACACGATTGCTCAGAAGCGGGCTAAGGGAGCCCAGCCCAATTTTGAGCAATCATGTGAATAGCTTCCCTGTGTTCATCTCTCTGTGTGTAAGAGAAGTAGGGACCAGGAAGTGGAATCCATGGCACCGTTCTGCAGATATGTTATGCATGAGGAGAGCTAAACTCTCAATGGATTTGATTAAGTTATGTGGAGCAAAGTACACAGGCTATGTCCGGGACACAGCTGGAGCAGTGATGAGGTGGTGGTCGTGCCCCTTGCCACAGACTCCACTGCCATGGTCACTGAACCATGTGGGACTCTCTTACACCCCCCCCCCCACCCCGTGGCTTGTCATATGCAAATATGAAGTTGCCTTCAGGTGAGTCAGACCTCTAGTCCACCTAGCAAAGTGCTATTTACTCTGACTGGCAGTGGCTTCCCAAGGTCTCAGGTCCAGTTCTTCTCTAGTCCTTTCAACTGAATATGCCAGGGACTAGAACTGAGCATTTATTTCTGTATGCAAAGCATGTGTTCTCCCACTGAGTTATGGGCCTTTCACCAGAATAATCATCTTCTAGTCTTTAAATACTGCAGATTTTGACTAAGTTTCCTCCTTTCTTGGCAGTCAGTCTCATTAAACTTGAAGAGACCAAGTTCTAAATACGCTGATTTAGCATCGGATAGTTCATGAAGGTCAGTTCACCCATTGGTGAATCTGGGGATTCTTTTTGTGTGGTGTATTATAGTAGCTTCCACCCACCACAGAGCCTGGAAAAAAACACTGAGTAAACTGGGCGGTATGTATGCACATCTCTGTGTGATTACCCCCATTTATTTAGTCCTGTCTTCTTAGATAGGCATGAAAGGCTCACAGAATCTCAGAGTATGTGATTAGTGATCGGCAAAAGTCCCTTAACTCAATGCAGAACTGACTTTCTAATGATGAGCTTTCTCCGTGAGAATTTTTTCTTTTAGGAAACTTGTCGGTTTTCTAAGAGTTCTCTCCCAGCTTGTGATATTGGTGCATGCATAGTGATGGGGCTGCACACACATTTCCCTTATTGTATTCCTCCTGGGTATTATAACTCCCAGCACCAGTCATAACAAAGAGCTACTTGGAAATTGGAAAATACTGCAGTTTCAGTAGCCCTTGGGAAGACTCTGAATCCCAAGGGCCACTCTGCCTTTGTTCTGATGTGCTGCAGAGCAGCACATCAAAGACAATGGGGGAGGGGGAACCCTGTAATCCCCATATGACTGTGCCACTGCCACTTTTTATCTGGTTTGCAGATAGGGAACACTCAAGGGCAATGGAGGAGGGGATAAAACAAGCCTTCCCCTCCCATTGTGGCACCACTACTGCTTCTTAGCTCAGTGCTCTGAGGATGACAAAGAGAATGATAAGGAATGGGAGGGTTGGAAAGGGTAACAGAGAGGCAAGGAGAAGTTGGAGAAATTCATCACGCTGCCCCAGATTGGCTCAGCCCATGATCTGAAGTCTTCCCAATATCTGAGGAGGAACTTGAATCATTCCCAGACTATTCCAAGGTGAGCTCTGAAGAGTCTGTATGTCTCTCCTATCATGTGCATCTGTTTTCATCTATAGCAAGGGAGAAAAGTGGCTACCTTCCAATGTAGCATGGGTCCAATGGACCCACGGTTCTGCACCCCCTCCCCCTGCTCTCCTGTCCGCATTCAAACGTTCCGGAGAGCTGCCTCTCTGCAGTCAGTGAGATGGCTGTGTGGGCTTCCTTCTTGACAGAAGGATAGCCCACACAGCCAATGGGGCCAAAGTGAAGGAGGAGCTTCCTCCCTCAACTCCTGCTCCATGGAGCCGAAACTGCGGTGCCAACATTCGGATGTAATGCTGACACCAAAAAACTGGAGTTGAAGGCACCCGAACTCAAATCTGAACTGAAGTTTTGGGGAGGGAAACCACAGTTCCCTTTCCACCTTTAACTCCAGTTTCCCGAATTCAGATGTGCAGCTAAGGAAACCAGAGGTGAAGGGAACTCCGCTATCCTATTACATGCAGATGTGGCCAGTCTGTGGGTGCCATCTGCTAAAATAGTTGAGGGAAGTTACATGTATATATGGGGATCTGGAACACAGTGCCTCACTCCACCCCAGCAGTCCCATCTGGAAGTGCCAGATGGGCACACCTCCACGGCTTTGGCTAAGACCACATTCGTAGAAAATGCCCAAACTCCATTGAGAAGTTCCATTTCAGGTTTCAGTAAGGGATGTTCAAGGTTGGGGACTACAGTATGCCCTGCAAGTTCCAAACCTGCCCTCACCTTCAGATATTAGGCAAGTGACAACCAGAGCAACTGACCTTCAACGTGAGGGCATGCCACCTATGGAACACTCTGTCTGATTTATTTGAATTCATCGGTTTTATTGTTTTAATTTATTGCTATTTGTAAGTTCCTTTGGATAGTCTTCAAATAGGAAACTCAATATGCATACATAAGTAAAGTGAAGGAGGAGGAGGAGGAGGAGGAATGATATGACAAGCAGCCCTTCATCCATGTATGGACCTGCCAGGGTTGATGTACATACCTGAAAGGAAGCAGTCCCAATGGTGCAATGCAACAGACTGATGTGGGATGACTTTAAACGGCTTCCACAGAGCACTCTTTTCCATTGCTTCTACTGCCCTGTTATGTAACACTGTTGGGGCTGCCTTTTGTGTTGAGCAACAGCCCCAGCAGGTACCTACCCTGACCCTTGCCCTCATCGCCTTTACCGCCTTGGCCGCCTGCTTCTCCTCCTACAGCTCCTGACTGCCCATGCTGTTGGCTCTTGCAGCACTGACAGAGAAGAAAGGCACAGCCCTGCAGCGTGCTCAGCCTGCAATGCAAAAGCTGGCCAATCTAGTTGGCTTTTGCATCACAGGCTGGGTGTGCTGGAAGGCTGTTTATATACTCTTCACTGGTATCATAAGAGCCAGCAGCAGGGACAGTCAGAGGCTGGAGGAGGAGAAGGAGGTGGCCAAGGAAGTGAGGGGAAAATGAGGGCTGGGGGAGGAGGAGGTGGTGGCAGCAGAGGCAGCGGAGGCAGCAGCGACAATAATAACAATAACAATAACAATAACAATAATAACAACAACAACTACTACTACTACTACTACTACTACTACTACAACTACAACTACAACTACAACTACCTGTAGCCAAAAATTGGTGGGACCATAAAATTGAAAAAGTTGAAGAGAATGAAGATGTAAAAATATTATGGGACTTCCGACTACAAACAGACAAACATCTGCCACACAATACACCAGATATCATTATAGTAGAGAAGAAAGAAAAACAAGTTAAAATAATTGACATAGCAGTACCAGGAGACAGCAGAATAGGAGAAAAAGAAATAGAAAAAATCACCAAATACAAAGATCTACAAATTGAAATAGAAAGGCTGTGGCAGAAAAAGACCAAAATAATCCCAGTGGTAATTGGCGCCCTGGGTGCAGTTCCAAAAGACCTTGAAGAGCACCTCAACACCATAGGGGCCACAGAAATCACCATCAGCCAATTACAAAAAGCAGCTTTACTGGGAACAGCCTATATTCTGCGACGATATCTATAACAACAACAACATTGACAATAAAATTCAGCCATCTTAGGTCCTTGGGAAGGACTCGATGTCTGGATAAAACAAACCAGTCAATAACACCTGTCTGACTGTGTAAACAAGACATAATAATTTGATTTCTATACCCCCCTTGCAAAAATGGCTCAGGGCGGTTTACACAGAGAAATAACAAACAAATAAGATGGAACCCTGTCCCCAAAGGGCTCGCATTCTAAAAAGAAACATAAGATAGACACCAGCAACAGTCACTGGAGGTACTGTGCTGGGGGTGGATAGGGCCAGTTACTCTCCCCCTGCTAAATAAAGAGAATCACCACAGTAAAAGGTGCTTCCTTGTCCAGTTAGCATGGAGGGAGTAAAGGCCAAGGCTTTGTGGTGGTGATAGCAGCCACTGCCATACAAAAATAAAATGTTAAAAAAAATCACATTTAAAAATGGAGGGAGGCCATGTTCATTTATTGAACACAGGCCCCCTCCAACCTTTAGAAACACCCTTGCAGTTTAAAAACAAACTATTTCCTATTGGAGTCTCATTTCCTCCTCTCCTTTGCCTGCCTTTTTCTAACACACCTTTCTTCACTGGCTTTAGACACAAGCAGCTGCAAGTCCAAAGAAATGTACAAAATATATTCTAATGGCAGTCAGTTGTTCTCAAACAACAATAATAATCATAATAATATTTTTCCATATTTATAAGATTCTCACTCCTGATCGCCGGTGCTGGTGAAAGAAAACATGTGTTACATAATTCATTAAACCCCAACGGCATTTTACATATATTATAATGCCAAAGAGGGGAAAAAAGGTGCAAACACTCAGGGCAAATGATTTTCAGGATAATTAAGAAAATGAATTGTGGCAATGTAACAGCAAAACTTGAATAACCGGAATTTGTTCCTGTGATCTTTTGCCTTCTTGGTGGAGCATGTTTGCTTCCTTTTCCAACTTGGAATTTATATTAAGGAGCAATGCAATAAAAGAAGCATTATCAGAACATTAATATTCTTCTATTTCAATCAGAGTTCTTCCTCAATACCAAATTATTTACAAGATATACTTGTTTTACAACCTGACATAAAACCTCTCCAAATAAAAAACATGCCTAAGTAATAACATAGTAGATATATATGTGGATAAAACAGGTGAAAACAGATTGTAAATGATATTGGTGGAACTCTCAGCCCATATCTCATCAGGTGTTTTGGCTTGTAAACTTGTTTTTATAAAGGTATAAAGCCCATCTGCCAGGTAGTAACCTATTGTTTTTGAAAATGCATGCATATTTCATCTTCTTAGAAGTGTCTCATTTCATGGGTAGAAGGCAGGTTCCCGAAGTGGCCACAATGGAGGTTTTGAAAGTGCAAGAGAGGAAACATCTGTAGCCTATAATGAGCTTCAGTGATCAACTTGTTTTATAGAACTCTTGCTGAATTGCCCTGTGGGACTCTAATGCTTTTAAAGCTTAAAACTGATGCCATCAGAAGCACAACCTGAGTGTCTGGCGGGGGCGGGGGGGACATAGGTCACAACCCAGTCCCTCCTACCCAAAGAAAGCAAAATATGGGGAGGTCCCCTATAGAAAGTATCTATATATGTAATTCTCCTAAATGTACCCATTGCTAATCCCATGCATGGCAGCTCTCATGAGAGTTTGTGGGAGAGCTGCCGGTTAGTGATGGGGATGGGTGGCCCGGCCACCCGCCGAGGAGAAGCAGCCACCCACAGAGGAGAAGAGGCAGACGACTGTGGAAGAGAAGCAGCAGTGGACTGTGGAGGGGAAGCAGCCGCCGCCAAGCTGGCCGGCCATGGTGCAGAAGCAGCCATGGCCAGGCCAGCAGGTGGCCATGGTGCAGAAGCAGCAGCTGCCAGGCTGGCAGGTGGCCGTGGAAGAGAAGTGATGGCCACCAGGCTGGTAGGCAGCCATGATGCAGCCAGCTGGCGGGCGGGCGGGCGGGCAAGGTTGGTGAGCAAGGCCGGGCGGCACTCAGGCTGGCGAGGGAAACCACCACCAGTGGGCAGGGAGGGAAAGGAAAGCGCCGCCAGGCCAGCTGAAGGGAGGGAAAGGAAAGCAGAATGGGGACTGGGGCTGAAGAGAGGGGGGAAATGAATATGGGGAGAAGAGATGGAGAACTAGGGATGCAGATGCTCTGTGCCGGATGAGCTAGTTCTTACTGTAGCACTCCCTATCATGTGCTGCTTTTGCAGTAGGTGTACAGTGGCTGTGTTCAACACACTACAGCAGTAGTGGTCCATACTAACAAGATGGAGGGTGGAAAATAAGTCCCAGCTGCTTGGATACTGGCAGTTGCTCTCTCACTCCCTTCTGGCAGTGCCCAAGCTTATCTGTAATGGCCTGGGAGACTGTAGTGGCCTGTGCTAACAAGCCAGAGAGGTGGGAAATGAGCCTCAGCTGCTTGGTCATCAGCAGCCACTCTCCCAGTGCCTTCTGGCCCCTGCACCTATAATTGAAGCATGCGGGCTGGTCATTCACCAAGTTGTGGATTCCCCCACCACCACCACCAAATGAATGATCAGCCCACATGGTTCAGTTACAGGGGCAGAGGCCAGAAGGCACTGAGAGAGTAGATGTTGGTGTCCAAGGAGCTGGTGCTTATTTCTCACCCCTCCAGCTTGTTAGCACAGGCCACTTCAACACTACAGTCTACCAGGCTATTACTGATAAACTGGTAAACTGAAGCTCTCCTACACCTCACATACAGTGACCTGGTGCTCCTTTGGGTGCCAGAGTCCATGGGAGCAGCAGGCAGCAGATTCTACGTAAGCAAGGTATAGGAGGCCCTTGACCATCTCAAAATGGCTGCATGCATTGCAGTATGCTCAACAAAGTGTGGTGGCAACACTATATCCAGTTCTCATCTAACACCTTCAAAAGCCACTAAAGACACAAGCCATTGAAAGCCACAGTCTCATCCAAGCTAGACAGCTGTGATTTCCTGTATTTGGGGCTATCCTTGAAAATCATCTGGGGTAAAAAAAATCAGCTGGTGAAAAACATGGCAGTTTATTAACTGGAATTGACTGCTGCCTAGTTAAAGCTAGTACTTGGAGCACATGTAGGGAGGCTATGGCCACATTCACACATAACACAAAATCAGAGTTGCAGGGGCCAGAGGTTGCCCTACCATTTTGTCCGAATGCATGCAACTCCAGTCCCATTTGTCAAGCGACTCGAGGTTGTGCTCTGCAGACTCGAATTTGAACCCTCGGTTTGTAGTGAATTTCGCAACTCATAAGCGGGTTCCAGTCTCGGAGCGTGTCATCTGAATGCAGCACTGGAGACTGCATTCCCTGTGACTGGAGTTGAGAGAGAAAGAGAAAGATCCTCCCTCTCTCTGGCCATGATTGGTTGTGCAGTCTGTCCTTCAAGCAAAAAGAAAGCCCAAACAACCAGTTCCAAACAGCCAGGATGTTGCACTAGCCAGATGCACTAAGTTGGAGCTTGCATTCCAGACAATGTTGCACTTGTGCAAATGTGTTTGCATGTGCTCAACAAAGTGGCACACCACCTGCTGAGCTGTGAAACCTCTCTCTCATTTCTTTCACAGGGCACGAGAGCCAGCATGGTGTAGTGGTTAGAGTGCTGGACTAGGACCGGGGAGACCCGAGTTCAAATCCCCATTCAGCCATAATACTAGCTGGGTGACTCTGGGCCAGTCACTTCTCTCTCAGCCTAACCTACTTCACAGGATTGTTGTGAAAGAGAAACTCAGGGATGTAATACACCGCTCTGGGCTCCTTGGAGGAAGAGCGGGATATAAATGTAATAATAACAATAACAACAACAACTTGGAGCATCCACTAGTCTTGAACTAGCACAGACCTTTTCATTGTGCAGTTGCTGAGTTCGTTCAGATGTTGGCCACTGTTTTTCACACGTTATCCACTGTCTTTTATCCCTGATTTTACTTGACAAATTGTTTACTTATTTATTTTATTGTACTGCCTTTTTCATTGCTGGTCTTATCATAAGCTGCCTTGCAACAGATGGGATAAAAATAGCTTAAATAAACAGGTACATATCATCTTTGCTCACTGCATGGAGAAGTTTTTTTTCACTTGGTCTTGCCTCCCAGCAGGATCTCAGAAGATGGCATTGTTGGGCAATTGACAAGGGTTGTTGGTCCTTGAAAGCCAGCACTGCCCAATGCCTGAGTTAACCTCTTACTTACTAATATTATTTATATGCCACTTTTCAACAACAACAACAACAACAACAAAACATTCTCAAAAAAGCTTACTAGGGAAAAAAGAATAACATCCTCTGTACCTCTAGCATTTGTGTGATAATGGTGGAGTGACTTTCTCCATCAGGAGAGTTACTCCATCATTAACTCCTGTCTCCCATCCTGTCTGCCAGGATAAGCCCTATCACAGAACTTAGGGGTACCCAGGTAAGAAGGGGACATGGAGTGCAGTGAGATGAGTATGCCCTGAAGCCTGAATCTGGGCCTGCAGCAGAACCTCCAGGGCGATGAAAGGAAGGTAACACCAAAGCACAGCATGACTAACAATTGGCTTTAACATTTGCTGTGAGCCCCAGGTGTATGTAGAACCTTCTTGAGAAATATGTAGAACCTTCTTGAGATATGTCAATAATCATATGGAAACTCTGTCTGATGCCCTAGAAATGCCTTGCGTGTTTAACTGAAGCTGGAGCAAAAAGAGGGAGGAGGGAGCATGAGCGTGTGAAAAAGCATGAGAAGGAGAAGCCTCAAATGGTACAATTTTTCATGAATACATGCAGATTGCTGACACATTTCGATAAGAAGTCTTCTTCAGAGGCAAATAATCATGGTGTGTCTGAGGCTAGTAAAGCAGCCCGAAGAACAGCTTACTCGGGATAATTTCTCCAGGGAGTTGTGACATAATACATCCATCCCCTTGGCAGCTTTCAGTGTCTTTATCAGTGCTTATTCAGCAAATCACCCTTGGTCCTGCTGACCTTGGCAGTATTACAGAACCTTATTTTCACATGGCTGGAGTTGTGCTCTTAAAAACATCCTCCCCATGTTTTAGTCATAAGGAGAAGAATTCTTGCCCAAACTTCGGTGCTCCTTCTCCCATCTCCTCTCACCTGTGTTTTCTCTTTAAGGACATGTTGTTGCCATGGCAAGAGGAATTGCTGTTTCACGTGAGGTTAGAATTCCTTTCTAAAACTATTGCAATACTATTTAAAAGATTCTGTTCTCTCATGCTTCATTATACACAAATTTGTTCTTTCATAGAACCGGGACTGAAAAACTGGTACAGGCCGTTTTTACATTCATCTGTTCCCATTTGTGGAGAAATCTGGATTGTGCACTTGACATAAGTGGATTACTAAATGGATATGGAGAAATGCCTCCTCTTTCAGGTGGTGCAAATGAATGCTTGATGATGATGATGATGATGATGATGATGATGATGATGATGATGATGATACCAGATCAGATATGGGGAGGAATTCTGGAGGTTCAAATAAGTGCACCACAGAGGAGAAGTACAATCTTTAAGTCCCCAAAATTCTTCTCCTTTCAGAGAAGTTCATTGGACATTACCCATGTCCCTGTCCAAAACATCTCCCCCTTCACCCCCCACTACTTCAACACACTCCTCAGTGCCCTTTACTTATCAGTTTGCAGTAGCAATGAGTGAAAACAGTGGTGAGAGTGCGAGAGATTGTGGAAAGAAAAGATGGTTTTCTGTTTTCCCTACCACAGTTGAAAAACAGCAACATGTGGGAAAACAGGGAATTTTTTTTAAAGTTTCCTCCTCCCCATCTCCTTGTGCACCAGCGGAAAAGGGAAAGCTGTGGTGGCTTGTGGGCATTGTAGTCTCCCCAAGGACTGCTACAATGCCAATCAGAAGTCTCCAGGGGTCCCACACAAAAGGAATGAAGGCAAAAAAGGGATAAAGAAACTGCCCCCCCCCAAGCAACTGGTATTCAGTACCACCTTGTTTCTGAACATGGAGGCTCCATTTAACCTGCCACAGGTTGCATCTTAAATCATATGGGTGAAAGACAGTTTGTGCAAGCAAACCTGCTTGCCCCTCCTCCCCATAGCAGCAGCTTGGACTTCTTGAAAAGCCACTCCTGGGTTGGGGGATCCTCAGGAATGGGTTGGGATGGGAAGCAGGGAACTGAAGCAGGAGGAAATGATTTCCCCAGATTGGGTGCAAGCCCTTCTATGAGCTCAGGTCACATAATATATACCTGTATTTATGGAAAATCCCCCCCTCCACTTCTGTCCCATCCCAACCCATTCATGAAGGGAATCCACGGGGGTGGCTTTTTGAGAGGCTGCTGAGTTGTTTGCTTGCGTGAACTTCTACCCATCAGAGAGGCTATTCTCACGGTGATACAAAATCGGGCTAAGGGAGCCTAGCCTGATTTTGTAATCACCAGGCTCGCAGCTGAGCCTGGTTTCACGAAAATGGGTCACCCGCTAAAACAACCCTCCCCTAAGCTCAGGTTAGTGGAGCAAGTGATCCACTAACCCGGGCTTTTTGATCGTGAGGTGCCATGGTGCGGCTCCACGGTGCAGCAACTCACAAATAGACCCTTGACCGGGAGGCTGAAAAGCCGCTCCCTGGCTCAGGGGTCTCCAGCATGCCCTGCATGTTTACGCAGGGCATGCTGGAGTTTCCGGGGGCCGCACAGCCCCCAATCCTCCCAGCCCCCACTGGCTCCGTAAAAGAGCTGGCAGTCATGTGGGTGGCCGGTTCAGCCACCCAGAGCAGACTGACTGCTCGTCTGTGGGGAGAGCGGGCTTAGCCTGCTCTCCCCGTTAACCCGCTCCAGGATCTTCTAACTGATCGTGAGAAGAGCCTCAATGTTAGATACAACCCCATCGCTTGTAGCCATTAATGGACTTCTCATCCATGAATCTGAAAAGTTTTCACCAGCAGTAGCCTAGCTCAAAGGTATCACTCTGCCAAATTATTGTTTTTCACTAGCACAGAAGGTTTGGAGAAATTCTAACTCAAGGATCTGATCACTCTGTTAATCAGTGTTGTGTTACTGAAAAGACTGATCACTATACTTAGGTTAGTTCTGACAGAATTCTAATCATGTAGCTTTTCATCTTTACTGATGCCTTCTCCACTGCTTTAGGGTTGCAAGTATGTAATGTTTTCTTGTGGTCTTTTTATACTGTCTAAAAACCAACAATATTTTGTCATATCTTGCAAACAAAAGGGGGTTGCTTAAAAGATCATTTGTGTGGATTGTGGTGAATGTTACATAGGAGAAACTGGAAGACCCTTATTGACCAGATTTAAAGAGCATCTTGCAGATTCAAAATATAACAATAGGGAAAGACCTTGGTCAAAACATATGAGAGACAACAGCATAATGGACAAAACAATGCCTCTTAAAGTGTACATTCTGGAGCTAGAACACTGCACACTTAAAAAAAAAATCAGAGAAGCATTGCACATAGATAAACTGAAACCTGAGGTTGCTGTTAAGGAGGAACTGAGAGAAATTTTGAAGTATATTGGCCATTAAAGGGTGTATTGCTGAACTTGCTTCTTTCCCCTCCCTTTCTCCTTTTCAGCACTGAGTTGGGAAAGTCCTGTTATCTGTCATCATAAGGTTACAAGTTTGATCCTGACCAGGGGCTCAAGGTTGACTCAGCCTTCCATCCTTCCGAGGTCGGTAAAATGAGTACCCAGAATGTTGGGGGCAATATGCTAAATCATTGTAAACCGCTTAGAGAGCTCCAGCTATAAAGCGGTATATAAATGTAAGTGCTATTGCTAAGTGCTATTCCTCCCCCCCTTTACTACTACTACTAGTAGTACTACTAGTAGTATATAAATATCAGTAGATACTACTACTGATATTTATATACCAGTAGAACTTCAACCAAAGTTCTCAAAGTGGTTTACATAGAAAAATAAATACATAAATAAGATGGCCCCCTGTCCCCAAAGGGCTCACAATCTAAAAAGAAACATAAGGTTGACTCCAACAACAGCCACTGGAGGGATCCTATGCTGGGGTTGGATAGTGCCAGTTGCTCTCCTCCTGCTAAATAAAGAGGATCACCACTTTAAAAAGATGCCTCTTTGCTCAGTTAGCAGGGATTACTCCCCTCTCTCCTCCCCATGCTATGTATTAACTTCAGGTGTTTGGCTGGAAGAGCTTACTACATAAGAATGCTGGTTCAAACAGTGTAACATCGAGCACTGATGATGATGTGTTAATGTTGAAATATTTGTTTTTATTTAAAAAAAATTGGATTAATTTATCTCTCTACAAATATAATCAATCAATCAATTTTATTACACCCATAGGCCATACAAAAGACATTAAAAACATTAAAACAAAATATTATACATAGTAAACAGAATAAAACAGAATAAAACAGTAAGCTCCTATAAATTAGACCTTAAACAAGATCTTAATCTAATAGCAACATAAAAGAATTTTGCCACCAGTTTAGTGACTTATTATTTTGATCCTCAAGACAGAAGTTCAAATAAAAGGGGTCAGCTCTTCCGGGAAATTGCTCTAACAAAGGGGATATAAGTTCTTTCCTGGTATCACAGTAAGGAGAGCAATATAACAGCGCATGCGAAACCGTTTCAGTGAGGCCTGCGCCACAAGGGCATAAGCCAGAGTCTGGCAAATCCTTATCAAATCTTTTTTCCAAAAGGGCTGAGGGCAGCACATTCATACGGGCCCTAGTAAATGCTATTCTAAACTTTAAAAAGTGTAGGGAAGCTAGATAACTAGCACCTCTATTCCCCGGAGGGGGCATGATCCCCCAAAATAAAGGAGAACAGGTCCTGTTTCCCCAAAACACAAGATTCTGATGCTCAATGTCATGGAGACTTCTACAAATATAGCACTTAAGTGGCGCAGTGGGGAAATGCTTGACTAACAAGCAGAAGGTTGCCGGTTCGAAGCCCCGCTGGTATGTTTCCCAGACTATGGGCAACACCTATATCGGGCAGCAGCGATATAGGAAGATGCTGAAAGGCATCATCTCATCCTGCGTGGGAGGAGGCAATGGTAAACCCGTCCTGTATTCCACCAAAGAAAAACCACAAGGCTCTATGGGTGTCAGGAGTTGAAATCGACTTGACAGCACACTTTACTATATATATATGTGTGTGTGTGTGTGTGTGTGTGTGTGTGTGTGTGTGTGTGTGTGTATAGACACAAACACATATACACATATGCAATAAAGAATGTCTTCAAATGAATAAAAAAGTAAACAACCTTTTTAAAAAGTGGTTCTGTTACATCTAACTGAAGAAAAGTTGCTCCAATAAAAGACATCACCATCCTTCTCTTTGAATGGTTTGTTCTCTCGGACTAGTAAGGCAATACGCTTTATGCTGATTTATTAAGGAGGAATAGTTTGGAGTCTGAACTCTAAAGAAACAAGGACCTCTGGCACTGTGGACTAATTCTTTTCATATGCTTTGAATTGTTTCAGTGAACGTTCATGACCGAGACATTTGTCACAATGTGAATAAGAGCTGAGACATGGCAGTGCGTGATCTTTTTTGTCAGTCACATAGCTTTGGGGCCTTGATTTTATTCAAGTGTAAGTTCCGCTTATGTCACCTGTGTGTGAACTGGAGAACAGAGTTTTGCCACGTTAAACAAAAAGGATGTAAAAGACTAATGATAGTCTTTGTCTTCTTTTTATAATAGTCCCAGTTATCTTCTCTTCAGAGTAATCCCAGAAGAATGAAGGCAAATCAGGCAAATATACATTTATGGTTTTAACTGTATTGAATTTGTATTAGTTAGACCTGGAATGACAGGTTGTTGCACAAGAATGGTTTTGCACAAGAGTGCAAATGCAGTTGTACAGAGAGAGTGAGCTGGTCTTGTGGTAGCAATCATGAATGATCCCCTTTGCTAAGCAGAGTGCACCCTGGTTTGCATTTGAATGAGAGACTACATGTGAGCACTATAGATATTCCCCTCAGAGGATGGGGCTGCTCTAGGAAGAGCACCTGCATGCTTGTATGCAGAAGGTTCCAAGTTCCCTCCCTGGCAGCATCTCCAAGATAGGACTGAGAGAGACTCCTGCCTACAATCTTGGAGAAGACACTGCCAGTCTGGGTAGACAATACTGAGCTAGACCGACCAATGGTCTGACTCGGTATAAGGCAGCACCCTATGTTCCTAAGTGCAATAGATGGACACTGGAAATCCTGGGCCTTTACTTCCCAACTGCATCTGTGCAATCCTGTACCCTTGTGCAACTATATATTATTATTATTATTTACATTTTATATCCCGCTCTTCCTCCAAGGAGCCCAGAGCAGTGTACTACGTACTTGAGTTTCTCCTCACAACAACCCTGTGAAGTAGGTTAGGCTGAGAGAGAAGTGACTGGCCCAGAGTCACCCAGCAAGTATCATGGCTGAATGGGGATTTGAACCCGGGTCTCCCCGGTCCTAGTCCAGTACTCTAGCCACTACACCACGCTGGCTAATGGGACAGTGCGCTGCATGGGAGCTGCTATCTTGTCAGTATTTTCTGTGTTCATCCCAATCTGTGCTCAGAAAGGAAGGAATGAGAGGAATATATTATCTCCCCCTCTGCCTGCGACATTTTGCTAGCCTTATCCGAATGGATTTGGCTTTCCTTAAAATACCTCAGAATGCACTGCCTGAGGTAGAACCAGCCCAATTGCTTCAAAGCTCACTGCAGGTGAAAACTGATGGCAAATTAGGGTTGTGGCATCCCTCCTCCTCCATCCTCAAGACATGTTGCTAGTCTTATGCAACAGGTTTGCTCAGACATTTTGCCTAGGAAGACACTTCCAAATGCCTTTTGAGTTTGTTTTGGCTGGAGAAAACATATGGATGTGAGGGACCTCCTTAGAAATGTTGCGAGTCTTATCAAAGTTGTTTCTTTTTTTAACTTCCCTTTCACTATGCTTCTGACGTTTCACCTGAAAACTCAGAACTCACAAATAAACTCTGAGCTTTTGTTTTAGGTGGTATGATGGTGATCCCTCTAGGAATGGAAGAGAGGAGGGAATTTAAGAAAAATGCAGCCCATCTTAAGGAATGTGGATTATAGCTTTCCTCACACTGTCTCAATTCTTCCTGTTTATATGCTCACCAGCTCTCTTCTTTAACGGAAATTGATGATCTGAAGGGTATCCTGAACTTATGAAGCTGCCTTGTACTGAGTTCGATACTGGTCCATCTTGAGCCTAGGAACTTCTGCATGCAAGGCATACATTCTGCCACTGAGCTATGGCCATTGGCCTGTCTAGACTGGACCTGTGTCGTGCCACCGACACTGCTGGAAGTGGGGCAACAACACTTAGGCATTTTATCAAATTATAAATATATTTGATCCCCAAAGGAGCTGGTCTTGTGGTAGCAAGATGGAATTTCCCCCTTGCTAAGCAGGGTCTGCCCTGGTTTGCAGTTTAATGGGAGAGTACATGTGAGCACTGTAAGATATTCCCCTTAGGGGATGTGGCCACTCTGGGAAGAGCACCTACATCATCATGCTTGCATGCAGAAGCTTCCAAGTTCCCTCCCGGGCATCTCCAGACAGGGCTGAAGATACCCTTCAGACTCCTGCCTGCAACCTTGGAGATGCTGCTGCGCTGCCAGTCTGTGTAGACAATACTGAGCTAGATGGATCAATGGTCTGACTCAGTATATGGCAGCTTCCTATGTTTCTATCATTTAAATAGAAAAGTGTTGTGACATCCTTCCAGAATGAAGCTCTATTTTAGGCTGTTTCAAGCAGAGTTGGCACTAGGGACGCTTACAAAATTCTCTCCATCTGGATATCTCTCCAGATGTCGGTGATCTGCATTGCCTGATCTTCTTTCCAGAGCAGCACTGTTTTTTGATTCCCAGAAGTTACAGAGTGTTGTATGTGTACAGTTTGCTACAGTTTTCCATGTTCATTTCCTTCCCCCTTACCAGTTAATGAGCACCAATGCATATGTGCATTGATTAAATCATAGTGCAAAAAAGACATTATGATTTGATCAAACATTTGCAACAAGATTCCTTTTTGTGCTGTGATTTAATCAATGGACATATAGTCCATTAGCCAGGGGGCTTGATTGGTACCATTTTGATCTTGAGATACAATGGTTTAGATTTCACACAGTGCCCCGTTGATGGAAGATCAGAGCACATGTGCTGGGGTTTGTGAGTGTGAAAAACCCATCAACCCTGCCCACAAATGCACAAAGCCTTTGTGGCTCTTAAGGATTGTGTCATCGCTGTAAGATACTCCACTCATCATTCCCAATCAGAGAAGTATCCTACAGTGTGTACACAATTTTTAGGAGCCACAGTGGCTCTGTGTATCTGCAAACAGTGTTGATAGGTTTTCCACATGCCCCATTCTTCCATCAGTGGGATGCTGTGCTATATCTGATACACTATTATTTTTTGAAAACTTTGGACCTCGTGTAGGAACCCAAATGATAGCCTTGAATATTTATCAACTTGTGTGGACTGGAGTTCCACCATATTGCACCCAGACCATTGAAAATATCTATATATTTATTTTGCCTAGGCTAATCCCATCCGTGGCAGCTCTCGCGAGAGTTCACAAGCAGCTGCTGGACTAGCGACGGGGAGGAAAATAGGGATGAGGAGGGGGCAGCAGGCTGGCTCAGAAACCCCGAAGTGGCGAGCAGCCAGGCATGTGGGAGGAGGTGGTGCCAGCCAGAAAGCACTGGGCAAGGGGCAGAAGTGGGCTGCTCCCACCAGCAGGCGACCGGCCAGTGGGAGCAGGTAGTGGCCCGGCCACCGGAAACAGCAGGTGGCGGCGGGCTGGCCACTGAGAACAGGTGACAGTGGTGGTGGGCCAGCCTGGCTGCCAGAAATTGGTGGGCGGGCGGGAGGAGGTGGTGGGCTGGCTTTCTGGCTGGCCTGCTGGCCAGAAAGAGGGAGGGAAGCAGGCTGCTCCCACCTGCCAGAAACTGCGGGCGGGCGGGGGGGGGGGGGAGAAGTGTGCTGGAAGAGAGAAGAAGTGGGCCAGGAGGGAGCCCGGTCCAGCCAGTTAGTCTTAATTGTAGGTAAAGGTCACAATTTTATTCAATTAACTTCCAATTAAACAACAACAAAGGGATTGACTCACTATCACCACCCCTACAGTGTGGGAACTAATGACTTGCCACCCAAGATGTGTGTCCTTACCTACCTCACATCATATTGAGTGACACACTCTGGCTCAGAATAGCACCATGGCCCTCTAGGCAATTGCTGATACTCTTAGCCAACCAAAGGGGCCAAGGAATCTGCAAGAGTCATCACTCGCACCCAGAAGGCAAGTCTTTAAATTTGGTGATGTCTCAGAAGAATTGAGAAAGCCCCCAGTCAGCAGTTCCAAAGCCATCAAGCATCTAGGGACTGACCAAGGACTCCTCTTTATGCCATATATGTGTCTTAGGTTGCTGACCAATCTTAAGTTCCAAATCCTGCACCATACCTGGTGTGTTGACCTGGGAAGGAACCTAACAAACTATAGAACATAATGAGGCGATCTGTTTGTAGATCCTGGGAGGGTTCTCCAGGGAGAGCAGGCTTAGCCTGCTCTCCCCATAGACAAGCAGTCGTACAGCCCTGGGCGGCTGGATTGACCAATCACACAACTACCAGCTCCGTGACGGAACTGGTAGTTGTGTGATTGGTCAATCCAGCCACCCAGGGCTGTGGGGGTTCCGGGGATCGGGGCCACTAGGCCCCTGGAAGTCCCAGGATGCCCTGCGCAAGTGCACAGGGCATTTTGGGGGGACACTCAATACCGAGGAGGGTGTTTGTAGCCTCCCGACTGGTAGTCTACTCGTGTGTCACCACGCACCACGGCGGCACACAAGCAGGAAAAAGAGGTTAATTGAGCGCCTGCTCTGTTAATCTCATTTAAGGGGAGGGTGTTTTAGGCACCTTGGGGGCACTGGGCTTGCCCATGAGCCCAGTGGTTCCCACGATCACTTAGCCCACTTTCCAATGATCATGGGAATAGCCTCAGTGTGGACTAGGCAAAAAAGACCTCAATCACCAGTCAGTTTCATGGAGGTCAACAAATTCATACCTGGCCCTCAAAAGGACAACCAGTCAAAACCCATATTATGCTCTGGGGAAAGTAGGAATGGATGCCTCTCAAGCACCAAATGAGGATCTCGGCAGGCAAGAGCCAACAGCTCACCAAAGTGGACCTAACACCACCCATCCTCAACCTCAGCCAATCAAATAGCCCCATATGTCCCCTGATTTATTAAGAAGCAGGCTGGGTCAAATGAGCTGTACTCAAGATCTGCCTGGGCAATAATCTACATTTTCAACCATATTTCTGAACACACCAAGCACAAGAATACTACAATTACTTATGCTTTTTTAATTTTGTTTACTTCACAGTTTAATAAATTTGGAATTTGTGAAGACAAGATATCAGCCCATATGTACAGTTCTAATTAATTAAACTCTCAAGATTGCTTGCTGAGCTAACATTGAAACCTAAAATTCCCAGAGTTTAAATGAAGGGTCAAGAAGAATGCAATTTCAAATATTTATCTCATTCACCATCTTGCAAATTGTAAATCTCATTCAAAAATCAAAAGTGTCCTATTCAGCTCCAATTTTTAAACTTGATTAATGGGATGATTAATGGTTGGAATGCAATAAGTCAACCATCTAAGTAATCTTAATTGAAAATAGCCCTAATCAGCCTGGACACAGATCTATTTTGTGATTGATTGCCTTCAGCTATACATGGATCTTTTTGTGCCATGTTTGCTGAATAATGGGACATAAGGAGCTGCATTATATTTAGTCAAATCAATGGCTGACCTTGCCCATTGTTTTCAGTTCTAACTGATGGAGGAGCAGCAGGTCTGACTGACCGTTCCAGGACAACTCAGACAGATATTTCACCCAGCTTTGGTACCCAAAGTACACCTACATCTTGGGCCTATCACCTCTTTTCTGGATTTGTTTGTTGACACGACATTATTTTTTGCTGGGAACCAGCAGGAGTTACAGCATGGCTCTCCTAAAACCGGTAAAAACTATTTTGGATACATTTGTTCTTAAAGCCCATAATTTAGTGAACATTAAGCATAAGTATTTTTATCACTTACCATCTTCAATGAAACAAAATCCATTATCTTGGAAATGATGGTGTTTTTTTAACACACGTGTTGCATAATGTCTCAACAGTAGGTAAGTTAGTTTTATACAATAGTTCTTGAATTGTGCCATTTAGAAACAAGCATTTTATGTACAGACTTTGCTTCTGATGGGCAACTTGATTGAGAAGTTATCTTAGATAATACCCAGCTCTAAAACCTATTGGGATGGATCCCGAGAAGCATGTGCAGGGTTCTGCTCATGCAATGGAGCTTTCTCACCCCCTCCTGCCCGTTTTAGCCTCCTACACTTCCTGAAAATGGACTGAACAGAACTACGAATCATAACGTCTCAAGAAATGAGTTCTCCTTTTCATCCTTCTGTCCTCTACTTATCAATCCTGTAGTAATGACACATTTAGATCAGACTAACAGCAATAGAAATTTTTTTATGGACAATGTTGGATTTACTTTAAATACTGAAACACCAGGTCTCCAGGGATTCCCATCTGAAGCTTATGGTATGGAGGATAGCAGGATGGGATAAGAAGTCCCTTGTATGTTATCACCAATGCTTTGGCATTATGTTACTTCAGGAAACATGGGCCTCAGGTGTATTAATTCTGTGTAGACAATACTGAGCTAGATAGACCAATGGACTGACTCAGCATATGGCAGCTTCCTATGTTCCTGTGTTCCTAATTATCTCCACAGATATCTCCAACAGACAAATCAAACTACAATGTGTGTAAGTAGGCCTGTTCACACAATCATAAAAGTCAGGGTAGGAGGCAGGCTACCCTGGTTTGTAGGATTGTGTGAACTCAAGAAAATCCAACCAACCCATGTTGGTCTAAGCAGGGTAACCCAGTTTTTGTACCCTGCTCTTAATCAAGGCAGGAGAAGAGGAGAGCTCTCCTACCTTGCTTTTCTGGTCATGTGGATCTATTTACCTCTTCTACCCAGCCACTGGGACCCAGCAGGCCTGGAAACAATAGAGAACGTTGGCTATAGGGGCTGCCATCCATGGATGTGCCACTCTATGAGCCTGTAGCTGGAGCAGCTTCAGCAAGGCTGAGTCAGCCTCCTGCTCCCTTGTGGTTAATTGGGGGGGAGATGCTGATGTAACGAGGTTTTCCAGTCTACTGGTAGTGCAAAGCATGCTGGGAAGTCATGGAGGCCTCAGAGTACTATCAGCTCCCAAAGTCAGCAATTGAAACTGGACCTGGCTTACTCATGTATTTCCTGAGTTTGCTGAGCCAAATGGAGATTCTGTTTGCGTGCAGCTAATAGAGTAGGAGCTCTCTAATCCTCCAACCCACCCCCAGATGGTTGTGTGAATTGTCTGGTTGAAAAAGAGCAGTGGACCCTCAGGGGTGTATTCCTAGCTGGGAAAGAGCACTAGCAGAATCCAGTGAAGTCAGCAAAATTGCTCCACTTTCTTTTCACATGCACTCTGCTGCTTGATAAGACATTGGCTGACCTCAGAGCAGCCTTGCTGTACAGGGATGCAGCTCCCTTACAGCCGTGGATGGCTGCACAACATGTGGTCCAGAGTTTGGAGTCCCCCATATTACCCTTGAAGCCAGCTGATGGCCTGTCTTTGGCTGGATCCTGGCCATAGGTTAGCTGCTGCTTCTTTTTTGAGACTTAGAGATGTGCATGAACTGCGGTTTGAGCACATTTTGGGAGCAGGCTCGGGAGCTTTAAGAAAGAGAGCGGGTCCTTACCTGCTCTCCGCCACCACATGCAGCATCCTGCTGAGGTCGTGCATCTTAGAAGCCCTGCCTGGCATCAGCATGCACATGACATCCACTCATGCATGGGTGCCATGTGTGTGCTGATGCTACATGGGGCTTCTAAGGATGGGCGCCACCCCAGAAAGAAGCTGCATGGGATGGTGAAGAGCAGATAAGGACCTGCTTTTCTCTTCCTTAAAGCTCCTTGGCCCCGCTCCCAAAATGTGCTTGAACTGCGGTTCCAACTGTGGTTTGAACCGTGGTTCGTGCACATCCCTATTGAAAGTAACATGATTGTGCCAATTCCCTTTCTATTTTAGAAGCACTCTTAGAATCATAGAATGTTTGAGTTGGAAAACCCTGCTCTTTGCAGGAAATGGCTGCAGCGTCCCAGACTGATGGCCGTCCAGCTTCCCTTGGAAACCCTTCAGCAAAGGACAGCCATGACTGCACAAGGCAGACTGTTCAACAGCTCTCATTGTAAGGAACTAGCTCGGGTGAGTCAGAAATACATAGCAACTGCATTTTTTAAAAAAACCCAGGCAAACTCTTCTTTGTCTTAACAGAGCTGATTATGCTATCCTGCCTCTTTTGGATATCACTTTCTTCTACCCTGGGGCTAGATGAGAGATAAATGGTACTCATAAAAAAGGAGACAGCCCTTGAGGCAACAGAGACAGAACTCCAGCACTAGCATCAGCTCAGCTATATCTAACTGCTTTGCTCAGCACTGCCATTTGGTAACAGCAACCAAAGGTTAGGCTTGCATCACTCTGATGCAGGGCCCTCCCTCCATCCCTTTATACATGGCTTGATGCATATTTGATACATTCAAGTCATTAGCATGTTGGCAAATGGATTTCTTGCTACTCTTCATCCAGTGATGCCTAAAAAGGCCAGATTAAGCTGACCCTGCCTTGGGCTGTTATCTTGCCTTGTGTAAACCTTTTTACAAATCCTGGTTGCCATGTGTTTTATTCCAGCTTGCCATCATCAGTAGTATACTTTGTATTGGAGGCCTGAAGTCCAGGCCTGGGTTTCAAATCTCTGGCGGCATTCTCATGTAATGCAAAACTGGAGTTTTAGGGGGCAGAGGTTTCCTCACCATGTTGTCCGAATACTTGCAGCTCCAGTTCCATGTTGCGACTGACCCTTATTTTCACTTTTTTTTTTTGAACCCTCAGGTTGTACTGAGTTTCATCTCCCCAGTCCAAGTTTCCATGCAACCTGCATGTCATCTGAATTCCAAACCGCAGGGTGCATTAGCTGAAGTTGGAGTTGAGGGAGGAAGCTCTTCCCACCCTCTGGCCATGATTGGCTGTGTGGGCTGTCCTTCGTGCCAGAAGAACACTCGCACAGCCAGTTCCCCCTCCTCTCTGCCGTCTTGCTGACTGCAGTTAGATTGGTCTCCATGACATCTGAATTCGGACAGGAGAGCATTGGGAGGGGGGACCAGAACCACAGGTCCACTGGAACTGCAGTTTCACATTACATGCGGATGAATTCGAGATGAACTGTGGCTGCCAAACTAGTTCAGTCAAACCAGAGGCTGGTCGGGTCCATTTGACTGAGCCCATTTGGTGGTTCGGTGGCTAATACTTGTAAAGGGGAATCTGGTTAGGATTCCCCTTTACAAGTAAAGGGGTGGGGCTCCTGGCTCCTGAAGGGGCAGCTGTGGGTGGTGGCGAGAGAGGTAGTTAAAAAGCTCTTCTAACTGCCCAGCGTGGTTGCCGATGCCACTGTTTGCCTCCTCCAGGTGCAGCCCATATCTGAAGCATGCATGATTCTCCCTCTTTTACCAAGCCTCCCATGTTGTTGGGGCTTTGTTCAGGCCTTTGTGAGCCAAAAGAGGGAGTATCCCACATGCTACAGATATAGGCTGCGCTGGGGTGTGTGTGTGTGGGGGGGAGTGAGCGCCAGTATTGGCAACCATGCTGGGTAGTAAGAAGACCTTTTAATTACCTCTCTCGATACCCTCCTGGCCACCTGTTTGGCACTGAATTGGTCCACCCCAACTGGGCTTGGTTTGTTTCTATCATGGACTGAATCACCCCTGATCTGGTCTGCAATTGAACTTCTGAACCGGCCCAGTTCGAGTTGTACCGGTTTAGTGCCAAACCGTTCATTCACAACCCTAATGTAGATCAGACTACTTGGAAAAACCCTGTGAGCCCTGCAGAGGGCTGGTCTTTTCACGAGATGAGGTGGTGCAGCTGTCTCAAGTGGACGTTTATTGGGATGCCAGCAGGGTGGCAAGATGCTCTTTGGGACCAGTTTGACCCTTGCCAGTCTCACATGGAGTACCTCTCCTCACACTATTTGTAAAGCTTGCAAGAAGCAGGAGGAGAGAAGAGGTGGGTAGGGATGTGCACAAAACCATTTTGGAGGCCCTCTATGGGCCTCTGAACCAGTTCCAATGGCGGGTGGTTCCACTGGTTCGAAGATGGGGGGTGCTGCTTTAAGGCTGGGAGAGGGTGCGCTTACCCCTCCTGCCGCACTTCCGCTGCCAGTGCTCCATTTTTAGAAAGTCCATTGGGGTGGCAGCATACCTCCCTGCCACCCCATTTGCCCCCTTCACCAGAACTAACTGGAAGTATCTGATGCACCTGCACACACACACGGCAGGCCCGTGTGTGACATGCATGATCCCAGTCATATCGTTAGAATCCCCAGACCATCTTGGGGGTGGGGGTTCTGCTCAAGACCGAGCTGGGGGCAAGCCTCAAGCTGGCCAAGTTTGATGGTGAACCGGCTCAAGTTGGTTCACACATCCCTATTGCACAGGAGATTTCTTGCATTCAGCCTTTTCCTTGCCCCTCTCTTCAGAAGCCAATCTTCCATGATGACTACCCACTTGAAACCTGATCTGTACATTCTGAGCCACTCGGCCACTTGATCTCCCCACATCCCCCAGTGTCTCTTCGATGTTATAATAAGGAAATGGTAAACCAAGGGTGCACTTCCTCATATCAGCAGAATGAAGTTCTATAAATAAGGATGGGGGAAATCTTCCATCTTGATTGGGAATGTTATGGCTTTCCCCAAGCCTTTTTGGATAATTCTCGGGGTGTGTGTGTGGGGGGGCGGTATTCTCCAAACTTCACTGTTTGTAGGAAGCAAAGGTCCATTCAGAAATAAAAATGGCATCATGATTGGAACTGCAAACACCAGTGAACAGGAACTATGAGCAGGGGCGTAGCAAGTTTGCAGTGGGCCCAGAGACGAGATTTTAAAATGGGGCCCCACCACTCAAAGTCCAGGGCCTCCGCACACCCCAGGCCCCCAAGGGTTTAAGTCTGATATTCCAAAATAAGTATGCTGCCTGGAAATACATTTCACTGAATACACACACGCACACGTCACAATATATAGTGATATACATTGAGTACTATATATTTGTGCTACCTTTAATGCCTAGAACACACCAGCAATGCTAATTATTAAAATGGCCCCCTCGCTGCAGATTAGCAAAGGAGACTTTCAGCCATGCAGGGTGAGCCTATGTTTGTTTTCTCAGAATTCTGAACAAATTCAGTCAAGTTCGATTCCAGGAGGTTTTTCACAGGAGGCTTTTAAAGCCCTTTAAGACACCTCTCCTCTGGAATGGAGGTGCTGCATTCACATGTTGGCCAGATTTACCCTGAAGTCCCTGCAAGTTATTGGGGAGCACTTCACACACAAGAAAAATAAAATAAAATAAAAGCACAAGACATGCTTCACAGTTCTCACTCAGACCATAAGTGCATTTATAAATGAATGAATGAATGAATGAATAAAATAAATATAATACTGTTTCTTCCATAAGTTTTTGTAATTTTCTGCCATGAAACAAGCCACTTATAGGACTTTTTAGATAGTTTTTTTTAAGCCAGCAAATTTTCCAAGCTGTTTAAAAATAAATATTCAGAGACTTCTCAGTCCCTCCCCCCCGCCATATCAAAGCCCTATGGCAAGCAGATGCCTATATATGGGGGGGGGGAGGTAACCACAAAAAAGGAGTTCACACTCTACCTGGCAAATGCTGAGCTGGGCAGGGCAGCAAGGGGTCTTCTGCTGGAGAGGCCAGTGGTGGCCACTCTGGCTGCCTCCTCCTTCCTGGCTGGCTTGGGCCCTACTGGAGTTCAGGCTTCACAGAGGCCTACACGAGGCCTCTGTGGAAGTCCCGCCCACCCGCCGATCAGCTGAGAGGCGGGAGAAAAGCAGCTCTTTGCAGCTTGTCTGCTGCCTGGATTGCCGGCCAGGAGAACAAGCTGGAGAGACGGCGAACAGGGCAAGTGGCTGAGGGGCCTTGGGGCTGGGCAGGGGCCAATGGGGAGTCACGTGAGGTGCCTCTGGGGGGCCCCTCCAGGCAGTGGGGCCCCCAGACAACTGTCTCCCCTTGCCCGATCGTTGTTACGCGCCTGACTATGAGCATGAAAGAGGTAAGCAATGAAGTGTTGGGGAGAGCTTTTGACCCTATCCAAAGTCCTTTTTCATGCTGAGAAACATTCACTACAGGGCATTCCGTTGACCCATAGATTTTGCTGAGCCTTTGCCAGTTGTAATTAAATGGAGAATGTATGAGCAGTGGAAATTGCCTTCTACCACTGGTCCATCTAATTCAGTATTGAGCCCTTTCTCATGATTGGTGAGAAAGGGCTACAGGGTCAGTGGGGAGGAAGCCTTAAAAAGCTTACTTCCCTGCAAAGGATCCAAGCTGAGAGTCTGGGCACAGAGATCATGCGCCCAGACATGCAGCTGCCTCCTCAGGCAGCATGGAGATCGTGGTGCCAGGAAGCATCGCTCCCCCCACCCAGAACCCACATATTGCACTGGGTGAGTGCATGGTGCATTATGGGGGTCCCCTCTCTGAAGCTGGCCGGGAGCTCCACTGAGGCATGTTTGTCACTGAGAACCGCTGGGATTGGGCCTGATCCCAGTGGTTCTCAAGTGCAGGCAGGACCAGGCATGGCTTTGTTAGCCTGCGCTTGAGAACAGCCTCATTGTTTTCACTGGCTGGCAGCTTCTCTAGTCAAGGTGTTAGGGTGTTAACTTGTTAGGGTTACTTGTTAGGGTTAAGATATCACAGGGCTAGGAGTTCTTAGGGTTACCTAACTGCAGTGTTTACTTAGTGGCTGCTTGGAGGGGGTGGAGTCAGCTAGGGCTGGGAGAGGCCCCACTTTCCTTTCCTTTAACTCACATCCTGTGTGACAGTTGGAAGGCTACTCTACATATGAGGTTAAGGCCCGAGAGTATAGCGAACAGAGCATAGCGAACAGGGATAGCAAACAGGATGTAGGAATTTTGCAGGAGTTTAGCGGGAAGTATGCAGGGGAGCCTGGAACAAGCCCCTGCGATCACAAGGATCACAAGGAGCCTGGTGGAGAAGAGAATGTAAGTACATATCACTCCCTCGTATCCCTCATATTCTTGGGAAAGGCTGTTGGGACAGTTAAATAGTTGACCATTACAGCTGAGACCTATCCTAATAAACTATCCAATAAACGGACAATAAGCTCCCTAAATACTGTAAACAGCCAACTAAAACAGTATGAAGATAGAAGGTCAGCAGGGGAAGGGCACGTCCCAGTGTATTGCACAGAGTGCCACATTTACCCCATGGGCAGAAGTCATGGGTGTGTGCTCGGTGCAAGGAGCTCCTGGATCTCAGGGAACAAATCCGATCCCTAGAGACCAAGGTGGCAGATCTGGAGAAGCTCAGAGAGACAGAGAGGCAAGTGGACGAGACCTTCAGGGATGTGATAGAGGCATCCCACTCCAGGGTTGGTAGCTCCTCTGCTGTCAGGGAGAATGAAGGTCTTGGGCAATGAGGAAGAGGGAAATGCTCCTTTAGAAGGGACCCCTTCCGTTGATGATGAGCCCATATCCTGTCGCACAGGGGATACTCCTCTGGGGGGTTGGGGCCTCCTTGTAGTTGGTGATTAAATCATTAGAGGGATAGAGAGATGGGTTTGTGACCCACGTGTTGACTGCACGGTGACTTGCCTGCCTGGTGCGAAGGTTGCGGACATTAGGCAGCGTCTAGACAGGCTCCTAGGCAGTGCTGGGGAGGAGACAGCTGTCGTGGCGCACGTCGGCACCAACGATGTGGAGAAATGCAGTCGGGAGGTCCTAGAAGCCAAATTCAGGCTGATAGGTAGCATTTTGAAGTCCAGGACCCCCAAAGTAGCATTCTCAGAAATGCTACCTGTTCCACGCACAAGTACAGTGAGACAGGCAGAGCTGAGGGGTTTCAATGCGTGGATGAGACATTGGTGCCGGGAGGAGGGGTTTAGATTTGTTAGGCACTGGGACACATTTTGGGGCAAGCAAGGCCTGTACAAAAGGGATGGGCTGCACTTGAACCAAGATGGGACCAGACTGCTGGCGCTTAAAATCAAAAAGGTTGCAGAGCAGCTTTTAAAATGACACCTGGGGAACAGCCGATGGGAGCTGGGCAGTATCCCGTTTGGCAAAAGCCATCCTTTAAAGTGTGAGGCTGCAAAGAATTCAGATAAAACAGACGGGGACAGAGCAGAACCACATAAAGAGCTGACGGGAGCCTGTGCCAGCAGGTCAAAGAGTCAAAAGAATAGCATACATCAGACGAGAGATTCCGTGTATAGGTGCTTATATGCCAATGCCAGAAGCCTCCGAGCCAAGATGGGTGAGCTGGAGTGCTTGGTTGCTAACGCAGAAATAGATATAGTAGGCATAACAGAAACATGGTGGAACAGTGAGAACCGGTGGGACACTGTTATCCCTGGGTATAAATTCTATAGAAAGGACAGGGAGGGGAACCTTGGAGGAGGGGTAGCACTGTATGTTAAAGAAGGGATAGAATCTAACAAGCTAGAAAACCTAGGTGGACTGGAGTCCTCCACAGAAACCCTGTGGGTGACTATACAAGGCCGGAAAGGGAACGTGCTACTGGGGACGTGCTATAGCCCTCCGGATCAAAATGCCGACAGTGACTGGGAGTTGCAGGAGGAAATCAGGGAGGCGTCAAGGAGAGGCAGGGCTGTAATTATGGGTGATTTCAACTACCCACACATAGACTGGGTAAATTCACATTCAAGTTAGGATAAAGAGGTCAAATTTCTAGATACGCTAAATGACTGTGCCCTAGAAAAGTTGGTCATGGGACCGACCAGAGAGAAGGCGACGTTGGATCTAATTCTGAGTGACACCCAGGACCTGGTGCATGATGTCAGTGTCATTGACCCTTTAGGGAACAGTGACCATAGTGCCATCAAATTCAGCATACACGCGGGGAGAGAATCACCAAGGATGTCTAACACAGACATTTTGAATTTCAGAAGAGGAAACTTCTCCAAAATGAGGAGTATGGTGAAAACAAAACTGAGGGGGGAAATCAGGAGAGTCACTTCGCTCCAGAATGCATGGAGTTTACTCAAAACCACAATACTAGAAGCCCAGTCAGCTTGTATACCCAAAAGGAGGAAAGGTACCACTAAGTCCAGGAGGATGCCAGCATGGCTAACGGGTACCATCAAAGAAACCATAAAAGGGAAGAAGACTTCCTTCTGAAATTGGAAGGCCTGTCCAAATGAAGAGAACAGAAAGGAACACAAACTGTGGCAAAAGAAATGCAAGGTGACAATAAGGGAGGCAAAAAGAGAGTTTGAGGAACATTTAGCCAAAAGTATCAAGGGGAATAACAAAAACTTCTTTAAGTACATCAGAAGCAGGAAACCTGCCAGGGAGGCAGTTGGACCATTAGACAATGAGGGAGTGAAAGGGATTATTAAGGAGGATATGGAGGTTGCAGAGAAGCTGAATGAGTTCTTTGCATCTTTCTTCATGGCAGAGGATACTGAGCATCTACCTGTTCCTGAACCAGGCTTTTTAGGGATGGAGGCTAGAGAGCTGAGTCAGACAGAAGTGACAAGGGATGATGTTCTAAACTGTCTGGAAAAACTGAAAGCTAACAAATCACCAGGGCCGGATGGCATCCATCCAAGAGTCCTCAAAGAACTCAAATGTGAAATTGCCGACCTTCTTGCTAAAATATTTAACTTATCCCTGAAATCGGGCTCTGTACCAGAGGACTGGAGAGTGGCAAATGTAACACCGATTTTCAAAAAGGGATCCAGGGGAGATCCGGGAAATTACAGGCTGGTTAGCCTAACTTCCGTTCCAGGCAAATTGATGGAAAACATCCTCAAGTATAAAATTGTAAAGCACCTAGAAGAACATGCCCTGCTGGGAGTGAGCCAGCATGGCTTCCGTAAAGGTAAATCTTGCCTCACCAACCTTTTGGACTTCTTTGAGTGTGTCAAC
Source organism: Hemicordylus capensis (assembly GCF_027244095.1). Classification (NCBI taxonomy): domain Eukaryota; kingdom Metazoa; phylum Chordata; class Lepidosauria; order Squamata; family Cordylidae; genus Hemicordylus; species Hemicordylus capensis. The sequence goes on along the minus strand of NC_069660.1, from coordinate 17,379,162 downwards.
GAGTGTGTGATCCAGTTGACATAGTCTACCTGGACTTCCAAAAAGCTTTTGACAAAGTTCCTCATCAAAGACTCCTGAGGAAACTTAGCAGTCATGGGATAAAGGGACAAGTACATGTGTGGACTGCTAACTGGTTGAAACACAGGAAACAGAGGGTAGGTATAAATGGAGAGTTTTCACAATGGAGGGAAGTAAGAAGTGGGGTCCCCGAGGGATCTGTACTGGGACTGGTGTTTTTTAATTTATTCATAAATGATCTAGAAGCAAGGGTAAGTAGCGAGGTGGCCAAATTTGCAGATGATACCAAACTCTTCAGGGTAGTGACCTCCAAAACAGATTGTGAGCAGCTCCAAAAGGATCTCTCCAAACTGGGGGAGTGGGCGACAAAATTGTTAGCAAGTGTAAAGTGATGCACATTGGGACGAAAAACCCCAACTTCAAGTATATAGCAATAGCACTTACATTTATATACCGCTCTATAGCTGGAAGCTCTCTAAGCGGTTTACAATGATTTAGCATATTGCCCCCAACATTCTGGGTACTCATTTTACCGACCTCGGAAGGATGGAAGGCTGAGTCAACCTTGAGCCCCTGGTCAGGATTGAACTTGCAACCTTCTGGTTACAGGGCGGCAGTTTTACCACTGCGCCACCAGGGGCTCATGGGATATATGCTGATGGGATCCGAGCTGTCGGTGATGGACCAGGAGAGGGATCTTGGGGTTGTGGTGGACAGCTCGTTGAAAGTGTCAACTCAATTTGTGGCAGCTGTGAAAAAGGCAAATTCCATGCTAGGGATCATTAGGAAGGGGATTGAAAATAAAACGGCTAACATTATAATGCCCTTATAAAAAACTATGGTGCGACCACACTTGGAGTACTGCGTACAGTTCTGGTCACCACATCTTAAAAAGGACATTGTTGAACTGGAAAAGGTACAGAAGAGGACAACCAAGATGATCAAGGGCCTAGAGCACCTTTCTTATGAGGCAAGACTACAACACCTGGGGCTTTTTAGTTTAGAAAAAAGACGACTGCGGGGAGACATTATAGAGGTTTATAAAATCATGCATGGTGTGGAGAAAGTGGAGAGAGAGAAATTCTTTTCCCTCTCACACAACACTAGAACCAGGGGTCACTCCATGAAATTGATTGCCAGGAGGTCTAGGACCAACAAACGGAAGTACTTTTTCACACAATGCATGATCCACTTGTGGAACTCTCTGCCACAGGATGTGGTGACAGCCAACAACCTGGATGGCTTTAAGAGGGGTTTGGACGACTTCATGGAGGAGAGGTCTATCAATGGCTACTAGTCAGAGGGCTGTGGGCTACCTCCAGCCTCAAAGGCAGGATGCCTATGAGTACCAGTTGTAGGGGAGTAATGGCCAGAGAGAGGGCACACCCTCAACTCCTGTCTGTGGCTTCCAGCGGCATCTGGTGGGCCACTGTGCGAAATAGGATGCTGGACTAGATGGGCCTTGGGCCTGATCCAGCAGGGCTGTTCTTATGTTCTATGGTGTCAGGCAGGAGTCTTTCCTAGCCCTGCCAGGTACTGAACCTGGTAACTTTTTATACCCTTGAGCTGCAGCTCAAATGGATCTCATAATGGATCAAGGATTCCTGCCCTTCCCCACATCTGAAATTCTTTTCTTTCCTATGCACAAGACAAGTCTATGGAGAGGACTTACCAACTGGTGAGAGAGAGATATATATACACACACCCCACCATCGCTTTTGCTTGTTATTCTGCAGGAACAGTCTGAATGCAAGAGGCCTTCAAGCTCTAAATCAAATTTAATTATTATTTTCTGTCTCCTAGCAGGTAGCAGAATCCCTGACCTTATACTTTGCATGTATTATTGCCTGGCAGACAATGGGCATGATCCCTCGCATTGGGCCGTAGTTCATTTTCTTCCCCTTCACAATGCTTTTCAATTGGGAGAAGCATGGGAGATGTGCAGCTGTAGTACATCGCTGACTGTGCCCAATTTCTTTGCTGCTGACTTTCTTTCAAAAGATAAGATTAAAAAAAAGAGAAAAGAATGGCAGCTTAAATTCAACAAACTCGGCTTTTTATTATTATTTTCCCCTCAAAAGAAAATAAATGAAAGACTAGATAGCTCATGCATAGCTGCTGTAAAAGTCCATATGCTTCTCAGCAAGAGTAAATTAATCTCCTACATGAGAGGCCCAATTTCAGCCATATATTGCTTTCTAAATTAAAAACAACCCCCCCAAAACCATGCCAACTGAAGTTTATTGCGGATTGTCCTCAAGCTATTTACACAGCAAAATTAATTTTGTTGATCAGGTTTCTTCTTGGGGTGACTCTCTGATCTAATTCCTCCCATGTATGAAAAACCAGATTAATAGGAAACTAAGACGGTTTAATATATTTTGACAGCAAACACTTATCTTTAATCTTCTCCAGCTTGCTGACAGTCATATCATCTTATGTATTCCTTTTTTCTTTTTTTTCCTGGCTTTCACTTTCGGTAGCAGGGAAACAAGAGTGGGGCTTCTATGCTAACAAGATGCACAATGCCTCTCTGTGTCCGCATTGATTTGAATACATTTGATTTTGTCTCTGATGGATAGCAGCATCAGATGGCAACACACAGAAGTGCGTTGAGGAATATGTTTCTGCATAGCCCAGTTCATCCACATGACAAGGGCAAGCATGCTCATTTTCAGAAAGCATGGGATAATCAAGCAGATTATGTGGGCCCGGCCTGTATTTTAAAGATGCTATCATCCCTCAAGTCAGGGATGAAGTACTACAGAGATTACTTGCATGAGTGGAGCTTAACAGCCTTTACATTAGAAGTGCAAATGCTTCTTAATAACCCCTTATTGGCAATGGGTTTCGGCGTAACATATGCATGAATTGAGGATGGCCACACATCATAACCACAAGAGGATGAAGACAGATACAATATAGAAAGAAGACTTCTAGCAAATGTTTCAACCACAGTGGGAGCCTGGCTTCCTACCAGATTCAAAATTGCATGAAGGACATATGCCATCAAATCAAATACTCTCATCTGTTGATCTTGTCCTGTGAATGTTTGTTTGTGGAGTGGATGGGGCCCCCTTTTTTCAATTTGACCTTGCACTTATTTAAAAGAATGGGTGGTCTCTCGTTCTCCTTAAGAGCCTCCTCCTGCTCTTATGAACATCTCATTGCTCCCATGAATGAAATATGAAATGGGACCCCTCTTATCTTGAATGTGTTGGGAGGGAGACTTGAAAAGTTCACGCAACCCTGCTCATGAGAAGTAGATGGTGGAGTTCCCCTGCTGCTAGTTCTGAATGGCTAGTCTGGAGAAACACCACCATTCTTGCGGCCATGAGAATGTAATGAGAAATCAATTATGCTAGCGGGAAAACTGTGAGCCTTGACAAGCCTCTGCATCTCAGACTGTCAGCTGATGTATTTTTACTGACATGTCATCTGAAGGGCTATAAGAAGACAGAGCACTAAACTATTCATCTAGGAAGATCGAGATGATACCTTTTGACTTCTCAGCAACATGTCACTGAAATATGATTTACAAGGCTGTCAGCTTCGTTATTTCTGGCACATTTCCAAACATGCCACAAGGGTCGGAATTAATTTTTGTAATAATGAGGTCACATCAAACTATATAGTGGAACATTTAGACAAAGCTGCCCACAAACTCTTTTGGTCATGCCGTCCATTTTAACTGGATATTACCATGTATCAGTGAGTTCACAACATCAATACATTTGCAGGGAAATGGAGATTTGTTCTATAGATTTGCCGGCCTGGAATAATTTTCCTCTCAGTAGGATACTGGGCATGACTTTGATTCCAAAACAAGTAGGAAAATTGAAGGGTATTATGCCATGGCTCCCTCCCTCTTTTCCTTCTTCTCAAAAGGGAAGGTGGGGGGAAAGCCCTGATTAAATCTTTTTCTAACCATTTCTCCCCAGAGGTCTCATTTACTACTAAGGAATTTTAACATTGCCTTTGAACTGCAGGAAATAGCAACACAAGCAATATTTTAATGATTACCTGGTTACATTTAACATCCATAAAAATTCTCTTGTTTTGGAAGTTCAATATAATTGAAAATATATTGTTTTTAAATTATGCATGCACTCCGGAATTGGAGCAGAATCAAAACTCAAATGGTCTCAGCGAAAATAGCTTGCTCAGAAAATAAGACTCTTGTGCAGCCTAGTTATCAAGCACAAATCTTTAAACAATTCATTTCTCTTTCTCTCTCTCTCTCCCCCTCCCTCCCTCCCTCTCTCTCTCTCACACACACACATTTCAGGATACCAGCCCACAGCTGCTGCAAAATACATCTGAATCTTGAATGCAGAAAGGCCATTTCATTGATTAGTGCTTTTCTTCTGAGAAGCTAAAAAAGCCGCAAGTTATCTCAAGCATTCACGTGGCTAGTCCTTTGGCACTCTTCCTTGCCTTGTACCTTGAGGATGCCTATCCTTACGTTCAACCTCCTTCTTCCTGTGTGTGTGAGAGGATGTTGTGCACCCCGCATGTCCATGTATTTTTAATTTCTTGTATTTATATGACACCTACTGCTAAACGCTTTATCATTAGAGAGGAAAAACCGCAAAGGCATACAGTGCAAAAGATGTGGCGTGGGAAGAAAGGGGAATGGGAGAGATGAGGAATGAGTGCATGGATGCAATGCGGCAAGAACAGAAAGTAATTGGAATGACCTTTGAATGCCCTATGCAAAATATAAAACTGATGCTTCTTTGCCCAAGCACCAAATAGAGTCTCCTTTCATCCTACCAACCCACCCCTGGTTCCCACAGCTATGCCATCTGTCTGCACCCACAGCCATTTCTACATCTATCAATGAGCTTGGACGTACAGATTTCCAGCAACTTCTATTTCTTAATCAAGAAGTATGGACCCACACCAAAATGCTGCAGTTTATTCCTGGTGTGAAAAAAAAAACCATGGCGCATGTTGTTAGTTTATTGTGTGACTTTGTGTGTGTGCACATACAATGATCAGCAGATTAACAGAGTCAGTGCACAACTTTCCCCTCCATTCCTCAGGAGAGTTCGCAGATATACCGTTGCTTTTATTGTATGTTGAGTGGGGAGTTAACCCCCACGCTGAGAGCATGTCAATTTTGTCAAGTCCCTTCTCCCTCAGAAGCACAAAGGTATGAAATGGCTATGGTGAGAAAACTAAAGAGTTCTGGACTAGGGATGTGCAAAAAATTTCGGGCACAGAACGATCTGTGCCCGAAACGAGCAATTTCGGGTGATTCGGGGCCGAACCGAATCACCCCCGATGTCCCCCGATATTTTTTGGGCCCGAGCCGAATCACCCAAATTTCGGGCATGAAAAATTCGGGTGATTCGGTTCATGGTTGATTGGGGGGGATTTTTTTTTGAAGTTTTAGAGACTTTGGGGCAGTTCGGGGGCATAGCATGGGATCTGGGGAAAAAGAGTGGGGTGGGGTGGTAGCGCCTAATGGGTGCAGGCTACCACCCCAATTTCAGGGGGATTGGGCAAAGGGCTGATTTTTGGGGAATTTCTGAAGTTTTCATGTCTTTGGGGCAGATTGGGGCAGATTGGGGCAGAAAGTGGGGACTGGGGCAGAATCTGGACACCTTTCCCTCCCAGAAGGAGAAGGGGCTGTGTCACTCTTGAGGGAGTATACTTCAAGCTTTCCCACTCTTTTTCTTGCTCATTTTGTTCATGCTCACTTCCCCCCTCACTATTGAGTTCCATGAACTCCACCCATCTAGTTGTCTATTAAGTGCCCTCTGAGTCTGCAAACATTCTGTTCCATTGAGTTACATTGGGGCAGTTTGGGGTTTTTTTTGCCACCTAGTTTTTTTTGCTTCAGATGTTTGTGAAACTGACATATCTGAAGATTACCCTGAGTCCACTGGTACCTCCCTCTCATCTGCAGGTGCTCTGGCTATGCTTCCATAAGGATCATAATATTTCCATCTCTTTCAGAAACAAGGTTTCACACCAGGTTGTATAGAGCAGGGTTTCTTAACCTTGGGCCCCCAGATGTTGTTGGACTACAACTCCCAGAATCCCCAGCCACAAAGGCCATGTCTGGGGATTCTGGGAGTTGTAGTCCAACAACATCTGGGGGCCCAAGGTTAAGAAACCCTGGTACAGAGCATCCTCCCCTCTTCCTCTCGACATTTATGACTGTCTGGCTCACCAGTGAGAGAAATGCTTGCTGATGCTCATTGTTGGCATTGCCCTTCTGCTGAACCTGTCAGTCAGGCTGAGAGGTGTGCTGAGCCTAAGCACTTAGCCAGCCAATCACAGGGAGAGTTGGAGGAAGAGATAGGGTTAGTTCAGGGCTGTGGAGCCCTGGTCATGAGGCTCCATAGGAGGAGGAGAAAGGAAGCCACAACTAGGGATGTGCAGGGAACTGGTGGGGTAGTGGTGGCTCAAAGTCAGGGGGCATACCTTTAAGGGAAGGGGTGGAGGCCCTTACCCCTCCCACTGCGTTTCCTCTGCCAGCACTCCATTTTAAAAACCTGCATTGGGGTGGCACTGTACCTCCCTGCCTCCCCATGTCCTCTTCAGTCAGAAGTATCAGGAAGTACCCAGCGCATGTGCAAACACCAAGTGTGGGCATGCACACATCATGCTTGCATGCATGTCAGGCGGGTGGACAAATGAGTGTGAGGTGTGCATGCATGTGCCTGGCTTGCGCACATGCATTGGGTACTTCCTGTAACTTCTGGCTGAAGAGGACAAGGGGCATCAGGGAGGTATGCTGCCACCCTGACGGAGACTTTTAAAATGGAGCGCTGGTGGGGGGAATGCAGCAGGAGGGGTAAGGGCATCCACCCCTGCCCTTAAAGGTATTCCCCCACCTTAGAACTGGCTGAACAGCTGGTTGTTCAAATTGGTTCGGAGGCCCTTAAAAGGGCCTCTGAACAGGTTTGTGCACATCTCTAACCACAATGAGACATCAGAAGGTGGGGTTTGGTGATTGTGGTCCCCCCCCCTGCCAAATTCTTTACCCTAAGCAGTTGCCTTACAACCTTGTTATAAGTTCCAGCCCAGCCCAGCATAAGAGCCATGTTTCCTTCACTCTCCTTCCACACAATAAACACACTCTTTCAAAGGAATTGTATTTGTGTGTCTCTTTAACAACGAACACATTATGGCAACGACTAACATCCAGACTAACAAAGTGAGCATGCAGTAAACGTGCAGCTCGCCCTGTGGGAGAGGGGCAATATCATTGCTCTCCTTTTACCTCTGTAGCCCACTGAAGTACGTTCCTTAGGGCTGCACAACCCTCAGGGACATATTCTCAGGAGTTACAGTTGGCTACAGAGGGAAGAGGAGATGATAGAAATCACCCCTCCCACATAGCACACACATGGATCTCTGCATGTACACTGTATTAGTTTAGATGTCAGCTGATCTGTTTCAGAGAAGACTGAAAGCCTCTTCTCAATTCTCATGACCATGTGGGGGTGGGCTGGAGGGGAGGCACACTCCTGCTTTGTGCCTCCCAGATGACCTGAACCCCTGGCTGCGTTAATTTACATTACTGCTGATAGCTGGAGCTGCATTTATTGCAGACTGCCCACACAGACAATCACAGAAGCTGCTCTCTCATAGATACAAAGAAATCTTATGTAGATTGAATTAAAGATTTATTCAGAAACAACTGCTTTTCTCCTTCTCCTTTCCCTCCCTTTTCCTTTCTGACTCCACCCCCCCCCCACAGGATCCCCTCAGGACAAACTTCTCAACAATAAAACATAAAAGATTAGTAGATAGAATACAACACATGTTAGATGGACTTGGTTGTCTTCCTACCTCGCATTTAACCGGGGTGGTGAATCTGGACTACCTAGGATCAGCAGAGCTGGGTTGGGAGGGCCCCTGGTTTCCCTGACAAGCAGGGATCCCGGGTTTAGCCCTCTCCTACCCAGGGATCTTTGCTCATGTGAACAGCCTCTGAGATTTTTCACCATGGGCAGGAATAACCAATGGTCATGTAGTGATGTTAATGAGACTGCTCTGGGGTATTGGCTAAATTGGTGGACAATGCCCGCATTCTCCGCCAATTATGTTAATGAGACTGCTCTGGGGTGTTGGCTGTGCACTCCTGACTAACTTTTTGGTGCATAGCCAACAGTGATTACTAAATTCCCCTGACTTACATTGATCTCATCATAATGCAAGTGGTTCTGAATTGTCTGCACCACTGCAGGGCTATGACAGCACTGTCACTGGCTCTGACAGTGCTATACAAGAGGGCAATAAAAGAACTACTGATGACTTGCACCATTGCATGTTGCACATTATTTCCATTTGAATTAATAGAAGTGGTATAGGATGTGCAATTGCACAAGGATCAGCAGTAGTGCTGTCTCTTGCATAGCACTGTCGCACCAACCTCATTATGCTGCAGGACAGGTAAGCCAATGAAAGTAATGGGAATTAAGTTAATCACAGTTAACATTTCATTTAATTCAGTCATTACTAACTCAATCTGGATCCTTCCCTTGTCTTTATAGCTAGATATGAACCACTACTTAGCGTTGTCCCAGGACAGCTGAATACATAAACAGGGCCAAGGCAGAACTTATCAAGAAAAAGGTGTAATCCCATAAATGCAAAAGCCACATGCAGAATTAAAAGATGCACCAATCTATAATCTGAGTGCTTGTTTGCAAAATTTCACAAGATTGCACAATGCCAATAAAAGATATAAAATTACAGTCTTTGCACACACACACACAAAAAGATTGATGAAAAATTCAGACCCAGATGCAGAGCAAGGATGGATAAGGCATTAATATTTTATGATGTTATTTTGAAATCCCTGCAGTTCCTGAAATATGGATATTTATCTGTTTGGGGTGCTAGTTATTCAGAGATTTTCCATCCATGAGCCCCAGCAATACTTTGTTCAATTAGATATCATCTGAATATAAGTGGCCCATCAAATAAGAATAATCTGCTACCAGAAATCTGTTTTTTACACAAAATGGAATAGAACTAGTGATAGTCAGACACTCCCCTCCAGTTCATTTTAAACCAAGAATTATTTTTAAAAAGGGGGGGGGGGTTCAGTTCATTCCACGACTAATTTGAATCCCATCAGTTTTAGGAAATACTTTAATGTGCTGTTCTTTGTATAGGTCCCAATCTACAGAGTCTATTAATTTCAACAGTTCATATTTGATTGACCTTTCTTAATTTTGATTCAATTTGACCTTTCTTTGGCTCAAGCCCATGGAATTTTTATGGATTATTGTTGTATTGGTAGTTCTATAATCTGTCTTGAGTGTATGCCAATTAGAGAAAGAAAGGCTGACATCCTGACTAAGCTTGCAGCCGTGCACTGGAAAGAAGCATTCCTTCTGCAGAGAGCTTCCTTATCTCCGCAGTGTCCAGTGCTCAAGTAAGGGCAATTTTGTGGATCTCTCTTCCTCTGGAAATGCCCTGCGCCACTTGAAAATATGTCCCTGAGGGCTGCATCATCAGATATAAATAAAGGGATTGGACGAATCAATGAATGAATCACCAAGGATTTTCTGGAATTATGCTGCACTGTCTCTATTCCATTTATCCATCTATATTAATAACCAGAGTTGCGTCAAAACTTCTCATTTGTGGGGGGACACCTCTTTGACAGCACCTTCCCCAAAAATCCTCCCTTTCTCAACAATTTTTCAGCACCCCTTGCAAAAATATTAATGTAGTATTGTGACTTTATCCTGTTCACTGAATGATCCCTGAGCCTCTGAGAGTAGGGCTGCTCAATTTCAGCCCTCCTGCAGATGTTGGCCTACAGCTCCCATAATCCCTGGCTATTGGCCATTGTTTCTGGGGATTATGGGAGTTGTAATCCAAAAACAGCTGGGGGGGGGGGCTAAATTGAGCAGGCCTGGTATACAGTGTTTTGAATGGTAAAATTATTATTGAAATGAAATAAATAATACAATGATACAAGAGTTCCCCTCTCTCATTGCTCTAACCACAGCATGCCCTTCCTTAAAGCCTTACACTGGTTTCCTGTCTGCTCCCAAATTCAGCACACACTCCTCGTCACTACACACATGAACACCACTATAATCAAGAAAGTAATGATAATCTAAAGCATTACTGTTGCCATGCAGTAATCTGAGATTTCAAGGGCTGACATCCCGATTGTCAGCATGACTGACAATAGATAGATAGATAGATAGATAGATAGATAGATAGATAGATCTTTATTGTCATTGTCCTGTGCAGAACAACGAGATTGAAAAACTGTGCTTGCAATACTGCAAGCAATACTGTGCTTGCACAAAGATGCCGTGTTGCTGTGCTAGCTAGTTGCACTACGTCTGGAGCTTGCATTCCAGACTAGTGTTGTGTGCAACAGGTGCACAATGTGTGTGACACATCTCAAATGTTTCAAAGGGAACTTTTGTGCAATAGTGAAGAAGTGCAATATCACTTTTCCGGAAATCCTTATGACTTCATGCAGCTAGTACAGGAGCTCCCAATGAAGGACTAGTACTCCTAGGGGTACTTGAAGGGCTCCCAGCAGGTACTCAGGGCTCTCCTGACTCCCTAAATTTCAGTGTCATTATTTGTTCCCCATCTGAAGCTGACACATTCTCAACGATGTGTCTGCTGCAGAAGAGGAGGGAGGGGGATGATGGCCCTCCTCCTCTGCTCCTGATTGGCTTACATGCTGCAATTCAGTATACCTCTCCCCTCTGCATGACTGACAGGCTTCAAAAAAATTAGCACTGTGTACTCCCATTGAAACTAATAGGACAAGTAAATGCATCCCACTTATTTCAGTAAGATTATTTATAAGTAATTTAGAGTGCATATTACTGTAGTATGTAAATTTGTGGTTTTGTATATTTATTGTATTTACATTTTATATCCCGCTCTTCCTCCAAGGAGCCCCGAGCAGTGTATTACATACTTAGGTTTCTCCTCACAACAACCCTGTGAAGTAGGTTAGGCTTGTATGAGATATACAAGTTATGAAATGGGCTACTCTGCTGTCTCACATCTGGATTAAGTTACTTAGAAACTGTCTTATTCATTCATTCATTCACTCATTCGATTTATGGAAATCTTCCTAAAGTGGCTCCAGGTGGTTTACATGAAAAGAAAAAATATATAATATAAATCCTCTCATTTCTACCGGGACCGCGTTCCACAATCCAGGGTTGAGAACTGAGAAGGCCTGATCTCAGGTCCCTACCAGATGCACTGATGGCATGGCACCCAAAGACAGAACCCTCCTGATGATCTCAATGAGCAGTGGGCATCTTGCAGAGAAAGGCCCTCAGGTAACTCGGACCTAAGCTGGACCTAACTGAAATTAATAGGACAAGTTCATGAGACACATACTAACTGGCATAGCTTGTCTCATAACTGTAACATTATATATGTGGGCATGTGTGTGTGCACATGTGCTCACTTTCAGAGAGAGAGAGAGAGAGAGAGAGAGTGAGTCAGTCAGTCTGTGGGGTACCTGAGCTGAAGGTTTGTAACAAAAGGGGTATACACATTTTTTTAAAAAGGTTGGCCATCCCATTGCACAAGTGTAGTTAGGATGTCAGCCACTTATAGTTCCTTGAACCTTATAAAGCCTCCCTCTTTTATCAACATAAAGCCTTCCTCCTTTATGGGATGAAATTCCTGCAAAAGGGCACAAAAGTTCTATTTTAATTTTTTATATGGACAAACATAAAAAATTAAAACCAACATAAGCACCCTTGAGTGCTCATAAACACCATTCCAGCACTAACATCTGCCTTTCTTCACAAACATCATGCAGAATCCCCATTCTCGTTAGGGGGAAACCCTCCACCTTTTCCTGGTGAATTAACTGCACCATTTGATTGGATGATGTCTCGCTGAATGTCGCTTGTCCATAGATGCTGGGTGGCAAAAATGTTCATGTTTTGTTTATGAGTAGGTCACTTTTAATAGAATTCAGCATGCATTATTGATGCTTTCCTTTATTTATTTTTTATATCAAATATTTATGCATAAGGACAAACATTTTTAGAAAAAGATTTTGGGCTGCAAAAATTGATCTCTCAGTACTATGGCATCAGTTGGCCAAATGGACCCAGCTACTGAAATGCAGGGTGTCCTATATTACTAATAGACAAAGGTACTAATAAACAAAGGACCAAAATGTATGCAAAATCTATCCAGTGGTTCTGTAAATATTTGCACCTTCCTCCATACTAGCATTACAGATTTATTTATTTAATATTGTTGCATACCGCCCACTACTGAAGTCTCTAGGTGGTTTACATTAATAAAACCAATAAATTTTAACAATTAAAACATAAAAAATCAAATGAAAATACCCATTAAAACTACCAAACAGATGAAAAGCTTGGCTGAAGAGATGTGGCTTTAGTTATTCCCTAAAAGCCAACAGGGATGGAGCAGCTCTAATCTCAGCAGGAAGTGAATTCTGCAGCCCCGGGGCAACTACAGAGAGGGCTCACCTTTGAATCGTCACCAGAAGAGCCGGCGACACCCTCAGATGAGCCTCCCCTGACTATCTTAATAGGCAGTGGGGTTCATAATGAAACAGACGTTCGCTTAAATACCCTGGGCCCAAGCAATTAAGGGCTTTATAGGTAACTAGTGTTTTTAAGCCCATTGGATAACGGGCGCTAGTGGAGCTGTGCGCTCTGGACCCCCACCGCCATTCCCCCTCCCGCCACCCACCGCCGCCCGCGGCTCTGGCCGGGCCCACCACCCATCGCTGCCTGCAGCTCGGGCCGGGCCCGCCACCCACCGCTGCCCGTGGCTCCAGCCGGGCCCGCCACCAACCGCCGCCCGCGGCTCCGGCTGGGCCCACCGCTGCCCGGGCCCACGGCCGCATCCAGTTTCCCCCACCGCCTCGTCCAGCGGCCATGTTGGGCAGCCAGAAGCGGCTGCCCCGAAGAAGCCGGGTAAGTGGTGGCGCGGCCAGGCCTCGGCCTTGGCCAGTGTCCCCCGCCGCCGCTTACTCGGCTTCTTCAGGGCGGCTGCTTCTGGCCACCCAAGATGGCCGCCGGGTGCTGGCGGTCGTGTCTCACTTGCTCTGTTCTGGGCATGCGCTCCGTGCATGCCCAGACAAGGCCAGGGAGGCACGGACACACGCTTGGTGTCTGTCCACGGACGGACACCAAGCCTTTTATTAAAGAGAAGATAACCAGCACTTTGTATTTTGCCTGGAAACCTATTGGTAGCCAGTGTAGTGAAACTTATTGGTAGCCAGTGGTCTCTTCTGGACGTCCCAGAGACCAATCTGGCAACAGCATTCTGTACCAATTGCAGTTTCTGGACTACTTGCGAAGACAGCCTCACAATGAGTTCATTGTAGTAGTCAAGCCTGGAGGTTACAAGCATGTGCACCATTGTCTTATCACTCACTTCCAGGAAAGGGCACAGTTGGCGAACCAGCCAAAGCTGATAGAAAGCACTCCTGGCCACCACCTCCACCCGAGGGAACAGATACAGGGTTGGATCCAGAAATACTTCCAAACAGCAAACCTGTTCCCTCTCAGGGAGTGTAACCCCATCCAGAATTGGCAGATCTATTCCATTTCTGGAACTGAAGCTTCAAAGAATGAGTACCTCCGTCTTGTTTGGATTTAGTCTCAGTTTGTTATCCCTCATCCACCCCATTACTGCCTCAAAGCAGGCATTTAGGGAAGTTATGCCATTGCCTGATGAAGCTGACATGTAGAAATAGATTTGGGTGTCAAGAGAGTAATGATAACACCCTGTACCGAATCCCCTGATGATCTCTCCTTGCAGTTTCATGTAGATGTTAAAAAGCATTGGAGACAAGATGGAGTCCTGAGGGACACCATTCAAAAGCTATCACTTCATAGAGCAGCGGTCTCCAAGTGACACCTTCTGAAATCTGCCCAAGAGGTATGAGCACAACCACTACAAAGCAGTGCCCCCTACACCCAGTCCCCCCAGGCGATCTAAAAGGATACCATGGCCAATGGTATCAAAAACTACTGAGAGATCCAAAAGAACCCACAGAGTCACATTCCCTCTGTCAATTCCCCTTTGGAGATCATCCACCAAGATGACCTAGGCAGTCTCCACCTCATAACGTACCCCAAATCCAGTTTGAAATGGGTCTAGATAATCTGTTTCATCCAAAACTGCCTGAAGTTGAGAGGCCACCACTTTCTCAATCACCTCGGCTAACCACAGGAGATTGGAGACAGGTCTATAATTGCCTAAAGGATAAAGTGTAGGCTTCTTTAAAAGAGGTCTAACAATTGCCACTTTAAACATCCTACTTTCCCTCAGAGAAGCATTTATGAACTCAACCAGGCCCTCTCCAACACTCTTCAGCTTGATGATAAAGACTCCGGACCATATTTGGGACAGTTATCGACCACAAAGACATGTGAGTCTCACAAAGCAGATATGTGAGTCTGGCAAAGCAGACTCGTTGCACTTTGCAGGAATTGATTCTCACAATTGAGCATCACATTTGCATTCAAAAGTACAGACAACAATATTAATAATTGCAGATTTACTTGGCTTAATCGCACCACAAGTTGTTTAGTTCTGTTGCCATTCTGCACCAACAAGGATTCAGTAATAATATCTGTGGCCATCAGCCTGCTTGGGGCTCTCATTTTATCTTATCTGAATTTGGAGGTTTCACTTCAGGAGATGGAAATCACAGATATTTGTGAAATCAACAACAAAACTTTTGCTGCTATTCAGATCTCATTTAAATGATACTGCATGTGTAAAATGTGTATTAAGGTCTGGATGAATCAAAACAAGCTCAGACTGAATCCCACTAAGACTGAATTACTTTTATTCAGCCCTCATAATGGCCAACATCTGGATGTGAACCTTGTTCTAGATGGGGTGGTGCTGCCCTCAAAAGAGCTTGTTCGTGATATGGGGGTCCTTTTGGACTCACGCCTCCTGCTTGAGCAGCAGGTGGAAGCTGAGGCCAGAAATGCTTTTGCCCAGCTTCATCTGGTTCACCTATTATGCCCTTACCTTGATCGGCAGGCATTAATGACAGTGACCCATGCCCTTGTTATCTCCCACTTAGATTATTGTAATGCTCTCTATCAAGCATCTATCATTACCTTTGAGGACGATCGGGAAGCTGCAGCGGGTCCAGAATGCAGCGGCTCGCCTACTCATGGGTGCCAGAAAATATGACAGGGTAACACCTCTCCTGCAGTCATTGCACTGGTTGCCTATTTGCTTCCGAGCTCAATTTAAGGTCCTGGTTCTGACCTTCAAAGCCTTGTGGAGCCTGGCGCCTGTCTACCTACAGACCCGCCTCTCCCATCCAGTTACATCCCATCCAGTTAGATCATCTCAGATGGCCCTTTTGTCGGTCCCTGGTTTCCGAGAGGTTCGGGGCACTAGGACCTGTGAAAGGTCCTTTTTGGTTGCTGCCCCACTTCTCTGGAACTCCCTTCCCCTTCAGATTCATTTAGCCCCTTCCTTGCCGATCTTCAAATCGTTATTGAAGACTTTTCTTTTTCGCCAGGCTTTTTTATATTATTATTATTATTAATTTGATTTTTATACCACCCTTCAAAAATGGCTGAGGGCGGTTTACACAGAGAAATAACAAACAAATAAGATGGCTCCCTGTTCCCAAAGGGCTCACATTCTAAAAAGAAACACAAGATAGACACCAGCAACAGTCACTGGAAGTACTGTGCTGGGGGTGGATAGGGCCAGTTACTCTCCCCCTGCTAAATAAAGAGAATCACCATGTTCAATGGTGCCTCTTTGCCCAGTTAGCAGGGGATTTTGCCCTGTAGTTTATTTCTTCTGTTCTTTGGTAGTTACTTCAGTTTTTAATTTAGAATGTAATTTTTAATGTTGCCTGTTTGCATCTTGTTGTGCACCGCCCGGAGTCTTCGGAGTGGGAGGTATAGTAAATGTCTCAAATAAATAAATAAATAAGTAAATAAGTAAATAAATAAATAAATAAAGTAAGTTTGCCCATGAAGGGTTGCACAAGGCTGGTGTTGTATTTAAACTGGGTTGGGGTAGTCATGGACAAATCTTGTTCCAATTTAGTAAGGGTTTGGCTAATAGGAGCTATCTTTTAAAAAAATAAATAAATCAGAAAATAGTTGTATGTTCTGACTCATTTCAAAATTCAGAACCCCCATTATGCTTTTGATGATAGACCAAACTCTTGTTCCCTGTGAGTGACACAATCCTCCACCCTTGAACTGCTTAACTCTGCTCTCTACTACCATCACTTCATGACTTGATGGTAGTAACAGTAGTAGTGTTGACAACTGAAAGCTTGTGAAGCCTGGAACTCTGGTATGTTGAAGTAGCAAGCAACGTCTTCCTTTGTGCCATGGACTCTGGAAAATTTAGTTCTCCCGAGTGCCTGAGTACCGAATTTCAGGCACCCTGGAAACCACATGCCATTGAGCTTCTTGAGCCTAAGATGCTATTGCGCATGCTCACATTTGTTGGGAATTCTCTCAGAGTGCACAGAGGCACAACACAGCGGAATTTAGTTAGGCATGCGTGTATGCTAAGAGTAAAGTAACTTGGAGCCAGTTCATAGTTTCAAATCAATATATATGGCATTTATTAAAGAACTCCATTCTAGATAGGAAAGTGATGAGTTAGGATCTCTAATCTATCTATCTAGCTGGATGCAGACGGATTCTGCATCTCTGCACACATGGTGCAGGGAGAGGGGAGCTTGCATGTTGCAAGGTAGAAGGAACAGGAAGAGGAGAGAGAGGGGAAGGAAGTGGTTGGAAGGAAGGAAGTGTCCCTGAGAGTAGCAATCTACATTCCAAAGGGATAGTGTCAGAGCAGTAGAGAAGGGATGACCAATGTCTTACCCTCTAGCCCTCTGACTCACTAGTCTGTCCTTCACTGTCTTTGAGACAAGAGACAGCGCAAAGTCCTTCACTTCCAACAACATTAACATGCCAGGAACCAGGAAGAGTGGGCCATGTAGTTTCCAAGGCAACCTTATATCTGTATATTCAAGTGCCCTGGAAACCCTGATGTCCCAGGGTTCCTTGTGGGCCTTTGTGTGTTCAAAACCCTGATTAACATTCTGAGTCAGAGAGCTTTGAGGGGGGAATAATGTTTGATTCATAATGTAGTTGAGCCTTATGAGCTGAATACATTTCTATTTCAGATCAGATAATCAGACTTTGAGCACGAAAAGTGCTGTTGTTGCCACCCACAGAGGCACAATGTAAAAATAGTTAAGGGAGGGAGGGAAGGCAGGAAGGAAAGAGGGAAGAAAGATCTGCCATCACAACTTTGCCCAAGCAGATATGAGAACTCCCCCCTTCCACCGATCACCCCACCAATCACATCCATCCACCCATTAGACCCACGAAACCATCAGTATCATCATGCTACGCCACCTTTTCATTTCATTTCATGGTGGTGTGTCCTCATTTTTTGTGAAAATCACAGAGTGAATCTATAGTTTCTCAAGGCTAAATTTGTTCGTCTTCTTTTGATATGCCAAGCGGTGTCTTTGTACAACCATATTTCAAGTAGTGCTTGCATTCTCTTCAAAGCCTGAAGAAGGAAATGTAAAAGCACATCAGTGCAAAGGTCCGTGCAACAGAAGTTCACATGACTCCCACGAACGTCCTTGTGTGAACGTGGCCCTTTGACACTTATGTTCTCTGCTGTATAAAGCAGTTTGAGAAAATCGCAATCTTCCTCCCATCTGCACAGGGGGACATGGCTGTTATAATTTAAAGAGTCAGAAGATTTCTCTGTTTCTGATGTCACGGAACCTTCAGGAGTTTTTCAGGCAGAGCAATGCTCACCACAGATAATGGTAGGACAAACTTGCAGAGACAGCCTATTCCTGGGGAAAGGTGAGTATTCTGTCTCCTAATTTATATGACACCTCAAGGGGAACTGTAGAGAAAGAGAGGTGAATCCCGTAATCCTGGGTTTGCCTGTGCCACTGCTGATAGAAAAGGACAGAGAGGCCTATATACTGTCTGATACAATTTATTGTTTTGTTCTGTAACTTCCAGGGAACGGGAAATCATGCATATTTTTGTTTTTCTTGTGAGCTCACAGAATGGATTATTAAAATCCAATGGGCCCTTACAGTGTTCCCTATCATTAACAAAATAAAGAAATGACGTTGTGCTGCACAGAATAGTCTCTAGTTTTACTTTTCAGATGGAAACCTGTAATTTCAGTGGATAGATTCTAATTTTGCAAATTATTTCCCTTTCCCCTCATCGTGTTCAGAATCAGTACCCTATAGTGACTCCCTACTATATAAAGCAGTCTGAGAAAATCCCAGTCTTTCTGCTCTCTGCATAGTGGGGCATGGCTACTATAACTGAAATCCATCCATCCCTACTCAGCCCCCTCATTTTTCTTTTACATTCAGCTGCCAATATCCTGAGTCACTATAGCTGCTGCTTTCTCTTTCCTGGATTAATCATATACACAGGGGCGTAGCAAGGTTGGAGTGGGCCCAGAGACAAGATTTTAAAATGCCCCCCCCCCCACTGAAGCTCAGCTCATGAAGTAAAGAAATCTTAAACGAGGCTGAATAGTATAGTATATAGTGTATATATATATAACACTTATGTGCCACAATAGAACATCATCCTAAATTATTTTTAAAAAGGTTTTGTAAATTGTGGATGATGCAAGTCATTTAATGGTACTAGAGAAAGACATGCTGTTCTGGTAGCGTCAGGTCTTAACACTCACATCAATTTTGGAGGATGAATACAAGTAAAGGAAGCCTGGGAGGGTGTGCGGCTGGGGGAGTCAGTCATGTGACTTGCCTCTGGGGCCCCCCCAAGGCAGTGGGCCCCCAGACAACTGTCTCCCCTTGCCCTATTATAGTTACGCCCCTGCATATACATGATCCTACCCAATCAGGGACCACACAATGAATGGGATGCTGTCACAGCAACACACAGCCAATCAAGCCTGATTGATTGATTGATTGATTAAGTGCCATCAAGACCACATAAACTATGTGGACGACGCCTAGCGACCACAAGGATAGATTTTCTCCAGGATAATCTACCTTCAACTTGGCCTTTAAGGTTTCTCAGTGGTGCATTCATTGCTGTTGTAATCGACTCCATCCACCTTATAGCTGGTCGTCCTCTTCTTCTCTTGCCTTCAACTTTTCCCAGCATTATGGGAAAGCTGGGTTTTCACATAGTGTGTCTGAAGTATGATAGTTTGAGCCTAGCCATTTGTGCCTTGAGTGAAAATTCTGGATTGATTTGTTCTATGATCCATTTGTTTGTTTTCCTGGCTGTCCATTATATCCTCAAAAGTCTTCTCCAGCACAAAGTTCAAAAGCCTCAATACTTTTTCTATCTTGCTTCTTGAAACTCCAGCTTTCACATCCATAGAGTGTTGCAGGAAAAACCATTGTCAAACAATTCTAATCTTTGTAGGTGTAGATACGTCACAGAATCTAAAGCCTTCATTGCAACCCTACTAAGTGCTGGTCTGCAGTGTATTTCTTGACTGCTGGATCCTTTACTGTTGATGGTCAATCCTAAAAGGCAGAGCTATTCACCACTTCAGTGTCTTCATTATCAATGCTGAGGCTGGTTGCTCTACCCATTGTCATTAGTTTAGTCTTCTTTACATTTAGTTGTAGTCCCATTTGTTCACTATGCTCCTTGACTTTCATTACTAGAGCTTGCAGATTATCCTGATTCTCAGCTATCAGAGTGGCATCATCAGAGCGGTGTCATCTTGCTTTAGCTGCCCAGCTAAAGCAAGCAGGCACCTATATTGGGCAGCAGTGATACAGGAAGGTGCTGGAGGCGGACGATCACTTCAGTGACGATGACAAAGGCATCATTTCATACTGTGCAGGAGAAAGCAATGGTAAATCACTCCTGTATTTTACCAAGAAAACCACATGGATAGACAAAATAGAATCAAGCCTAGCTACACATTATGTCATTGTAGGAGAGCTGGTCTTGTGGCAGCAATCATGGCATCCCCTTTGCTAAGCAGGGTCTGCCCTGGTTGCATATGAATGGGAAACTGCATGCATGAACACTGTAAGATATTCCCCTTGGGGGTGGGGCCGCTCTAGAAAGAACATCAGCATGTTTGCATGCAGAAAGTTCCAAGTTCTCTCCCTAGAATCTCCAGATAGGGTTGAGAGAGACTCCTGCCTGCAACCTTGGAGAACCCACTGCCAGTCTGTGTACAACACAGAGCTAGATAGAGCAATGGTCTGACTCGGTATAAGGCAGCTTCCTGTGTTCCACTAAGGGTAAGTGCAGGTAAGTGGTGGTAAGGGCATCTGAGAACAATGTAACATTACTGCTCCCCCCCGCCCAAAGTGCTGAAAAATCTACAAAAAATAAAATACAATGGCCGATATCAAGACTTAAAAGCACTGCTGCTACTTGTGCTGTGTTGGCACAATAAGGGAGAGGCCTCAAAACAGGCCTCAAAATTGCATTGTCACGAGCTCATCCATCCAAGGCTAGGTCCAAGGTCACCGTCGACGAAGCCAGTAGCTCTGAGATCCTCCTGCATCTGCAATAAAGAAAAAGAGAAACAAATCACTAGCAAGTATCAAGTTCAACCAGTCTCCTCTGTTCCCAGGTCGCTCACCAGATTCCAAGAGTCCTGAGACCAACATCCACAATGTCACCAAGGGAGGTCTCAAAGGGAGGTGAAGCAGCCCGATGTCTGGCTCAGGAACCAGGTCTAAAGCAGCAGGAGTCAGGGTCAAGGGTCTGGACAAGGAGCTGGGGAAATCCAAGCAGCCGAAGGCTGTTCTGCAAGAATCCCAAGTGACGCATTACTTTCCAACAGCTTGGATATTATCTGCTGGCTAATTTATAGTGCTCGGCTAATGACTCTCCTCCCCCAGCCAGCTGTTGGAGATCTCAGCATTTATCTCATCTGTTAAAAAGATGTTGACTTTGCCTTAATGGCGGCAGCTGCTGCCAGCATTTGGCACACCTTCGTTCTTCAGGTGTAAATGGTTGTTCTTCCAACTCAGGACCTAACTGCTCACCTCACATCTCTTCTGCTTCTGCCAGCCCCTCTGGAGCTGCAGCTTCATCTTGCCCTGTCTCAGCTGTCTCCTGCAGCCCAACTGTTGAGCTCCCCCTTCGGGTGCCTCTCCCTCTGCTGGAGGGTTGCCAACTTCCCCCTCTTCTTCATTGTCCGTGGGTGAGGGCATGACATGCATTTGATTTGGGTAGAATCAGGGTGATTCACTGAGGCAGCGGGCCAAGCCAGCATGGTTTTGATGAACCAATTAGGGGTCCTGATTCAACTCAACCTCGAATCACAGATACTAATTCGTGCACACTCCTAGAAAGTAGTGTAGGCATCTGCCCTTCCCTCTGAAGCACTCTGTGCCATCTGAAATGATGTCTGAGGGCTGCACAGCCTTTTGAGTGATACAGAATGCTGCAGAGGGAAGGAGAGATTGGCAGAAATCACCCCCTCTGTGTGAGCACTGGTGCTTGATTTAGTCTGGAACACAGCAGCTGCACACATAATTCCTTAGATGCACACATGCTTTGTTAGGATGTCAGCCAGTGATACTATGCTTTTCTGAGGGTTTCACAAATTATAATATAAACAAAATGGATATATGGCAAGAATACGACAAAGGCTGAAGGCTTACTGCTATCCAGCATGTTGTCCTGGTTAGAACAGGGCTAGGCAAACTTCAGCTGGTATTTTACTACAATTCCCATCATTCCCAGCGGTGTCTGGGAATGATGGGAGTTGTAGTTCAGCAACAGCTGGAGTGCCAGGTTTGTCCACCCCTGGCCTGGGTTAGTGTGTTGGACTAGGACCGGGAAGACCTGAATTCAAATCCCCATTCAGTCATGAAACTCACTACGAGAGTGGGCCAGTCACTTATCTCAGTCATCTTACCTCACAGGATTGTTGAAACATAAAACTATGTCGACTGCTCTGGGCTCCTCAAAGGTACAGCAAGATATAAATGTAAAATACATAAATCCCTTGGCCAGGTTACATGAGGTCCTGAAACTAATCAGGGCAAATAAAGACCTTGAATGAGTGTGGAATAAACATATAGACAGACAGTGAATAAAATGAATGAAAGATGTTCTCAAAAGCAAGGAGAAGAAATGTAAATGTTGCCTATTACAAAATGTGACTATTTGTACCCTTTAAAAACAACCCTTGAGATTTGACAAAAAAAGTCTGGAATTTATTGTTTTTAGACTGTTAAATACTGACACGTTAACAGAAGGTGTGGGGGCGGGAACCAAGAGGCTATTTCATGACATATTATTTTCAAACACTTTGCCTTGAAATTTATGAACGGGAGGTGGGGGGTAGGATCTAGCAGTGTGAGTTATGTTTGGTAATTTTCTCTACATGACAAATAAAACATCTCTATCTGTTGCTATGGGGAATGACACCAAACACTTTTTCCTCCCCTGCTCACTGAGCCTTCTACAATGAAATGCCTACTGCATTTTTAGAAGGGTTTGCTGCTGGTACCTTCCTAAAGAATCTTCCAGGTCTCAACATTCTGTCTCTTTGTCACACTCCAGTGTGACTAAGCAATGGAATCTAAGATGAACCCACGTAAGTTAAAAGTCACTATAGATAGGAATGACCTCGTTTGTTCATGAATCCAGCTGAGTACTTTGGGACAAAGGAAATGGACTGTGAAATGAAAACACTATGGAAAGGGATAAAAACCACATTTCTCTGGAAACCTGGGCCACTAGAGACAGATATGGCCTAACCCAAAGGTGACACCCATCTCCCATAGAGCTTTACTTTCTTCCCCATAAGTATAGCTACCGCTATGGGAAAAGATATTGTGCTACATATATTTATATTTACACATATTTATATTTACATATATTTATATTTACATATATTTATATTTACATATATTTCTAGGCTGTTGTTCACTTAGGCCCCAGAGTGGTCTACAATATGAACAATATGGGGGAAAGTGTGTAATGAATTCACAATTACCTACTACCAGCAAATAACTGAAAACAATGATAATTAAGAAGTAATAGATACTAAAAGAGATGGACAAAGCATTAAATTAATAGTTTAAAAAATTACACAAAAATGTAAGATAACATATAGGGATGTATAATGGATTTTAACAAAAATCTACTCTGTTCAAAACAATACAAATAATCATTATCAGGTCCATGTGGCAGATGTCCCAAATTGCCAAACAAGGAGAATGAAGCAAATCTCAAGAATCCTACAAACGTTCTTGAAAATCCAAATCAAATTGTTTTCAACTTCCAAAAGGAGATGATTTTAAGAGTCCTAGAAAGCTAGGTGTGCTTCAACCCCCAAAGGCTCTTTCTCAGTCACATTGATAGAATAATGTCTATCCCCTTATATTAGACAGAAGAACATTGGATATATTCAGAATATATCAACATTAGAATCTCATGAATGAATGAAACTTTATTACAGTCATTGACCAGCAGTTAACAGTCAAAACAGAGCTGGATGGAAAAAAACAGACATCATAACTTACATACATTTATTAATTAGCCAACTAAATCTCATCTCTGCTTACATGCTGAGGAACGAAATCTTGCTTACCAGCTGTGTTTGGGGCATACTGGTCTGCCAGAAGGAAAGAAATATAATACTCATCTAATCTACCTGGCATATTATTTATCAGTGGTTCAATCATAGCAATGCAGATATCTCTGTAAAATGGGCAGTATATTTTAAAATGTGTATCGGACTCTGTGTTACCCACACAGACATAACTGGTTCCTGGTAGGTAGTCTCTTTCCCTTCCAAAACAGTGGATGGCAAGGCATGAAACTGAGCCAGTGAAAAGGTCTTCCTCTGATTTAAGGTAGTCAGGTTTGTAAGGTACACAGGTGGCTGGCAGTAGTTCGAAAAACCACCTGAAATGTTGCTGGAGGCAATAAGATTTAAATCAGATTGCTTCTCCATATCTGCTATGCATTGTTTAATAGTCACTTTAGCAGCGTCTTGTCCCAATGGGAGCAGAAACTGTGGTGAAAGTCCATATCTACCCAGTTTATAGAGGGCCTTACACCACTTGGAGTGGAACTCATCTTTCAGTACCAGCAGGGCAGGACCTTGATGGCAAAACTGTAATTTCAGCCAGTGACTAAATATGTGAAGCCACCCTTGGGCCTGGTAAAACCCGCCTCCAAGCTTAGGATGGCATTTGAGACACATCCAGACACCTGAAATATTGCATAAAGGAATCTGGATTGCACCACTTCCAGGAGTTTATAATTGCAGATGGAACAGATCTGAACCCCACATAGCAATTTTGCCAATACTCTGGCCTGATATACCTTGACAGCTGCTGGGATGAAATTACCCTCTCTAGAATACACATTTTTTAGTATGGCAGATGCACAACTCTGCACATTTGCTACAGCGTATTCATATTGTGCACCCCACATACCATTTGCTTCAAAGACTATGCCCAGGTACTTGTAACTCCCAATCTGCTTGATCCTACTCTCATTAATTTGCTATTTATGTTCCTTCAGTCTTTGGGCAAATACCATAACCTTAGTTTCTTGAGTATTTATAACTAGGGACTCCAAAACACAGAACTTTGCAAGTCTTTTAGTGCTCTTCTCATGCCTGCTAATATCCTTGATAGTATGGCCACATTGATGGCATAAAGTAAAATCGAAATGGGTCTGCCTGCTAGCCTAGGCAGGTGGAAGTCAGGGTTGTCCAGGGAGAGAATTAAAAAAAATAATATAAAAGTTAAATAGAAAGGGAGAAAGAATAAATTCTTGCTTGACCCTCTTCCATGTAGGAGAAGATTCAGACAGATGGCCTTTGCTACTGCACTTCACTCTAAGTGTGGTATCCTTGTATAGCATGCAAATAAGTAGGCATAATTGTGGGTTTATAGTGGTGTTGGCCAATGTACTCCACAATTGCAGTCTGGTGATGGAGAAGGTAGCTTTAAAATTGATAAATGCCTCTTTTAGGGAAGAGGAGGATTTGCCAGAATACTTTTCAGTTACAGTAAATGCCATAAAACCAGGGCTTGATTCAATGTGGACCATCCCAGTCTAAATCCAGCCTGTTCCTTCCCAAGAATATTCTCCTGCTCCACCCGGTCAATTGTTACATTGTTTACAGAGATGTCTACAGCTCTGTTTACAGAGCTTGTTACAGAGATGTCTAGTGTATATTTTATTAACTATACTCAGCAAGCTTCTTGGGCAGTAATTAGAAAGATTGGAGCATTGGCCTTTCTTGTAAATAGGGACAATAACCACCGTGCCCCATTCCTCCAGTATGCATGCTGCTCGGTCAATATAGGAGAAAAGGTTAGCCAGAATAGAGGCCCACCAATCAATATTTGCTTTTAATAACTCCACAGGGATCAAATCCACCCCTGGGGCCTTACCCGCTTTTAGCTGGAACACTAGGTTAACAATTTCTTTGGCAGTAGTAGAATCTCATGAATTATGATTAAAAGTCAAAGCAGCAATAAAGTCTAAGCCTTGATTCTCTCTATAACCAGGGAAGGTGCTTTCCTATCTTCGAAGAAATCCCCTCAGGTTAGACTTCCTAGTCTTTATATAATCACCAGTTATTTAAAACAGTCTCTTAGAAGTTTTGCTGTACCTCTTAACTCCAGCTGCCTCTCTATCACTTTCCCCTTAGAACACTCTGTCCTTCTCTATCAATCCTGCTTTTAAAAAAATTCTCCTTTTTGTATATACTTATTCCTCATAGATAGACATATATTTAAGAATGGAGCCCTCTTCATACATTTATATCATTAAAGAATGTGCCAACGTGTTCTCATTTAGGGGGATGCTTGTTTAAACAGGGTTTTGCCGTGCATGTAGAGTGGTGATATGGATGATCACCCCTCACTCATGATTAAAGGAAAGGCTGGGAACATGGTGACATGTCCTTTAATGATGTTGGGGTGGACACATTCTCAGTGCTTCTGCCTCTTCATAACATGTCGTATGTGCCAACCAGCCAATGGATGTACATGTCAAACTGGAGAAGCAGTAGGGTCAGTGCAAAAGTACCCTTTAACCTGATTGCTCAAAGGGGCAAAGGGGCAAAGCTTAATATGAGAGGAAGCCCTGGAAGAAAGCAGGGCTGCTATAAAGGCTTACTAAAGGCTCCTATAGAGTATTTTTAATGGGGTTCTGGAATAGCTAAAAACTGACTAGTTTTATTTATTTATTTATTTATTTATTTATTTATTTATTTATTTATTTATTTACCGGCATGCTGATGCTGGCTCAGTGTAATGCCTTAGAAACAGCTGTCCGGGAGGGGAGATACTGTAAGTTCCCCTATAAGGAGCGTGTCTGCCCTTGTGGTTCTGGGGAAGTTGAGTCAACAGCCCATGTTATCTTAAATTGTCAATTTTATCAAACTTTGCAGGAGAGATATAGAAGTCCTTTTTTAAGCCCTCTGTTTTATGCAATGGATGAACTCGGGCGTTACAGTTTTGTTTTATGTTTTAACAGTTTATTACTTATTTTACCAAGTTTGCTTTTATGTAAAGCTCGCTTTTATGTAAAGCTCGCTTTTATGTACAGCTTTTGTATTTTGTGTTTTGCTGGTCAAATGACCATAACAATAAAGATTTGATTTGATATTAACCAAATTGTAGACATTTCTCACGTGGATGCCTCCTTTAGAAAGCTTTTTTTTTTTTTTAAGGAAGTAGTAAAAATTGTTTGGGGCTCAGTGTATAGCATTTTGTCTGAATATACCAACTTGTTATTCACATGACTGTTTGCCCTTGAGTGGCATAACATGGAATCAACAAAGAGTTGTGCAGCACCATAACACATTTATTTCACATTCATTTCAGCATAGGTTTCATTTGGGTGCATGAAGTGTAAACAGAATGTCATTGAATTGTGGTCAAAAACTATAGAAAACTGCCCTTGCCCCTATGGAAGCCATTTGGTGTTTTTCATACTTGGGAAAACAAAAGCCTTATTAAGAGAAAGCGGGAGAAGAAGAGATAAAAGACAGAAAACCAGGGATGTGAGAGTACAGCAGGCTAAAAGAATTATGCATTCTCACCCAAAATTGGAGACCATGTCAGAATATACAATTGGTTGCTTTGGGATACAAAGAGCAAAGGAGAAGTAAAAGACCTGGCAAAACAAGAAGGTCAAAGCATAAACAGGCTTGCAAGCTTTATTCCCAAAGCATCCTTCTATACATTTGGTAATGAATATTTATTTAGTGAATGCCTAATCCCTAAACCGGAACATTTCTAAATTAGAGAAAAGGACATGGATTGATCAACACTGGATATGGCAGTTCACTGTTTATTGACAGAATGTAGTTCAGTATGTACCAGCAGTACCGTAAACCAGACCCTATGGACCTGGGGGAGTGGGGCAACCCCCAAATTAACTTCAGTGTCCAGCACTGCAGTAATCTTCTGGCAGCAACTACTGTGTTTTCAAATCCATACCAATTTACACTAGTGTGTTTTGCTCAGTCTTAGTAAGTGAATGCGCTCTGAGGGAGCAATCCAAGAAAAACAAACATACCTGCTTACCTGTCCAACAGCACTGAATATATATTGCCCTTGAGTGTTGTCCTCTGCAAAAGTTCTCCTTGACGTCTTGCACTGATATTTTCACAGGGAATATTCTTCTGATGCTTTCTGAATGTGTGAGTTTTTTTTAAAAAACAGATTTGTGGAAATTTCATACAATTTAAGGGGAAAACCTAGAACACATTGCTCCCAGACCCAATGAAAACATGAGACAACTATAATGGAGTAAAATGGGCCACAAATTTATTGATTAATATTCAGTTTAAAGAAGGAGGATTGGTACTTCACCTCCTACACTGCAGAAGCTATAGACATGCTGCTGCCACACAAGTCAAGCCTCGTGTATAGGGTGACACACCTTGGCTCCAGGCAGCATCCACCCTAAGGCTGGTGCTGCCCATCTTAGCCACCCTAATGTCAACAAGGCACCTGCTTTAGAGATCACCAGCCCCAACCCACAAAGCCTTTAAGGCTGGTGATTCCACAGCAGGTTGACATAAAAGCCATACCATCACTGCCTGAGCCACCAAACCTTTTAGGACTGGCAGAGACTCCTCCGTATGCCAAACACATGCCTGAAGGTGTTCATAGAAGCCCTGCTTCTTAGGGAGAGTTACACAGCAAAGGAAGGAGGCCCAAGACAGATGCGAACTTGTCTGGTGTAATGGATCTCCTGGAATCAGGCTGGAGTAGCTATTCATGGGACCAGCCTTCTACCACCCTCCACACCCTAAAACCCAAGGTAGAGTCCTCCAGACTCAGTGCCTTGAAATGCAATGCCAGGGCCACCAGATGCCTGGCCAGCATAGCAGCAGAAAGATTGGCGGATCGAAGATGCATCAGGTATTGCATCAAGTGATCTACTAGAGCAGGCCAAACCCCAACAAACCCTACCTGGACTCTGTAGGACTGAAATGCCTGAACCTTCCTACAGTGAGCTGTCCTGGTGCTTGGAGCCATCAACAGCCAAACAGCTCACTGGGCGTCTATTTGCCAAGGCTCCACAGCCACGCAGGCCCCCGTCTGGTTCCTGACTTGCCCCCAGGGCCAGCTGGCATAAACGCTTTGTCTGTGAATGAGATGCAGCATCTGCAATACCAATCTGAAGCCCTGGAACATGCCTGACCACAAAATATTGTGCTGCAAACAGTAAACCATCACTCTACCTGACTTAGAAGTCTGGAAATTAATGACCTGGACAGTGGCCTGTTTATCACACCAGAATGTGTTGGATTCTCGAAGGAATCCACCCATATGTGGGGGGAAGAACCAGAAAGCTGATGTCTCTGGTAAGACCCCAACCAGACCAGTGCACTGTTGGAAGTGAAGGATTCTGCACTGCCTCATGCCTCAATGACAGAGGGGGACAGACTAGTGAGTCAGAGGGCTAGAGGGGTCAATACATTGGTCATTCCTCCTCTCTACTGCTCTGACACTATCCCTTTGATATGTAGATTGCTACTCTCAGGGACTTCCTTCCTGCCTGCCTCCCTCCCTCCCTCCCTTCCTCTTCTCCCTAACACACACACTCGCCTCTCTTTCTGCACCATGTGTGCAGAGATGCAGACAGCATCTCTCTGCATCCAGCTAGCTAGCTAGATTAGAGATTCTTTCTCTCCACTTTCCTATCTAGAATGGAGTTCTCCAATAAAGACTCCTTATATTGATTTGAAACTATGAACTGGCTCCAAGTTTCTTTTGCTCTCAGCAAACACGCATGCCTGGGCAGACTCTGCTGTGTTTTGCCTCTGTGCACTCTGCTGTAATAGAAGGGTATCTCTTACCAGAGAGAATTCCCAACATGCACAGGCCACTTCTCAGCACACCCCCTAAAGAAAACCTCGAAGCCTGACCTGCCTGTAGAGTCAGAATTTCGATCTCCAACAAACATTCAGAGTTCCAAAAGGAGACTTGGTTAAAGGAACCCCAAAGTTTAGTCCACACTTCCAGATCCTCAATCGTGAATGTTGATACCTGGAGCCAGTGATGGGGCTCCTTCAGGCCTATACATGCATCACAGGCACATCACAAAAATGGCCTGCCTGAGGCCACCACCCTGCAGTCAATATTCGTGCCCCAGCAACACCTGCAACTGCAAACAGTAACCTTCTTCAAGGACAGGCATTCCTGAATCTTCTCACACAGCACAAGTAATTTCTCCCAAGGTGATTTTGAACAGACAGCCATGGTGTTGAGCCCAAAAAAGTGAGCCCAGGAGCTGGGCCCTCAGTCTTCCCCAGAGCAAGGGGAACCCTCACGTCCTGACAAAGTTCCAGAAATGAGTGCAACAAATGCTTGTATTGTCCAAAGACCCAAGGGACATCAAGCAAAACAAAACAATCATCTGGAAACATAGGAAGCTGCCATATACTGAGTCAGACTATTGGTCTATCAAGCTCAGTATTGTCTTTACAGACTGTCAGTGGCTTCTCCAAGGTTGCTGGCAGAAATCTCTCTCAGCCCTATCTTGGAGAAGCCAGGGAGGGAACTTGAAACCTTCTGCTCTTCCCAGAGTAGCTCCTTCCCCTGAGGAGAATATCTCACAGTGCTCACACTTCTAGTCTCCCATTCATATGCAACCAGGGCAGACCCTGCTCAGCTAAGGGGACAAGTCATGTATGCTACCACAAGACCAGCTCTCCTCTCCTAGACCAGCGTAGTAGCGGTGCAGTGCTTTGATAACCTGCCCGCCTATGCAAGGCCCATTCCAGCATGGAACCGAATGATTCAAAAGTTATACATGAAACCAAGTAGCCCAAGGGCAGTGCACAGGCCAGCATCTAGGATGGTGATTTACACTATTTTTCAAGCAGGTGGTACTTTGACCAAGGTGCCAGACCTTCAATGTGAGAACTGTTTCCCACTGTGTTGACTTCAACACAACACTATACTTTTACTAGTGCTGGGAGGGCCCTTTAAGCGAGAGAAAGCCCTCTTAAGAGCTCTATGGGGAAAGTGCTGAGAACGACTACACCTCTCACCACTCCCTGCACACCTTACAAGATAGTGCAGTGGCTCAAGAGGGCTCTGTTTTCCTTTGAGGAGCTTTACTGGTGCTGGGCAAAGTGCAGCACTGCATGGTGGGATTGGTGATCTCCATACAGTGCTAGTGCGGGCTGCATAAGTATTCAGCTGAAGCTGAAGCTTCACACACAGAAGCTGAAAGGCATCATCTCAAACTGTGTGGGAGGAGGCAGTGGTAAACCCCTCCTGTATTCTTCCAAAGAAAACCACAGGGCTCTGTGAGTGCTAGGAGTTGAAATCGACTTAACGGCACACTTTACCTTTACCTTTAAACCATCATTGGCTCCCACTCCTTTCAGTGAAGAACACTGATACAGCATCTCTGGCAATTTTTAAAAAACACCTGAAAATACATCTCTTCAACCAGGCTTTCTCAGCTTTTTAAAATTTGTTTTTAAATTGTTCTGATTATTTAATTGTTGTTTTACGATGTTTCTGATTGTTAGTCATTGTTTTCTGTTTTATAATTTTTGTTTTAATTATTAACTGATTTTAATGGTGTTTTAATGTAAACCGCCCTGAGCCTTTTGGAAGGGCAGTATAAAAGTTTGAATAATAAATAAATAATAATACATATTGATTGACTGGTTGATTGTTCAATTTTTATATCACCTTTCATAAAACTCTTCCCAAGGCAGTTTACAAAAGTTAAAATAAAATAAAATTCCATAAAAAAATACATTAAGATCTTAAAAATAATTAAAAGCCACAAAAACACAATGAAGTAGCAGCCATAAAAAGACAAAGAACAACAGGAGAATAGAGAGTTTGGCAACCTGTAAAAAAGTAAACGCCTGAACAATTTTTTTAAAACAAGACTTAGGTGAATATTAGCCCAAATAATTGGTATTCAACATCAGCATTTGGCATACAGTTATTTTTCAGCTGATTTGATAGCTGATTTGATAGCTGACATGCAGCAGCAGTCAGCATTTGAAAGCCTCTGGCATGTAATAGCCAGAATTTGACAGCATCTGGCAACGGTGTCATAGTAGCATTGGGTCAAGCCTGTGCTAGCTTTATTCAATCATTCAGCTAATCATGAAATATGCTCCCGAATATGGGAAAAGCCCCATGTTGAACTTTGTCGATAGATTTCATCTTTGTATTTTGCTCTTGGATTTCAACATCAAAGTGAGGATTGCAGAGTTTGAAAAGTTGTCAGTTTTGGAGGATTTATGTCTTTAAAAATTCTTTTTTGCTGGCTAGTAGTTACTATTATAGTTACCATAAGAAGCAAAGTGTTTATTGTATCCTTCCCCTTCTTCCTTTTCTATATGATATATGGGCAATTGGCCTGAAATATTGCCTCATTGATAGCTGTTGAAGTGACCCTATTTCCCCCCACCCCCAAAATGCCTGTCAGAATGTTGCTGTATAGCAGCCTTTCTGGGCAATCGGGGTGGGTGGGTGGGTGGGAAGCACATGGCAGCCATCAGCCAAAAGTGGCTAGAAAGTCTGTGTATTCAGGTGAAAATTTTACAAATAAATATGCCTTATAATGAGTCTCATCCAGCTAGGTCAATATTACCTACCCTGACTAGCAGAAGCCCTCTAGGGTTTCAGACAGGAGTGCTTAGCAATCCCAATTGCTATTATAGTTATCTGGCTCTTTAAACTTTTATTACGTTGTTAGCTTAGTTTATCACTACTACTCTTTGTATGTATTTAAATGCTTTTACTTATTTCCTGGTCAATGACCGTAATAAAGATTCACTGACTGACCGACAACAACCCCACCCAGTGATGTAGTTGCAAATTCAGAAGTGCAGGTACTCTTGATGGTGCCATGCCTGCCCCCATGGCCATGCCCGCTAAAACAGCCAGAGAAGCCGAGAAGTACTGATGCTCCATCCCCGCATGTCCCCCACCACTACACCCCTGATCCTACTTAGAGATGCCAGGGGTTGCACTTGGGAATTTTATTGGAGAATGTGAGCTTTATCACTGATCTGTGGACCGTCCAGTCTGGTGTGTGAGACCGGGCTCGGAGAGATCTGAGATTGTATTTATTTGTTTATTTATCTAAAATATTTATACCCCATCCCTCCAGTGCACTACTGCTCGGGGTAGCTTACATTAATAAAACTGATACAATATAAACTTTAAAACTAATTTTAAAAATTAAGAAAGCAGGCTAGACCCACAATTAAATTTTAAACATTTTATAGTTACAAAAATATCAATAAAAGCTAAACACTCAGTATATACCAGATATAAGCACTGGATAAAATATTTAAAAGCCTCTAAAAAGATCTATCTTCAGTTGCTTCTTTAAAACACTGAGGGAGGGGACATGGCAAAGTTCTTCTGGGAGGGCATTCCAAAGTTGAGGGGCCACAAGCAAAAAGGTTCTGTCTCTAGTCCCCGCCAGCTGGATCTCTGTTATTGGCGGGGCCATGAGCAAGGCCTGAGATGCCAAACAGAGGGCCCTGGCAGATTCATATGGGCAAATGTGGTTCATATGGGCAAATGTGGTTCCCCATCAAATGTTGAGGTCTGTCTCCAGTTACCACCAGAACATCTGGTGGCAACTCAGAACTGGACCTTTTCTGTAGATGCTCCTGGCCTATGAAATGCACTCCCGGCAGATATCCACAGTTCAGGCTCACTGTTGGCCTTTAAGAGAGCCATACACACTTATTTGTTTGGCCTGGCATTTCAAGGTTTTTAAATTTTTTTTAAAAAGTATTTTAATTGGTTTTAAATGGTTTTGAATTGTTTTCATATTGTTTTTATATTGTTTTGAGCACTGTGTTTTAAATGGTGTGTGTTTTTGTGTCTTTTAAAACTTGTTGTACACTGCCTTTGGATTGGGCGGTTTATAAATTAAACAAACAAACAAACAAATAGCAGGTATCCCAACCTCAAGTCATGTAGGGCTTGAAAGGTAAAGACCAGCACCTTGAATCTAGCCTGAAAATTGACCAGTAAACAGTGAAGCTGCCGCAGGATGAGTGTAACACTCATGAAGCGACATGAACTCATGGCAATCCTAGAAGCAGCATTCTGAAAAAGTTGAAGCTTGTGAACTGTCTTCAAGGCCAGATCCACATACAGCACATTGCAGCAGTCCAATCTGGATGCCACCAAAGCATGAGTGACTGAGGTCAGGTCTGACTTCTCCAAGTAGGGTTGCAGCTGGCACACCAGATCGTCTGCACCAAGGCCCATTCCAGCCCAGAAATATTAACTGGAAGCGAAAAATGAAATCTGTAATGTAGAGGTAATTGTGGATCACAACTGCCATTTGCTCTGTCTTCCACAAGAAAATACTGGAATTGTGTAGGGAAGGATGATGGGTGGAATTCGCTCCACTAAGGATCTTCAGAGTTTATGGCTGTTCCAAGCAGCAGTGATACCATAATGTAT
The DNA here is from genome assembly GCF_027244095.1 of Hemicordylus capensis. Taxonomy (NCBI): domain Eukaryota; kingdom Metazoa; phylum Chordata; class Lepidosauria; order Squamata; family Cordylidae; genus Hemicordylus; species Hemicordylus capensis. The sequence goes on along the minus strand of NC_069660.1, from coordinate 17,345,195 downwards.
GCCACATTCAGACTCTGCTCATTAATACTCTGTGCTTTGTTTCCTCAGTGAAACTCCAACCGATTAGAGCTGTTATTTTTATCATTCCTTCTTTCATGTCAACATGACCAGGGAAAAGAAAGCGTCATGGAAACACAGGCTGAATAGAGGGAAAGTGTTCAACAGCCTCGCTTACAAACTGTGTTACATGCCAGATAATCTTCATTACCAGATGTGGCATGGAGAATTTGAATGGATTGCATATAGTTATATGCCGTGCTGCAGGGTCATTTGTTTTCTAAAATTCTGCATGTAAAATGAAGGAATATATGTCCAGACCATGACTGATAGCCAGATTGAGTTACTCATGAGGAAAGGAAAGGGAAAGATTGTGCCGTTGAGTCGCTGTCAACTCCTGGTGACCAGAGAGCCATGTGGTTTAACAGGAGTGGTTTACCTTCCTCCCGCATAATATGAGATGATGCCTTTGCCATTGTCACTGAAGTGTGCACCCACCTCCAGCACCTTCCTATATTGCTGCTGCTAGCTGATATAGGTGACTACAAATATATATTTACTAGGCACAGTCTGGGAAGCACACTGGCGGGGATTCGAACTAACTGCCTCTTGCTCCCTAGGCAAGCTGCTTCTCCACTCAGAGGCGTAACTAGGGAAAACGGCCCCCCGGGCAAGCACTGAAATGGCACCCCCCCGTGCCCCCCCGCCAGCCCCCCAACATACTACATTATACTTAGATTTTTCCTCACAAGCGCCCGCCGCCGCCGCCAAGCCAGGCCACTGATTGGCCGCCAGGCACCAGCAAAGCAATGGGGGGGGCGCAGGCGGCATGGAAGGGACTAATCATGGGGAAGGGGGCACCGACGTGCTCCCTTGACTGCTGCAGCGCTGCTGCACTGAGCAGGAAACATTTGTATTAACAAAATTTTTAAAAAAAAATTAGAAAAAATTTGGTCATGGCGGCGCCCCCCACGTGACCAGAAAAGATGGTGCCCGGGACACGTGCCCCCCGCCCCCCATAGTTACGCCTCTGTCTCCACTGCACCCTATGAAATTAATAAGACATTAATTTCAGAGGTACTGCTCATGAATAACTCCGTCTGGATGTCAGCCATTGTTGATTATGGCTGAATTTTAGTTCATAAAAAGTGATGAGGCAAAGTTCTCAAATATTGTTCCTTGGGGGGCCCTGAAATTCCTCGTTGGCACTCATTTTCTGCTTTGAGGAACCCTGAAACAATTTTTGGAGTTTCACTTTGGAGAAATTCCAAGCCTCATCATGAGATATACCTCCCTTTTAATGTGCCACAGCAATCGGTGCTCCAGCAAGCAGCAGGGCAGGGAGCCGGAGGAAGATGTCCTCCAGCATCCCACAATGCAATACCCAACCTACAAAATAAATGGGCAAATGGGTGGTATTTAACAAAATTCTAACCTTTTCTCCAAACTCCTTTGGTGTCCTAGGGCACTTTGGTGTCCCTAGGAACTACCCATGGGGAAAAATTGGGTGTTTTGAGTTTCCCCTATGGCCAGAACAAGCTGCAATCATAGAGTGCACACACACACACACACACACACACACGTTTTGCACTGAAATTTGTAAAGCATTTTGCAACCCTGCCTTAAAAGACACTGCAGAAGCACACAATAAAAGGGAATCTGTCCCTCCTAACACAGAACACACATTTCAAACACAGTCCAAAAATGGCCAACAAAGAATCACAGATCCAGAACCCACAGCCAGCCATAAAACCTTCATGGAAGTAACATCACTGGCACAAGTTGTTCTCTCTCACACAATTATGACTCCTTAAGTTACCCTCTAGCTTTGCAAATGCTGCCACAGCAGCACGCTTACTTAGCAGCAAGCATAGCCATAAGCTCAACTACAGCAACTTTAGTCACATTTTAACTGAGTACAAAAACTTGCAATGCAGATTGCAGAGCAGACCAGAGCAATGAGTGAAGCAGAAGTTAGACTCAAGGCCGGACATGAAACTCATCACAACAGTCACCAAGAAATATTACATGCACACACACAGAGGCCACTGACCATTTCTCACCACAACGCTATGTCACAAACAAAGCAAACCACAACTCAAGGGAGGCAGGCACCCATGTTCTGCCATTGTCAATCTGAGATCCAGCAAAATCAGACAGTTATAGCATGAATAACACAGCATATTGCACTCAGTGCTGAGAAAACCACAAAAGCAATCTTTACTTGAGTCCTTCCTCATTTCCTGATGTATCCTCTTCAAGAAAGGCACACTATAAGGTCTTTCTCTGCCTCCTTTGAATACATTTTGAAATTCTTTCCTTTTGTGTTCCCTCCTCCCTCCCCCCAGCTAATGGGGGCACATTTGTCCATGGCAACACTTGATTTATATGATGACAAGTCAACCAAGAAGCAAGAAGATTGCAAGCCAATAGGAAACCAGTGCCAGAAAACCAATCAGCAATGGAAAAACAGGCCTCCAAAATGATGCTCAGAATGTCAAAACTCTTCAATTGAAATGGAGTTGTTTGGTTCCGAGTTCAAAACAGGCCCTTTATTTAGAGGACATTTGGTTTTGAGCTTGAAACACTGGAAAGGGTCCATTTCGAGTAGAAATGTTTCAACATCAGAATGAATTGTTGCTTCTTGCATTTCTTCCTGCTACTCCACACAGGAGATACTTTCTGTTGGCTAAGAGGGGACCTCAGAAGACTATAGTACTGTATTAGACAATGACTGCATTCGCATATTCCGCTCCCTCTCCCCTGCTTTCCCTTCCACATTCGGACAAGAGGGAGAGCATTCTCTCTGCAGTCAGTGAGACTGTAGAGAGAAGGAGGAACTGGCTGTGTGGGCTTCCTTCTTCCTTGAAGGACAGCCCACCCTGCCAATCAGGGAGAGAGAGAGGGAGGAGCTTTCTCCCTCAACTCCAGTCCAGCTGAATGCAGCCTTCAGTGCTGCGTTCGGACAGAATGGAGGCTCCATTTACCCTTGGTTTGGAGCAGCAAAACTCACGTCAAACTGAGGGTTCAAATTTGAGTCTCCAGTGCACAACCTCGGGTCATGCAATGAACAGGGCTGGAGTTGCATGTGCTCAGACATAACGGTAACTAAACCACAGGTCCCTGTAACTCTGCCCCCTCCCCATTACATGTGAATTTGGCCTATGAGTGCCTGATCTCTAGAGAAAAGTGGGATCCCAACCTTGCCATTTGACAAAGGAGTTCCTCTCTGTCCATATACTTTATAGCTATGGGGCTTTGAAATATTGACACCATTTACCTACAATGCCTGGCAAGGAGCAGCAGAAAAATATGTGAAAATTGTTAAAGCAATTATCCTGCTCAAATTCCTGGGTATTCAGGGCAACACGTTTCCTACATTCTGGACAGGACATCTGATTCCTGGACTGTCAAGGCCAATCCTGGACATGCAGCAACCCTATGGATGATCAGGAAGGGGTTGCTCCAAGAGCACATCTATTGTGATTTTGGTGGAGGGCATTCCAACATGCTCCCAGAATATGCCTTTACCGTCTGAGGAGGGCTGTTATTTTGAATGCCCCCCCACCACCACACATGCTCCAAATACCTTTTTAAACAGAGAATGAGAACATGGTCTGTAGGGCACGGGCCATGCACTCTTTCTTTCTATCCATTTGCCCCCATCAAATTTGGCTGCCAGAAAGTAAATACATAAACTCAGTTGGGAGACATTCCATTTTACCTCATGTCCTCTCCTGTTTGGCTCTAAGATGAATTCTTCTCAAGGATAAAAAGAATGCAGCACTCCCCTTTTGCCTACATGTTTGTACATTTGTGTTTTAAAGCAAGGTAAAATTTAGGAAATACGGAAATGATCATCAAGTGTGGAGCTTATAAGTGTTCACATCTGTCAGCAGTCATCTCTTCGCCATCTTGGGGTAGAAATGCCACTGCCATCTTATCTTTGTCGCCTTGAGTTTCAACTACTGTCATTTATTCTGTACTGGGCTTCCTTTGATGACTGTTACTGAGCTTCAACTAGCCCAGAATAGTTCTAGACCTCCTTCTTGACATGATTGAGCACAAAAGCATGTAACTCGGGGGTTCCAGCACTTTTGGTAGCTTTCTAGGCAGAACCCAAGGTGTGTGTTTTAACAACAAGTCCTAAAGCCCTTAGACCTGGCCTACCAAATTGTAATGGTGGGAAGGATTTGAGGGAGGACCAGACCTCACTTAGAACAACTGCTGGGAGCGTGGGCCTTTCTTTATAAAGGAAAGTGCCCATGAAAATCAAAACAGAAGGACCATTCCAGATGGCTGGGCAGGAAGTACACTCACAACCACAAGGAGAAGAGGAGAAAGCTTTGTTCTGTTTGTATGTTCTATCCCAAGAGTGCTGTGAGGAAGCCGCTGGCTGAGAAGCTGCCAGGGAAATGGGAAGGCCACATAGTAGAGGCTGGAGACAGCAGGGAGACCCTTTCCTGTGAGTAATAAGATAGGGACCAGTTCAATTAGATGCGTGAGAGAAGGGTTTTTTTTGCCTACTTTCCAGTAGGCTTATGAAATCACCTGGCATTCTATGTCTGTGTCCATGTGTCCGAGCGTGTGTCCCCCCTCCCATCAACGTCACAACTCCTGGACCAATATGAACCAAAATTGGATACAGTTGTAGGGACACATAGGGATACCTCAATGGCATAGTTTGTGCGATTGAAGATGGAGGACACATAAACCTTCGAGGTGCAAGTGGGATAACTTGTGAACCTCTTAACCGATTTGAACCAAATTTGCTACAGCTGTAGGGACACATAGGGACACCTCAGTGGCATAGTTTGTGATTATGTCATCAACACCAGTTCAAGATGGCGAACATGTAAACTTTTGAGGCGCAAGTGGGATAACTTGTAAACCGCTTAACCAATTTGAACCAAATTTGCTACAGCTGTAGGACCACAAAGGGACACCTCAATGGTGTGGTTTGCAATGATGACATCTAAGATGGCAGATGCATGAATGTTTGAGGCACAAGTGGGCTAACTTGTGGACTAACTGATTTGAACCAAATTAGGTACAGTTGTAGTGAGTGACACAGAGGGACACCTCAGTGGTGTAGTTTGTGATGATGTCATCCACCCTGATTCAAGATGGCAGACTCGTAAACTTTTGAGGCATAAGTAATCTAACTTGTGGGCAGTCTAACTGATTTGAAACAAATTTGCTACAGCTGTAGGGACACACAGGGACAACTCAATGGCAAAGATTGTGACAATGTCATCCACCCCAATTCGAGTTGGCAGGTACATAAACTTTTGAGGTGCAAGTACACTAATTTGAGGACTGTCTAACCGATTTGAACCACATTTGGAACAGCTGCAGTGAGTGACACACAGGGACACCTCAATGGTGCAGTTTGTAATGATGATATCCACCCTGAACCAAGATGGAAAACACATGCACATTTGAGGTGCAAGAGATCTCTAACTTGTCGACCTTGATTTGCACCAAATGTGCTCGCAGAGGGCATTTGCGCATGCGCAGCGGCCACCAAAATGGCGGCCTCTCGATCTTATGGAGGCCTGAAAGGGCTGAAAAGGCATTACTTACGCGGCCGTGGTGGTGATGACGAAGGCCGGAGGTGGGAGAGGGAACCCGCGCAGACCCCCCGCGGCTTCAGCAAGCCCTCCAAAGGGGCTACAGGTACTTAACTAACTTAAAAAATGTTTCTTAAAAAAGTTTACAGACCTGCTGGACTGGACCCGGAGGTCTGGTTCCAGTCCAACAGAACCGGGGTGGTGGTTTGGTTTGACCATGAACCCCTGGACCGCCGGACCAAACCACCGGATCGCCGGACCGGTCCGCACATCCCTACTTTCTGGTATTGCTTGAATCTGATTTGCTTGGTTAGTGAAAACACCTCTCTCTCTCTCTCTCACACACACACACACACACAATCTGCTCTATGAAAAGACCTGTTCTTATTGCATACGCTTATTTTTCTTTTAATCTAATAATAACGCTTTGTTGGTGAAGTGTGGTACGCTTTATTTTGGGTCTGCCTTAGTCACATGCCTTTGGAGGCCGATGTAAGAACCCAAGGGGTCCAACCAGGGCCTACCTTCAGGGGTCCCCCAAATGGATAGACTAAGGACGGTGTCTGTCCTAGATATTCCTACAAAGGACACTTTGATTAGGGGCATGTCTGGAAATTAGGTGAATCCCTTTCCCAGTGAAAAGTGTCGATTACTAGACAAGTTCTTCTGTAGATAACTGCCAAGTGCCTTGAACAATATTTTGCATTTTCTGCCAAGGTTTTGTTATTCTATTGTAATGCTGAAAGTACTGGTTTTTATCTATCTGTCTGGAGCTGTCTGAATATTGTTGTGCTATAGTGACAGTTGTTTGCTAAAACAATATTAAGATGCAAGGTAGAGGAAAAAAGCACTGACCATTTAACTATGATCCTGTGTCTTCATGTAGTGCTCACCCCTCCATTTGTTCTTTCCTAAACACACGTCCTGTTTTGACCCAAACAGAGGCACTGGGATACCTGTGCAAATTATTTACATGTTTCTTTGGAGAGTGTGTTTCATTGATAAGAGCCCCACGTAGGTGGAGAGGGGGATGACCAGGAGCGCCTATGTTGAGTATGGGTCAAAAGTTTTTACAGTACACAGTGTAACAGGCATGGAAAAATCCATCTAGGATGTACGGGGACAGATCTAGGGGTCTGTGCCCTATAAGAGAGGTTGTCTTAATATAGCAGAGAAGTATGGACAGCAACTCACTCTGTCTGACTGTCTTTCTCACGCTTGAGTATTGACAGGTCATTTCCATAAGAGAGTCTTGTTGGTGCATGTTACTGCATAGTTAGCATGTGGGGCATGATCCCTATGGCTACGTTATCTGGACTGGATCAAAGATGTCTGCTTCCTAGCCTGCCAGCCTGTGGGACCTTAGCCAGAATGGACACCAATCCCATGGCTGTTTGCTGTGCCTAGACTGGATAAGTATAGCACTTAGCACTTACATTTATATACCACTCTATAGCGGAAGCTCTCTAAGCAGTTTACAATGATTTTTAGCATATTGCCGCCAACATTCTGGGTACTCATTTTACCGACCTCAGAAGGATGGAAGGCTGAGTCAACCTTGAGCCCCTGGTCAGGATCAAACTTGTAACCTTCTGGTTACAGGGCGGCAGTTTTTACCACTGCGTCACCAGGGGCTCATCTACTCAATATGTAGTTCCTTTGCCTTTCTGGAGATTTCCTTACACCTGAAATCCTCCCCCTCTTCCTCTGTTGACTAGCAGCAGCTGTTTGCCTAAACTGCTTGATTACTGCCCTCCCTTTCCTCCTTTGTAGGGATGTGCATTTTGTTTTGGATACAGAAAGTTTTGTGCAAAAAACAGGCCATTTGGGCTGTTTTGTAGCCAAAACAAAACACCCAATGCTCAAAACAGAAAATTTTGTAGCCGAAACAAAACGTCCCTGTTTCGGATACAAAACGTTTTGTTGTTTTGGCTGTTTTGGAACTCCATTTTGCAGTTGCGAAAAGTCTTTCTCCTTTGGTCTCCATTTTGAGTTTTGACATCTGTTCGAATTTCCGGCCCTTCCAGCCTGCAGATTGGCCAGCGAAAGCATGGGCTGATCTGCTGGCAATTGCCCCCTTATTCCTTTTAAGGAAATTTGAGGGTAAAATTTACCCTCATTGGTCAGTGAGGCGTGTGCATTTACCTTCATTGGCCAGTGGGGCAGTGTGCATTTCATTGTTGTTGTTTCACACTATTGTTGTGTGTAGATCAATCGCATTTCTGGAGGGGGATGTGGATGTGCATGACCTTTGGAAATCTGCCTGGTTCTTTGCAACGCTCTGCTGTTGTTGTGTGATGCTGATGTTATTTGGGGTGTATTTGGGGCAGTAAGGGGGCTTTGGGGGTAGAAGAGTGGGTCAGGTGGTAGTGCCACCCAGATTCCAAAGATTCTGCTGCCACCCAGATTCCAAAGGAATTGGGAAAAGGGCAGATTTTTAAAGAATCTCTGAAGTTACATGTCTTTGGGGCAGATTCAGGGCAGAAAGCGGGACTGAGGGGCAAAACAGTGGGTTGGGTGGCAGTGCCCCAAGGGGTGCCTGTAACAACCCAGATTCCAAAGGAATAGGGCAAAGGGCCGATTTCTTAGGAATTGTTGAAGTTTACGCGTCTTTAAGGTTTTCCCCCCATAGGGAATAATGGAGGTTTTTGCAGACCCATAATTCTACCTGGGCGGCATTGGGGTGGCTGGGAGCGAGTGCCAGTGTAGTGCACATAGGGTGCCAACCACCCATATGGGTTGCAAACCCATGGGGTGATGGCTTCTGTTGTTTCTGAGGTGTTCTGAGTGTAGATTCTCTGGTAGCATATGAGATTTTCTACAGCAAACAATGAACCCACTCTAATATGCTATCAGAGAATCTACACTCAAAACATCTCAGAACCCAGTACCCCATGGGTTAGCAACCCATGGGGGTGGTTGGCACCCTATGTGCTCTACACCACCACTCGCTCTGGGCCACCCTGGTGCCCCCCAAGTGTAGTTATGGGGCTGCTGAAATCTCCATAATTCCCTATGGGGAAGAACTTTAAAGATGCATAAACTCCATTAAATCTTTAAAAATCAGCCCTCTGCCCAATTCCTTTGAAATAATTCTGGCAGCTTCCATGCCCCCACTGGGCACTACCTCCCACCCTACTCTGGGACACCCCTTTCCCCTCTGACATGAAGCTATACTTTTGCTGAAACCTCCATTATTCCCTATGGGGAAAACCTTAAACTTCAAAAATTCACCCAAAATCAGCCCTTTGCCCAATTCATCTGAAATTTTGGTGGTAGTTTCCACCCATTGGCTACTACCACCCCCACCCACTAGTTTTGCCCCGGGGCCATTTTTTAAAATCCAAAACATTTCAGATTCGGATTTTGCAATTTTGAACAAAGAACAAAATGGGGGTGTTTCGGATTGGCTGATTTCGAACAAAGAACAAAATGGAGGTGTTTCGGATTCGGGCCAAAAACAAAACAGAAAAAAACACAAAATGCACAACCCTACTCCTTTGCCTCTCATCCTTCCCTTCCTCCCTCAGCATTAGTCTGTGTTTGTCTCCTCCTCCCCCCTTCTCATTTGAAATTGTTTTTTTTTAATTGTTCAAGTGAGATTAGAAGGCAGCTCACATGCACCCAACATTAGAATGCTAGAATTGTATTTTGATCTTTGATTGCTAAAAAAACCAAACACCTCTGTATGTATGTGATATTGCCTAGATGCCCCATTCATGACTCTATTTTCTTACGATCAAGTTCACATTTCTTCAACAGCCTTGGGTCTGACTGTTTCTCTCTCTGATGTCAGTCTGTCCATGAGCTAGAACTCTGAACTCATGAGCTAGAACCAAGAACTAGAACTCTGGAGACTGCAGCATCAGTCTCCTCCCCATTCCTGTGCATATCGCCTGAGCAAGCACAGAGGATGGGTGGGCCCCTGGTGGTAGCCAACACCTAGGAATGCTCAACCTCTTCTAGGAGGATTTTGCCACTACACTGCCCCCCCCCCCAGGAACCTTATATGGAGATAGTGGTTTATCCCACATTAAAATAAAGTGCATGGTGACAGGCTACTGTGAATCCCTTACAGTCAAGGATTCATCCCAGTGAACTCCCTCCTCTGACTCTGGTAGGAACTATGTAAAAATTGACTTCCTCTTCTCTTATTTTATATTTATATTTTATTGAAAACATTTTGATATGGCTTCTCTAAAAAGTCCCCCCAGGAGACAGGTGCTCTAGGTGCCCATATCTGTGCTCAGCAAAAACACAAGCAATTAGCTTGGGTTGAGACTCACTCCCTTCACTTCTGCTAACAGCCAGCTTTGAAAGCAGGGCTAGATTGCACTGCCCCTCTGGGATTGGGCCTGATCCTGGCAGTTCTCACATGCAGCCTAATCTGAGCTGGGTGCCCCCAGCTTGTGTTAAGCTGCATGTGAGAACAGCCTATCTTCTGAATGAAAATTGTGGCTTATTACTTAAGCTCAAGGACAGCTTGTCTTGTATCGACAATAATGAAGATTTTGTGCATATATTATTGATTGCATTATCTTCAGAGTGTGCATGAATTAGCATTTATGGAAGTTAATTTAATGGAAAACAGAAGGTGGATCCGTTTACAATGCTATCCCAATATTAGCCATAGATTTCATTTAATTCACACGTGTTGAATTTGCCCATTTTTTGTTTCCTGCTGAAGTAAACCCAAATATCAATCACAAAAGGAACTTATGGGAAGGCTCTCTTAGAATGTAATGATAATGGTTAAAGGATTCAATTTTTATTACATTGTTGAGCGAAATTGCAATGATCACACAACCAAAAACACCAGAGACCCATCCTGTTTTGATTAGCTCACATTCCTGCCTCATCATCACAAAAACCATTGATTTCTAGTGGCTTGTAAGCAAACACTCAGGAAACTGGTTATGTTCATCTTCCAGAAAAGAAGCTTAAGGGGATATTTAAAAGATAAAAAACAGAGAGAATCATGATTCACCATACTGGAAGAAGTTAAGACAACAGCATATAAACTACTGTGTGTCTCATTCCTGGGACATTTTAGAAAATGACCTCATTCTGATCTCATGAACCTAATCCTCTAAACCCTGGTTTGGAGAATCACAAATGTGCCTCAGGGTCATATCCTCCCCTTTCATGTCCTCTTTTTCACTTCCTTGTTACTTTTCAACAATAGTTTTCTTCAGTGTCTGAATCAGCACATTATAGTCAGCACAAGGCTATGATTTGATGCTATGGTTTGACCTTCATAGAGATTTGGAGAAATTTCTCCACAGTGGAAAGTCTCTCGAAATTTCAGGTGTTCGGGATATTCCCCATGAAGAAACTGAGCTATCTTGAATTTCAGGATTTCTCATAAGGAGAAACTGGAATTCTCTCTGAATGTCACAGTCACTCCAATTGATTGATTGATTGATTGATTGATTAAATAAAATTGGAGTCTTTCTTCAGAGAGTTTGGCGTTTACTAAACATGATTTGGAAATAACACTAACCATAGAGGTGATTCTCATGATCGCCATTGTGCATGGATGGGTGGGGATGGGGAAGTCAGGGTAAACCTTACCTTCCCCACAGACAAGCAGTCTTAAGGTGGTGGGATCACACTCTGTACTCCCACATGGACAGCCCTACTCTGTGCAGTTCTGTGAAGCATGGAACACGCAGAGAGATCCGGGGCCAGAACTTGTTGTTTCAGCCTCCAAGTGTCCCACAATGCAATGTGTGACACACATGTTGCATTGGGGGATACCCCCATCTGATGGGTGCCCTCTGTGCCTGTCTCTGTGTCTCCTCAGGCTGAACTCAGCTCAAGGAGACACATGAAACCTCTCTTACACCCTAAGGTCACACCCTTAGCCTTACTTACTCCCTAAGCCTCGGTTAACAGATGGGTTTCTTTAGAGGGTTAGGTGGGCATGGAGCAGAGGGATCTGGGAGGATTCTGCTGCTTCTCAGGACCAGCCTAACCCCAGCTGGGCTGCCCCAGGCCGGGTTAGGCTGGTCATGATAACAGATAATTGGTAGATAATAGTCTACCAATTCAGATGTCATGGAAATTAAGGGAATGAACAGGAAGTGGAGGAAATAACCCTCATCTGAGAGAAAGGGAGAAGAAGGGAGTCTGCAAGCCCACGGAACATTCTGGAGCTTCTAGGCCATAGCTTGGAGGATCAGGTTTGTTATGACGCAGCTGTAGTGCAGTGGTAGTGCCTCAGCTTTGCATGCAGAAGGTCCCAGCTTCAATCCCTAGTATCCCCAGGGAAGGCTGGGAAAGTCTCCTGCCTTGGACCTGCCAAAGGCCCAGGCCATGAAAACCTACAGTATCTCCAAAGTAACCTGAGGGATAAAAAAAAACTTCCTCTGATATCAGGGGCTCAGAATTTAAGTGATTGATCCTGAACCCATAGCACTGCTGACTGCTTCCCACTTCCTTGAAAGCTACCTAGCTGAGCTACCTAGCCCGATTTTTTCCCAATCATGAGAATAGCCCCAAAGTGTTGTTTTATTGAGGAATAATAGGGGTACAGGAAATGAAAAAGAGGTGGTTTATTATTGAAGTGTGTTTTCCATATTGGGGGTAATTACTTACATATAACAGAGTATTTCAGGTGTAACTCACTCCCATTACAACAGATGTCAACAGGGTCTCAGGGGCAACTGTTTGCAAATAATAAGCACAGAGATTCATGTAAGGTTAAGCTAATCTACTTTATTCAGAAGTACATGATGACAGGAAGAACCTATATCTAACTTCTGGCTACATGTTGGTCAGAGAGAGACCTATAGAAACATGGTGCTCAGAGAGAAAGCTAGAAGCATTCTGGGAAGGAGAAGGAAGTCATTCCCAGGAAGTTCCTGAGCACATTCTATCAATAGTGGGGGGCCATGGAGGCAGAGATAAACAGGAAAGAGAAGGAGACCCTGATGATCCATCTCTACTCCCAATGCCCCTAGTGGTCATTAGGGTTACTGGTGCAAAAGGCCGAAGCCATATGGAGCTGAATCTCCAACATACCAAATTGCATTACTGGGAAGGCTTGAGGGTGAAAGAAAAAGAAAGAGGGGAAGTGTTTGTCATAGCTACCTGAATCTAGCTGTGGGAACCCTTCTCTCCAGTCAGCTCAAGAGTGAAGTGAGTGCATGAGGAGCACCAGGGCAGAGTGGGGAGTGCAGCATTAAATGGTGATTGTGGCAAAAGTGGTGGCATGTGGAGAGAACACAAGCAAGCTAAAAGTGTGGCAGTTGTGAGAGGCAAAAGCCCTGGCAAAAACAATAAGCCATGTTTGAAGGGTTTTTTTAATAGGCAAAAACATACCCTGGGGCATGACTGAGGGATTACCGGTCCTCCATGAAGAATTCCTGACATTAGGAGAATCACTCCAAATAAGGCATCAATATTGGTTATTGATTAGGTTATGTCTGGTGGTTCTCCTGCATGCTCCCTAAGACAAAGAAAATTTCACAAAAGAGAGAGATCGCCTTGGGCAATCACCTGAATAGATATGGGTGGGGGCACATCTTGCATTCTGGCATCCGCTCTCTCTGATAATGACAGGGAGGTAATGAGGTGAGAAGGTTTGTTTAGCCTTGAAACTTCATAGGAGGAAGAGAGCTTGCACTCCTTTCCCTTTTGTCTCTTTTCAACTTTAATTAGGATCTGCCTTGCATCTCTCTCTGCCTATGTTCAGATGCAGTCAGAGAGGGGCATTTCCTCTCGCCTTTTGCAGTCCTTTGCAAATGGATCTGAAAGACACTTTTAGGGAAATGCCTTGCCGAAATGACCTTTTGTCTGGCTGGCATTTCTTTTCCAAGCAGGCTAATGAAGAAAATGGCTAAGTGGCTATGTTGTGGAGATATGCTGAAGCACCCCAAAAGTTAGGTAGTGAGCATGGCTAGTAACAACACATGACATCTTCCTGAACATCAATTCAGTGGTTTTGGACTGAGCACCTGCCTTGTCTGCCTAAACCTGCCTAAACCTTACTGTTCCATTAAGCACTGCCTTTAGACCATGTAGCATCAACATCTATATACAACATATTTTTGTTATTGTGGTTCTGACCACCTAAGCAGAGCTCTGAGTAATTCTAGAGCTTGCTTGAGTGAGCATGATGTTCCTAAAGTTAAGCACTTTGATTCTGCTAATTTGGATGGAAGAGATCTAAGCACATTGATAACACATACTTTAGAATCAATTGGGTTTAAATGAGCTTAACGTTAGCTGAATCATGTGAACTATGTTTCCAGTAGGGATGTGTAAAACGTTTTGACGTCAAAATATGTTGAAATGAAACAGGCTGTTATGGGTATTTCAAGCTCAAAACCAAACACCCTCTAAATAAAGGGCCTGTTTCGAGCTCAGAACAAAACAACTCCATTTTGATCAAAATGTCTTCATGTTTTGAGTGCCATTTGGAGGTCTGTTTTTCCCTTGTGCTGTGACAATTGGTGAGCTCTAACTCTGGCAGAGGGTCATTGGGCTGCCAAACTCACCAATCTGACCCCTAAGGAGTCCTTCCTCAGAGAAATGTCCCCTGCCTGGCAAGCCTGGTTTCTAAATATTCTGGCCTGCGCTTTTGAGAAACTGGACTAACTGGGTTATCCTCTCCACGTGGCTCAAGGCAGGACTATGTAAATTAGACAAGAGCCTTTAAGAGCCTGAGGAGGATAAGCCCACCCAGTTCTTTTAGGCCAAGTAGTGAAAGGGAAGTAACCTTGGAAAGAATCCAACCATAACAGAGGAAAAAACAACCAACAAGTAAGGTAAGAGACCTCTATGCAGAGCAAACATACAACCTTGCCTCCTAAAACTGCCGCCCTGTAACCAGAAGGTTACAAGTTCGATCCTGACCAGCGGCTCAAGGTTGACTCAGCCTTCCATCCTTCCAAGGTCGGTAAAATGAGTACCCAGAATGTTGGGGGCAATATGCTAAAATCATTGTAAACCGCTTAGAGAGCTCCGGCTATAGAGCGGTATATAAATGTAAGTGCTATTGCTATTGCTATTGCTATTGCTATTGCTATTGCTATTGCTAATTTCCCATGAGTAGGTGTGAGCACTCCAAAGATGGGTCCTCAGATGCAGCTGCAAGAAGTCTTCATGGTAAGTGGCCAATGCTCTGTTCTCTGCAGCTGCATCCAAGGACATCTGTGTGGGATATACTAGGGATGTGCACAGAACCGGGCGAGGGAAGTTTGAAGGTGGGAGAGGTGGCACTTTAAGGTCAGGGGAGGGTGAACTTATCCATCCCTCCACTTTTCCCCTGCCAACGCTCCGTTATCAAACACCTTCAGGGCAGCAGCATACCTCCCTGCTGCCCCATCCCCTCTTTGCCCAGAAGTAGCAGGAAGTACCTCATGCATATGCGTGCACTGGGCATGCGGGCATGTTTGTGCATGAGTCCGATGTGCATGCGGGCATGTCTGGCATGTGCACACATGCCAGGTACTTCCTGCTACTTCTGGGCAAATAGGGGATGGGGTGGCAGGGGGGTATGCTGCCACCCCGAAGGAGCCTTTGATCATGGAGCACTAATGGGGGGAAAGCAGAGGGAGGGGTAAGCACACCCTCCACCACCTGTGCAGTCACTTGGCTTGCTGTCCCACTCTGCCACACCTGGTGCTTTCAAAGGTAAAGAGGGAAACTCTCCTTCCTCACACACCCTCCCTGCAGAGGCATATCTAGGGAAAATAGTGCCTAGGGCAAGCACTGAAATTGTGTCCCATGTCCAAACATCTGGCACCCATCTTTCAGATACCTTTACCATAATATCAGCTGAAAAATACAAGTCTGAAGGTCACATACAAGTCATATATCTGAATATGTGTACAGTGACATTTGTAGCCCCTTCGGGGGGCTTCCTAAAGGCCGTGGGGGTGGGGGTCTGCAAAGGTTCCTCCTCCCCCCACCCACTGGCATCTAGGGCCTCACAAGGACCATTAGAGCATGTGCGATGGTCATCAAAAAAATTTTTTAAAGGCCTCTGAAAACAAAATGGCCACCATGCATGCTCAAATGGCCTCTGCGAGGCCTGGCATGGCCTAGGGCCTCACAGAGGACATTTGAGCATGCACGGTGGCCATTTTGTTTCCGGCAGCCATTTAAACAAAAATTTTAATTTTAAAAATTGGGCCCACCCCTTCAAGTGGCACCCGGGGCACGTGCCCTACCTGCCCTACACTAGAAATGCCCCTGCCTCCCTGAATACACCCTCGCCGCCATGCCCCATCCCATCCTCCGCGCGTCAAGGGAAACATTTAGGTGGGGGTTTTTAAATGTAAGGGGGGGGCTTTATCCTTGCCCCCCACCCTAGCTGCAGCCATGCAAATTTTAGGTTAAAGGGCGGCCAAAAAACCCCACCAAAAACCTTTTTGCCTTTGGGCGGCAAACTGGTTAATCCACCCCTGTTTGGAACAGTGTTCCTTGCAGACCAACAAAGGAAAGCCCTCCAAGTACACTGATATATTCTATTAGTTGACTCAAGCCAAGATGCTAAAAGGGTGTTTAGAACAGAGTTGGAATAACCATGGGTCTTTGACAGGCGCCACTCAGTCTCCAGGTGGCTAGTTTTAACCAGCCTGGATCCTGATGATATACTGGACCTTGTTGGAAGGTGTTCTGATGTCAACAGGTTGCGAAGCTCCACAAACCATGGCCTTTGAGGCCAATTTGGGGCCACCATGGTGCAGTGTGGAAATGACTTGATTAGCAAGCCAGAGGTTGCAGGTTCGAATCCCCACTGGTATGTTTCCTAGACTATGGGAAAGGCATATATTGGGCAGCAGTGATATAGGAAGATGCTGAAAGGCATCATCTCATACTGTGCAGGAGGAGGCAATGGTAAACCCCTCCTCCTGTATTCTACCAAAGACAGCCACAGGGCTCTGTGGTCACCAGGAGTCAACACTGACTCGACAGCACACTTTACCTTTACTATGGCATCCACCCTGACAAGTCGTATCTTTCAGAGTAGGTACTGTTTAGTGCTCATCCCTAGTTTCAAGAGGCAAGCTGGTCTTCCAAGTGATAAGATCTTACTTGCTCTGTGTTTCAAATCCCCTGTATTATTCAAGTTCTGGAGAACCCAACAAATAAATATCCTATAATCTATTAAGAATGAGTGGGGTGTGTGTGTGAGGGACTCTGTTTCCTTGTATTTAATGAGTGTAAGAAATGTTAGAGCAGCTAGAGGTTAATAAGCAGAACAGGCTTTCCTAATTATGAAGTAAAATTTCTAGTTGAGTGAAGGGTGAATAATCAGAGAATTAATTACAAGCATTAATAATTATTATTATACCAGATAATGACATTTAAAATGTTGGAGGTAATGAATTTAAAATTTGGAGTTATATGAAAATACATGAATATTCTTGACTATAGAGTTTGGGGCAATATTTAATTTCCTTTAGTCTTAAAATAAAAATAAAATAAAATAAAATAAAATAAAATAACTCATCCAGAAGAGAAGATATAGCTGCAGATTCAGAGCGAGGTCTACTGCCTTGCTTCTCACAAGTTGCAAAAGTTAATACTTTCCATACTAGATGTTCTCACACATTTGGAGTTCAGAAGTCTCAGGTTCACAAGTGATTTGTTGTAATGTATCAGCTGGGAATTACCAACATCATAAAATACAAACTTGGCATGGTCAATGCCATTGTTTCAAGCGATTCTAAATTTAATCACCTAATCAACTTCACAAAGGAATTTAAAATAAATCCCTGGTAAACCAATTATCAAATGTGACTGCTGTTTCAGAAAGCACTATATTTTTAGCACTGATTGCAGTGTTCCATTGCACTGCTTGTACCACTACCAGCATGTACTTATACCTATACCTGAAGAAAATTGTTTTTTTACAGTAATTTCCAAGATTATGGCAAGAAAGAGCAATCCATTACCTTTCTATAAGAGCAGTATGGTAGTCTATAGAGTTAAGGTGACCCAAGTGAGAGAGAAAAGTCTCTTGTGTACATATAAGAGTTTTACAAAGGGCTGAGTCACAGTACAAGATTGGTATGATTTGTAGGTTCCATATGACCAGATCCCACACAACATTATTATACACCACCACCAACCACAATCTGCACAGGACTAGAAGTCACCCTGTGGAGATGTAAAAAGACTGGAAAATTGCAGTCTTCCTTTGCAGCTCCAGCAAAGGTAGAGGATGTGATTTCCACTGCTCTCTCCTTTCAGGTTGAGTTTTCACATGCAAGAATCTTTGTGACTCTTCAAGACAGACTTCTGCATGTGAAAAATCTATGAGGTTGTTCACACGACCTCCAACTGCTGCTTGGAAGGGCTGCCCCAGCAGATGGGCAGTAGTCATGAGGGGTGTGCAAACTGGCTCGAATTCAAACTAGTTCAGTTCGAAGGTTCTAGCTCGAACCAAAGCTAACTTTGAAGAGGTGGTGCCGGCCCAAGCTAGAACCAAACTCAGGTCAATTTGAACCGGTTCAAACTGATCTGGATGCTCCAGTCCCCAGTTTAGGTTCTGGTGGCCATTTCGTGACACGTATGTCACTTTAAGTGATTGGCCAAGCTCCTGCTTCCCTGATTGGTCAGATGTGTCTGGCACTTTGGTAAGCTTTTTCAGTCCTGTCAGTCATTGAGAACTGGCACTCTATTGGCCAGGGGGGAGGGACAAGGGGGGCTCCAAAGGAAGGAGATTCAACTTGCATTTAAAGGACCGCCCTGGGTCTTTCCCCCATTTTTATAGGAAACTCCTTTTCCTCTTTGTTTCTTTCTGTCTGTCTTTTTTCTTCTTCCTTTCCCTTTTTTGCTTTTTTAGTGATTTTTGCTGGCTGGCTGTCCCTTTAACTCCCCTCCGCCCTGTAGTCGGGGCCTTCCTCCTGTGTTGTGCCTTTGGCCTTGCTGTGCTTTTGTGTGTGTGTGGGGGGGGGGGGGGGTCTTTTAATTCTTGTTCTTGGGGGAGCAGTTGCCTTTTTCTGTTTAAACCATTTTTGAAGCACACTGCTCTGCTGCCTGGATGGGGGCGGTCCTCATAGGGCCCAGGCCCTAATAATAGTAGTAGGCCAATCTTGTAGTTTTTGTTTTTTGGACCTTGCCTGCCACACCCTCTGGATTTTTATTTTGTTTTGTTTTATTGGAGAGGCAGGGTTTTTTTCTGTCTCTCCCCCATCCCATTATTTTTCTGCTTTTTCAGGGTATTTTTTTAAAGGTGTGCTTTTGCACTTTTATTTCAGCCTTTTGTAAATGAGTGTTTATTTTCATTTGTTTGGGTGGGTGGGTGGCCCAGGTGGGTGGGTGGCCCACCTGCAGGCTGCCCATCTGCCCACCCACCGGACTGTGTGTATGTGCTGCTACTGCCAGCCAGTACTGTTCTGCTGGCCTGCAGCCCCTGGCTAGGGGTGTGCACAAAACCGGCTGGCCTGGTTTGATTCAAGTGTGAACTGGACCCAAATAGAAATGGACCAGTTCAGTTTTGCCTCCCATTAAACTTCGCTGGGTTCAGTTCAGTTTGGAGTGGGGGGTTGTGATGCAATTTTTAAAAAAATATTTTTTAGTGCTTACCCCCTTCGGTGGGTTTCACTGACACCATGGGGTGGGGATTCTGTGGTGGTTCCCCCTCCCCTGCCTTTTTGCCTTCTTCGTGGCAAAAATCACTAGTTTGGGGAATTCTGCACTTTCCGGACCTGTCCCCCTCATGGCAGCCATCGTGGAAGCCTCCGCACATGTGCAGTGGGCCTCTGAGTTTCCTGGGTCATGACCAAACCATGCAGGGGCCTATTGTGCATGTATGGTGGCCTCCAAAATGGCCACCGTGACAGGGGAAAGGACAAGAAAGGGCCGAACAACACACTAACTGGGCAGTTTTTGCCATGAGAAAAGCAGGAGGGGGGAAGGGGAACCTCCATGTGTGGTGGGGGAACTTCCTTGGAGAAGCCCCTTGGAGGGAGTAAGTATTAAAAGGAAATTGTTTTAATTGACTCACAGTCCCCCCCCCCCCAAATGGCCGTTTGTGTGTGTGTTTCAGTCTGGGGTCAGAATGAACCGGGGGTGGTTCGGTTTGAACCCAAACAGTCAAACTGGACCGGTTTGACTTTGAACCTGTTTGCACATATCTACCCCTGGCTTGTGCGTGCAGCACAGTAGCCCAGGAAAGAAGACTTCAGGATGATGGAGGGGTAAGTCCATTTCTTTTTGTTGCCAGAACAAGGCAACCTTGATCCCAAGGCAAGGTCTGCTTCTGCAGACTCAACAGCTGCTACACTGCAGTGAGTCACCACAAGAGTCCGTGTGTAGCAGAGTCCCAGCTGCAGGGAACTCTGACATTGCTCCTGCCTCTTCATGGTCAGACTCTGGAGCTCTCTCAGGCTTTAGACTGTTGTTAAGGCCTGGAGCTGGGTCTGGTGCTGGCACTGCCTCTTGCTAGTCTGACTCTAGCTCAGTTCCAACATCATGCTGAACAAGTGTACAGATGTCTGCACACTTGTACATGTGTTTGTGTGGAGAACTGTACCTGCATTCATTTTTAAAATGGATACAGGCCCTTCAAAAGCATGGTACAAATAGGAAGTGTACTGCTGTGCCTGTATTCAACATAACATGTGAATGACTAATCTGTGTACACTGTTCACTTGTGATACAAGTGTTGAACATAATATGTGAATGGGCCTTCTCACTGGTGTGGACTGGGCTCATGAGAGAGTCCTTTTCACATGCTCAGCTGCATATGTGTAACAGGGCTTGATATGGTTAAGATTTGGAACCCAGGAAGGACAATGCAGATAGTAGCAGACTCGATTCTCAATGGTTGGATCAATGGGAATTATCAGGTGCAGACATCTGTATTAACTGCCACTTCAATAGTATCCACAAGTCCACCATTTTTCTTGTTCTTGTCTAAGTAAATTACTATTCATGTCTATGAGGGAAAATAAAATACACCTAGGCACTCTGTTCTGGAAAAACAAAACTCCCCCTCCCCTTTCTTCCTGACATTGGGTGGTTTGGCTACCTCTGAGAGGGATCCCACCGGGGAACTAATGGATGTAGGAAGGGCACTGCACCCATCAGGCAATTTTGCCATATACAAACTAGACTCTTTCTCCACACACACACAAAACTTTTATGGGAATTTTGCTAGTGAGTAATAATAATGGAAGAGTTGGAAATGGTACTTATACAGAGGAATCCAATTAAAGCAAATGTAGACGATTTAATGAGCATGAAGGTTGCAGATTTAGGACCTTGGGTCTCAAGATGCTTAAGATGCTTTAGGGCTTCTTTCCCAGCCTTACAGGACCCCTCATTCTTAATTTCTTTATCTGTGAAGTTACGTTTTTCTTTTTTAGCTGCATGGGCAAATGGTTGGATATTTCCATGAAGGGTTTCATTAAAATGTTATTTTCTTCTCCTCTCTGATGATTTCTTTTCTGAATGGCTCCATCTCAGACTGGGCTTTGCAATTTGCAGGAGGCTTTATTTATTTTTCACTTTTGCAAACAAACAATTACATTTTCGAGAGCTCTTAAAAATGTTATCCTCCATATAAATGGGTTGCACTTTGCCTCTTGGCTGATCAAGAGTGTCACCTAATTAAACAACTTTGTGTCAGTGTCATAGGCTTGGAAGGAAATGAAATGAAATAAGCAAATATAACCAAACAATCTTATTTCCATAAACCGTAGGACACAGCAGACTTTTATGCATTTAATATTCCCCACTTCTTAAAATAAAATATATTTACTGCTTGCTCAAGGAAATGCAAGTCTTGGGCAGATCAACACATTACTTAACCAAGAATGGGATCATTCTTGTGAATCATTCAGGTCTCTGGCCACTGACAAACATTAAGTATGGTTGAGTTTAAAAGGATGAGGCTATAGGGTTTAGCGACATTTTCGCTATCTACCTATTTTACCTGCCATTTTCACTATCCCGTTCTCTGGCATGAAGCTCATGGAAGCAGTGTTCCTCCTGGTGACAGCCATATTTCCCCACAAACCATCCATCATCACATAGAGCCCATTCTAACAATACAAGATACTTGGGTAAGAGAGAGTTTGTGTTGTCTGGGCCACTTAGAGGCCTCCCAGCCCAGCTGCTCCAGAGCTGGGTAGCCCATATCCACTGCCCAGGTTCAAAGTGAGGTAGGAGGAAAACATACCCTGTCCTTCCTCACTTTGTGGTCACCTGGAGCACCATGGTGGTTAAAATGGCTGCCGGGAGTGGCAGCGATAGAGCCAAGTGGAAAGCGAGGCCAAGGAGAGGAGCACTGCTACACCCATTGCCTCGGACTGCCTCTCTGCTACTTGTGTGGTGCATTATGGGATACCAGAGGACTTTGTCCTCTTGATCCCACTTTGGGAGTCTGCTGCTACATCGGTTGTATGGGCACATGAGTGGCAGAGCCTAAAGGAGGCTGAGATTGTCTGGGTGGAGGCAGATAGACTCCTGCCTTTTCGCAACCAACTCCATTTTGGTCATGAGAACAGTCTCACTATCATTCTGAGGGGTGTTCTGGAGAAAAAATGGCAGCTGTCAAAGAGTCAAAATCTTTCCCCCAGAAACCATTTCTGAATGGTGTTATTTGGTGATGCAATGTTACTCCAAGGTCAGATTGGGGGAGGGAATGGTTGTCACCAGCCTGCAACCACAGAGAGGACTTCCAGCAGCGGTAACCTGTTCTCCCAACATTTAAAAACTTAGGTTTTTAATGGAGGTATCAGTCCCTGTTTTGTCTCCTTTTGCCCCCCACCAAATTTGAGCCCAAACATTTTGCTAGAAAATGTACTGCTCAGTTCTTCTTTATATGGCTTGCTGAACCAGGATTTGTCTCTGGGGTCAGCTGATACTATTCAGGCAATTTGGTACTGTGGCCTCGATAGTGTCACTACACAACAAAGTTTAGTCTGTTGGGTTTTCTAAGAAACCAGATTGCTGGTGGTGTAGGGAGGTAAGAGCTGAAGCCTGACTCTAGAAAGTCCTGGCCTGAGCCCCCAGCACTGTACACAGAGGCCGACATCCTAACTAATGAGCTCTGTGAGATATGCCAGTTCTGCAGGCCAGTGCAACACCAGTGCTTGTGAGGGGGGAGGCGAATTTTGACAACCTTCCCTTCCTCTGGAAGGCCTCTGTGTCATCCAAAAATATACCCCTGAGGGCTGTGTGATCCTCAGGGAGTATTTGCAGGTGACACAGAGGGCTTTCAGGGGAGGAGAGGGAATCAAAGTTCCCTCACCCCACATGAGTAACAGTGTTGAATTAGTTGATCCCATCCACAGAACCAGTGCATCTCACAGAGCACTGGCACTCTGTTACTTAGGATGTCAGCATAGCTATAGATCTCAGGACCAACTAGATGGGGGCTTTGAATTAGACAGAGGCTGCACTTTTGGTGAATGGTTAATGCTTCCTCCTGCATTGTTTTTCAGAACTCAATTGCATCCTCCAGAAGCTTCTATTTGGTCCACTAGGAAGAACATACTGGTACCTGTATTGTCCCCCTGTCCCCCGCCGCTGTAGAATAAAGAAAACGTTCAATTGGGAGCATGTGGATCAGGGAAATGGCATGGAGGGGAGAGTTATCCTCTCCTACTTCCCCTGCACTTTGGCTCCAATTCAATCCTATCTCCCCATGACTGCTTTTTCTTAAAGGAAATATTTATTATTTATTTATTTATTTATTTATTTTATTCTTACATTTCTATACCGCCTTTCGTTAAAAGAAAACCCCAAGGCGGTTTACAAAAATTAAAACATACAATAAAAGCAGTAAAAACATCAAGCAATAAAAACATCAAGCTAAAAACATATAAACAAGCATAAAAACACGACAACAGATAACAGATAACAGATAAAAACACAGAGAAGCCGCAGTAAAAATGATCATGTAAAAGCCTGGGTAAAAAGCCAAGTCTTTAAAAGCTTTCTAAAAGCCGTGATGGAGTCTGAGGAACGAATGGCCACCGGGAGAGCATTCCAGAGTCTAGGGGGAGCAACAGAGAAGGCCCTGTCCCGAGTGCACGACAACCGGGCCTCCCTCATTGTTGGCACCCGGCGCAGGGCCCCCTCAGATGTCCTTGTCAAGCGGGCAGCAACCCTTGGGAGCAGGCGGTCCCTCAAATACCCTGGGCCCAAACCGTTAAGGGCTTTAAAGGTCAAAACCAGCACCTTGAATGGGACCCAGAAACGAACCGGCAGCCAGTGCAGCTCTTTCAAAATGGGGGTGATATGTTCCCAACGGGCAGCTCCAGATAACACCCTCGCTGCCGCATTTTGCACTAGCTGCAGTTTCTGGATATTCTTCAAGGGCAGCCCCACGTAGAGCGCGTTACAGTAATCCAGCCACGACGTGACTAAGGCGTGGGTAACCGTGGCCAGATCTGCCTTCTCGAGAAAGGGACGCAGCTGGCGCACCAGCCGAAGCCGTGCAAAGGCACCCCTGGCCACCGCCTCCAACTGAGCCTCCAAAAGCATAGCCGGGTCCAGTAGTACCCCCAAGCTGCGTTCTTGCTCCTTCAAGGGGAGTGCAACCCCATCCAGAACCGGTAAAATCTCCTCATCCCGATTGGCTCTCCTACTGACCAACAGTACCTCCATCTTATCCGGATTCAACTTCAGTTTGTTAGCCCACATCCACCCCATCACGGCCTCCAGCCCCTGATTCAGGACATCCACCGCCTCCCTAGGATCAGATGACAAGGAGAGATAGAGCTGAGTGTCATCCGCATATTGCTGACAACTCAGTCCAAATCCCCGGATGACCTTTCCCAGTGGCTTCATGTAGATGTTAAACAGCATGGGGGACAAGACTGATCCCTGCGGGACCCCACAGGCCAACGGCCACGGGGCCGAGCAGTAGTCCCCCAGCACCACCTTCTGGACCCTTCCCTCAAGAAAGGACCGGAACCACTGCAACGCAGTGCCTCTGATTCCCATACTCGAGAGGCGGCCCAGAAGGATACCATGGTCGATGGTATCGAACGCCGCCGAGAGGTCCAGCAGAACCAACAGGGACACACTCCCCCTGTCTAGTTCCCGGCGTAGGTCATCCACTAGAGTGACCAAGGCAGTCTCAGTCCCATACCCGGGGCGGAAGCCAGATTGAAAAGGGTCCAGATAATCCGTATCATCCAAGACCCTCTGCAGCTGGGACGCCACCACACGCTCCATCACCTTGCCCAAGAAGGGAAGGTTAGACACAGGTCTATAATTGTCCAGGTTGGAGGGATCAAGGGAGGGCTTTTTTAATAGAGGTCTTACCACCGCCTCCTTAAGGCACGATGGCATCCTGCCCTCCATTAACGATCACCTCCAGTCATCTGCCTGTCCCCTTCCTGGCAGCTTTTATAAGCCATGAAGGGCAAGGGTCAAGAGCGCACGAAGTCGCCCGCACACTGCCCAGGATCTTGTCCACATCCTCAGGCCGCACCAACTGAAAAGAATCCAAAACAACGGGACGAGATGGTACCAGAGGCACGTCTGCCGGAACTGCCAAAACTCTGGAGTCCAGGTCAGCACAGATGCAAGCAACTTTATCCGCAAAGCGACAGGCAAACCGATCACAAAGAGCCGTAGATGACTCCTCCCCCATTGTCCGGGGGGATGTGTGGAGCAAGGTTTTCACCACACGAAACAGCTCTGTTTGCCTGCACTGAGCAGATGCAATGGAGGCGGAGAAAAAATGTTTCTTCGCCGCCCCCACCGCCACGGCATAGTCCCTAAAATGGGTTCTATCCCGTGTTCGATCGGATTCGTGACGACTCTTCCTCCAGCGTCGCTCCAGCTGTCGTCCGAGTTGCTTCATCGCCCTAAGCTCCGAGGAAAACCAAGGAGCTGAACGGGCTCCATCAAGCTGGAGAGGGCGCTTGGGGGCAACCGTGTCAACAGCCCGGGCCATCTCTCCATTCCAGAGATCAACCAAGGCCTCGACAGGGTCACCAGCTCTGGACACTGGAAACTCCCCGAGGGCCATCTGAAATCCAAGCGGATCCATAAGCTTCCGGGGGCGGACCATCTTAATCGGCCCACCACCCCTGCAGAGGGCAGACGGAGCAGTCAAACTAAACCCCACCAGGTGATGATCTGTCCATGACAAGGGAGTGGTCTCAAATTCCCCCACCTCCAGATCATTTATTTCCCGGTCGGCAAAAACCAGATCCAGAGTGTGTCCCGCCACATGGGTAGGGCCCAATACCAACTGAGACAGGCCCATGGTTGCCATGGAGGCCATGAAATCCTGAGCCGCACCCACTGGGGGGCCTCAGCGTGGACATTGAAATTCCTCAAAACAATAAGCCTGGGGGAACCCAAGGCCACCTCCGAGACCACCCCCGCCAGCTCAGGTAGGGAGACTGAAGTGCAGCGGGGTGGTCGGTACACCAGCAGAATCCCCAGCCTATCTCGGAGGCCCACCCTCAAGGACAAACACTCGAAATTCTGAGATTGCCTGACCGGGCACCTGGAAACGGGGAGAGTCTCATGAAAGATGACCGCAACGCCTCCTCCCCGACCCTCGAGGCGGGGCTGCTGCACGATCTGGAAACCTGGAGGACAAAGCTGAGAGAGACTGACCCCGCCCAGCGCATCCAACCAGGTCTCCATCACGCATACCAGGTCAGCACGCTTATCCACAATCAGATCGTGGATGAGAGATGTTTTTGCGTTAACTGACCTGGCATTCAGCAGCAGCACCCTAATCCTCGAGGGAGTGTTCTCAGAGCTCCCTAGGGTCAGAGGGTTGGGAGAAGGGCCGGAAAAAGGAACAGGCCTCAATTGCCTGGACCGATTTCCCCTGTAACGGCCTGCCCAACTCCCACCACCATACCTCCCTCTGCCCGCTACCCGTGATATTGCCGCCCCCACTCCAGACCCACTTTTTTGCTCTCCCAGACACATCTCCCCAGACTAACCCACCACGGCCACTTGGCTTAATAAAAACCAGAACCAGGCTTATGTAAACTCCTGCTAGCTTCTCGATTAAGGGAAGATGGATCTTCAGGCAGAGGAGAGAGATCTTCTGGGACCCCAGGCAGAGGAGAGAGATCTTCTGGGACCCCAGGCAGCTCGCCCCACGGCTGAGAGCCACAAGGACGAGAGCCCTTGTGCTCTCGCCCTTCGGCTCGCGCCAAGAGGCTCACACCCTTGGGCCAGCCTGCCCTATATAATAGCAGAAGCCCCAGATCAGCAGCAGCCCAGAGATGTAACACACCTGGAGAAGAGGTGGGGCTGAGGCAAAAGACAGTCAGTGCCCCACCCAAGCTGCTCCCCTTTCCTTCTTCTTCCCCAAGCCCTTGGGCCAGCCTGCCCTATATAATAGCAGAAGCCCCAGCTCAGCAGCAGCCCAGAGATGTAACACACCTGGAGAAGAGGTAGGGCAGAGGCAAAAGACAGTCAGTGCCCCACCCAAGCTGCTCCCCTCTTCCTTCCAAATATTGCATATCCATTCAAGGATGCTCCACATTTTGTCTAGTTTAGCCCTCAAAAGAACACCTATATTGAGATGTTGAGAATGTATAACATTATTTAATCTGAATCACTTACATCTGTAAAAAGGCTGATGATCAGCTCAAAATTCTTTAGTTGGTTAGAGGTCCTAACTTCTAAGCCACATAAATATCAAGATGATGCTACTGTGGATTCATAGGGTGGCTTCTAGAGGTATGTAGAACTGATTCAGTTTGACCTGAGTTTGACTCGAACTGGCCTGGTCCAACTGGTTTGAGTTTGAACCAGACTGGTGCCTGAAAAGAACCAAATTGAGCCCAGTTCAAATTGAACCAGTTTGAACTGGTCCAAAGTTCTAACATGGTGGCCAACATTTTTTGTGCTGTGTTGACAAAAATCTTGCCCTTGCTCTTGGTTTTCCACCCCGGTCTTCTGAATGGCTAGCAATCTCTTTTCTCCTGGTTGACTTGTTGGCATTCAAATCAGAGTGTGGTCAGGGCAACTCTGCCCCCATTGGCAACTGCCCAGAGATGGATCTTTGGTGTGGTCTACAAATTTGATAAAGTAATAAATTTATTTGACTGACCTTCAGCCTCTCCAGCACACAGCTCCTGCTTTTCCCGGCCCTGGCTTCCCAGGTCCTGCTGCCCACAATCCAGCCTCCCTAACATGTCCATCCTTTCTTGTTTTCCTGTAGTCTTCACTGAATTTCCCAATTTTACATAAGAACAGTTACAGAACAAATGCATCCCTCCCCGCTTTAACAAGTCAGGACTATTGATGCAAGACACAGTTGTGATGCATCTTGTTTCTCATCCCAAAGCAAATTGTATGTAGTGGTGAATACTCTTTGAAAATGAGGAGACTTCACACAATCTTTGCACCAATCCTGAACCAAATACTGACCCAATAAATCTGACATGAATTCATAGATTTAAATGAGTATAAATCTGAACTCCCGTGGCTCTTTACATTAGTGACATCTGCATTCAAATCTTGAATGTTGATAATTCATTGTTTGTGAATTACTAATTTGCTATTAGGATTTTATGCATTTAATGCCATGTAGCTCATTTATGTAACTTGTTGCTGCTTGATTAGGTGTCACATTTGCCTAAGCAGTGAAAACAAAACATCTGCTTTAATTTCACTTGTTTTCACAGCACATTGAGCAAAGTCAAAGTTGGTGAAATGAATGAAACAAACTTGGAGTTGCTGAAGCAAATGTAGCAAAACAAAAGGAACTGGAGTGAATTATTCAACACCAGAGTTCTCCCAAGCTGCAAATCTGCCTTTGAATATTTGTCAAAGAAAACAATCATATTTAAGTTTAATGTATCATGATATAAACTACAGAAATTCCCACTGCACCTGCATGGGCCAGACTAAGCGGCTGAGCCCTGGAATAACTGAGTTAAGAGACAACATAGACTGGCTGCTATGGAAGAATATGCAAACCCACTTTGATCAGAATGGCAGCAGTCACAAAATTATATCAAGCAATTTGGCTCCTGATTAGCAGTGGCGGAACTAGACAAAAATGGGGGAGCCGGGGTACCCAAGAGGCAAAGGGCATTCATGAGTGCTTGAGCTGTGTGCCACATATTAGATTCCTGAAACAGAAATGGAGGGAAGGTGGGGGCAAAAGGAGGGGAGAATTCCCAAATGTACTGAATGATTGTTAATAAAAGATTTATTCAGAATTGCCTAACATGTTCTGAACATCTAATGCTCTTCTTCAGAGGAAACTTTAAAAACAATTTATAAAAAAAAATTGTGTGTGTGTGTAGATAGATAGATAGATAGACAGACACACACACACTTCCACAATATAAATCCTGTGTGGGTTATACATAATCTTAGCACAATATATCACTCCATGTTTCTTAAAACAATCGTATGAAATATTGAATAAATAATAAATGCTCGTCTATAAAACTTATTCGAATTGTTATACCCTCACCCCCATTTCTTTCCTGGGAAGGTGGGAGACAAACTACTTGTCTGGGTGGCACTCCCCCCCCCACACACACCATGAGCTGCCCTTGCTGATTAATATCTCTTGTACCCACTTCATCCATGTGTTGAATAGGGGTTGCTCCAATTCAACCTCAGATCAGGCCCTTCATTTTAGGGGCAATTCGATTTGAGATGGAATCGTGTGAATCACCCAAATTCCACACATATCAATTTGTACACAAATTGCACATCTCTAGAGAAGAATTGCACATTGAATTGCACATCTCTAGAAAAAGATTTTCCAGTGGCCCTTTGGGAAATGTAATCTTCATAAAGGGAACTTCGTTTCAAGACTGCAGAGGGTGAGGTGGGGAGTTCTTTTCTGACTCAGATATTAATCTGAGATCTTAATCTGAGTCATAGATGAATTTGGGGGCTGATGATGCTCATGAATTTTGGAGATCTATGTTGCTAACAATAATATTCTGAAGCTCATGTCTGGGCACAAGTCTTGCAAGTTTACCAGTGCCTCTAGCTTTCATTTCATACAACCCTGGCTTGAAAGAAGCTGATTGTGGTGTGTGCACTCACCTTAACTCACTTGATAAGCAGGTTTTGTAGGCTTCTGTATTGTTTAAAAAACCTGCAAAATCTTTTCAACTGAAGACAAGCGTGAGACAAAAGAAATGTGTTCATCCACCATGGGGAGTGATATATGTCTCAAACCACTATCAACTCCCTTATAAACAATGATCTGTCTTCAGCTTAATTCACACAGTACATACCACACTGAGTTGAAGGCAGGGCTGAGAAAAACGCAGATGAAAATTGTGGGTGGGAGAATACACTATGCTAAACTTCTTGGAGAAAGGACAGGAAACAATACGTTATGACAATAAGTTATGCCCACACATGGCTTTAGGTAACTCACCATCTCCCAGCCTAACTTTCCTTCAGCAGTTTTTGAGAAGATAAAATTGAGGGGGAAACTTAAATACTACCCTTGCTCCTAGAAGTTTGGGGTAGTATTTAAGTTTCCCCCTCAATTTTATCTTCTCAAGAACTGCTTAAGGAAAGTTAGGCTGGGAGATGATGAGTTACCTAAAGCCATGTGTGGGCATCATGGATGATTAGAAACTCATCCAGCAGTACAATACATTTCTAGCACCCACCACAGCACAATAACTGTGCTTCAACCATGTTCATAGTTTAGGGAATTGAAGGGGAAAATTGACTTGGGAGTCGGTGTGCTTGTCAGGGAAGAGGAACCTGTATCTAGAAGAGAAGGTGCAGTTGCTATAAACCTCCATCCCCTCACTCTCTAGACTGAGGCCAGAATAAAGACAAATGGGGGTGAGGCCATTCTTTCTCAGTAAATCCAAGTATCACCTTCACTCATTTCATCAGGAGCAGCAGGTCCACAAATAGAAAATGTTTGCTGTTGACTTCTAGCGCCTCAATAAGCAAATCAAACACTGACCAGATTTGTCATTACCCCCAGCTCATTTATGATCTTCAGTACCATCTGAAAAAGAATATTTGGTTATATGTGCATCAGATTTTCAGGTCTTCTTTCTAGGCATGTGGCACCAAGAACCAGCAGTGCCCTCCATGCATCATGCCATTAATAGAGACATCAAATGATTCACATTGCAAATTTGTTGGTAAGGAAGGGAACACTGAAGTTAGCTAATAAGGAATCAAGGAGGGCATACCTCCTTAAAGATGTGTTTTGTTAAGCAAGCACACCATAAAACCTTCACATCCTTTATGATTGATTAATGACCTTTTTGCAAAGACCCTGCTAACAAGAACAATTGAGGGAGACTAGCGCAATTAAGGAGTTTCTGTGTAGGCAGTTCACTTATCAAAATGACTGAGACAGGCATTTGCCTGGATCATTGGCCCCTTATACCTTAACTACTGTCAAATCAAATTCGAATGGCACCCAGGCAGACTATTTTTGGCACATCAGCAAAATGCCACACTGAACTTTTAGTGGCAATTATAGGCATAAAATGCATTGGCCTTGCAGTGATTTAAGATGAATCTCCAGCAGCATCTGGCCAGACATTAATACCTTACCGTATCCCTTCCATATACTGCCTGAGTGGTGCCAGCATTAAAATTAATATTAGCATTTCCCCCCAGAACCCCTCCCTCTACATGCATAGTGGCTTTCACAATGACCTTATCCACACATAATACGAAACCCCATGGTTCCACCCCCACCCACCCCGCTCTTCTGATTACATTCAGTTTTCAGGGACAAGAGGCTCTCTGAAGTCAGGGAGACTGCAGGGAGGAGGGTGAAATGGCTGTGTGAACTTTCTTCTGGACTGAAGAACAGCCCCAGCAGCCAATCACAGCCAGAGTGAGGGAGGAGCTCCCTCAACGCTGGTTGCAGCAGAGTGGGACAGTGGTGCAGCAATGGATGCAATGCTGGCATCCCCAGGTAGGGGCAATGAAAGCTGCTATGAACCAAAGCCTTGGGAGGGAAATCTTGGGTCACTTTTTGGTCCAATCCATGGTTGGACAAGTATGGATGTACAAAAATGTCAACCTGAGGCCGCTTCAACTAGGGATGTGCACAAAACTGGTTTGGCCTGTTTGGTTTGAATACGAGCCAGCTTCGAATTCCTTCCCGGGGTGGGAAGGGTTGGTTTTGGTTTTGCTCGAACCTCCCTGGTTCAGTTCGAATTTGAACCCAATTTGAACTGGTTCTAAAAGGTTCTACATAGGATATAATTGGGAATCAACTGGCCCATTAATTCCCATGCAGAGCACCTAGGGACACAAAACTAGGGTGGGTGGTAGGTACCCATGGTTGCCAAGCACCCACCGAACCCCAAAGCAATCGGACACTCCTGTGATATTTAATGATTTTTTTGAAGTTTTTTTTCCAATTTTTGCATTTCTCCCATAGGAAATAATGGGGACTAGAGGCAGCCCCATCTCCCCTTTGGGGGGTGTCTGGGCACCCCAAAGTGGGTTGAGGGCATGGCAGGTTGTGCCACAACTCCTCCCAGGCAGCCCCAAGCTGACAGGGTTTAGGGTCCCCCCCCAGGATTCTGCCCCCCACAACAGAAACCTCCATGCATGCACAGAAAACTCCATGCATGCACACACACTCATGCACATAACACAAGCACATATTTACACAGTCTGAAATATTTACAAAAATACATTTTGGCAGTCCTGCTGCCCGCCTCCCACTACAGATGTGCACGTAACCGCGGCACGGAAGCTCGAAGGCAGTTGGGGGTGGTCTCTCTTTAAGAGCAGGGGAGGGTGCACTTACTCCTCCCGCCACTTTCCCCCCACCGGCATTCATGTTTCCTAATGCCCAGTGGGGTGGCAGAGTACCTCCCTGCTGTCCTGTTGCCATCGTCTTCCGAATATGACTGGAAGTTGCCAATGCACCTGCATGCGCCAACATGGGTGCGCGTGCATGTGTGACATGCGCACCCCTGTGCTGGCACACACAGGCACATCGGCGACTTCCTGTCATATCCAGAAGATGAGGGCAATGGGGCAGCAGAGAGGTTCACTGTTGCCCCGATGGGCATTAAGAAACACTGACGCTGGTGGAGGGAAAGCAGCGGGAGGGGTGAGTACGCCCTCCCCCACTCTTATAGGGAGACCCTTGCCACCTTCAAACTGGCGGAACCACTGGATCTGTGCACATCCCTACCCCCTGCAAGTCAACTTTGTACAACACATGAAAATATTTACATATTTACAAATTTACACAGTGTCACACTGGCACAACTGCCTAGTGTCTATGTGTGTGCCCATGGGCCACCAAGTGTTGTGGTCAGGTGGAACCAGGGGATAGTTCAGCATCGGGTTATGCCAAGGGGGGGGGGAGTGTATCCAGTTGCTAGTCACAGCACTAGCGGGCATGCTGCGATATGGCACGGCTGAAGGAGGAAGGGTCCAACCAGGACTGAGCAGCTGTTACCACATCGCCAGCATGTGAAAACACCCACTTGCTCTGGATGCTGGTGGGCAGGCAGGAGAGGAGGCGTGCAGCAACCACTGCCAGGTCGGGCCAGATTTGGCAGTTGGTTGCCCCAAACTTCACGTGGTCCATCTCGAGTCTTCTTCCGCAGGCTTCTCCAAGTACTGGACAATGCATTGCTCAGCACTCGTGGGCCTGGTAGGCTGAGCCTCCTGCAAACCGGGCAACATGCCAATGCACACCTGCTCAAACCACTGGGCTGATTTAACGGGTGGAACTGCCTGGGATGCTGCGCTTCTGGACAGGGAAGAAGAAGGTGTTGGTGCTGAAAGCCTGCCCGCACTGCTGCTGCTGCTGCTGCTGCTGCTGGGTGTGAGTCACGCATGCTGGGCGGGATGCACCATTACCACCCTCCTGGTCTCTGCCAGTCCTAATGATCTCCTCTTCCCTAACTCTATTGACCAGGAGGTCCCTACTCCTGTGCAAGTCATTCACACAAACAACATTGCCCTTGATGATCGGGTCACAGAGACAAGCCAAGATGTATCCTCCCTGTCACCCAACTCATCGACCAGCCTGTCGATAACCCCGGTCCTCAGCCTTCCAGCCAGACCACACCCCTCTAGCATGGTCAGGGAGGTCAGCATCCACCCATCAGCTTCTCAAGAAGGAGAGCTGTGGGCAGGGCCTGGCTCAGGGGGTGGTGTCACCACACAAGCTCTTTGTGGCAAACAGGAAGGGCTTGAGTGCTGATACCATCTCAGACATGAGCTTCCACTCCGTACTGGATAGGTCACACATGCCCAAGGACTCATTCCTCACCAGGTTGTTGAGGACCACCTCCTGCTCCAGCATATGCTGGAAAAGAGGAAGGTGGAGTTCCACCGGGTCCCCTCTCTTTCTCTGGACTCTACCTGTGGGCAGTCAGGGTCAGGAAAGTGGCATGTATTCTACTCACACAGATCCACAGATCAGGGGTGAAATGTATCCTGGTGCCAGCCGGTGCTGCACGAAGCATGTATGACATGAGCTCCCTGCATCTTGCATACAGTGAGGGGACTTCATTCCGGCTGAACATGGTCCTTGAGGGGATGGTGTAGTTGGGTGCTAGCGCCTGGAGTAGCCAGCAGAAGCCAGTGTTCTCGACCACCTGAAAAGGCTGGTCATCAGTGGCATCATCTCCCCTAAAAATACTCTATTAGAAAAATAAGCCTATCCACCCACTCCACCCACAACAATGCAATACAATTAAAAAAAACAATGCAATAAAATATACAGTGGGGGGGGGCAACTAAGGGGGAAACTGTGAAAACAAGAAACAATCAGTAAAAACAAGAAACAACCTGTGAAGGAAAAACTCAGAAAATATACCTTCCCACATCCAAACCAGAAAGGAGGCCCTTTTTAAGGAAAACTAAAGGAGACAAAGGAGGCAACAAACAGTAAGTACTTATCCCCTCATTGTCCTGTTGATGTTCTGCCCCACATACTGGCCAGGAGGGGAAAAAAAGAAGGAATGGATTCCAGACCAGTGGTAGGCTGGCATAGCGTGGGCGGGAACGCACAGCTGGGGCAGGGTGGGAGGCAGAATGAAAAGCTTTCCAGCTGATAGCCCACCCAAACAAACAAATTAAAGTAAACACTGATTAAATAAATTAAAAGGCTGGTGGCGAAAAATGGCTGTAGGGATGGGGAAGGGGTGAGGGGGAAAGAAAGGGAAGGGAAGTGGAGGACAGTGGGGAGAGGTCAGGGGCGTAACTAGGTTGGAGTGGGCCCTGAGACAAGATTCTTAAATGCCCCCCCCCACCGTCGGGCAGCAGCGATATAGGGAGATGCTGAAAGGCATCATCTCATACTGCATGGGGGAGGCAATGGTAAACCCCTCCTGCATTCTACCAAGGAAACCACATGGCTCTGGGTTGCCAGGAGTGGACACCAACTCGACCACAACCTTTCCTTTCCTTTTTTATAGCTTTATGGATGTCACTCAATTACTTTGGGTTGTCTCCACATAGTCCTGCCTGCGTTACAATTCCTGTTAAAACAATCTTCTGTGGCAACGGGGCATGTCTGTATATTGCCAATCTTCACTTTAAAAAAGGGGGGGATGGGGGGGTCTTTTCCAAAATCTTAGGAGCTGGTGTAGGAGCAGAAGGAAAATCTGCAAACCAAAATGAGGTTTATTTAGGACCAACCCAAAGTAAACGAGTGTCAAACAGTAGGTTTTCTTTCTAATCCTACAGAACAATTTCTCAGGCAGAGGTAAGCAACAAGCCAGAGGAGGAAGGGTGGGGCTTGTTTTAGGAGCCCCAACTGCCTGCACTTTATGAAATCTAAAAGTGGAGCTCAGGTTTACGGGGGAGATAGGGGTGGAGAGCCCTGTTTAGCATTTAAGGATTCCCCTCTTATTCTGCTGAACTCTGCTCCCCGGCTAAACCCATAACCCACACCTTCAATTTTACTACCTGCAGAAGTGTCATTCCTCTTCCCTCCAAAAGAAATGGAAGTGAGGGATTGAAGTTTTCTCTCTGTCTTCACCCCTGAGGGGCTGCAAATTTGGATCAGCCTCTGAACATTTTTGAAACTTTTGCCTAACGCGATCAAGGAATCCCTTGACTCCTCCAAAAGCCTCGCTAAGCAGATGCCGGGGGTGGGACTGTGTGAGCAGGAAGCTGTGGCAGGCAGGCATGCAAATGAGAGCACCCCAGAGCATTGTGGGAGCAGAAAACAGGGTGCAGCTCAGGGCTTGGAGGGCAGCTGGACCTCAGCCAGCCAGTTTGGAGGGTGGCTGTGTGGCCGCGATGCCCCCTGAAGTTGGCGAATGGTGCTGTGCCAGGGCCACCATGTCCTGGGTAGCAGTGGGGAAAACCTGCCATGAGCTTTCCAGGCATGTCTCCTTAGTGGAAGATAATGGCCTGTTGCTGTGTATGAGTGTAGTTATGCCTCTGAACAAAGGTGGAATTTTTTTTTTACATTTAAAAAAAAATATAGTTAATCAAGGAAGCTGTTGCCAGCGCTGGGTAGGGGAGGCATGTGACATGTCTCTTGGGTGCCCCCTAAGCTGTGGGGCCCCCAGTCGACTGTCTCCCCTTGCCCGATCATCGTTACGTGCCTGGGAGAGGTGCTGCTGGACTCTGGAGGAGGCGAGGTGCTAAGCACAATAATAAAAGGAAAACCACCTGCTTCAGAGAAAACATGGAAACCCCCCCCCCAAAAAAAAAACCCAAACAAAAACAAATCTGAATAAAATAGAATAAAAAACTGGCAGTGGCTGATGAGCTGAGGACTCTCTATTCTCAACTTACTCAACAGATTTAAAAGAAGCAGCCACCACAAAACCAAAGGGGGGGGGGCTGATATTGAGGGACTGGGGATTAGGGAAATTGGCCAGAAAGAAGGCTCAGGCTGAAGGGCCTGGTCCCCTGGCCCAGGAGAGGGGAGAAAGAGACACTCACTGGGGGAGGGGTGGGGACAGCAGCAGAACAAACACACACACAGTCACTCTGGGCGGGGGAAGGTTTAATGCAGGGCGGGGGATGGTGGGGAAGTAGAAAAACAGGCAGAAGGGATTGGGAACAAAAACACACAGCTGTCTGCCAGGCAGACTCTCACCACCAGCAGGCAGCAGAAGGACAGAAGGAATCCAAGGAAGACTGCAGCCCAAGTGATTTTGCTAGGCCAGAGGCTTGGATTTAAATAGGATTTGAATTTCCCTCCTTTTGGAGCCCTCACATTTGCCCTCCCCCCTGGCCAATAGGGTGCCAGTTCTCAAGGACTGGCACAGTGCAGAGCCCACCAGAGGGCCAGACTCACCTGGCCAATCAGGAAAGCAAGAGCTCAGCCATTGAAATCGAGCATCACAAGTCACACAAGATGGAGGATACGAGCTAAAATGGACTCTAGAACATTTCAGCCGTCTCAAACCGGTTCAAACCTGGCTCGATTGGTTCAAACTTGGACTGGCATTGCCAATGCAATGCCCTGTTTGGTCTGAGTTTGAACCTGTTTGCACATCCCTAGTATCAGTCTCTGTACATGTATGGCGGCCATTTGCATGACCTCTGTGCATACGTGGAGGATAGAACTGTGCCGCCCCCATGCAGCTGAGCCACCCCCACACAGCTGTGGGGGGAGAGCTGGGGTTAAAAGAGCCACCACCTCTGCCACCAGCCGTAAGGTGCCCTCTCACTGCTGCCCCAACTGCCTTTATGAGCCTTTAAAAGGTAGGATTCCCCTAATCTTGTAAAGGGGAATCCATACTGGATTCCCTTTTACAAGCTTAGCCCATTGAACCAGGTCAAACCGGATCAATCAAATGGGCCACACTGCTGGTTGGTTCAACTGAACCGGTTCGTGGACTGGAAGAAGTGTTTGAATTTGAACCAAACTGCTAAACAAACAAACAAACAAACAAAAAACCACAGTTCTGTGCACACTCCTAATTGAGTCAGATACAGGTTTTGGGAGATGACATTCCAAACTGTATGGAAAAATTAAAAATTAACTAATTGCCAGAGCCAGATGGCGTCCGCCCAAGAGTCCTTAACAAAATGTTGACCTCCTAGTGAAAATATGTAACTTATCCCTACAATTAGGATCTGCACCAGAGGACTGGAAAGTAGCCAATGAAACCCCAATGTTCAAAAAGGTATCCGGGGGGGGACTCCAGGACATTACAAGCCGGATAGCTTCATGACTATTTCAGGCAAATTGATGGAAAGGATTCTCAAGGATAATGAGCAGCCAGGAGCCCTCCACTCCTGGAGCGCCAGACAACACGAGTGGCCTGGGGTAATCAAGGCAGCTATGTTGTAAGAACCGCCTTATTGTTATTTAACAGAGGTCCCCTATACTCACTTGCATGCAGTGCTCTTAACCTTCATGACTTGAGATCCAGGAATGTAAAAGACCACCTGTTCCCACATCAACCTGCCTAAATTCTAAGTCCATCTTTTGAGGTCCTTCTCTAAGTGCTCCCACATTCTCAAGGTGAGGTAATTGACAGCTGGGGAAAGGTCTTTCCAGTGGTTGCTCACCATCAACTTGCATTAACTGTGAGTAGACTCCAAAGTAGAGCTTCCCAACTTTGGGTCCACAGTTTTGTTGAAGTACAAACTCATTGTGGCTGGGGATCAGTGTTCCCTGTAACAGGGATTCCCAGATGTTGTTGATGACATCTCCCATAACCCCGTGCCAAGGGCCATTGCAGCTGTCCTGTAGTTCCATATAATGATGGGAAACCTGTATTTCAAGGAAGCTTAGTACTTTTGCACCTTGTTCTAAATGAGGGACGTCTTATAAGCTTCTGAGGTTCCCTAGGATTCCCCAGAAACAGCTTGAAAATGATTGCCTAAGATCAGCACGAGTTGGATCCAACTTGAACTTTGTAATATTACCATACTTTAGCAGGAGACAGCACGAGCCTCTTCGACAAGAATAAAATGATTCACATGGAACTGAGCATACTGAAATCAGATGTTGCCCTAAGGTGGACTGAAAAGTGTTACCTCCATTTCGTGAAACTATTAAAAAAAATACATCCACCTCCAGATGGACAGAAAAAGCAATGAACCAAAAAGGTCTCTCCAACCTTGTCACAATGACACACAAATAACAAGAAAAATCTATTGTCCTCTTGAGATTTTTGTGAATGATGAGAGAGATCAGCAAGAGAGGAAGAAAGCTAATCAGCACCAAGATGCCTTTGTAACAATAGTTTGCTCTTGTTAACTCAAATGTCTGAAAAGTTCAGTAGGAGAGCTGAAAATATTGTATAATAATGGATTCAAAATCGAACATGCAAACAGCATACAGTGTTTCTGTGGGGTTTTAAAAATAAGATCTGAATGAATACAAATATTAAAATTTCTGTGGGAACCAAACTCCCACCCCGAAGACCCCATTATCTG
The DNA here is from genome assembly GCF_027244095.1 of Hemicordylus capensis. Lineage (NCBI taxonomy): Eukaryota > Metazoa > Chordata > Lepidosauria > Squamata > Cordylidae > Hemicordylus > Hemicordylus capensis. Next base: position 17,306,364 of record NC_069660.1, on the reverse strand, counting down.
TAGGGTTGGGGAAGAGCCTGGGTGGAGAAGTCACTTGACAGACCAAGCCATGCCAGAACTGGCAGCAGCAGGCGAGCCATGGGGGAAACAGAGGGCATTTAACATTTAAATGAAAATAATATAAATGTATTAAAAATGTTGGCCATTTTGTGTGTGCGTCTTTTCAGAATTTTGGCCTATCATGTGTTCCCTTTATGAATGTTTCCAGCCACCCTCAAACATCTGGGAAAGGTTTCATGCCCAGGAATCACCTGAGATAGGTGGGCTGGTAAAGAAGTATCAGCAGTTTTCTGTGTTTCTTTTTCTGATGTTGGTATATCTAATAGCACTTCTCCAAACTTTACCTCACCACCCTGAACTGAAGGCTATTTGGAAATAGCCTCAAATAGGTGTGTGCGCGCACACACACACACACACACACACACACACACACACACACACACACTTATAGTCAGAGTCTGTCCATCCATCTGATTGCTTTCTGGGGTGTGCCATGTGACCTTCTACAAACTCACCCAATACTCTTATCCAATAGGAGTAGATTTTTAAGACATTTTGTCTGCTAGTCAGCATTATGTCAGGACTCATGTGTCGTTGGACAGATACACCCGATCTCAAGCCCTTGTGAACTTGCCCCATCACCCTGAACCAGTAGGAATGAGCTTTAAGTCCTGCTCATGGAGCTATTTTGTTTTGATGAACTGTTATTGGCCCTTGCGCCATTGGAAAGATTCACTCACCCCAAATCTGCAAATATACAATCTTGTACCATTTGACAGTGTAGTGCCATGGAGTCATACAACACCACCTAGATAAGATGGCTTGAATTTAACAAATTGCAACCCAGGACAACAGAGGGCCATTGCAATGCTGTTGCTCCTGAAGACCCTCAGATAACAATAGAGGAGTGCAGTCACAACTCCGCTCCTGAAGAATCACCACTAATAATGGAGGAGTGTAGCAATGCTCTTAGTCCTGAAAGGCCTCAGGAGGTAATGAAGAGACTGACATGCCAATGGGAGGCCATAGATGCTCATGGCTACATGATGCTGTTGAAGCTTATTGGTTCTATGTCTGCCTACTCCTTACTCTAGCAAAGTCGCTATACTTCTCCACTGTCCTGGAAACTTTTCTTTAAATTCTGATAGATCAGGCTCAGAGATCGATCTCTTAGCTACTATGCTGCACATCACTCAGTTCTACCTATTTGGACTGACAGCCACAGATATCTTTGTTCTTAGGATGCCTTTGCAACCAAGGCTATATGTAGGTTAAAGGTTGAAGCTCCTGCTCTATTTACTAAACCCAAGGAGTTTTCTTTCCTTGAGTGATTCTTAGGTTGCTTTGCTGGTTGCATACAATATAAATCAAAGGAGAGGGTTTAAAAAAAACTAATAAATAAGGCATAGGCTGGACTTTGTCTGGAAATCTTGTTTAAAGTCCTGGTAACTATCCAATACCCTTTAAAATATATATCACTAGCTTCTGGGGATTGCAACATACAATAACTAAGGCCAGAAGTTGAGGAATATGGAACTGTAAGCACAATTAGTTGGGAAGAAGTCATTCATTCATTTATTCATTCAATTTTTATACCATTTTTCATAAGACATCCCAAGGCAGTTTACAAAAGTTAAAATACAGTAAAGTTTCATAAATCTCACATTTAAAACCTTAAGATCAGTTAAACAAGAAAAATCATAATAAGCCCCCCCCAAAAAAAACCCAACCCATTAAAAAGATGAACAGAAGCAGGAAAGCTGAGAAACCCAGCAACTTCTAAGGGGTAAATGCCTGAAAAAAATAAAAAGGTATTCAGTTGTTTTTTAAAAGCAGCCACAGATGTCAAAGAGCGGACATTCACTGGGAAAGTTTTCCAGAGCCTGGGGGCAACAAAAGAGAAGGCTGCCCTGTCCCACATGCACGGCAATTTAGTGTCTCTCGATGTTGGCACACGCCAACCCTCTGACAACCTGTTGGGCGGGGAGAAACCTGCGGGAGCAGGCAGTCCTTCAGGTATCCAGAACCCAAACCATTAAGGGCTTTAAAGGTCATTAGTTAGTTAGTTGGTTAGTTAGTTAGTTAGTTAGTTATACATATTTGTATACTGCCCAAAATGCAAGTCTCTAACATAACCAGTGTCTTGAACTGGATCTGGAAACAAATAAAGAGCCAGGCCAGCTCTTTCAAAATAGATGTCATATTCTCCAAGCGAGCATTTCCAGAGAGAACCCTGGCACATACTTTCTGCTGAAGTTTCCAAATATTCATCAAAAGCAGTTCCATGTAAAACACATTACAGTAATCCAGCCATGATGTGACTAGGGCATGAGTAACTGTGGCCAGATCTGCCTTCTCAAGTAAGGGATGCAGCTGGCATACTAGCCGAAGCTGTGCAAAGGCAACCTTGGCAACTGCCTCCCCCTGAGCATCCAAAAGCAGAGTTGCATCCAGTAACACCCCCAAGCTGTGCACTTGCTCTTTTGAAGAGAGTACAACCCCATCTAGAGCTGGTTGAATCACCCTATCCGGACTGGATTTTCTACTGACCAACAGACCTCCATCTTGTCTGGATTTAACTTCAGTTTGCTAGCCTGCAACCAACTCATCACTGCCTCCAGTCCCCGGTTCAGTACATCCACTGCTTCCTTGTACTTTGATGGTAGAATCTAAAAAGCTGGCTACTTTTCTTGTGACATGGGGCCTGATGTCAGCTAATAAGAAGTTGATAAAGAATCCCAAAGACCTCCCAGAATAAACAATACACAATGGCCAAATAAAGACATCATGTAAACCAATACAGAAATTACAAAAAACAAACAAACACATGGATCAGGTCTTCCTCTTCCCCTGACCCACGTGGACACAGACATTCCACAGCAGGAATTCCAGCCATACAGCCTTGTCAATGGAACGGATGGTAAAAATGTTAATTCTAGCAACTGAAAAGGTTTTCCTAAATCTGATTCTGTCAAATTTGATAGATAAGATGCTGGGTATGAGGAGGAAGAGAGATTAGGACAACTATGAAGAGGAGGACCACACTTCCTGGAAGAGACCAATATATATTGGCTATCAATGTCTACAGGCCTTTGCCTTAGACATATTTTGGCTTTATGGTATTCTACAGTCAAGACTGGATCAGTTCTATACATGAAGCAGAAAGAATTAGGAATGAGGCAACAGAATGGATTATACAGTTTTAAAGGGCAGGTGAGGGACATCAGTTGTGAAATGCTCCCCATTCTTCTTATCCATTCAGTTGTGTCCGACCCTCGGTCACTCAATGGATCAATGCACTTGATGCCATACTATCTCATACAGCTGTGCAAAAAATGTCAGCCTGGTACCCCTGTGCAAAAAATGGCAGCACTGGGGGGGGTATTGGGGGGCAAGCACACACACACACCCCAAAAAACATGGCTTGTCCCACCACCCATTTCTGTTTCAGAAACCTAATATTTCTGGGATCCAGCTCACCCATCCATTAATACATATTGCTCCTTCTGCCACCCCTCCCCATCATTTTGTTAAAGTGCCACAACTGGTAAAAACAAACTCCTTGCAAGTGAAAAGCTAGCCAAACATTTGACTCTAAAATTTCTCTCTGCTGTGCTAATTTTCTGAGCAAGGAGCAGAGGTGCACCTAGATAATTTTGGATCCTGAACCTAAAGGCCTTTGGTGCCCCACCACCCTCAGTTGCAAATTAAGCACTATCGCCCTGCATGCATGTGCGCTCATGCATGGACACACACACACACAGTATTTGTAGCATATGGGTTCTTGATGGCACAAACAGCATCTGAACTCACAGGAATGTAAGAATATAAAACTGGTATATGTATGCAAATATGCACTAACAGAAACATTTCAATGCATGACTCAACATATTCCCATCCCACATATTTCTTTCCCCACTCTCCCTTCTGTCTCTAAAGCAGAGGTCACACTGGGCCTCCGGGCACAGGTCACAGTCATGCTTGGCCACCTGGTGCAGTGCAGGCCGGTGGCATGGCGTGGCACATCAGCCACTCCACCCGGGACAGAATAAAGAGGATTTGGGGGCCCCCAAGGGGTGTGGAGGCCCTGGACTCTGGCCCCGAAGTCCAGGGTTAAGAGCAGCTCTGGCAAGGAATTTTTGCAGGGTGAAACATTTACAAATGGTATCCTCACCTGCAGGTGGAAGTGCTAAATCCACGCTACCACCTGAGGACTTAACCATCTCTTTGTGCTACTTCATGTGTAGTCAGACCAAACTTTGGGTGGCGAACAAAATGAAATGCTGGAGACTGGCTTTTATTTGTCTAGATTATGATGATTAGATTTTTATTTCAAGTACTTTCAACCACAGGCTCACACTCCCAGGATCTGCATTAACAATGGACATAGATAAAGCAAGAATTGAGAGGACTGTGAATGTGGCTTATTTCCCTCAAATTACTAGGGAATAATTTACCAGTCAGGATTGTTGTTGAGTCAGGGAGCATCAATGCATTCAGGAGAGAGAATTGGACAAGTTTTTGAACAAAGCATGGAGAACAGGTTCAGAAGAGAAAATGGGAAAATGGAAATGAGGGAAAGAAAATGTGTAAGCATGATGAACTCTGCCACCTAGTCTCTTATTTACAAGGATTTGTTTAATGTGTGGCTGAATTTGCTATCGCAAAGATGTAAAGCAGGTGAGAGCAAAGGCATGTTTTTTAAAACTCAGCGGTGTCAAATTAAAGTCACCCCTTGGGTTATGTCATCTTGTATAGAGCACACTCTAAATCCAAACATATATGCAGATAAGATGGACATAAGAGGAAATGCTTTTTTGGAAAGGCAGGTTCTGTAATCTGACCAATCAACACTGCTGGAGCCAGTTGAGGGTGAGAGAAATAATGGCGAAAAAGCAGCCGACATTCTGACTATTTCACAACAAATTTGCACTAATGCAAAAGATGGAGTAGCTGTATGAAATCAAGGGGATGCTCAAAATTGACATCTTGCACAAAAGTTCCCTACAAAACATATGAGGAGTGCTACAGGTTTTGCACTTTGTTGTGCAAGCAGAAATATGTTTTCACTAGCACAACAATAGCCTGGAATGAAAGCTCCAGACTTAGCACAACTAGTTTGTGCAACAGCTTTGTATTAGTGCAACATCTTTGCATGAGCACAGTATTACCCACAGTGTCAGTGTGGCCACAGTTAGGGATATGCAAGCTGGCCATGAGCCCGGTTTGGTTTGAATCTGGATCTGATTTGAACTTACCTCACCCAGTCTGGGCCCAAGCTCAGCTGAACCGGGTAGAACCAGTTTCTGGGCCAGCTTAAGGGGTCTACTTGTAAAGGGGTCTACTTGTAAAGCTTTACAAGTAAAGGGAATTCCCTAGTAATGCAGGGGGCAGCAGGAGAAAGGCTACATTTCACCTTTAATTTTCAATCACCAGGGGCGGTGGGGGTGGCAGAGGGGTGGCAGGGGCTCTTCCAACTGCCCCCCCTCTGCTGGCCTCCCAAATGACAGCCCAGGCCAGCTACGACCCAGTTCGGTCCTCTGTGCATGTGTGGAGGCTATTAGAGTGATCTCCGCACATGCGCAAAGGCCATTTGCATCACCACAAAATCGCAACTGGCCACTGTGCATGTGCGGAGGTCACTCTAATGGCTGCAGCTAGCTCGAGCTGTCATTTGTGAGGTCAACGGGGGGGGGGAGGTTTGAAGGAGCCACCACCCCTGCTGCTTGAAAATCAAAGGTAAAAATTAGTCTTTCTCCCACTCCCCACCCCACATTACTAAGGAATTCCCATTAACTTGTGAAGAGGAATCCTCACTGGAATTTATAAGTATATGGACCCCAGGTGGTCCATGAGCCGGTTCTTAGAACTGGGGGTTGGTCCGGCTTGAACTTGGGCCACCCGAACCGGGCCGGCTCAATGTGGAGCCTGGCTGAAAGTGAGCCAGCTCGCACATCCCTAGCCACAGTGTCAGCCAGCATTTATTTAAACCCCAGTTCAAAGCACTATAGTCTCAATGATTTCAGAAATCCCAGTCCAGTGACCTATGTCACTCCGAAGGACATGAGGAGCTTTGACATGCAGATTGCCCCACTAATGTTAATGGAGGGAGCAATTGCATGTGCAGAGCTGCCCACTGCCTTGAGGGATGTAGGACAGATTTTTCTGACCCAGAAGCTCTTTGTTGACAGGATCAGGCCATTCACATGCAAAGTGCTTTGCAGTCCTTACCCCATACATCCACATGAAAGAAATAGGTTGTGATTTCAAACACCTTATTCATCTCTTTCATCTGGAGGAATCAAGATTTCAAAGCAGACTGCAGGTGAATGGCCTGACCCCATCAACAGAGTTCCCATGCTTGGAAACAATCGCACATGTCAGCACATTGTTGTGCCCAATTCTTAGATGGAGCAACTGAGGCAGAAAGATAGTTGCTTCCTCTACAGAGTTAATGTATATGCATTCAGATAAGTCATAGATCTCTTGCAAGCTTTATTTCATTGTACAGACTCAGTTCATATATTCATAGATCCAAAATGCATTCATTGAAGATTATCATTAAGATAATTAATTAATTCTCATGCATGCTCCAAGAATGTGGAAATTGGAAGTTAAGCAGCATTTATCATGTAGAACTTTGTCTTTCTGTGTTGTCAACTGGGGACACAGCCTCAGTCTATACCAAGCATATAGCTCCCAGCGTGAGTCGTAACATATTTCTACCATTGGGTGGCAACTTTGCCATATTGTCAAAATACATCTTAATATTTCATGCCACCTAAGTGATGCTTCACTATCTGAAAGGTATTGTGAGGTCTTGGCTGCACCTGGCCCTAAGTTTAACCATCTGTTGCCACCAAAATAAAATCTTTAGCTTGTGTGACTGGTACCACTCCTAATGACTGAATCTTCTGTCTTTCAAATACAAACTAAAAACTCAGTTGTGTGGTAAATGAAATGGGCAGGTAGGCGTGAGGTGAGACTAAAATAACAGAATGAGACACCAGGGAAATAGTACAAAAACAAGAACGGATTTACTAGAATAAAAGGTTGAAAAAATAAAAATAAAGAAAACAGTACAGGAACAAATGTTGAAAAGTTCAGTTGGCAAGAGTATAACATTCAAAGTACAAAACAAGCTTGCTAGCCTTTTCTTCCAAGGCCTAGCAGGTCTAAGTAGGATAGCTCCCTCACTGCTACCTTCCTTAGCAGTTTCAGCCCAACCGTAACCTGCTAGGATCCCAGCCTTCTGTCCGAGACCCAACCCTGCTTGTGTCCCACCCTCCTACTCATGGCTGTTCAACCCTCTCTTTTATCCAGTTCCAAAGGGATACATGAACCAGTCAGGCAAATTCAGGGGGCTTCTTCCCTCAGGCAGCCAGAACCTTCTGTCTCTGTCTGGAGACAACCGATCATAACACTTTGTAACTTTCCCTCCAAAATTCTGCAGCAGAAAACTTTTACCTCCAACTTGGATGTTAGAGGTTGCTACTTTTTAACCCCTGCATAGCTTGGAAGGGACACAGAACCAACTGAAGAAAAACAAACCTAAAACATAATGGAAATGAGTTATTCCTTCACAGGTACTCACTTAACTATCCATTCGCTAATCAAGTATCCTTTCTGAAGTTTTGTATATTGTTGATTATTTAACTCCTGGCACCTAATGAAAGCAAGCTGTCAAAAAGCGTGAGGATCAAACACCCGAGTGATGAATACTGGAGAGCTAATGTGCTAGAAACGGCAAACTTCAGAAGGATCATAAATTCAGAATCAGACATTTGCAGAGCCACATGAATACCTATGAATTCAAAGTGGCCAATTTGTTTCAATTTATTTCCAGTTGATACTGTTAAGCTTGACATATGTTATGTGATTGTCCTAACTTGCAAACAAGATTTGACCTCATAGGTATAATATAGGGCCCGATGGCCTAGCTAGAACTCTGCAGATGTATATTATTAACACACACACCCTCTGCTCCACCATACCTGCTTTTCCTCCTGCACTGCTATTCCCCAAACCTACTGCCACTTCAGATTTTGCTTTAATCTAAAGTGCCCAAGATTAAAATATCACCATTCATTCATTGGCCACATTCGCATGTAACGTGAAACCACAGTTAAATGGGGCAGAGGTTGGAACTGCATTACATCCGAATGCAACTGTAGTTTCATGGCAAAAGCAACCTGTGGTATGCCTTGCCAAACTCCAATCGGAACCTTTGGTTTGGAGTAAGTTTCACTTGGTAGTGGCATTACATCCGAAAGTGGATGGCACCATAACTGTAATTTTGTTTGCTTTCTGGAGCTGCAGTCATAGAGACAGCAGTACAGACTCACCGGGAATTATGCCCGCTCCATGCCTGGGGTACTTCTCTCTGCCACTTTTCCGAGCACTCACTGCCTTGATACTGCCACACAGAACAAAACTCATTCTGCACAGGGATGGAAAAAATTAGAGGGAACACTGGCAGGGATACCTGGAATCAGGTTTAAAAGGCAGTCCCAACCAGGGACTGGAATGACCAAGATCCATTTTTTGTACAATGAATTTGGGGAAGGAGGGCCCAGCCCCTTTCCCTTGGGGGCACCTGTGCATAGGCTTATTCATTCGAAGGGCTGGGCAGCAGTATCAACAATGCTCCAATGAAAAGCCATGGGATACCCCTTAGCAACTCCTCTGGGGAAGTGGTAAACTGAGGACTCCATAGAGCTGGTCTATGGGAGGAGAACCGGTCTACTAGCAAGCATGAATTGTCCCCTTTGCTAAGCAAGGCTAAGAATTTTGGTTTGCATTCCAATGGGATGCTAGATTTGAGCACAGTAAGTTATTCCCCTTAGGGGATGGGGCCGCTCTTGGAAGAGCACCTGCATGCTTGCGTGCAGAAGGTTTCAAGTTCCCTCCCTGGCAACATCTCCAAGATAGGGCTGAGTTCCTGCCTTCAACCGGAGAAGCTGCTTCCAGTCTAGGTAGCCAATACTGAGCTAGCTGGACCAATATCTGACTCAGTATAAATCAGCTTCCTGTGTTCCTAAGTTTCTGTGTTCCTGATGGGATCAAAACCTTATGAAAATGTTTGAGAGGGATGTCAAAAGATTAAGGAAAAGCCAGCACTTTTTTTTTTTTTGACATTAACAAAAAGGAAACCAAAACGGATAGGAAGTTATCTGCCTTGGGTTGCCAACTGACCAGGATAAAACTGCCCAGGCCTCCTCTTAAAATATTAACTATATCAGCAGGTGAAGCTTTCCAAAGAATTATCACCTGCTAATCTCTGGAGAGCAAGCTCCTAAGAAAAGCAGAGGAGCAGGGCCAGGACAAAAGTTGACAGCCATATATTGCACTAGGGTTAAGAATTCTGCCCCCTAGAGGAGTAGAGCCCTCTGGGTCAACAGCTGGGTCAAAAACCACTTTGCTTGTAAAGTAGGATTGTAGGGGACCCAGTAAGCAGAGCCCAACACCTTTGAGTGAGCCTTCATAGGCTATATTACAGTTGCCAAATCACAGACAGCCTAATTTACATATTATGCAAACAGCTGCCTAATTATACCAATCAATCACATTAATTATTGCATTGTCAACCAGTCACTTTGTCTCTGCTTCTGGCAACTGCCTCAACATTTGGGAAAGGATCAGAGGAATCGTCTTTTTACCTGCCCATTTGCTCATGCCAGGATTGCTCGTGCTTTCTTCCTGGACCACAGCAAATCTTGTCACAGGGAGACATAGCAAGTTGCCTTCTATGTCTCTGAGTCTGTTGCTCCAGCAGTACATAGTTCTGCATCTGTCCAGCGAACATGCAACAAGACGTTCCAAGTTTCTGCGTGTGTGATGGGTTTTTCATGAATCCGATAATTGGATTTTTAAAACCACTCTGCTTGTAAAGTTTAGCATTTAGAAGAAAAGAGAAAGTCCTCATAGTCACCTGAAGAAGAATTGAGGCTGCTGTCCTGTGCCCATCTGTCTGGGAGGGCATCCTATCAATTTCAAAAGGGTTTAATTGGTTTCCATGAGACTCAGGTCCAAACTATATTTATTATAGGCATGTAGTTTGCTCTTGTGTGTGAAAATTTTCTTTCAAAACAGCATCCGCAGGGGAGGTTATTGGGATTAAGACTACAGTGCACAGGGAAAGGGAAAAACCCTTTCCCTTCATGATGATCCCAAGAAAAATTGTTCCCCTCTGGTGCCAGTGGCAGCTTCCTTCCTGGGAGAAATATCACAGGGGCAATTCAGGCTGTGTCTGAGGGGGTTAGGGGTCATAGTATGGGGTGGGGGGAGGACCCTCCTCCAGGCGTAAACCAGATTGACCAGGTTCTGTTTTAAAAGGGGGAAAGGCACATACAATAACAAGCTACAAGTTTACATGTAAGAGTCACAGAGTGTGGCCCTTACTCTCAATTACAGATGGATAGCATTGAAGCCTTTCAGCCATAGTCTAACTTAGACAGAAGTCCTGAGCAGGTCAATGGGACTATTGCCACTGCCACTTGGAAAAAATATGGGAAGGGCAGCATTTGGCACTCTACCTGAGGCTCCAATCACTCTTGGGTTCCCACTGCCCCACATACCCCACAGTGCCCTGCAGATGTTTTCCACACAGCCTGCACTGCTGTGGGCTTTAAAAGCACATTGATGTACTTGCTCAAGAGTGTTGTTGCTCAAATGCTGAAAATTTTTGCAAATGCAATTACATGACTACAGTCATTTCCAATACCTGTAGTGCTTTTTGCATTTTCTAAATTTTTTTTTGCAATGGTGCTTTTGTGCTACAACATCAATTTTGTTTTAAATGACCTCAGCCACGTGAGTGGTGTGGAAACCACCCATGGGATATTGTGCAATATGTGGGCCGATAGGGACCAGTGCCTCAGAGTGGCCATCTGGAGTACCCAGAATATTGGGGGCAATATGCTAAATCATTGTAAACCGCTTAGAGAGCTCCAGCTATAAAGCGGTATATAAATGTAAGTGCTATTGCTAGTGCTATTGCTTAGAGCAGAAGTGTGGGGAGGGAGTTACTTCACCCCTTTTCCCTTCTCCACTGGCTAGCAAGAAAGTCTTTACATAGGAACATAGGAAGCTTCCTTCTACCGAGTCAGACCATAGTTGTATCCAGCTCAGTATTGTCTACACAGACTGGCAGTGGCTCCTTAAAGGTTGCAGGCAGGAATCTGTTTTAGCCCTATCTGGAGATGCCAGGGAGGGAACTTGAAACCTTTTGCTTGTAAGTGTGCAGATGCTTTCCCCAACCCCATCTCCTAAGGGGAATGTCTTCCAGTGCTCACACATGTAATTCAAAAGCAAATCAGGGCATACCAGCTCTCCTCCCAATATATATCTTGGACTGGGGGTTCAAATTATAGTCACCTCCTGTCTTGTCTGACCCTCCTCATCATGAATGCCTGGGTCTCCAAATACACCTTCACAGGTGCTACAATTTCCTAGCTCTTCCCCTTCTTCCAGGTCCACCCCTCCCTGGGCTGAGCCACCCTCTGTTTCCCTGGTGGTACATAGTTGCCGCCTTTACCCCTCCTGACTGCCTTTATTGGTTGCCTGCCCTGTTGGTCCTGCTTCCTCCCCTCCCCAACAAGGCAGTGGGGTGGCTCTTTCCTCGTTACACAACTAGGAAGCTGCACGCCAGGCCACCCCGCCCAGCTGCCAAGGACCCATACATCAGAATGTGTGGCCTGCTTCCTATTCTCTCAATATGCTGACCAGGTGTTCTTGCAGTTTTTTGGCACCCTCTTTAAGAGAGCCTATTGTCAGGGTAGCAGCATGATGACCAGCATCCGGGCTCATGGGGGTGTCTCAGACAGGGCCACTATCTATGATTATGCCAAGGCACATAATTTTTTTTTTTTTTAAATTATTAGATTCCCAGGATTTTTCAGTGCTGGTGTAGTGATAGTATTCAAGGAAGCCAAGAAAAAGCATAGGGCTTGGAGGGGAAATAACCTGCCGCTGCCTTATGATTGCAGCAATATTACTCTCCATTACATCCCTAACACAAGAATTACCATGAAGCACATTATGTCCCCCAATGGTAACAGAAGTCTTTAATTAACGAGATCATAGGCATCCTAATCTAGTGGTATAGTAGCCTGTAGACTAGCATTTCTAATAGCAGGGCCCCTCCGGCAAAGTTTCAAATGACAAATCTTTCAGCAGGGTGCACTTGTGTTCCAAATCTTATCTTATCACCCAAACAATAATCATTACAATTAGCCATTTCAGAGCTCCTTACATCTTGGAAACCATGCAGAAAAATTAATTTGAGCACAACATCATGTAGAATAATAACATACTTTCCTGAAGTGTTTTACATTCATCCTGTGGACGGCACACCGGCACCGCTGGATGTTATTGAAAAGCAAGGAATATGCACACCCCCTTCTCTTCAGATACGGTTTGCAGCAAAGAAGGGGGATAAAGGAGCTCTGCCTGGTGTTTACTGAATGAATCTAATGCTCGACAGAAACAACAAAGCATTATTTGTTTTTCAGGGCCTCTCTGAGAGTTGCCATCAATTTTCACCTAATGTATTTATGATTTTATATGTTTGAAATACATATACTCTGTTCTTCCTCCAATGATTTCAGAATGGCTTACATCTAATTCCATATGCTTTTCAACTATCTGTATGTATGAGGGTCAGTCATATCAGATGCACAGGGTTGTCTGTTCTTAATGACTGTAAAGTCTCTGGTGTCTATCCGACTGCTGTCTAACTGTCATTTAGTTTTAATCCAGGCTGCTGTTCTACTTGTCTTATCTGCTCTTCTTTTATTTGTTTTAGGATGGTTTATTTTATTGTACTGCTAACTGAGCAAAGAGGCACCTTTTTAAAGCGGTGATCCTCTTTATTTAGTAGGGGGAGAGCAACTGGACCTAACCATCCCCAGCACAGCATCCCTCCAGTGGCTGTTGCTAGTGTCAATCTTATGCTTCTTTTTACCCCTTTGGGGCCAGAAAACTAGGGATGTGCAAACTGGCTTGAAGTCAAGCCAGTTTGCCATCAAACCAGGCCTGTTTGATGGCTTGCCCTTGAGCCAAAGAGGGCCCAGTTCAGTTCAGTTTGGCTTGACCTTGAGCCAAATCCCCAGGGCTGGCTCAGTGAGTCTAACACACACAAACACACACACATTAAGAAAAATTACTGCCTGGTCTGGCGCCCTCTGGGGTGTGCTGCTGTGGAAATGGGGGGAGGGGTCTCCAATGGTTCCCTCTCCCTGGTCAGCTTCCACCAGGTCTTTTTAGGGCCTTTTTGGCCCTCTCCCTGCTCACAGCAGCCATTTTTAAGGATGCTGCATGTGTGCATTGGCTATTTGCATGCCTCTCACAGCCACAGCAGCACCCCTCTCCCCGGAGGCTGCCGGATCGGGCAGTAAGTTTTCTTTAAAATATATATATATATATTTACTTTTAACATCCCCCACCCACCCACTTGAGCCGGGCCTGAACCCAATGGCTCGACGTGCACAGAACCGAATCGGGCCTAGTTCGATTCAAGTCTGGTTCAATTCGAACTATACAGGCTTCCATGCACACTGCTACAGGGAACTGTTTGTTTGTTTGTTTGTTTGTTTACATCAGTCTAAACCTCTTGGGGAAATTTGGTTGAAAAGCAGTATATACATATTTGTCATATTGGTATTTTATTGTATTGTACTCTTTTATAATGGATTTTACGTTTTTATGCTTTTATTGCTGTACACCACCTAGAGATTTCGGTAGTGGGCTATATTCAAAAAACAAACAAATATTGTAAGCTGCTCTGAGCAGCAGCATGCTGGAAGGGCGGGACATAAAATATTTCAAACAAATATATATGTTAATCAAACCAACCAGGGACCTTTTCGTTGCAAAGCATGTGCTCTACCATTCGCTATTGGCCCTCTTTGAATACTTTGAGCTGGACCTTGTCAGATGCTCCATTCTACTTTCACAAATGTCCACAGACAATCTAGAACATTCTCCACTCATCAACCAAGCTCCTAGAATATGAGTAGTCCATGAAAATCATGAGCATGTGGCAACACTTAGAGCGGCTTAGAGCATCAGGCCTGCTTTGCTTTATTGGTAGAATTCTGCCATACTGGGAGAACCCTGCATAGTCTGAGCATCACTAAGGATTTCATGAAGAGTCCGTCAAAAGCATTCCAAGAAACTCATCAGTGTTGCCCAGAAGTGTTTTGCACATCTGTAAGTTGCTATTGAATTTTGCCCAAAGCAAAAAGGTGAAGGTGAAATCAGCAGGTCCTGTGTAGGCAAAACATCTTTGGAAATTTCAAGGGAAATTTAAAAGTATTTCAGGTCCATTTGTTAAACCTTTAAAGGGAGGATACCCCACACCCACTCATCCATCTATAAATTTTAAAAATGTATGTCCCACTTTTAACTTTACATTTCCAAGGTGGCTTACAAAAATATACTTCAGCTTAAAAACAAAAAAACCCTCATATAGTTCTATACAATACAGTATAAAGTACACCAGAATAATGTAAAAATAAATAGATAAATAGTAAATAAATATTTTTTGATAAAATATACAGCACGATAAAAAGTTCAGCAAATAAATCAATGCTAAATGCAGGCTATCCACTCTTTCTGTAAAGTTTAGCTTAGTGATTATTTAACAAAGTCTTTTCTGTTTGTCTTAAGATGAGATGCTCACTTGAATCCCAAGAAGAGTAGCTTAATGGCCTGGAATAAATGCTATGGTTGTAGTAGTGATATTTTGTTGAAATAAAAGACATTTTTCATCAGAACCCTTGCTCAATTTTACAAAATGCTGAGGGCCCATTGAAATGAATTTGGCACCTTTCCCCCCCTCATTTCTGTTTTCAAGGGCTTGCCACAAAAATGGCAATTGCCTGTCATCTGCAGTTTTCTCTAGGGATGAGCAGATTTTCTCCTTCTGTTTGTGTATCGCTCCCTGAGTTCACTCTGCCTTGAATTTCCGGGTTAACTTCTCCCAAATGCCAGTAACTAGGAGAATTTCGAGAAATAATTCTGGAATTTGAGCATGCAGTTTGCTGTGGTATTGTTCCTTCAGCTTATTTGCATTTCTCCCATGAATTGCCAATGTGAACACCTCAATCTTTAGGAAGAAATTGAAATGAGATTGTATTTATTTCAGAACTTGCTTTCTTTCCTATCCCCATAATATCTGTTCCATACCTCTGACTTCAGACAGTTGTTATGTCCATGCATTAGTTACTTCCAGATTGGATTACAGCAATGTGCTCTGCATGGGGCTGTCTTTGAAGATGGTTCAGACAGAAAGCTGCTGCATGGATGCTTGTGAGTGCTAGATGGCTTGAGGTCAGGGTATCTGTTTGTCCACATTCACACATATGACGCTGCCAGGGTCTTTGACCCTTCTTCACAGATCCTGCTCTTAGCCCTGTCACTGATACAAATCCAATTAGAACATAAGAACTGTAGTGGAAGAATGGAAGTTGAGTCCCCAAATAGCAGAGCAAAACCAGTTTGGTGAGAAAGCAGCAAAGCAAGAAGTCTTGAGACAGTTCTTTAGTACTGAAGAACTCCAAGGATTTATTTAAAGAAAAGGTTACAAACGAATGTGAATAAGCCTGCAGCTTAATTTGAGCTGTAGCTCATGGCTGGTGGGGGAGAGACCAAAAACAAACAGCTAGCTCTGGAGAGACAAAATCGAGATTAACACTAGAAGAACAAAGAGGGGAGGATTCCAGCTCTTTTATCCATGACTCTAACCCCTCCAGTGGTCACTATGAGACATTGCAGCTGAGAGCTGAGGTTACCAAGGTCCTAGTTCCAACAAGAACAACAACCAACCATTCTGGATCAAATCCAAGGCCCATCTAGTCTAGTGTCTTATTTCACACAGTGGCCCACCAGATGCTGTTGGGAAGCCCACAGGCAAGAGCTGAGCACATGCCCTCTCTCCTGCTGTTACTCCCTTGTAACTGGTATTCAGAGACATCCTGCCTCTGAGGTTGGAGGAGGACTATAGCCCTCAGACTAGTAGCTGTTGATGGACCTCTCCTCCATGAATTTATCCAAACCCCTCTTGAAGCCTGTTGGTGAGCCTAGGAACAGGGCCTTTTCCATATTGGCCCTCCATCTTTGGAGTGCTCTCCCAGAGGATCTGTGCCAGTCTCCCTTAAGGATGTGCACGAACCGGTTTGGAGGCCATGCTGGAGGCCTCCGAACCGGTTCGGAACCGGACTGGTCCGGCAGTCTGGCACTGAGGGGGGGTCTACCTTTAAGGGCGGGGGGGTAGTACTTACCCCTCCCACCGCTCTTCCCCCTCCAGCGCTGTATTTAGGAGCGAAGTTTCGGGGGAGGCAGCGTTCCTCCCTGCCGCCCCTGCCCCCGTCATTGCCCAGAAGTCTGGTAAATACGAGCACGCATGTGCTTGTCACGGCGCACACACGCCTGTTGCCACCATGCGTGCACGCGCCGCATACGTCACACACGCATGCTGCGTGTGATGTATGCGGTGTGCGCACACGGTGGCAACAGGCGCACGCGCGCCGCAACGAGCGCATGCGTGCTCATATTTACCAGACTTCCGGGCAACGACAGGGGCAGGGGTGGCAGGGAGGAACGCTGCCGCCCCCAAAACTTCGCTCCTAAATACAGCGCCGGAGGGGGAAGAGCGGCGGGAGGGGTAAGTACTACCCCCCACCCTTAAAGGTAGACCCCCCTCAGTGCCGGACCGCGCTGCGGCGGTTCCATGCACACCACTAGTCTCCCTCCCTGATGAGTTTTTAAAAAGAGTTTTTAAAACCCTCCTCTTCTGAAGCATTTTAAATCTTGTTTTTTAATTGGTTTTCAAGTTTAACCACGTTGTGCTTCTTAAAAATGTATTTTATTGTTGCTTTTATTGTAAGTTGCCCCAATCAGCACTATGCTGGAGGGGTGCGGTACAAATATATGAAATAAGCAAACAAATTAAAACTTGAGATGTGTTGACATCATACTTTTGAGCATTCCTATCCCTGCAAGTGGTAGCCAATGGAGGTCGGGATGTCTGGAGTGTAACGATGTCACACATTTTGATTTGCTAGACATTATGGGAAAGAAGGGGAGAAATAGATACAAGGGATCCTCCTTTCCACAATGGCCATGTGTCAGCAAGTACTGTCCTTATAGCCTGGCAGTCCTGACCTAGAGCAGAATCTGAACCTTACTTGCAAAACTCTGTTGAACCTGAACTGGAACCACGTTACTAGTTCAAAACAAGTAATGATGAACAAACTCCTCTCAATATAATTTAGAATTAGGTCACCAATTATGAGCATTTTTAGAAAACACTGAGGGGGAAAGGACTTTTTTTCTGAGTTCTAATTGACTCAGTCAGCTGCACTAGGTTAGATCAGTTTAAAATGTCACCTATATTTTTGTCCAACTCCTGAATAGTAATCCCAGCTGAATGAAAACACCCCCAAAGGGGGCTTTTAAGACTTTAGCACCTCTTATTTGAAGCAAGTCTCCAACCTTTGTATCTCTGCCCAAGCTTAGCATGCTTTGATGAGATCTCTCCATTTTAGCAGCCCTGGATGATCTCTCCAAGTCAAGTCTATTAGTTCCTTCCAAAGCTGTTGATGAACCTGACCTCATCATAAGTGACAGAAGAGACTTCGTAATCGAGCCTGAGGAATGCCATAGTGGAGCAGTGCCCTCCCCAACTTTTCAGTTCCATTTTGTGCTTGAAAGCATTCCATATCTTTTGTACTTGCACACTTTCTTTTTCTTTTTCTTCTGACCAGAATGAAAGTAGGAACTTGTCTTTGAAACAATTTTGGGGGTAATACTGCAATTCACATCTGAATGAAATATCTCTTCAGGCTCATGTGACGCAGAAAGAAGAAGAAGGCAAGAACAGATAAAAAGGGAAATGGGTAGACTGCAAAGCTGTACCTAGAAGAAAAGTAATTTTCTGAGATTCCTAAATAAATTGCTCTCTAATTCACAAATAATACAGTACATATTTAAGTTGTCATAAAGAATGATTACTGAATGCAGGGCCTAGAATTTATAATAGAGAAAACACAGAGGAAAGAATTGCTAGGGAAAACTGTGCTATAAACATATGGAACTTGTACTATTTACCTGCATTTTTCCATAAATCATTTGCCAATAAATGCAAAACAATGTGGACTCTGCAGGAAAAATTGTATGGTGTTTTAAGGAAAGGGGTTTTTAAAAGGACCCTAGTGTTTCATAAATTGTACTGCATAATAAAAGCAGATACAAGGTCCTGTTTTATTTGTGAAAAAGTAGGCTATGCTATGAGATAATCAGACAAAGACAAAGCAAGGTTTGTCAAGAAGTCTGAGACCCCATTTGCACATAATGGGAAACCAGAGTTAAAGGGGCCAGAGGTTGCCAAACCTGAATGTCCAAATGCATGCAACTCAAGTCCCGTACAGAAAGCGACCACCCGAGGTTTTGCTTGCCAAACTTCAATTTGAAACCTTGGATTGTAGTGAGTGTTGCCGCTTGTACCTGAGGTTTCCAGGTACCTGCAGTACATCCAAATGTGGAATTGCAGATTGGGCTGGCTGAAACTGGAGTTGAGGGAGGAATATCCTCCCTCTCTCTGGCCATGATTACCTGTGTGGGCTGTCTTTCATGCAAGAATGAAGCCTGCACAGCCAGTTCCCCCTCCTCTCCGCAGTCTCCCGGACTGGAGAGAGCCTCCTGTCCATTTTGTCCGAATGAGGACAGGAAAGCAGAGGTGTGTGTGTGTGTGAGAGAGAGAGGGGGGGGGAATGGAAGCATGGGTCCATTAGACCTGCGGCTCCACATTACTTGCAATTACAGCCTGAAAAAACACTATCTGAATGGTGTTTGATGGTTTGGATGTGGTGGCAGCCATTACTGAGCTGTGTTTACAGTTTACAGTTTTTATGCCCTCCTTATAGGTTTTCGGCCGGCCACTGCCTTCCAATTGGTTTGCAATCTCTTTTTTTTTTTCTGGTTGGCTTGCTCTCATTCAAATCAGAGTGCTATCAGGTCAACTCTGCCTCCATTGGCTGGGGCGGGGGAGGGATGAGGGAGGGGGAGCAAAAAGGAGGGATTTTCAAACTATATTTAAAACCAGTCTGGCTTAACTCTTCCTCTGGTTTCCGAGAAAGAACTCTTCCTGTGCTGCTGTGGCTTTGGATTGCTGCTGCTCTGTGCCTTGGTGGACTGTTGCCTGAAGTGGCCATCCTTCCCCCCAACCCCTGCTTCTTTGTCCCTGATCTGCTGATCCATGCCTGCCTGCTCACTTTGGATACCTGCCTGCAACATCTGGACCCTGCCTGCCTCCTTTGGACTTCCAGCTGCCACCTTCAGACCCCTTCAGACCCCTAGATTACCATTTTGTTTGGAGTACCTGCCTGCCCTTTTACCCTGTTGGATTACCGCCTGCCTTTTTAAAAATTACCCTTCCAAAGTTCCCATGGATTGCCTGCCCCGTCATCGTGTTTTCCATCTAACTGGTGAGACACTCCCCCCCCCTCCTTTTGTATTTTTTTCTGTGTCCACTGGAGGGCAGAGGTCAGCAGGAGAAAAGACACCAAGCATAGGGGAACTTCATCCATGTGGAGGCACACTGAATGGCATAATCTGGGCATCCTCGCTCTTGCTGTGCCCTAGACTAGCGGTGGCAGGGGACGTGCTCCTGCTCTCAAGATGGGCACGTTGCTTTTCCTGCAGTGGGTACATCCAGTGGGCAAATGGTCTGTTCTCCCAGAGGCATGTCTCATAACCCAGGCCAATGGAGAGATGATGGCTCCGGACGACCAACTGTTTCAGATGGTGAAGAATGCCAGCTTCTGCCTACTGCTCGAACTGCTTGCACCCGAGTACCAATTCCCTTCACCCACCACCTTCAGTAATAGGGTGGTGCCCTCCCTGTACCGTGCATGCAGGGAGGTTTTGTCAGGGCCACTGGACTCAGCAGGGCCTGACACCAGTTTGGACTTCACTACAGATATGTAGACCAGCTGCATTGGCATGGAGGCTGCTTTCCTGTACCTCACTGCACACTGGTGGGTGCCAGAGAGAGAGGGGGGATTACATCTGTTGCTGTTGACGTGGCCAACACATCCCAGGAAGTCAAGCCTCTGCAGCATGTGGAACAGCTAGGCGCAGACCACACAGCAGGAGAGCTGTCAGCGGTCATTGGACGCCCGGTGGAGGAATGGTTGTCCGTATGGCCAAACTTCCACAGGGGATTCATGGTCACTGATAATGGTGTCAATGTGCTGAAGGCAGCATGCCAGCAGCAGTTTGTGACTGACTATATGTTGTACGGCACACACTCTGCACCTCGTTGTGATGGATGCACTTGGCATCAAGAAGGCGAGAGTGAGGGAATGTAGGGTGCTCCCCCTTCAGGGACTGCTGCTGTCACAGCTGCTCTTGTGGAGAAGTACTGCAAGATAGCAGCCTATTTCCACTGCAGTGAGAAGGGTAGGCGGATGCTCTGGGAGAGGCAGTGTGAGCTCAGCCTACCTGGAAACATCATCCTTAGGGATGTTGAGATGCAGTGGAACTCCATCTTTCTCTTTCTCCAGCGCCTGCAGGATCAAGAGACAGACAACCGTGCCCCTGCAAGAAACTGTGGCTTGGGAGTGTGCGACCTGTCCACTGGGGACTGGAAGCTCATTTCTGAGCTGGTCTTGGCACTTGAACCATTCTTCCTTGAGACGCACAGCTTGTGTGCTGAGGCAGCAGCTATGAGCCAGGCTTTGTCTGTCACTCTTCTCCTGGAGAAGACAACTCTGGCCACTGGCATAAGAACATAATAACAACCCTGCTGGATCAGACCCAAGGCCCATCTAGTCCAGCATCCAGTTTCGCACAGTGGCCCACCAGACGCTGCTGGAAGCCACGGGCAGGAGTTGAGGGCATGGCCTCTCTCCTGCAGTTACTCCCCTGCAACTGGTACCCAGAGGCACCCTGCCGCTGAGGCTGGAGGTGGCCTACAGCCCTCCGACTAGTAGTCGTCAATAGACCTCTCCTCCATGAAGTTATTCAAACCCCTCTTAAAGCCATCCAGGTTGTTGGCTGTCACTACATCTCGTGGCAGAGAATTCCACAAGTTGATTATGTGCTGTGTGCAAAAGTAGTACTTCCTTTTGTTGGTCCTTAATTTCTTGGCAGTCAGTTTCATTGGATGACCCCTGGTTTTAGTGATAGTGAGTGAGTGTTTAGTGAGGGCGAGAAAAAATTATCTCTATTAACTCTCTCCACACCATGCATGATTTAATGGGCCTCTATCATGTCTCCCCTCAGTCATATTATCTCTAAAGTAAAAAGCCCCAGGTGTTGCAGCCTTGCCTCATAAGAAAGGTGCTGTAGGCCCCTGATCATCTTGGTTGGCCTCTTCTGCACCTTTTCCAGTTCTACAATGTCCTTCTTTAGATATGGTGACCCAGGCCATGCAAAGGCTCATTGGACTTGCACAGCAGCCTCCAAAATGGCCACTGCCATGGGGGTGAGGCCCAGAATTGTCCGAAAACTGAGTGATTTGGCACATAATGGAGGCCAGCGGGGGGAGGGGGAGCTTCTGGAGAGCCCCCCTTTCCATGGGCTAATCTAAGCCTCTTAGCTTAGAGGCTTAGTGGCCTCTAATTAGTGGCCTCACTGGGTGGCAGTGAGTGAAATTTTATTTTTAAATAAAATTTAAAGCAAAAACAAAAAACTTGTGGGAACCCACCCCCACCCCTGGGACCAAATCAAGGGATTGCAAGACCAAACATACCTGGTCTGGTTCAAGCCCGATCCAGACTCGGTCCAAATTTGAAAACCCAGTTTTGTGCATACCCCTAATCAGCATATAAGTGCAGTTGGGGTTTTTTGCCCCAATATGCATCACTTTATACTTCCTAACACTGAACTGCATTTGCAATTGTGTTGCCCACTCCCCCAGTTTGGAGAGATCCTTTTGGAGCTACTTGCAATTCCTTTTGGATTTCACTACTCTAAATAGTTTCGTGTCATCTGCAAATTTGGCCACTTTGCTGCTTACCCCAATTTCTAGATCATTTATGAATAAACTGAAATGCTGTCCCAGTACAGATCCCTGGGGGACCCCAATTCCCTCCATTTAGAAAACCGTCAATTTACACCTACCCTCTGTTTCCTGTCCTTCAAGCAGTTACCAATCCACACATGAACCTGTTCCCTTATACAATAACAGCTAAGTTTTCTCTAGAGTCCTTGATGAGGAACTTTGTCTATATCTTTTTGAAAGTCTGGGTCACGGGTATGCTGTGTCAGGGTATACAACAACCTGGATGGCTTTAAGAGGGGTTTGGATAACTTCATGGAGGAGAGGTATATCAGCGGCTACTAGTCTGAGGGCTATAGACCACAGCCAGCCTCAGAGGCAGGATGCCTCTGAATACCAGTTGCAGGGGAGTAACAGCAGGAGAGAGGGTGTGCCATCAACTCCTGCCTGTAGGCTTCCAGTGGCATCTGGTGGGCCACTGTGTGAAACAGGATCTTGGACTAGATGGGCCTTGGGCCTGATCCAACAGGGCTGTTCTTAAGTTCTTATGTCACCTGGATCACCTTTATCCACACACCTGGTGACACTCAAAGAACTTCAAAAGGTTGCTGAGGCAAGATTTACCTTTGCAGAAGCCATACTGGTTCTCCTTCAGTAGGGCCTGTTCTTCTGTGTGCTTAACAATTTTATCCTTGAGAATGCTTTCCATCAATTTGCCTGCAACAGACGTTAAGCTAATCAGCCTGTAATTTCCCAGATCACCCCTGGATCCCTTTTTGAAAATCGGTGTTTCATTGGCTACTTTCCAATCCTCTGGTACAGAGCCTGAATGTAGTAAAAGTTCTATATTTTTGCAAGGAGGTCAGCAACTTCACATTTCAGTTCTTTAAGGACTCTAGGGTGGATGCCATCTGGCCCTGGCAATTTGTTAATTTTTAATTTTTGCAGACAGTTTAGAACATCATCTCTCAGCACCTCAAAATTGGCTCAGTTCTTCAGCTTCCACACCTGAGAAGCTCAGTTCAGGCTCAAGTATACACTCAATATCCTCTGTTGTGAAGACAGATGCAAATAACTCATTTAGCTTCTCTGCAATCTCCATATCCTTCTTAACAATCCCTTTCACTCCCTCGTCATCTAATGGTCCTACTGCCTCCCTGGCAGGTTTCCTGCTTCTGATGTATTTAAAGACATTTTTGTTATTTCCTTTGATGCTTTTAACTAAATGTCCCTCAAACTCTCTTTTCACTTCCCTTATTGTCTCCTTTCATGTCTTTTGTCAGAGTTTGTGTTCCTTTCTGTTCTCTTTATTTGGGCAGGCCTTCCAATTTTGGAAGGAAGTCTTCTTCCCCTTTATAACTTCCTTGACTTTACTTGTTAACCATGCTGGCCTCCTCCTGGATTTGGTGGTGCCTTTCCTCCTTTTTGGTATACATTCCAACTGGGCTTCTATTATTGTGAATTTAAATAGACTCCATGCATTCTGGAGTGAAGTGACTCTCCTGATTTTCCCTTTCAATTTTCTTTTCACCGAACTCCTCATTCTAGAGAAGTTTTGTCTTCTGAAATCCAAAGTGCCTGTGTTAGACTTCCTTGGAGATCCTCTCATCGCATTTATGCTGAATTTAATCACACTATGGCCTCTGTTCCCCAAAAGTTCCATAACACTGACATCTCACACCAGGTCCTGGGCACCACTCAGGATTAAGTCCAAGGTTGCCTTGTCTCTGGTTGGTTCTATAGCCAACTGTGCTAGGTCACAGTCATTCAGTGTATCTAGAAATTTGTCCTCTTTGTCATTACCTGAATGTGAATTTACCCAGTCTATGTGTGGGTAATTGAAGTCACCTATTATCACAGCTCTGCCTCTCTTTGACGCTTCCCTGATTTCCTTCTGCAACTCCCAGTCACTGTCAGTGTTTTGATCAGGAAGGTGATGGCACATCCCTAGTAGCACATTTCATTTCAGGCCTGTTATTGTCATCCACAGAGTTTTTTTGGAGGACTCTGGTCTTCCTAGGTTTTCCAGCTTGTTAGATTCTGTCACTTATTTTACATACAGTGCTACTCCACCTCAAATTCACCTCAATTTGTCCTTTCTATAGAGGTTATATCCAGTAACAACAATGTCCCACTGGTTCTCACTGTTCCAATATGTTTCCTTTATGCCCACTATATTTATGTTTTCATTAACAACCAAGCATTCCAGCTCATCCTTATTTGTTCAGAGGCTTCTGGCATTGGCATATAAGCACCTATATACTGAATCTCTATGGTTTTCTTTTTTCTATCTCAGCATGCACCAGGAGAGGCTCTTCACTTAGGGGAAAGTGGGTGGTACCCTCCCAAAATTTCAATGCCACCATCATTCTTGATAACTCACTGCCTCCCTGTGTGTGGCTGCCCTCTACACTTCCCTGCCTGCAGCTTGCCTTCCCAGAAATGTTTACATAGCGTGAGTGCTGGTAGCAGGCTCCTACTAAGACTGAACAGTGTTCCCCCTTCATTTAAATATTGATGAGGCAGCAGCCAATGAAAAGGCCTGCCTTTGTTTTCATAAAATGGGCAGCAATTGAAATGACCTTGAAATGACTTGATAGGAGGCATCATGTGGATTGACTACCCTATCAGCCAATCAGAGTCGCCAGAGGGGAGGGCCATCTATTTTGAGAGAGGCAAAACAAAAAGAGCAGGAATTGCCATTTTGTTTAGCACTGCAGTGCTTGTAGGAACAGTTCCTCCTGCATTGTGTGAGGAATGGACTTGAAAATAAGATGTTCAGTTCAGCAAAGAAACAAACTCCATTGTTAATATAGGTCTGGACAAAATTTGAGTGGTGGTGAGTATATTTCTTGTACCCTTGAAATTTGTCTCCCTGACTGCCCTGAATGAATGTGCTTCAACTGGTTTGTATTTGAGTGTTTTTCTTATGATCAGAAACCAAGCTACCCCTCAAAGCAGTTGCTGTGTTTGCAATATGTTCCTAAAGTAAATATCAATTGCATGGACCCTTTTCAAAAGCTTCTTCTATCCCTGTGAATAAATATGCCAGCTTTGCTCTCCGCCCCATTCAAAATGAATCACTTCCATCTACTTAAAATGGAGGATGGCTAGCTTTGCTTTGTAGTTTTTATAACTACAAATACAGTATTTAACATTTAGCAACTGTTGGTCTTGAGGGTTCCTACTTGTCCTTGTTATTTGTAGTAAATCTTTCAACCTGTTAGCCCAAATTTGATAGTTCCCTTCTAAAAACTAGAGGAATCTTTTCCCCTTTGAGTTGCATATTTTTCTCTCCTGCCTCCTTAACAGTTCTGTTCTGTTTATTCAGACATCATTAAGGTCTTCTGCATTTGCATTAAAAAATTGATCACGCACCTATTTTGTCTACCATCCACAGTAGATCTTGAATTGATAGAGGCTTGTTAAAAAGAGAGATGGAGAATAATTTGGCTAGTGAATGAGAAGGGTTGTGTGGTGGGTTGTGCTATGGTGATCATTTTCCAAAAGGGAATGGACCACACATTTAAACTAGTTTGAAACAGCTTTCGTCATTTTGGGCTTCCCAACCCTCAAAAAACAACAACAATGGGAACTGCAATTTTGTGAAAATGCTGAGAAAGCTTTATTAGAACCCTTTCATCAAATAACTGCAGCTTCCGGTGCCTGGGTGGTGAGGGACCAAAGATGATCAAGTGGGTTTGAATCTGGCTTAAAATGTGTAGTGTAGACATGCCCTTAAAAGTTAGGGAAAATGCACCTGTGGAACATTGGTTTTTAAATAAAGACCTTAAAGGAACTGGCATGCCTCTTCTTTTTGGAACAGCGCTCCTCCTCCAATTTGTGCAAATAATGTATTTGTGTGTTTTGTCCTTAGACTTTTATTTTATTGCAGGAGCTGGTTGTTATTGTGAAGGGCATGTTGCTAATATACAGTATGTTGGAAATAAACATACCTAATGAGGTCATTTGTGAAATATTCCTGCACTGGTTTTGAGGAATGTCCCCTTCATCTTCCCATGTCCCATCCCAACTTGTTCCCAAGTTTCCTACAACCCCCCAAAGCAACCTTTCAGGGAGCTGCTGGGAAGAGAGGTGAGGGAGTTTTTTGGCATCCCCTTCTGTATGCCCAAGCCACTGAGTGGCACAGCGGGGAAGTAACTTGCCTAGGGAGCAAGCGGTTGCTGGTTCAAATCCCTGCTGGCATGTTTCCCAGACTATGGGAAACTCATATATCAGACAGCAGCAATATAGGAAGACGCTGAAAGGCATCATCTCATACTGGAAGAAGCTGTGGCAAACCCCTCCTGTATTCTATCAAAGTGTCACCAGCCACCACTGGAGTGCACACACACACACACATAGATATAATTAAATATGCCTGCTTGTCCTTGCATGCTTTTGCTAGATCTCAGATGGACAAAGGCAGAAGACATTGCCTTCCCTGCTCTTTGTTCCTTTGTGAGACTTGAGGTTCGATCCTTTGTGAGATTTGAGCTTCAAACTGCAAGATGGTAATGTTGTAGCGAAGTCTCTGTCT
The DNA here is from genome assembly GCF_027244095.1 of Hemicordylus capensis. Taxonomy (NCBI): domain Eukaryota; kingdom Metazoa; phylum Chordata; class Lepidosauria; order Squamata; family Cordylidae; genus Hemicordylus; species Hemicordylus capensis. The sequence continues at coordinate 17,279,818 of NC_069660.1, read as the reverse complement.
GTTGTTGAATTTTAGTGTGAGATTTGCTCCATGACATGTGTCTGTCTGATCCAGCAAGGCTGTTCATATGTTCTTCTGTCAAAAGGGTGCTGGTGCTGTTATTGCTTTAGAATAAATGTGTGTGTCTGGAGAGCAACTTGTGGCAATGATGTGTCAGCAGGAAGGGCACCGTGCACAACATGGCAGGCACATAATCTGGGTCAGTGATGCTTTTTTTGTCTGTTTTGTGCCATGTTCTGAGGAAGGATCCCTTTAAAAACAATGTGTGTGAATTTTTCACTTGTGTGTACAGTTCTGTTTCTGGTTCTGCCATATGGAATAAAGGGAATTTAAACTGGCGCATTATTCACTATGGTGCATAGGGATACCAGAACAGGTTGAGTGGTACATTATGATGGGTGCTATCTACCTCCCAACCCACAAAGCAATCGGGCACTGGGGTAATTTTTTTAATTTTCCCCCAGGGTCAGTAGGTCAAGGGCTGACTGATGACCCTGAAAAAATTCAAAAAATCATTAAATACTGCCCAGTTATACGATTGCTTTGCGAGTTGGGTGCTAGGTGGCAAGATTTGGCTTTTTAAAAGCCAAATTCTGGCTTACGGCCCATTTGACCCACGAGTATACCCCTTAGGTTCTGGCCACCCTGGGGTGGTAGGTAGCACCCATCATGATATAACACCCAACCTGTTTTGGTATCCCTATGCACCACCCATAGGGAATAATGGGCTGGTTCAAATTCCCATTATTCCCTATGGCAGAACCACTTTGAACCAGTTTGGCCCCAGTCAGAATTCAAATCAGACCAGTAGACAGTCCAACAGAACCAATACTCAAACCTGGGTTCAAGTCCAGTTCAAACTAGAACTGGACCATGAGGTTTGGTTTTGTGCATACTCCTATTGGATGTTACATCACTTCCTTTGCAATTCTCAGATGTGACAACTTTCCCTGTGATTCTCGGTTGTAGTATCACTGTTTACTGCTATTCTTGGATACAAATACAATTTCCAGGTTACTTTAAAAAAAAAAATCGATGGATAGCAGATTCAGTTGAAATTTAAAACACAGAGTCCTGCCATCCTGAATTACATGTGTGCCTAATTTCAGAGCTCTCTGCCCATCCATTTTTAATCTGTTTATTTGTGTATTTATTTATTTATGTATCTTCTCATATACTTCTATGGTGATTTTTTCCAATCGTTATTGGATTTCCATTCAGAAATCTGAGAACAATAACAATGACAATATTTAGAAAGGCCAAAAGACACAATACCAATATCTATTGAATCAGATCAGATCAGATCCAATCATTTTGATCATGGACAGGCCTACAATCCAGCACAAATATAATACATTTGCACACAGGCCGCAAATGCTTCAGGAGGTTCAGCTTAATCGGCATGGACCACAGTGTAAAATCACCGAGCTTGATTGCAGTGTCACCCCCATTTGTTGGTGTTAGTTCTCCCTGGTCACTGCATTTCCAGTATGGGAGCTTCAGCATCATGCATTTCAGTGTTAGATCTACAATGACTAGAGTCTGGCAAAACCATCTGAAGAATTTTGTGAATATATCAACCACTGAATTCTGGAGCACAGCCTAATGACATCAGCATGTGCTGAGGTCTAGGCAGTTGGCCTTCAAGTCACAGTTTATTTCACTGCCCTGGACAAACTTGAATGCACCACACCTCTTAGAAAAAGCATGCCCTTTCTGAAGCCTGTGACTGGCATGATAGGGACTGGCCCTTCCTTATCAGCCATGTCCCAAAATGACTCCATCAGAGTTCTGCTTTGTACAAGTCACAGCCCTTGCAAAGGCTTCAATGTCCCACAAAGCACCAGTGACAGCGAATGACACTCACATGACACACAGTAAGTACGGTTGCAACATAACTACCAGTTCTGTGTGAGTATAGGTTCCTGGCGCAAGTTACAAGTGCTAGACATTTTATGTCATCTGAACACATCAATGTTGGGTTCCTGAGCAGCACTTCCCTTCGCCACCTATTGAAGTTGGGAGGCGGATATTGGGTGGTAGGGAACGTGTTGCTCAGGAACCCATCATTGCTGGGTTCACATGACATGAAATGCACAATAGTTATGTCTCGTGCCAGAAGTGCACCCTCACCGGAAGCCAGTGGCTTGCAGCAACCATGCTTGCCACATGTTGTGTATGAAGCCACCTTTAGAGAACTTGTCATGACTAGAACTAATTTCCATATCCTTTTCTCAACATTTACGCCAAACTCCACTGACTCTCTGTTTATAAAATTGAAGATGTGTCTATGTCTATCCATCGCACTTCTTCATGACTTGTGCCATGTTAATGCTCTGTAATCCAAAGTCTGAAATTTCACACTGGGTCCTTCTCACTTCGCCCAGTCCTTAAAACAAAACAACAACAACGAAAAACCAAAATCCAGTGGAAAGATATGAGCAAAACTATTAAAAATCCCTTTTCTGATTCAAAAATAGTGCTCACTGTGATTTCTATGACAAAATAATGTCCATTATCTCTTTGACACTATCAAGACCATGTCACGCCTTTGTCTCTCCTCAGAAGCAGAGGAAAAATATCATTAGCACTCCACAATGTTCCTAATAACAAGATGAAATTCTGTGAGCTCCGTGTTCATCACAAGCATTACATTTGGCAGATGGATGACAGTTAAAAGGGCCTCAGTCTCAATGAAAACTTTCATAAGAAATCTCTTTCTTTCTTTCTTTCTTTCTTTCTTTCTTTCTTTCTTTCTTTCTTTCTTTCTTTCTTTCTTTCTTTCGATTAGCAGACAATTCATATTTCTTTATAGAATGGACCTTGTTGTGCTCACCCAAGAACCCCTTTTGCATAGCAGTCCCACCTGCTCACTTTCAGGAATACAACATAGGGATATAGGAAGTCGCCTTTTATCGAGTCTGTCCATTGGTCCATCTAGCTATTGTCTACACTGACTGGTGGCAGATGTCCCAGGATGCAGGCAGGAGTCTTTCTCAGCCATCCCTGTAAATGCCAGGGGTTGAACCTGGGACCTTCTGATGTTCTTCCACTGAGCTAAGGCACCATCCCCTAAGGGGAACATCTTACAGAGCTCAAACGTAGTCACCCATCCAAATTCAATCCAAGGCAGACCCTGCTTAGCAAAGGGGACAATGCATGCTCTCCACCACAAGACCAGCTCTCCTCCCCAAAGTGATCTTAGTGTGGGAACACCAGCATCACCTGGCTAATATCAAATTAGAAGACTATAAGAGCCTAGAGAAGGCAAATCTCTGGCAATTTTTAAAAAGGCATTGAAGACATATTTATTCACCTAGGCTTTTAATTAGATTTATAGTTTTAATATTTTAATGTTGGGTTTTTAAATGATTTTAATGTTAATGGTTTTAGTGTTTTAAAGGATTCTAATAGTTTAACTGATTTGATGTTTGGATGTTTTTAACTGTAAAATGCCCAGAGATGCAGGTTGTGGGCAGTATAAACATATGCTAAATAAATAAATACAATAAATAAAAGAAAGGTGGTAATCCAAAAGAGGAGTTCAAGAAGGCATCTAAAAAGAGGGTGATCTTGGGTCCATAATTTTTTAAAAAAATCCTCCAGTTCTGAGGCAGGAAATGCCAGTGTAATCTGTCTAGACCATAATGATAATTGTGTACAGAGATTGTTATATGTTTAGTCCCCAGGTGACACTATTAGTAGTTGCTGGAGTTTGGAATAAGCTGAATTGTCCTCTTCTTGGGTTTTTCTTTTTTTTAAGACCGTAATAGAAATGGCTACCATTCTGGTAAGTGTTTTTAAAGCTGTTTCTGACACAGGCCAACATCCAGACTAATGAAGCGCCGGTACTATGAGAACAGCATCAGTGTTTCAGACAAATTAGACTAACTCAGCTCCACCGTTGGCTTAACAGTGAGGGCAAATTCCAACAAGTGGCATGGTGAACTTCCTGCTGTCTGGTGTGGTGTGAGCCACTGATTTAAAGCAGCCTGCACATGGCAGGTACAATATGTACATGAGCCCAAGGATTGTCCAGCAGTGCCTAAACTGTATAGCATCTGAACGTGCTAAAGAGGGAGAAAATGGTTTCTGGTGCTGTACAGGATCATATCCAGACTTGATATTTTGGCTTGTTCACAAATTGTAGTTAAAAGAAACTGGAACTTCTGCTAAGAACCCTTGCTAACTTGGCAAAGAGGCACCTTTTAACGTGGTGATTCTCTTTATTTAGCAGGGGGAGAGTAACTGGCTCTATCCACCCCCAGCACAGTACTTCCGGTGACTGTTGCTGGTGTCTCTTTTATGTTTCTTTTTAGATTGTGAGCCCTTTGGGGACAGGGAGCCATCTTATTTATTTATTATTTCTCTGTGTAAACTGCCCTGAACCATTTTTGGAAGGGCGGTATAGAAATCAAACAAACAAACTTGCTGGGTTTGGATGGAAAACCAAATTCCAAGAAACTAAAGCAGATTTGTTCCCCATGTGCATGAAAAGGAGTGGGGGGTGGGCAGGCCGGGAGACTCATGCCGGTACTGTTAAACCATAGTTTAATCATAATTTAGCATTCTGAACCTGGTCTTTTTCTTTCACCTCAGAGACATGTTAACTTGATATATTATGATGGACCCTACATTAAGGTGATATGCAGTTATTTTAAAATATTATTCACCCACTCCCTTTCATTATTGACTAAACTGTCACTGGCCTTCAAAATACATGTGGTTATATTGCAGGTGATTAAGTAACCTTCAGACTTCTCATTCTTAACAATCCTGAGCCCATACTGGTGGCAGTATATACTGCCTTATACTGAGTCAGGCAATTAGCTCAGTATTGCCTACACCAGGGCTGCATAGCTTTGGCCCTCTTGAATATTGATTACTTAGGCTGGGGATGATGGGAGTTGTAGTCCCACTACAGATGGAGGGCCAATGTTGAGCAGCTCTGATCTGCAACAACTGACAGCGTCAAATGGATTTCAGGCATGAGCCTTTCCCAGCCCCACCTGGAGATGCCAGGGTTGAACTTGGGGCCCTTTGCAAGCAAACTAGATGCATTCCCTTCTCCCTTCCTTGGTACCCTGACATACTCAGGAAGAACAGAACCAGCCATCACTTATTATATGATGTTTTTATTATTTTATTCCTCTTGTGACGTTATTTTGATGTACAATCCATTCTGTTCCCCAAAGCTGTGGGTGGATAAAAACAAATACAGCTATCAAGCCCTTCACTACAGTGTGAAATGAAAATGAAATTTTGCAGTGTAAAATGAAAACAATCTGAATCCATACCTTGCACTGCTCCTGGAAGGTGCTCAGGCTAGTTATCTGCTGAGTAACCAAGGAGTTCAAAGTCACCACCAACCATTAAGGAGCAATTTAGAGTACTCCAGGTACATTATTGTGCATTATCTCTGTAATACTTGCAACAGCCCTGCAAGGCCAAATGGTAGTTGAGCAGCTGAGGCCGACAGAGTGGCTTGCTTAAGGGCTCTCATGAGTTGGTAACAGCTCGGATTGTCTTGATTTATTATGCTACTCTACTCCAGCTAAGGGATAGTGGTTGACATCCTGAATAAGCGAGCACTAACCCTTCTCACAAATCACTGGTACTGCTGCCCTGCAAACCAGCACAGCTTTGCTGTTCGTGTGTGGGGACCATTTTAGCCCATCTTTCCTAGCCCAGGACAGAAAGACCTTGGAGAGTTCCATGGGAGCAAGTTAGTTTGACAGAGTCCATGCTCAACTGAGCCCTTTTATGTCGCTTGATTACCTCCCTCAGGCCCCACCCCCTCTGTTGCCGAGTGTGGATCCTTAAAGGGGCCTCCCCCAGGCCTCAGACCAAACACTCTCCCATCTCTCAGCCACTTCTTGCCAGATGCATTTCCTGTCCTGGTGGTGAGTAGGCACTCAAGGGCAAGAGGCTGCTGATATATCCATGTCTGATCCCTCAGGTGTGTCCAGCCCAAGTGGGACCGGGCTTCCTGGGGCTCCTTATTGCCTTGCTGCCCAAGCCCCTGAGTCCTGCACCTTGGCAGCTGGTCTTGGTGATTTGCCTGTCTCTTCCCCTTGAGATCTGAGTCACTTGAGGTCTGTATTGCATGGCACACAATTGTTGAAATTTTGCTCAACATGTGGACATCACATCTGGAGCTGGGGGTCACACAGAGGGAGGAGATGGGAATAAGAGGCATGGTCCCACTACCCCTTCTGTTGGGGTGGGTCCTTTGAATAGCCCAAGTCTGTCAATAGTAAATTAGAATCATCGGGCCCTTCCACTTTTAAGTGTGTAATTTTCTTGTTGGGAATTTTCACAAGTCTCAGATTGAGATTCTTCCAATCCATGGCTTTCATTTCTGCTCATTCTCCTGCTCTTCTACAAGAGCTGATTAAGTTGAAGACATTCTCCACAATATTCTGTTGCATTTGCAGCAGCCTGCATAAGATATCTGCCAATTCTTCCAAATGAACAAATTTATAGTCTCACTTTAGTAGGTGAATCAGTGAAGCTTTGATGAATGAGATCAGAGGCCAGATAGGTAAATAGGAAAAGGTTGAAGGATGTAAGCTTGCAATCTATAATTTATTACAGGCACCACAAAATACTAATGATGAGAGAAAACAAATTATCGGCCTCTCCTGCAGTGACCATGAGAACATGATAAATATTGCATTACCTGCTAGTCATCAGACATCTGAATAGCTCATCTGTCCTATTTATGCCAGCTAAAATGAATTCAACCTATCAGTGGCAAATGCATTTTTAATGCTTCTCTTTACTTTCTGTGGCAAAGCCTGCTCAAAAGAGTCCATCTTCCACTGGGATTGGATTATTCATTTCATTACATACAGTAAACTGCTGGTCTTCAAATACACTTTCCCTACTGAAAACAAGCTTTTTTACATATAAGAGTTTTAAAATTCTCCAGCTTTCCTTTTCTTGGTGACTTGATTCAGAAAATAAGGAGTTGCCACTTTTCTTTTCTAAGATTTGTAAATTGGAATGTTTTACTACAAGGTGTGTGTGGGGGGACTTTAAAAGCTCTTCCTCAACTAAGGTTTGAAACATTTCAGAGATGTCAAATGGAAAATGTCCCTACAGATAAGATAAGAAAAGCCAAGATGGCTGCTGTTAAACTCTTAAGATCCTTTTGAAACATGAAAGATAATCTTGCATTTACTTGCAAAACATCTTTTTAATTCTTCTGTTGCTTGTCAAACTGTCAAGATTAAAATATGTCCAAATTGTTATCATATTTTGTGGTACTCATTAAATATAAAAATAAACAAGAAAACTCTCACACAAGGCTGCATCAGTGAACTGTGGTCAAGTGGACACTACAGAATAAATATCTTTGTCCTGGTTGCTATACTTTTAGTTTTCTCAAACAATAATTATGGAAAGCCCCTTACCAAAAACATTAGAACAAATCCATGAAGCCATCAAAAAGACATGTGTGTGTTTGTATGTATCTAATTAGTGCCAGAAGGGGAGACCCCTGGGAGCCCCATACAAGCTACTCTGAGTTTTCGAGAATAAAAACAGCATCCTGCATTGCATTGTGCTTGTGGCAGTGAAGCACTTCAGTGTGCACACAAGAGAAATAACTCATACATGAAAAGGAGAGCAGCCTATACTCACCTGAACAGAACAGATGTTGAGGTTCCTCTTCACTTTTCCTGGTGATGATGATTGCTAATTTATCATTCATGAACTGTGTTAACTGTGCAAAATGCCTTAGTTCTTATTCTCACAAGAACTCGGTTTCAGAGCTGGGGATCTGTAGCTGAGTGATGGCAGCTTGACCAAGGCAACTGCAGAAGCCCATTCCTGGGCTGGAACATGAAGTCCTCTATCTCTAGATACTTTGACCAACATCCTGTACACTGAATCACTATTAAAACATCCAGGGAGTCCCATAAACCTTTCACCACCCCAAGTGAAAAAGTGAAGTCTGCTACTCCCTACCTACCCCTTTGGCCTCCTCTTGTTCCACTGTCCTCTGCTCCAACACATGCAAAATATCAGACCCAGAGTTACTGGTCCAGGACTCCTGAACAGAAAGTGCTTGCTTTGGTGGCAGCACCAACATCATGGGAGTGAAAATAGAAAGAAGGGGTCTCCTTCCACTCGCCAATGCCAGGCATACTGATACAGCTGCATGCCAGGTACCAGGAGTGTAATGGACTGCAATGTTCTCCTATCTAAGCTAGACACTTTCAGGGCTGTAATGCTCTAGGGATGTGCCAACTGCCTTGAGCTTGAGCTGGTTTGCCATTGAACTTGGCTGGCTTGAGGACTCGCCCCTGGAGAGCCTTTGAGCTGAAGCAGACCCAATTTGGCTCGAACCCCCCAGCCACTCTGGGGTTCTAACATACATTATTTTATTTTATTTAGAAATCTACCTCTGGGGTAGAGATGTGTGAGCAGGTTCAGAACTGAACCGGTTCAAAGTTGAACAAAGCTGAACCACCCCTGGTTCAGCTTGACCCTGGACTGAACCCGCCTAGCCCATTCAGGGTGTTCACAGACACTTTTCAGAATTTTTTTTTTAATATGCTAAAAACATTAAACATGACCAGGATCATGCAGATGGACAGTGCACATGCACAGCAGCCTCCTAAATGGCCAGTGCCACCACAAAGAGGGCCAGAACAGGCTGAAAAAGGACTAAAATGGCCCAAACCGGACTAATTGGAGACCGGGGGTAGGCCAGCGGGGGAAGGGTAAGTGCCAGAGACACCCCTCTCCCTGCGGCCATGGCAGCACCCCACCATTAGAACTCCTGGACTGGCTCAAATTTGAGCCAAACTGGGAGGTCTGTTCAGTGGAGTGGGGTAAAACCGGACATGCCCAGTTCTGTTCGAGTCTGATTAGGACTCAAACCAAACTAGGCATACTAGTTTCATGCACACCCCTATAATGCTCAACTCATATTTAAGATGAGCATTCCAAGTTGCCACCATTTGGGATTTTGAGTCAGGAAATAGAATTTTCTCTAACATCAGTAGTGTTTTGTATTCTTTACTGCTGGAGCTAGGACCCTGGCAGCATCAGCTCTCAGCTGCAATGTCTCATAGTGACCACTGCGGTGGGGTGGGTGGGTTAGAGTCACGGATAAAAGAGCTGGAATCCTCCCCTCTTTGTTCTTCTAGTGTTAGTCTCCATTTTGTCTCTCCAGAGCTAGCTATTTGTTTTAGTCTCTCTCTTCAGCCATGAACTACATCTGAAATTAAGCTGCAGGCTTTTTCACATTTGTTTGTAACCTTTTTTAAAATAAACGCTGGTAGTTCTTCGGTACTAAAGAACTGTCTCAAGACCTCTTGCTTTGCTGATTTCTCACCAAACTGTTTTTGCTTGCTATTTGAGGACTGGACTGCCATTCTTCCCCAACATTTACTTCTAAAACGTTTTGCCAATTTGGGTTCAGCCAGTTCCAGCTAGCAAATAATTCAAATATATTTTTTAATCTCCTTAGACTAAAGGCCATGCAAAACATACCTTCAGAGACATGTGGATTCACATGTTATGTTCAATGAGAGTACAATATGTTTAGTGTACACAGTTATTTATCTGTACACATGTGTAGCTATTTACATTAAGTTCAATGTATGCAGAGCAGGTTATGTTTGTTGGTTATGTTTTTTTAAAAAAAATTCCTCTCATTTGTGTTTTTAATTTCACTTGTGGTGGGGGGGGGAAGCTGACCAACAAAACCTTCCACCCACTGCCTGGCCCAGCGGGGTCCCTGACATTCTTTAAATAAGGGTGGGGGAAAGAGGAGCACCATGAAGGGGAGGTGAAGCTATTTGTATACTGCCCAGAGACGAAGGTTTGGGGCGGTATACAAATTTGATAAATAAATAAATATAAATAACTAAATAGCAGTACATACAATCTTTGCTTTATGTTTGCAAAGAGTCCAGATCTTGTTTTAACTTTTAAAATGGGCACATATGCATACAATTATTCACCTGAAAATGGTTACATGCATACTGACTGCTGTATGGAGCATACACATAATGGCCTCATTCAGACGTAACACAGAACCGCGGGACCAATGGAGCCGCAGTTCCGTGCCCCCTCCCCCTACTTTCCCATCCATATTTGGACATTGGGGAAAGTTCCCTCTCTACAGTCCGTGAGATTGCAGAGAGGCAGGGGCTGCTGGCTGTGCAGGCTTCCTTCTTGACAGAAGGTCAGCCTACACAGCAAAATGGGTTGAAGTGAGGGAGGAGCTTCCTCCTCAACTCCAGCTCTTTGGGGCCAAAACTGCAGTGCCAGCATTCAGTTGTAATGCTGGCATCACAGAAATTGAGTTCGTGGCACTCAAACTCCACTCTGAACCAAAGGTTCAGATGTGAGTTCGGAGAGGGAAAACATGGGTCAGTTTCCCCCACAAACTCAATTTCTCCGAATTCAGAAATATGGGTTAGGAACCTGGAGGTGAAGGGTCCTCTAGTTTCCTGTTACATATGAATCTGGCAAATCTTTGAATAGCTTTATAAAAACAGGTGATTCTTAACATGTGGTTCTTATAAATGGGATGTGCCATAGTTAAATAGCTCCTTTAGATGTTTTGCTTTTGCTTTTTTTTCCCCAGGTAACTATCAGAAGTCACCTGAACTGAATGCAAAGATAAGGCAACTAACTTGCCTCAATTACTTGAGAAACTGTAAATCACTCAAGAGTGTTCAGGAGGCTGACAAAGTTCATTTTTCACTGTCCAAAAAGTCTTTAGGGACCTATCATCTCAGCTAAATCCATAAGCCTGTAAATTAATTTCTCATGACAAAAATCATTCAAGATGGACAGCTTGGAGGATTCTAAAGTGACCTTCGCCTCTGGGGGGAAAAATACACCAACCAAATACTTTCCTACTCCACCTCTGTATGAGATGCCACCAACATTTTGGTTCAGCCAGGTTGTAGGATTATGGTTTTCCTACTCCTGCAATACATTTTTGCAGTCTTACTGAAATTCCATGTTTCCCCTGAAATTCCTCCGATGTGTAAGTTGTCAGGGGTCTTGAACTAAGGAGACTGGTTGCAGGTCTAAGGTGTTTTGCTTCCTGTGCTACCATGGCAGAGGAAATGGCTGATCTTGGTGGATCTGTAGTCCCATCACTGAAAGTCTCTGGGAATGGTCATTCTGGCTCAGTGAGGATCAGGTGACATGCAAAGTCAATAGTGTCCAAACTGCCTGTATAAAACAGACTCCATCCTGACTTCCCTCTCCATGGTGTGGCATGGGAGCAAATTTCACTGATCTGCAGTGCCTCTGAAAATGCCCTGTGCCACCCAGAAATGTGTCGCTGAGTGGCTGCACAACTCTCAGGGACATATTTCTGAGTGGTATAGCCCTCTGGGATATATTTTTGGGTGACACAGGGCATTTCTGTAGGCAGAGAAGATTGTCAAAAATTTGTTTCTTCCTCTCCTCTCCCTGGTGGCATGGACCCATCATCACAACAAGGCAGACATAAGAAGCACTGGGGAATGTAGTCTTTCCAGCACTTCTGACATGTATCAGAAGTTATGGGAAAACTACAGTTCCCAGGAGCCCTTGCATCTGGCACACTGTGATGGTTCTATGCAAGACATAAGGGAAGGGAAGAGGGGAAGAAACATCTTTCCATTCTTCTGTTGTCACAATATCAATTAGGGGAGAAAGGGGGTTGGAAAGGGGAAAGGAGGGATGCTGGGAATATAGAGGTGGTTGTGGGAGAGATAAGACAGGAACCAGTTGTATTCACAATGACATTACTGGGGTCACAAAAGGATCCAGATAGACTCTAAACTGGGGGTGAAAACAGTAAACTATTTTCCAAGCGAAAAGAATAGTTTTTTCTTCCCAGTGCCCTTAATGAGCTTGACTTGGTGAAGTTTGCCCATCAGTACTCAATGAGGAGTGGAACACAGGACAGAGTGAACCAGTGGGACAATACAAGGAAAGAATAGGGCAGAATCCTCTCACCCCTAGCTATGAGTCTATAGTTTGGAAGGGGTGTAATATGTCTTTTAATCCTACTTGAACTCTTCCAGTTCTCTTTACAAATTAAGAACTTGTAGGTGTTAATAGACTCTCCCTGACAAACATGTACCCATTCACTTTAATAATTCAATAGAACATGTTGGATATAAGCGAATCTAATTGTTCACTGAAGCACCTGCTTCTTGTGAAAGGTACTTGCAAATGGTGCTCCCAGCAGAAGTGGTTATACTAGGAAGCCATATGAATGGAACCTGAATCACATGCTCTCTCTATGTACATTGTATTTTTCAAATACCAGAGTACAATGCAAAGGAAAGGATTGTTTATTTGCTGGAATAACTTCTCATCTTCTTCCTCACCCTTGACTTCAGGTATTTATTCAGATACATTCTGTTCTCTGGCATTGTAATCCTCACAAAACGTATTTTGCCTTCAATCTAGTCATGTAGTATACAGTGAAGGTGACTCAGTAAGGCAGAAAATGTATCTGCATGCCAACCTCTAACCATGTATTTTAGAAGTTTCTCCTTAGGCACTTTATTATATAATTATATAGGGTTTTGGTTGGTTTTTTAAGAGTGTTTCTGTCAAGTACTTTTCCTGTACCATGGCAAAACCTAGCAAGTCAATTCTTCATCTAAAAAGAACCAAGTATGTGTTCTGACTTACTAGGTTCTGCCCTGTTTGGCACACACTTCATTGCAATGAAAAGTCATTTCAGCTGTAGTTTGTGCTGTATGATATTGGCAATACATAGTTTATCTCAAAAGGTTTTCAATTTAAAATGTCAACACCAAGTTGCTGACATCCAGAATAACGTTGCATATAGAGGGAGAGAATGTTGTTTGTGCAACGGGAGAGGGGTGATTGCCCCAGCACCTAAGAAGACACAAGACACAGTGTTGGTGTAAACAAGGGCCACAGTTTTATTTAACTTGTAATGAACTTTTTAAAGAGTAGGAATTGCCTCTCCACCCCATCCAGTGCGGTATCCCTAGGCATGCGCCACAAGGGCATGCCTGGCCTATGGCACAGGGTGACCCACCTCGGCTCCAAGCAGCCCCGTTGCTCTAGAGCAGGGGCTGCCCATCCTAGCCAGCTTAATGCCAGGCCTCAGCCATAGCAGCACCCCCAGTAGCTGTTCACCGATTCCGGGGAGCTTAGCCTGACCGAGTAGATCATCGAGGGCAGATCTCCCAGAGCCGTGCAGTCTCTAGAGAGTTGCCCTATCTGACCTGTAGCAAAATGCTTACCTGAAGGTGCTCACTGGCCTCAAATGTCGTTCCCAACTGCACTGAACCTGCCATATTGTGACCATGGAAGATTAAAACTGACTATCTAACTAAGGTCAGTACAGTCCAGAGCAGGCGAAAAAGGACACGCACCACAAGCCAATCAGGTGAGTGCCAAAAAATTTCCTGCCGGCCCCAAAAGGCGACCAGCACAAGCCTAGACTGTACTTCAGGGAGGGAGGGAGGGTGCCTTCTCGGAGCAAACAGGCTGCTGGCATTGGAGCAAGCCAAATGGGTGAAGCTCTGCCTCCACATGGGCCGGCCAGCCAGCCAGGGCCCCCGAAGCCTCGTGCTTCTTTGCAGGGGGCTGCAGCAAACCAGCTGTGCCACCCAGTCAGGCAGTGAGCAGCATGATTTCAGCCAATCCCCCTTTCCCTCTGCAGCTGATTGTGTCTCCCATAAATATATCCCTGAGGGTTGTGAAACATTTAGGGACATATTGTTGGGAGGCACAGGCAGTTACAGAATGAAGGGGAGAATGGGGAAACTTTCTCTCCCACCCACATTGTGTGCACGAATAATTTTTCCACCTGTATAGTGTTAGTTTCAATGTCAGCCCCCGTGTTTCTTAATCAGTGTCAAAAGTTAACATGTCACCAGATCTACCTAGGTTTTTCCATTCCTTTACCCCCTTATGTTTTGCATATGGAGGGAGGGGATGTTATGTGTGCTACAGGAGAGGGGTGATTTCTTCCAATCCCCCTTTCCCTCTGCAGCTTCTTATGCCTCCCATGAATGTCCCTGAGGGCTGTGAAACATTCAGGGACATATTGTTGGGAGGCAAGGCAGTTGCAGAGTTAAGGATAGAATGGGGAAAGGAGGCGGGATTACAAGGAAACTGGGTGCATGGAAGGCTTGAGACAGTGGAAGACTGGTGGGGAAGCATTTGGAGTAGGCCAGGGTTTTTTTTGTTTGTTTTTTAACTGAGATGCCAGAAAACTCCTGGGGAAAGCCCACACTTTGAATGAAATAATTCTTAAAATTCTTGGAAAGAGTGTGCCTGTTCTGAATCAAGATGATGGGGAGGGGAAAGATAACCCATATCTAGTTTCAAGATAGATTTTATTTATTTGACAAGTATAGTTTAATAGTTGGTGTCTTAGACTTTGATAAAAGAAATCCAGGTTCACATCACCCTAAAAGTTATCCATCTCCTCCAGGCTGACAGTTCTTGGATGTTGTGATATCACAGGCCATGACTTAGGCATAGCTGCTGGATAGCTCTCTCAAGAGGGTACCTGCCCTCAACACTAGCTGGTGGGAGTCCAATCTCAGTGCCCCAGGCAATATCTTTTCCCTAGCCCTTTCATGTGGCAGATGGATTCCAGATTTCCTCTGTGCCTTCCATTTTGGGGCTGTCACTTTAATCTTTTATTTTTCTGGAAGGCACTACTTCAGAAGCAACAGTTGTGTTCACACTGGTTCCCTCCACCTATGCTAGGATATGAACTAAGATACGAACCAACTCTTCAGAAAATTCACCCATGTGAAAATGACAGCTCTTTCTCCAAAGTGAGTATTCTACTGTTTCCCTCTTGTGAGTGGGAAAGCAGGACACCAGCTTAGTTTTCAGAGTCACAAACTATCCTTTGTGACTGGGAGCTCCCCCAACTCTTTGACACCCACCTTCAGTCCTCCCAAACCCTCCCACTTCCTCTCCCATCCACTTGCTTGGCAGGCTGTTCTAGCAGTGAATGGGGGAAGAGAGGGAAGGATGTCCTTTCCCAATGGATTATGGTGCATAGTTAAACAGAGGCCGCATTTGCATGTAACACAAAAATGGAGGTCCTTTTACCTCTGGTTTTGAGAACTGTATGTTCAAATGCAGGCAACTGGAGTTTAGCAAAAACACTCCAGCTGCTATTGGCTGTGTGGGCTGTCCTTCATTAAAGAATGAAGCCCCGGCAGAAAAGATCTCCCTCATCTCCACTATCCTGTTCAACACCATTGGTACAGCAGGTAGGTATGCATGTGAATAGAAAGGGGGGAAAGCAGTTTAAGGCTTGTGATGGGCAGATAGGATGGAGGGAGAAGATTGGGTGTTTGCACTGGGTCACAGAGGAATTGCAAATTCATGTGTGTGATGGGAGGAATTCAGGTGATTTCACCCACATTTGTTTTCTTTTTATGGAAAAGACTGGGGGGGGGGGGACTATTTCCCCCCAAGGATTATTTGAGAAAATTCACTAAAAACCAAATAATTTCTGAATCACAAGAAGCTCACTCATACTAGATTTAGACTTCCTCAGGCACATAGGCGGCTGCTGTCTACTGAGTCAGACCCTTGGTCTATATAGGTCAATATTGTTTACTTTGCCAGTGGCTCTCCAGGGTTTTAGGCAGGAATTCCCCACACAGCCTAGGGGTGTAGCTATAATGGAGTGAATGGGTTCAAAGAACCAGGGCCCCCCAGCTCCTTAGGGCCCCTTAGATCCACTCCTCCCTATTTTCTTCATTATCTCTCTCTCTCTCCAAGGGGCTGCTGAGGTGAGGGGCCGACATGGATGCTCGGGATTGAACCAGAGACCTTGTGCATGCTAAGCAGATGCTCTACCACAGATCTATGGCCCCATCCTAATGGGGAGGTGGATTTATCTTCAAGTCTTGTTCTGGTTGTAACCCTTCCGATGATGCTCATGAAATTCTCTCCTTTGATCCTTGCTCTCTGCTGGAGTTGGTAGATTTGCTTCCATCTCCTTGTTTACTTTTCCCCCCCACAAACCCCTGCCCACTTATCCTTTTCAAACACAACATGTATGAAACCAACAGTCTACCTCATCACATCTAGATACATGCTGCAAACATGTGATGTCACTTTTTAGCAAGGGCAACCTATCCAGAGGAATAATCTGGAAGATTTTGCACATCCCTAGTCTCCATCCAGAGTGAAGGCCTCGCTAAATGCTGATATTTATTCAAAGCACAGGGGAGACAGTTTAGTTAGCTGGAATTTGAAATATTTAAACCTTCCTCCTGCATCTTCCCCTATCTCCCTTCAACATCAGTATAGCTTAAAAGTTTCACCTTTTAAAGAAAATCTAGTAGAAGTTGAAAAACTGTCTGTTGCTATTAAGAATTGAGACTGCAGCACTGTATGTAGCAGTAATTGTCAAAATCAGTAACTGTCAGCTTTTATTTCATCCAGATCTTACAGCTAAAACATGTTAGGGGGTGCATAATTGTCTGTTCCCACATCACCACTACCAGCCTGGCATACTGATATTTGATTCTGTAGTCAAACCGTTCCAGAGATAAGAGGTAATGCTGAATGAAATTCAACAAAACCTTCCCCCTGGCTATTAGGGGCGAGTTTGGTTGCATTTCCATTTGGCATTGTATTTCAGAGGACCTCTGAGTATCCAGCTTCAAATCTAATTGCCGTAAACACAAATTGAAATAACTCTGGGAGGCTGCATGTCCCATTAATCTTTTGTACTTGAATTATTGTTAATAAAGACTTGGGAAGTAAAGGCAGTGCTTTATGTGCAAGTGAAGCCATAGGTGTCTGCGGGACTTTTTCCAGGGAGAGCAAAAGCTGCAATCCTATACCCACTTACCTGTGAATAAGCCCCATTGAATTCAGTGGGGCTGGCATTGTCGGGTGTGGGGGGGGCGGGACTGCCCCCCCCACCAGACACCTAAGAGTGAAGTCTTATTTGGAGCATCATATTTAGTCCTGGACATCACAAAGGCAGTCACTTTTTAGTTATGTAAGCCAAGATCCAGAGAACCCTGTGTAACTATCCATGTGACCAAGCAGGCCACAGACTGTTCTATTGTTTCTGTGCAAAACAATGTAACTTTGTGATTTCTTTCCCCCCTCCTCTCTTTCTCTTTAAATCTGTAGGATGTGTAATTTAAAATACAGTTTTCCAAATGTATAGATATGCAATATGAGCCTTAAGACGAAAGTAACTTCTAGCCTGATGGGCTCCTTTACTCTGCTGGGAATGTTACAAAACTAGACAGGAAACTCTGAATAATTTACCTTCAAATCTGTTCTGCCCTCAGACTGGAGAAGACATTATGTGTTAAATCCTCCTGATGAATCTAACATTAGGCCATGTTAAAAGCTCAAAGTGAACTCCCAAGACAAAATAAAATGGATGACAATTATGCTTTTCTACGTCCTCTCTAATGTCACGTAGATTGACATTGGCGGGGGGGGGGGCAGTTGGGGCTGGGAGAGAGAGAGAATGCCAAATTTGTAAATGAAAGAAGATGAGATCCAGAGAGTAGTGTATGGTCTGCACCTCGTGCAAGGGGACTTTTCAGCTCTGACAGCACCCTCCAAAAGGTTATCCCTCAAGGTTGGGGATCTTGTGCAGTGGCATTCCATGAGGCACAAACAGATGCAGCTGGAAGTGAAAAATCAGAAGTCCTTCATGTCACAATAACCAGCAATGAAGAGTGTACAATTTGAGTGGTAATAAAAAAACCCCAAAATTTCTCCAGAAGAGGATTGCATTTTCCTGATACCCAAAGTCCAGTACAGATGGAACAAGAAGCATTTCCCTAGGGTGGGGATGCACGTGTGCACAACAATTTAACCTCTCTCAAAGTCAGCAAAGTCATCCCCCCAATGACCTTGTTGGGTGGGCAGAAACTCTTGGGGCCAGGCAGTCCCTCAGGTATCCAGGGTCCAACACCTTAAGGGCCTTAAAGAGAATAATCACTACCTTGAATTGGATCTGGAAATAAATTGGCAGCCAGTGCAGTTGTTCCAAAATAGGTGTGATATTCTCTGAGCAAGCAGTTCCATTATGCACCAACTGAAGTTTCTGAATATTCTTCAAGGGCAGCCCCACGTAACGTGCATTGCAGTAATCCAGGCACGACATGACTACGGCATGGGTAACCATGAACAAATCTGCCTTCTTGAGAAAGGGACATAGCTAGGACACTCACCAAAGCTTGGAAAGGCACCCCTGGCCACCGCCTCCAGCTGAGCATCCAAAAGCAGAGCTGAGTCCAGCAACACACCCAAGCTGCACACTTGCTCTCTCAAGGGGAGTACAACCCCATCCAGAGCTGGTTGAATCACCCTATACTGATGGCTTTTCTAATGACCAACAGCCCCTCCACCTTGTCTGGATTTATCCTCAGTTTCCTAGCCCACATCCAGCCCATTACTGCTTCCAGCCCCTGGTTCCATACATCCCCACTGCTTCCCTAGGATCTGATGTCAGGGAAAGGTAGAGCTGAGTGTCATTTGTATATTGATGACACTTCCGTCTAAACCCCCCTGATGACCAGCAGTTTCTAGATATTAAACAGCATGGGGGACATACTGAGCCTTGTGGGAGCACATAGGCCAAAGGCCAAGGAGTTGAGTAGGAGTCCCCCAGCACCACCTTATGGATCTTCCCCCCAAGAAAGGACTGGAACTACTCCAATGCACCACCCAGATCCCTATACCTGAGAGTAGTCCAGAAGGATACTATGGTCAATGGTACTTACTGAATGCCGCTGAAAGGTCCAGCAGAACCAACAGAGATACACTCCCCCTGTCTAGTTCACAGCATAGGGCAACCAGGGCAATCAAGGCAGTTTCAGTCCCAAACCCAGGGCAAAACCCAGATTGAAAGGGTCTAGATAATCCATATCACACCCAAGACCATTTGCAGCTACACAGACACCACATGCTCTATCACCTTGCTTTATAAGGGAAGATTTGAATCATGCCAATCATTATCAAAGGTGGTGGAATCTAGGGAGGGCTTTTTAAATAGTGGTCTTGCCACCGACTGCTTGAGGCTCGATGGCTTCTTGCCCGCCCTTAGTGAAGCATTAATAATCGGCTCCAGCCACCTACCTGTTCCTTTCCCAGCAGATTTTACTACACATGAAGGGCAAGGGTCCAGAGCACAGGATGTTGCCCACACACTGCCTAGGATTTTATCCACTTCTTCAAGCTGCACTAACTGAAAGGATTTTGTCACAATTGGACTAGATGGTTGCCAAGGCACGTATCCTGGAACAGCCGAAATCCTGGAGTCCAAGTTGGCACAGATGTGAAGTGACATGCAAACTGGTCACAGGGGGCTGATGATGGTTCTCTCCCCCCTGCCCCCCATCACACAGGGGCCTGTGTGAAGCAGGGACTTTGCCACATGAAACAGCTCAGCTGGCCTTCACCAGGCAGATGCGATGGAGAAGGAGAAAAAATGTTTCTCCTTCTCCACGTGGACTCTGTGGGACTCTGTTTAGACATTTGATTGGATCTGTATAGATTGGGGATGCAGTTGCAGCTTCAGATCCTTATGGGTATTGAGTATGCATGCAATACTGAACACGGCTATGAACTACGGCTATGAACATTTATATATTGCTTTTCAACAAAAGTTCTCAAAGTGGTTGGTGTAAAAGAATAAATAAAAAATAAATAAGATGGTTCCCTGTCCCAAAGATCTCACAATCCAAAACAGGGCTGCACAACTTCAGCCCTCCTTCAGATGTTGGACTACAACTCTCAACATTCCTAACTATTGGCCACGATGGTTGGGGATGGTGGGAGTTATAGTCC